>NC_056735.1:1277950159-1278550159 GCF_019279795.1 Protopterus annectens
GATAAACAAGTGCATACACAAAGCAAAAATGTGCAATGCCAAGGTGATCCTCATTGCCCCTTGCTGACTTCGACAAATGTGTGTTCCCTTCTTGTGGCCTCTACTTGTACATCCTGCATGGATGCTGGACTATTATCCAGATCTGCTAACACACCCTTCCTGATTGCCTCCTCTGGACCAGAAAGCCATGATGTTAACTGCTTGGTTCCTCCAGGTCTAACCTTAGACATAGATGCCAGGCTTCCTACTTCAGTTGTACAAATAACATCAGCTTCTCAGAAATGGTTCACTACAAAAAATATACCATAGCAAATGGACAGAGAGTCTCCATTTGGGGTATGTCAAGGAGTTTTAGACCCTTTCTGTGCCCCTATTCCTTGCATTTAAGAATTCCTGTCAGAACTTTTCCACAGCGGCTTCAGTTATTCCACTATCAAAGTACAAAAAGCAGCTATCTCAAGTTTCAACATAGATGACAACTCTGTAGCTTCTTTGAGTCCTTCTTGAATGTATCCTTTCTCCTGTGGCCACCTGTCAGATATCCGGTCCCTCCATGGGGAGTCTTTTTTTTCCCCAAGAGTTTCAAACGAGAGTGAATACATGCTACTATGTTAGATATTCATCATCAGCTTGGGCTCTGTCTTCGTAGGACCAAAACATTCAGGAAATCAGATCATTTGTTTGTGGCATTCGCAAAACCTAAATTGGGCAAAGTAGTGGCTAAGGTTGCTTTCTTTATATGGGTATTCAAATGCATTTACTTTGTTTATAATAAAAAGGGCTTGTCTTTATAATCTAAACCTGAGGCTCATTCTACAAGAGCAGTGGCCTCTTCAGCACCTAAAGGCTGTAGACTACCTGTTAATATCTGTGCAGCAGCTACTTGGTCAACAGTTCATACATTTGTATCTCATTACAAGCTTGATGGACAATTCCTTTGGTGCCACCACCCTCAGTTTTGTTCTTCCTTTGGTGCCACCTGGGTCTTTATGTTTGGGAGTCTGTCCCATAGTTGAATTGGCTGAAAATAGACAACACTGTATATGAAAGTTATGTACGTACCATAACAATAGATCCATGCTGTCTGATTTTTGTCCGGTTCACCCACCTTCCCATCTGCCCCCCTTCCAAATTGTCACAAATAGGTTTCTGATGACTGAGCTGTCTCTGCCATACCCTGTCTGTGAGCAGTCCATTCTGCCTGACATGTTTTTCTTTCCTGCATTCTGGAGTTAGTCTTGAACAGGGTTTATATGACTGATATACACATGTATTAGTCCAGATATTGATATGCTATCTAATGGGAGGCAAACTCAATTTGAGGTACTGAGATGAAGTTCGGGGAATTATGGATACGGAAGGAGTCAGAGCCCTAGAATCTTAAGAACTTCAGAATCTGTGCTGAGGTCAGATCCAGTCAGATCTGACAACCCATAATTGAATCGGACAAAAATCAGACTTGGATTTAAGTGCATGTCTTTTGTTTTACGACCATGGGATGGGCAAGGCTAATTTTTAACCTAGTGCGATAGGTTAATTTGAGCATAAAAAGAAAAACTAGCTAGACTTAAAATGGCCCACAAGGACAGCTAGCCTAGTACTTACCCTATGAACCTGTGAAAGAGACATCACTTTCAGTTTGACCATGGAACAAACTGCTGGTCCCATGGTCGGTCCTTCTTCCATCCACAAGTAGAAAAAGTTAAGCAGATAGCCTTTGTTACCACCACAGGCTAGCAATTTTACCACAGCCACAGGTGGGTGACTCTGCTGTTGCCATTAGTTGTACCTCAAACCACTCATCTGTTATCCCAGATCCCTTTGGTATAGCAGCTACAGCCAGTATGGACCAGGGGTTAGCCATGTCTTCTATGGCTTTTGAAGTCCCCTCAGTGGGCAAGGGAGAGCCTTTCTTTTTGGTCCTGGGAGAGGGAATAAGGAGGGCTTCCCTGTTTTGTCAGAATTATTTATTTATTTATTTATTGCATTTGTTTACCGAGAAAGTTCACTGGGCCTAAAATACCCCATTTTCGGTGGAGGACTAGGGAGAAAAGCTCCATCAAGAACATAGATTCAGAAAAAAAGTAAACATTAATTGGCACAGAAGTAGAAAGAGTGTTACACATAGTGGTTACAGTAATATTTACAGAATGCATACATAAGTCAGGAATTTAGTTGGTTTGATTACTGTAACATATACAGAACATATACATAAAAACAGGAATTTAGTTGGTTGTCAGAGTGGTAAAAATGGAGATAAATAATCAGCATTGTAGTACCAGTATCAACAAGTGATGAAAGAAAAAAATAATAAATATGGAGAAAGTATCATTAGTCACTAGTAGTAAAAAGCATAGGAATTTAGTTATAATATAAGGAGAAGGAGGAGGTTAGGTTATAGAGCAGGTACATAGCCAGGAAGAGCTGAGATGATTTTTCAGTATTTGTTTGAAGGTGGTGGTGCTGCCCGTATTTCTTATAGAAGGAGGAAGCGAGTTCCATAGTTTGGCAATGGTGAAGGCGTAGAACAGTTGACCAGCCTGTTAGGTGGGCTTTTCTACTTTTAGAAGTAGATGATTTTCAGACCTTAGTTGCCTGCTGGGTTGGTATTTGGCAAGTAGAGTTGAGAGAGCAGGAGAGTCTGTAGATTATTTTGTATGCTGTAGTTAGCTGGGTGAATGAGATGGTGGGGTAGTTCCTAGCCTAATTGTTTCAGTGAGTTACAGTGGTGGGATGAGAATTTGGCCTTGGTGGCAAATTTGGCTATTCTGTTAACACATATCAAGTTTGGATTTTGTAGCATTTTTGGTTATTAGTGAAGAGAGGGGCACCATAAAGGAGAGAGGGTAATAAAAATGTAGTTGCAAGGGTTTGTCTAGTAGAGAGGCTAAGAAAGTATTGGCGCCTGTACAGCATACTGAGCTGTTTTTTGTTGTTACTGTTTGTGTATGTCAAAGTTTGGGTTTTCATCTGTAATAGTGCCTAGTAATTTAGTGTGTGGAACATTCTATAGTGGTATTGTCTTGGGCTTGTATACTGAATAGTTTTTTTTTTATCTAGGGGAGTGGTTTTCTTAGGGGTAAAAATTACTAGTTTATTTTTTTATGGATTTAGGGCAAGAATGATTAAGCATCCAAGATTCAGTAGAGGTGAGGGCATTCTGGGTGATCTGCTGGAGTTCAGAGCTGGAATTTGCAGTGCATATTTTTGTAGAGTCATCAGCATACTGGATTACTGAGCATTGTGGTAGAGTGATATGAAAGCTGTTAATAAAGATGCTAAATAAGACCGGACCAAGTATGGAGCCTTGGGGTACCCCTTTGGAAGTATTGAGGAAGGGAGAATAAGACTGTTGCCATTTGGTGGATTGCTGCCTATTGGAAAGATAGCTATTGAACCATTGTAGGGTAGGTGGGGAAATGTGGAGAGTAGATAGTTTAGAGAGGAGGATAGTGTGGGAAATGGTATCGAAAGCTTTGGAGAGGTCAAGGAAAAAAGAAGCCATTATTTTACCAGAATCCAGTGCCCGGTTAACTGTATCAAGGAAGGAGGGAGGGCTGTAGTGGTGCTGTGCCCTGGTCTGAAAATGCTGAGTAGGTGACAGAATTTGATTTTCAAGCAGGTGGTTGAGGAGTTTGGCATGAATGCATTTTTCCAGTATTTTAGAGAGGGGTGAGCGAGTAGCTATGAGTTGATCATTTGTGGTGTCTGTGTTGGTGCCGCCTTTATGTAAGGGGAGAATGAATGCTTTTTTCCAGACGTCTGGGACAAAGGACTATCTAATTGATCTGTTAATAAATATGCTGATGGGATAAGCTATAGAGTTTGCAGCTAGTTGCAGGAAGTGTGGGGGTAGATTGTCAGGGGCTAGAGTACAGGGTTTAAGCTTAAGTAAAATTTTTTTTATTGTGGCAGTTGGTATGGGGGAGAATTTTAGGTTAGAGTTGTCTGTAGGATTGTTTTCTGGGATGGTTTGGTTATTAGCTATCTTAGTGGTGGGGGTGTAAACCATAGGAAAGGTGGTGGTTAGGTTAGCCATGTTGTGCTAATCCCCAGGGAAGCTGCTGATGCCATTAATAAAACTGGTGACTCCATTTTTAATTTTGACAAAAAAGAAACAGAAATTTAAATTTGTATCTTCTGCTACTTGAATTTCTTTTGACAGGCGTAGTTTACTGACTTAGGGTTTAATTCTGGCTATTGATCTACCTTATTAAGTAGTTTCTGGTAAAAGAAAGAAGAGAGATACCCATTTTCCCAAAGAGATTCAAGATTCTAACTCTAGGCAGGAAGATCAAAGGGACAGATACAGGTTTTTTTCCTCTCATAATTCTGGTTCACACTAGATCCGCGGTGGTGCAGTGGTAGCGTTGTTGCCTCAGAGCAAGAGGTTCTCCCATTTGATTCTCGTATGGAGTGCGGGGAGTGCCTTCTGTGTGGAGTCTGCATGTCCTCCCCGCGGGTCGAGTGGCATTCCGAAAGACATGCATGAATGGGCGTGCCTTCTTTGAAGGTTGGGTGTCAAGCTGGCAACTCGGCACCATGAAAATCTACTGCCAATCATTAGCGGACCGGAGTTCTGCTGTGGCGACCCCTAACCGGGAAAAGCTGAAAGACCAACAACAAACTCTGGAGAGCACAGTTTCTGATTCTCTCCGTAGGGCGTTTCTCTTTCTCTGAGACTGTTTTAAGAATGTGCTAGTGTTTTCAGTGGGAGAACACTGAGGCTTCTCAGTCTCTCAAAAAATAGTATGAGCTGTTTCAGAAGGAATTTCCAGAACCTTCACTCTTTCCTCCAGTTCTGTCAACTTTAACGGCTGTGTAAGTTACCGCCTGCAATTTTCCTGCTCATTAGCCTGCTGCCCCTAAAAGGCAGATGGGATGTATTAAGCTCTTCAGACTTTTTTTAAGTTTTTTTATAAGCTCTTCCCAAACCTGATCCAGCAGCTATAGCTTTAGTTAATCTTAGTGCTGACAACATGGAATTAATTACAATCCTACTCTTTCTTGCAAGGATGGGAAGATTATTAATAAGTATGGGTGGAAACGTGTATGCTTCAGGAGCTTTTATTTTACAGAATTTTGGGCTGTCAGGCTCATATGTTCTGACTAATTGTGAAAGCATGAGTAATGTATTGTCTGCATTTTCTTCTTGTAAGAAAAAAATCTACTTTAAATAATTTAATCTTCAGTTGTACAAGTCACTACTCATTGTTTGCAGTGTGTGTGTGTGTGTGTGTGTGTGTGTGTGTGTGTCTCTCTCTGTGTCTGTGTGTGTGTCTGTCACTTGTGATACTTTTCCCAGAGCTGTGGCCAGTAGTATTGTTTTAAGGAATTTGTCAGTCTGTGTTCTTGGAACTTCCCAGATAATGTTAAAATATGATTCTAATTTTTTCTTTGCATATTTAGTTTTTGTCCCCTTTGCTGCAGGGGTGATTAAAAGGGCTAAGTTGAATCACAGAATCTTTAAGGTTTGTTTAGCCTTCCTTTTCTAAAATTTTAAAAAGATTTTCTAACCCCTCTTCCACTGTTGACAAAAAAGCAAAATAAACAGTCTCAACAAAATGCAGGTAAACTGATGTTTAAGAATGATGGTAATGGGATTCCAAAAAGAATTCTGGAACCTCCCAAAATAAAGGACAGTCCAACAGGTCAGAATGAAAGTTTAAGAGACCTTGAACACCCACCACCCCCACCCCTGACCTGGTAGCCCCGTTTCACATCCAGAAAGTCTGAATCTTCACTTTTCTCTTTTGCAACAGATATTATCAAACAAATCATTCATCAAGGTTACAGATGGCAATGGAAGGAAATTCCTCATTTCCAGGAGCAAGTCCTCATTCATCAGACCAGAACAAGGCTCTTATTTCCACCTGTCCTTCATCACTTGCTCTTCCAGGCCGTGATAGAGCCAGTTCCTCTTTCCCAGGTGGGAAAAGGTTTTTGTTCAAGGATTATTTTTAGTGCCAAAGAAAGATAATGCTTGGAGACCAGTTCTGGATCTTTCCTTCCTAAACCTATCTGAAATTGTGCCAAATTCAGAATGATAGCACTTCTTCATTCAATTTTCCTAGTAACACAAGACTTAAAAGATAATCAATCATATCCCTGTTCATCCAGACTTCAGGTGTTTAAGGTTTTGTGTGTCTGGATCACATTATCTGCTCTCTTACCCTTTGGACTATCCACTGCATCAAGTGTGTTCACAAACTGTTTATCTCCAATTATTGCTCATTGCATGCTACAGGGTATCCAAGTTTTTCCATATTTAGATGACTTCCTTATCTTTGCAGTCTTTTTCTTCGTGTCTGGAATCTCTCACTTGGGTGAGAGATCTATACAAGCTGAGATTCCAAGAGAAAGTTCAAAAGTGTGTTTTGATTCGTGCCAGCTAAACACCTCAGTTCAAAGAGCTTATTTTCCACAAGAAAAAAAAAACATCTTTATCTAGATATGTTTTTAAGGTTTTCCACTCGGGCTTTGGTCACTGCTAGAGAATATCTTAGGATTTTGGGTCTCATGGCATCTATGATTCTTATGATACCCCTGGTAAGATTCCACATGAGAAAGATTCATTGGTATCTGAACTCTGTTTCGTCCCAGCACCAACATCCTTTGTTTTTTTTCAAATCCCAGTGTTGGGATTTGTCTGAAGAGAAATCAATGGTGGAGATGACAAATATCCTTAAATCTAGGTCTCCCTTTCTCCCTCCCTGTTTCCAAAGCAGTTAGTCACCACAGATGCCTCAGACTTTGCTATGGGAGCAGTTTCAGAAGGTATAAAAATGCAAGGTTGTGTGAGAGACAAAAAAATATAAAGGAGATGGTTGCCCTGATCAAGGCAGTCAACTCTCTGAATCATCTTTGGTTCCTGGGACAACTTCAAGTTGTTACAGATATATGATGTGTTACATCCACAAGCTAGAGGGGACCAGGTCATAATCCCTTTGCAGACTAGTTTGTTAGCTTGGGATATAGCATCACAGCACAATTTCACTCTACAGGCATTCTGCTTTATGTCAGAGCAAATCTGTGTGGCAGTCAAGCTGAGCAGGGCAAGAACAGGCCTTCACTAATGGAAACTAAATGGGGATGTCTACCAAGATTTGATCCATCTGTGTGGAGTTCATAGTTGTGTAATAGGCTAACACCCACCGGGTCTTTTTTAAGCCTAGCCATGCATCTCAAATCTCTCAGAAGTTCTGGTACCCTTGGCAAGTGTAAGCAGAGGCTTGTGAGATTAAACATTTGGAGGCTGCCTGTGTCCATTAGAGACACAGGTGCCAAAGCAGGGATGAATTTCCTCTTCCCCATCCAGTTGTCCAAGTTGAACTTGAATTGGGTTAAGGAACAACTCACATGGATTTGAGAGCCTGTTCCAGAGATGGGGTAGTCTCTGGGATATATACCTGTCTGTCTAGCAGGTCCTATTTATATCACAGGCAAGGTATAAGTCTTTAGAATGGGTAATTCTGGTGAATTTTTTAATTGTGGATATGCTGGAGGTCCATCAGAGTGGAATCAGATGATGCTTTGTATGCCAGGCATAGGTTTTCCCCCACCAGCCTGTAGGAGGCGCAGAATACAGGTATAGGGCTTTGAGGTGGTTTGCCTAAGACATGTTGTTTATACCCTGTATTCTTTTAGTGAAAAAACCTGTGTGGACATTCCAGCTGTGTTGGATGTACCTGGTTAGGTACATACCAAAGGGGGCATTGTACTCAATTGTAGGTTTGACAAAAGCTGAATACAGTGGAACAATGACCTTCTTGGACCTAGATGCCATAACTTTGTTTATAAGTTGCACAACATAGAATGATTCTATCACTGCTGTAGACACTTGATGGCCCATGGTCATCTCTTAGGGATGTGTTGTCAATATCATAGTTACGAGGGGTGGCTGGCTTCCCAAAGGGATACTATTTTGCATTTCTTGGCATTTAGTTTTAGTCCATGGCTCTGACACCAGTTATTTGCCTGCATCAGCCCTTCTTGGTGAACATTAGCATCGCTAGGGAATTTTATGACTCCTGCTAATTTGCAGTTTGCATATTTGATCAGCCATATAACTGCCTGGATAAGTGTTCACAGCAGTAGTAGTATAACTGTCAAGGGGAGTTTTCACAGCAGTTGTGTAACTGCCAGAATGATGATGATTTTAGGTGTTTCCCTGCAAAGTGTCGCCTGTGTTAGTATGACAAATTATCCACATTATTACATTATTAGGTATTTGACTGTACCTTCAGAAGACTTTTCTTTACTTTAGGGTAGAATAAACTGTCTGACCATGTCTTAAGTTAAAACCACTTTCAGAATTATTTTGCAAAGCAATACAAGGCCTTTCTTTCTCATTCTCCAGTTTCATGGTTTCACTGGAATTTGTAGAGTCACTCTCATCTTAGGCTATTTGGAGCATACTATTCCCAATATTAGTAGCTGTGATTTCTTCTTCACAGTATTTGAATACCAGGAACATTGCTATCATTTCTACTCTGGCATTTTAATACACCCCACTGATATATTAACCGTGCTAAATGTTTCTTTTGTCCAAAAAGTATGATCTTTCTTGGCCCTGTGGACAGTGAAGCCAACCAAATGGTGTGGAAGCATTAGGTTTCTACTTTATGCTGTTCCTCATACTATAAACATGAGTCCATATATTACTATCTCGGTACTTAACAAGTAGTGCTAAAATAACTGAATGGTCATTTAAGAACTGTTTTACCTTCCCTTCGCCAGTTGGACTGATTACCATTGGGAGAACCTGGATGTAGGCCACTGTACATAAAGCAAAATAACTGAATGATTTCAGATAAGAATACTGATTGAAAAAGTGAAAGAATGGACTTTTTTTCAGAAGTGTAAAGCCTCTTGCTTGCCTTACTTTGTATAAAATCCGCTAAGAGTTTGTTGTAGGGTGGCTTTGAGTATTCTTCTAATATATTAGAAAAAGAACACTTGTCCACCTACCTACGTAACTAAATAAACTACTGGAAACTCCAGCAACATGTCTTTATTCTTCCCACAGGGATGGTATCAGAGAGAGACAGAGTATCTCCTAGATCTGCTAGCCAAAGTGATTTTATCTGGGCTTATCCTTTATACTCTTGTTTCTTGTTAGTCCTTTCACCTTCTAGGTCACAGGTGAAGTGCCAGACTTCACTCGACTCCTCTGGATTACCTCTGTTTACAACCATGCTAATGGCTAAAGAGGCATATGCTATTTAGCCATGTACTTTCCAGTGGTACTACCTATGTAATTTAACACTGCTGCTTCTGGCTCCTCGTGTTAATGAACATCACCGTAGAGTGATGGGGAGTTTAGCAGACAAGAAGTGTTGGGGTGTGTCTGTATCTGTGCCTGCCTTTCTGGCAGGTCATATTAGGGGGTTAGTCGGGGAGGTGGGTTAGCTAGAGGAGTGTGTGGGGTGGTACAGCTTTCATACTTAGTCACTCCTGTAAAGGGACAAATCTTGCAACATAAGGTTGGGGGGAACAATAGCCACCAGGGAGAACCATTCAAGATCGTACCTTAATGACACTTAGGGTCAGGGGACCACTAAACAATAGGAATAAACTGTACACTAACGTGCCTTAATGGCATTTGTACAAGACTTGGGGGGGGGGGGTGACCTAGGCACCAGGAATAACTCTTTAATGCAGATGTCCTTCAAGAATGCAACAGCAGTCATAACATGTGGGTTGTCCTGCCTCAGGCAGCCCTCGGTCGGCCGGATTCCAAAGTCTGGGTCCGACGTCGGCTGATGTCGCATTTCTCTCCGACGTCAGAGCGGCTGGAGTACATAAGCATCAGCCGACGCCATTTTCTCCAGTCTTTCTTGCCGCGCGGTGCCCGAAGCAGAAGCAGTTCGCAAGTGCCAGTCGGTCAGCTCCTGTATTCTACGATACCGAAGTCATCAAAAAAGCTAAGTACCCCGTTGGGGACCTTTTCTTGCCTCAGCCGATGTCAGAAATTACTGAAAAAGTTAACAATTGTCTTTTTTGTGGTAAACAAATACCTCATAAGGATTTCCACTCTTACTGCCTCCCTTGCCTGGGCCCAGACCACGACGTCTCGGCCTGTGTAGCCTGTGCTCGCTTCAACAAGCGCACTCTCAGGCGCCGGGCGGAGTTCGCTGAAGATTTTTTCGGCGATAAATTTGCTTACACCATGCCGTCGGATCTTCCGACTTCGCAAACTCCCAAAAAACGGAAAGACTGGGACCGGCATCCTCAGCCCGCGTCTACCACCGACTCCACGCCAAAACCTAGCGCGAGTGCTCCGGTTCCCTCTGAGACGGTCTCTCCACCGCTCCGAACCGAAGACACCGCATTACCGACAACTCCGATTCCAGACATTTCTCCGACGCCAGTTATAGACTTTCCTCCGGATACCGAAACCGAGGAAATGCCCGAGACCATTGCTGTAGACAAGGTCACTCCTGCACGTAGAGCTGCCAGGCCTCCTATGGCCATGTCTATTAAGGCCTACACTAGGGCTAAGGCAGCCAGCAAAACAAAGCATATTACTTCTAAATCCTTACCTCAGCCGACTCCGGAGACACAAATTATGTCCATGGCTGCTGATTTAATTTCCATGATTAGAGGTTCACAGGCCCATCCTGAGAGAGCATCCCAGCCTCCTCCTGATAAAGGCCCGGGTTGAACCCTCTGACCCTACTCCTTCAGATGAAGACTCTGAGGGCTCTGTCCACTCTGATAGCCAGGAAGAGCTCTTCCAGACCTATGAGGACTCGGATGCAGAAGATTCCATCCCTTCGGCCTCCCTCCTGAGGATATTTCTTTTGGGGAAGTTCTGCACACCATGAGGGAACATTTCAAGTGGCAGGGTCAGGAATATTCTGATTCTAGGAAACGCCTTAGGACTTTCCTTAAGAAGCCTCAGCACAGGCCCTTAGCTATTCCTCCTGTACTTGATGTTCTGGATGATTTGTATTCTGACTCTAGTGCTACCCCTGATTCTCTTCCTCCTGCTCCAGCCAAGCCAGACAGGTATTACAGGGTCCCAGAAACTCATTCCCATTTATTCAGGGCCCATACTGCTGATTTGGAAACTATTTCACAGGGGCCTAAAGGAGTTTCAGCCTCCACCTCAAAAATCCTTTGCCCTCCAACAGGGAAGCAAGGTCATTAGAGAGATGGGGCAAAAAGGTTTACACATCCACTACCTTATCTATGAGAGCTTTAAATTGCCTTTTTCATATGTTACAATATCAGGATTATCTCTTAGAAGATTTACAAAATACATTAGCTTCTCCTGATCCTTTAGACAGGAAGACTTTGCAGGAAGCTGTACATAACACTCAGCAAGTAAGCAATCACTTCCTGCAGTGTGGATATGATGCACTGGAAGCTTCATGTAGGGCAGCTATGACAGGAGCAGTGATTCGTAGACATGCTTGGTTAAAAGATCAACCTCTACCAGATCATGTAAAAGCAAAACTTCTGGATGCACCTTTGGAAAAGAACAAGCTTTTGGTGCAAATGCTAAGGATGTGTTAAAGACCATCGAAGAAAAAGCAAAATCAGTTCAGACTGTGAAAGATTTCCTCAAGGTTCAACCCCCCAGATTCAGTAGGAATTGACCTTCAAAAAACTGGTCCTTTCCTAATCCAGAAAAGTTTCAAAGGGGTAAGAACAGACGTGGCCGAGGAAGAGGCCAATACAGAGGCCCTTACAGGGGACGACAATGGCAGCCAGGAAACCAAAGAAGTGACGCAGGGGTTTCACCTGCCCAACAACCACAAACTCAATGACTTTCCTCTACTACCGCCTACCAGGGAACAACTAGAAGCTCCCTTGGGTGGGAAATTATCTCTGTTTACAGAAAACTGGCACAGACTGACAAAGGACAAATGGATTTTGGACATTATAGACCGAGGGTACAGGTTTCATTTTCATACCTTACCAAGAAAACAAGGCATGCCAAACCTACCACAAAATCAAAGGGCAGAGGCTATCAAGCAAATAACTCTGCTGACTCGAATGAAAGCAATAGAAAGAGTTCCACAACAAGAACAAGAACAGGGGTTTTACTCAAGACTGTTCCTTGTTAAAAGAAAAGAATCTCAATGGAGACCAATACTGGACTTGTCCGCATTAAGCACCTTTCTCATAGTACCAAAGTTCAAAATGCTGACTCTACAGCAACTCCTTCCCATGCTGGGCAAGGAGTCATGGCTGATTACTCTGGACCCTCAAGGAGTCATACCTGCATGTCCCTATCAGACACAGCTGCAGAAGATACCTCAGATTTCTTGCAGGGCCAGAGCATTATCAATTCTCAGCATTGCCATTTGGCTTATCTACTGCGCCCAGAGTATTTACAAAATGCCTGGCTTCAGTAATTGCTCATTGCAGGCTCCAGGGTATACAAATTTACCCGTACCTGGACGACTGCCTCATACAAGCGGACGACAAATTGATGTTGACAAAAAACCTGGATTATGTCATACGATTACTTCAAGCTCTGGGATACACAGTCAACTTCCAAAAGTCAAGACTGCAGCCATCCCAGCAAATAATCTTGTTAGGAGCCAAACTAGACACAGCCTCTCAGATGGCTTACCTGACAGAAGACAAGCAAGAGAAGTTAACTCATTACTTCAAAGGTTTAGCAAAACTCACCCAGATGACTGCAAGGAGATTCCTACAGGCCCTGGGTTACATGGCATCCTGCATTCTACTGGTTCCATTAGCAAAACTACACATGAGAAAGCTTCAATGGTACCTAAAAAGCACTTGGTCTCAACACAGCAACAACTTGAGACAATCATACCACTCATTCCATGCCTACAAAAGGAATTCCTATGGTGGGCCTCGTGATCCAGGAAAACACAGGTATGTCATTCAAAAACCACAGATAACACAGACCATGACTATAGATGCCTCAGACCTTGGATGGGGCACATGGAAGGCAGGTGTATACAAGGACAATGGTCTCCAAAGGAAACACATCTGCATATAAACCAAAAGGAAATGCTGGCAGTAATGCATGCCATCGAGGCTTTTCAACACCAACTCCAGCAAGGCCATTTAATGATACGGACAGACAACACCACTGTGATGTGGTACATAAACAAGCAGGGGGACACCCACTCTTACCCCTTTGCAGACTGACAATGCAGCTTTGGGAGAAATCACTGAGCCTAAACATCCAGTTACAATCCCAGTTTGTTCCAGGAAAAGACAATGTGTTGGCGGACAGCCTAAGCAGGAATTTCACAGATCCACACGAGTGGAGGTTACATCCGAAGGCCTTCAGACAACTCACTTCGACATGGGGCAAGCCAGAAGTGGACCTATTTGCCTCTCACCTCAACCATCTTCTACCAAAATTTTGCACAAGGACATACCATCCAAAAGCTTGGAAAATAGATGCCCTCTCATTCAACTGGAACTCCCTAGCAATCTATGCATTCCCACCTCTGCCACCGATGACCTCAGTATTACTAAAGATCAAAGCAGAGAAGCCCAAGGGAATCATAATAGCTCCGGATTGGCCAAGACAACACTGGTACCCACTACTACGGAGCATATGTCACACCAGGAGGTGGGCCCTCCCTCAGTGGCCTCTACTTTTGACTCAACACAATTTCGAAACACTGCATCCAAACCTTCAGACACTGCAGCTAACAGTCTGGGAGATCCCATAAATAACTTCAGCTTATCTCTCTCCAAGGAAGTTCAGCGGATACTAACAGAGGCTCGAAGACCATCCACCAGAAAGGTTTACTTAGCAAAGTGGAAAAGATTCAGCAATTGGAATACCAGCAAGGGACATGATGCATCATTGCTGAACATCCCACTTATCTTGGAATATTTGGCAGATATGTTAAAGAACAGCCTCTCATATTCTTCCATAAAGATACATGCATCTGCTATTTCAGCTAGATACAACACTGATCCTCCTGTTTTCTCTCACCCCTTACTAAGACAATTCCTCAGGGAATCAAGAACATTAAGCCACCAAGAAAGGCCCCAGTGCCAGCCTGGGACCTCAATTTTGTCTTAGAAAAACTGACTCTACCTCCTTTTGAGCCAGCAGCTTCAGTTGACTTGCAATTTCTCTCATGGAAGACAGCTTTCCTGTTGGCAATTACCTCAGCAAGAAGGGTTTGAGCTACAGGCCCTAATGGCAATACCACCCTTTATTATTTTCCACAGAGACAGGGTTTCATTAAGGACCAACCCTACTTTTATGCCAAAGGTGGTATCTAGGGTTTCTCTAAATCAAGCCATTCATCTGCCTGCTTTCTTCCCCAATCCTGAGAATAGGGGGAAAGACTTTTGCATACCTTGGACATTCACAGACAACTTCGATACTACCTGGACAGAACCAAGGCCAGTAGGAAGTCTGAACAACTTTTGTAGCTTACGCCCCTGCAGTCCAAGGAAAAGCAATTTCAAAACAGACTATTTCTAAATGGATTGGACATTGCATCAGATTCTGTTATTCCTTTCATGGAAAGACTGTTCCAGCCTATGTCAGACCACATTCCACCAGAGCTACAGCCACCTCTACAGCATTTTTAAGAGGGGTGCCTACCAAGGACATTCTAGAAGCTGCTACATGGAGCTCCGTGCATACATTCTCCAAACACTACAATCTCCCTCTATATTCCAGATCCAGAGCAGGCTTTGCTTCGGCAGTCCTGCAGGGTTTGCTTGCCACACCATCTCTTTCCTAGAGCATACCTCCTCCCCCAGCTAAGCTATGGTATTCTACCCACATGTTATGATTGCAGTTGCATTCTTGAAGGACATAGTACAGTTTTGTACCTACCATAAATGTAGATGTCCGATAGACATGCAACTGCAGTCGGGTTTTCCCTCCCTCCATACCCCTCTATGCCTAGGGTCCACTCCTATCCCTCTTACTCTTAGCTGGGGATATCTGTTATGGTGTATTTGTTTTATTGCTCATTTATTTGTTTGGAATCCTGTTTTTGTCTTCCAGTTTGATTACAGCCTTCCTTGGAGGGCACCTGGCATCTGGGGCAAGAAACACTGAAGAAAATGGCGTCGGCTGATGCTTATGTACTCCAGCCGCTCTGACGTTGGAGAGAAATGCGACATCAGCCGACGTCGGACCCAGACTTTGGAATCCGGCCGACCGAGGGCTGCCTGAGGCAGGACAACCCACATGTTATGACTGCAGTTGCATGTCTATCGGACATCTACATTTATGGTAGGTACAAAACTGTACTTTTGCCTTAAGGGCACTTAAGGAAGAGAGTGACGGGCAATAAGTAACTCCATATAGCATGCCTTAAAGGCACTAAAATGGGACCAGACCGTATCCCGTCCCAACCTCCACTAAGGGCATTAGTTTTCTGCACCACAACTTGACACCAGGAGAAAATGGGGGAATAGCACCTAAAATTTAAAAAACGTACATTATAAAAGGGGAGGGGGCTTTACATCCTGCACTGGAAACCACAACATGAACCCGCTACACTTATATATTAGTGAAGAATATTGAGGGTTTATGGCTTTATTGAAGCCCTGCAACAGTTTGTGAGTTATGAGGGAGTGGGATAGAGGACATATAAGCATTCCTCTCAACCTCTGGTGCAAGAAGTTTAGATTAGTCAAACTAATTTGAGGTAAAACAAAGGCGCACAATCAGGGACAGATTTTAATTATTCCTTATAAACAGAAAGAGTCAGTAGAAAAACAGCTTTTGCATTAGCATGCATTTACTAAAGGATATGAAGTCTGAAAGTCTGTGTGGTATTAATGATTGACTAAGCATTTGTGATTTACTAAGGCAGTGAAAATATAATGGGAGACATTGAGAAGGTTCTGTCAACTCAGAGAAAGGTAAGGGGTCTGTAGTGTGCCTGTGTGTGTGCGCGCATTCTGTGAGGGAGAATGAATGAGATGTGATGCTTTTGCTTGTACTAACACAATGCATGAGTTTCTAATGTTAACTCTCATTGCAAGTGCGGAGGTTCTTCCTGATTTCAGGAGGTACTGTGCATGTTGTGGAAACTGATAATATTGTTAGAAATTTATCTTAATGATCACTTGAAATAGCTGGTTTCTGTTGGTAAAATGACATTTATTTGTTTGTTCTGTACATTTATGTAAGGCTATTACAATTAGTGACACATTTATTTTTGCGAAGAAAGTCACTCTGTTCAAATAAATGAGTCAGTTTCTATGTCAGATATTTGCAGAATAAATTGCAAGCAGTCTTTATACTTTTTGTCTTAAGGTCTCTTGGTAGTAGAGAAGCAACTTCATTTTCCTCATGTTTAAATGTGCACTTAACTAGGCCTAATTTGAGGTTAAACCATTTCAGTAATATGCATGTCAGTTTTTAGCAGTATGCTCACTCTGTTGTCACTTATTTGTGGTCATTTTTTCTCATGTCACCAGACTAATAACTAGAACTATTTATATGGCATTCCTCCCCTCAGGGGAACTTGAGAAAAAAATCATAAAATGCTTAGATGTACATTTGTTTTACAAAAATGCAATCCTTTGATGTCACTTGTAATTTTAGGAAGTACGTATAATTTATGTAAAATGATGCAGAAAGTAATCTGGTTGTGCTCATAATGTATGATTACAAGCAGTAGTACATTGATTTAAATTTAGCAAGAATTAACAATACATAGTAAATAACCAACCCTTTAAGAATTAATCTTCTAACTGAATATCCTAATTTTTTTAATGTTGTAACTTTATGCAAAACTATGTTATATGAACTGTCTGAAAAATATGCAGTAGAGAGTCAATTATCAGATATGCCAATTATCAGAACCAGCCTTCCAAATTTTTGGGTAAGAAAAGTCATAAAGTCTGAATATGTAAACATTATATGTATGTGTTTGAACATGTTTTTTTAGCTTGTAGCCAGCTCGTTTGTGAAGAATTTTCTTTATTGTCCATTGAAATCGCTGAATGGTTGAAAAGTATATTCCTGCATACAGAAAAAAACAAGATTTTAGAAGTTTTTTTTAATCCGGTTCAGTTATATGTTTGATTATCCGAACTAACCTAGGTCCCAATTAGTTTGAATAATTGACTCTTTACTGTTACTTGTCTGTAGTTTATTGATAACATGGCATTTTTTAAATAAAATGACACTGAACATTACCACATAGTACAAGATACTCAAGTCCTTAAGTACTAGACCAGTAATCACTAGTTAGGCAGAAGTCAAACCTTGAATTTCCTGATTAACATAAACTCAGTATTTTGTTTGACTAATACTGTAAACTTGAAATATTTTGCAATTTCTGACATCTTAGCAAGGTAGCAGTTTTGTCTACCTATTCAGTTTAAATTTCACAAAATAAATAAACAACATTTGTCTCAGTCTTCTTGTTAATGCAGGCATGTCTGACATAAACCGGTTAGATTGTACTTTTACTGTCATTAAGGATTAATATCATAATCACAACCTGGCTGCATGCCATAAAAAATTATTAGATAGATACAAATTTTATTAGAACAAAGTGAACTTTTATCATACAAACAAGGAAGAAAGTTAACTAATAAGCTGTTATGCTTCAGCTCCCCTGAACCTTAAATTGCATGCAGTGTTGAAGAGTAGACTTGACTAAAACTATTTTTTATAAGTTCATAGGGGATTACTCTGCTAACAGTTTGAGCCTTTACAAGCCTAGCTAATATAACCCAAGTTTTACCTAATGTATGGCCCCTAGGGGCAAGAGATGGCATGCGTTTGTGTCTGTCTTGAGTATCTCCCCAGTCCATAAGGAACATAGGCACTACCCCAGGTGTAACTTGCGATTCCCCATCCATTGATCCAAATTGCATTTGAAGAGGGCCAGGGAAGGGCTATGCTTAATGTGAATAGGAAGCCTGTTCCAAGCAAAGGGCAATATATCTGTCCCTCCAGCATGTTTTGTTTGAGTTGCTAAATAAGTTTAGATCCCTAGATTGGGTGACCCTCATGCTGTTTGACTTGCAGATACGTAGCAGCTCGAGCAGGGCTGAATTTGTGTGTAACTTGTCGGCATACCAATCAGTTGTACAGATTTTCACAGAATGTACACATTTTTGCCTTATATTTTTGGTCCATTTTTCATAAAATTGTGTTTTTCAGGCAAATTAGTGGCAAATGATTAAAGACTGAAGTTAGAAAATAATGACAGACATTTGAGTTTCAGACCTCATACCCTTCCGAAAATTCATGCTAATGCAAAACCTGTTATTCTATCAACTTTCTATAGTTTTAAGAGCAATATTTAAAAATTGTCTGTTTTGGGGCCTTTGTCCCACATTTATTTATGACTTCTAACTGTAAGGGGTTGAGAGGTATGCTTGTAAATCAGACAGAGAACACCCCTTAATAGTCTGTATGAGACACAGTAAAGAGAGCGTGCTTTTAGTCTATCTACATATACATGTTGTTTACACCTTGTATTTCCCTTGTGAGGCACCTCTGAGGTTGTTTCTGCTGCTGTAAATGCCTAGTCAAGAACATCACAAATGGCACGTGGTACTCAATTATTGGTTTAATGAGGGCCTAATACAGTGGGATTGTAATTTTCTTGGATCTGGATGCCATACCTTTACTTATAAGTTGTTCCACATAAGAGGACTTCCTCACCACTGTGGGCACTTGTCAGTCAAAGTTTAGGCTACTTTTTATGAGTACCTAGATCTCTCACCTCTGACTCTACTCATAGAGATGTGCTATTGATGATGTAATTTGCAAGGGTACTTGACTTCCCAAAGCATATGATAGTGCATATTTTCGCATTTAGTTTTAAACCGTGGTTCTGGCACCCGTCTTGTGTCTGATCTCGACCCCTCCCAAAGGTTATGTACATCATTGGGGTATTCAATAATTGCCCTCAGCTTGCAGTCATTGGAAAACTGTCATGCAGAGACCTTCCACATTAGCCTTGACTTCAGAGAAGTATATTCCGAACAGGAGTGGTCCCAGCACTAAGCCCTGTTGCACACCATTAGTTACTGTCCTCTTGATGGATCTGGATTCATCCACTTTAACCATATGTGTCCTGTCCATAAGCCAGTCAGCTATCCATCTGGTGTCATAGGGATTTATGCCAATTTTGTGAGTTTATTTATAATACCTAAGTGGGGAATTGTATCAAATGCCTTGGCCAGGACATGGTAGGTGTTATCTACTGTTTTACCCTCATCCATGACCTTGGTGACCTTGCCAAAGAAATGCACCAGATTCAGTAAGCATGACCTGCCCCTGACAAAACCAAATTGGGTTTTGTTGACTAACACTGATTCCAGTGCTAGATTACTTTAGGACATCTGTTCTCAAGGCATTTTTTTAAACTGTTTAAATCACTGTACTGGAGTATGGTTAAATTGGGTGAATCCAGATCCAGCAAGAGGACAGTTACTAGTGGTGTGCAACAGGGCTTAGACTAACTCTGTTTT
Organism: Protopterus annectens; assembly: GCF_019279795.1. Taxonomy (NCBI): domain Eukaryota; kingdom Metazoa; phylum Chordata; order Ceratodontiformes; family Protopteridae; genus Protopterus; species Protopterus annectens. The sequence continues at coordinate 1,277,969,585 of NC_056735.1, forward strand.
TGTTTTGCCTTTTTTTTTTTTTTACTTAATATAATTTTTGCAATTAATGTCAATGTCTGTTGCACCAAATTTGCAAAATTACTTTGACTAATGACATTGTAAGGAGCTCTTGTCTAAAAGACAGTATTCTTTTTAGTCAGCAATTGCTGTACCTAAACTATCGATACAATCAAACAATGTGTATTTTGTGAGTACCTGGGTCTTTGATATTCGTAAAACAACATGTTTCTTATGTAGCAGTTTCCGAAAAAAAAAAAAGTATTTATTCAGAACCACAAATAACTCCATTTCATAGTACTGCAGCTTGCATGCTGTACTAATTTTACTGCAGATTGCATATTGTACTAATTTTATTAATTAACTAGTTAAAGCCAATGAACACAATATCCTTTCTCAGTCCTAAGCCAAGAGTATTGTTTTGCAGTATAACTTGTTCACAGGTACACAGTAGGCAAATGGAAGATGAATGAATCAAATATTGTACTCTGAAATAAACATAATAATCAGTAGCATATAGAGCCTTAATCTTACACACTATCTGATAGTAATTTTTTTTTTTACTTTTAAAATGTAAAATTTAAAACAAGCTTTTTTTAGAATCCTGTATTTATAACTAATGAAAGTTAAGACAGGCACTGATGGTCATATTTCTGAAGTATCAACATGCATTTATATGCCATATCACATAGAACAAAATAAATGATTGTGTATACTTTACATATTAAAATGCTGTTAGTATTCACATATTGTAATACAACCGGTCAGTGAAGCAGTTTAATTAGAATTTGTAACCCACCTGGCATTTAGCCATATAAGTAAAGCATCTGGAATTCATCTTGCTTTATAGCTAAAGTATTTGCAACTGAGTAAAATAAAACTGATATTCATTAGTTCATTATGCCATGGAGCGTATCATCATGGAACTTACAAACAAAGACATAGGTAACCTCCAAACTCTGGACTCCACCCAGTTCGGGTTTGTGAAAGGCAGATCATGCCTCCTGAACCTGATCGACTTCTTTGAGGCAGTCACTAAAGCCGTAGACAATAGTAAGGTGGTTTACACAACCTATCCTTGACCTCGCAAAGGCTTTTGACACAATCCCCCATTCTGGAATTATAGCTAAACTCACTAAACTAGGTATAAATCCCTACGTCAAAAGGATAACAAAGAGAGCGAAGTCCAAGCCGAAAATGGATTTTATTGCAAAAACAATAACAGGAACAACGATTGACCTAGGTTTCGTCCTAACATACGGACTTCTTCAGAATACTAATGCCTGCATAAAGCTGCACTTTATATCTGAAGACTCGCACACATAATTAATTAATTAATTAATCAGGAAAATATTAGTCCACAACCAATTAAGTATTAAAGTGAATACTACTTAATACTTAAGAAGAAATTCCTGATAAAAACATAAAATGTAACTTGTACTAGTCATAAAAAAAATTCTTGAAACAAATAATGATAAAAAACCCCAGAAACATAGAAATGTATATTAAACAATAAATATATACTGCCATAAATATTAACCTGAATAAATATGTGCAAATAATTGAAATGTACATTAAAATTGAATTTATTCACCCTTTGCCCGTAATATGTTTAAGCTTAAGCACAGGCTTAATTGTACAATAGTCATTAAGGCCAGGATAATTTTGTGCATCTAATCTTAGTTGCCATTTTAGTTCACTTAAATCTAAATGTACATCTAAAATCCTACCCTGTTGGTCACACTTGATCTGTTGTAAAATGCAAAATTTAAAAACATATCCAATGTGACCAACAATGTGTGTGGCTAAAACATTAGTAGGCTTAAGATGTTTAATATCTAAAAGATGTTCCCTGACCCTCTCTCTAAAAAGCCTACACATTTTGTCCACATAAAAGGCCGTGCAGTCTTGGCATTTAGCGAGGTAAACAACATTCTTGGTGTAACAAAGTGTCCCATGATGGAAATATGATAGTTGTTAACCACAAACTTGCTACCTGTTTGTAAAATATGAGAACATGTGGAACACCTTCCACATTTAAAATTACCAAAAATCCTACTATTGGATGGACCTTTGGAAAGGGAACAACTTTCAAAAAATGTCTTTAAATGATAAATCCTTCCTATAAATAAATGTAGGCATATTACCAAATTTTGATCCAACATTTTGCTTTATAGCTAAAAGTATTTGCAACTGAGTAAAATAAAACTGATATTCATTAGTTCATTATGCCATGGAGCGTATCATCATGGAACTTATAAACAAAGACATAGGTAACCTCCAAACTCTGGACCCCACCCAGTTCGGGTTTGTAAAAGGCAGATCATGCCTCCTGAACCTGATTGACTTCTTTGAGGCAGTCACTAAAGCCGTAGACAATGGTAAGGTGGTTTACACAACCTATCTTGACCTCGCAAAGGCTTTTGACACAATCCCCCATTCTGGAATTATAGCTAAACTCACTAAACTAGGTATAAATCACTACGTCACAAGATGGGTTGCCAACTGGCTCACTGACAGAACCCACACTGTAAAAGTTGCAGACTCCAAATATGACTTCAAACCAGTGACAAGTGGAGTACCACATAGTTCAGTCCTGGGACCTCTCCTGTTTGGTATCTACTTCTCTAAAGTACAGGCTAACACAGAAGGCCTTTGGCTAATGAAGTTCACAGATGAATGCAAACTAGAAGCCATAGTCGAGTCCCCAAATGATGTGGACATCCTACAGAAGGGCCTCACTGAGACAGATGCCTGGTGTCAGAGCCATGGCCTTAAGCTCAATGCCAAAAAGTGTATTGTCATCCCCTTTGGTAAAATCTCTGTACTCATAAACTACCACATAGGTGGCAGTCTACTTAACGCCGAATGTGTGATAAGAAACCTTGGGACCCAGGTGGACAGTAGTCTCTCCTTTGATAATCACATCGCCACAGTAATCCAGAAATCCTTCTACATGGCACACCTCATCACAAAAGGGTTCTCATCAGGGGAAAAAAGAGGTCATTGTTCTCCTCTACTCAACACTCGTAGAGTACAATGCCCCTTTTGGAATGTACCTCACAAGACATCTGCAGCAGATGGAAAGGCCACAGAAGTACCTCACAAAGAGGATTACTGGCCTCAAACAGATGCCTTACACTGACCGTCTCAAAAAAACTGCAGCTTTACTCCGTAGCATATTGCCTACTCCGAGGTGATCTCTCCCTAACATATAAAACTATGTCAAACCCAGAGCTGTTGGACATGCTACATCTAAAGAAATCCCAATTCCTCCGAGCTACACGCTCTAGGGACCTAAACCTTGTCACTACAATAAACAGGACATGCTGGAGGGATAGATTCCTGTCCCTGAGAATTCCCATACTCTGTAACAAGCTACCCATCTATGTGAAGCAAAGTTCCTCATTAGCACTCTTCAAGAAAAATCTTGATGAGTGAATGGGAAATAGGAAATACACCCTGGGGATCACTTCTGTGGCTCTGCTCAACAGGGGCACAGGAAAATAACTTGGGTGGAGTAAGCCATCGAACCTTGTTGGCTAGGCTTACTTCGGCCCTTGGGCCGACAGCCTAGTACCTACCTATGAACCTATTATTTAAATGTTCTTGTTACTTTATGGAAACGTGAAAAAAAGCTCTTGATAATTTAGTCACATTCACTTCTCCCTCTGAGCTTTCATATTTTGTATGAAATCAAAAATAAAGAATATATACAAGTCAGAGTCTGTGCTTGTGTATGTAGACATCACAGATTGTGCTAGCATAGAGAAACAGTCATTCAGAGGAAATGCCTAAAGGATCAGAAGGTCTGGTTTTGCAAAAATATGAATCTATAGAAATGAATTATCTTTAGTTGACTCAGCATGTAAACCTAAAACTTTGAAATCAGCATTGTATAAAAATTGCTCATGTTGTCTCCTTTTTAGAATATAAAGTAAACAAACGTATCTGCCACATATTGCTAGTAGTGTTTATCTCATATCAGTTATGCAATGCCCAAAGAAAAAAATGATGAAACATTCTTATTTCACATGCACAGTGTTATGTGCACTGTCTGAAGTTTGGACTGTTCATTAATTCAAGGATGCCAGTGTCTTGTCAAAAGTATCTCTCTGCGAACCATTCTGATAACACAAACTCAAAAATCATCTGGTGCTCATTGATTCACTAAAAGTAGTGTTAAAAAAAAGTTGTCTTTATATCAGCCATAAAGGAACAATGTATGCCAGTTGTCTGGAATAAGACATTTGCCATTCATTTAGTGGAAAGGTTTTTCGCTTCAAGTTTCGCTATTGTATATGCCAAATACGCATTCAGTACTAAATATTTGTACCTCTCAGACAGTAGACTCTTCCAAGCAAATAGAACCACATGACCTAACTTTTCCTGGGATTCAGCTTGTAATTCTACATTTGCAGAAAAGCACGTTTACTCAGAATTTCTGGATTGCAGTTTTGAACAGAATACATATTTATACCCACACTGTTGTCACTGTTTTAAGACTTAAACCATACATATGCTGACAAAAATGAATGTGACAGTTCTGTTGTTGCTAGTCACTGCATCTGGTAATTACTTACAAAAGTTCTCAGAATGAGTCAGTGTCTTGTTTGACGATTTCAAGCAGCTTGATGGGTAAAACTTTATGTAACAGTAAGACTTACTTGATATATGGTGAATGAAACTCAAATATTACGCAGCATTTTATTATTCATAAACTTTGCAATTCCTTGAGGCCTCTTTAAATAAATTCACTTATGAAAATGAAAAGTCATGCCTGGCGTATGTCATCAGCAGTTCAAATTACTCTCTCACTCACTTTCTTGTCATTCATTCTGGTTTATAGAGGTTATGTACTGCTGCCATTATGTGAATTATTCATCAACTCCCCTTTTTTCTTTCTTCTGCCAAGCTCTTCTCTGTGGATCCGTGTAGCTTTAGCCATTTTCACTATAAGCTTACAGTCATGCCATTTCTCTGTGTCAGTGGATCATCCAGTTAGATATTTCTTTGACATCTGTGAGAATGACCCTCTGAAACATTCAGATACATTGCCAATTTATTACATACAGGACATTTACCATGCTGAACATTTAATTACGTAGCTGTTACAGGAGTCAAGGTGGTACAGTCTCAAATTCAAAGCAAGAATGCAGTGCATTACTCAGTATCATAGGCTGAGTCTCTTATGTGTGATGTATTCATAACTTTTTATATTATAAGACAAATTGAAGATGACAGGTAGTACTTGCCAATAGCGTCAACGGAGAGTGTCCATGTTTATTCCTCATTCATGCTGTGTCTTTCAGCTTTTCTCGGTTAGGGGTTGCCACAGCGGAACTCCGGTCCGCTAATGATTGGCAGTAGATTTTTATGTGCCGAGTTGCCAGCCCTGACGCACAACCTTCAATGAAGGTACGCCCATTCACACATGTCTCCACACAGAAGACGCTCTAGCTGAGAATCGAACAGGACAGCGTCTTACTGTGAGGCGACAACGCTACCGCAGCACCACCACCGCCGTATAAATGAGATTAAATAATGACATTATAGCTCATTCCGAAACGTAAATAAGATGTACCGTGTACGTTTTGTCCTTTGGTATGCTCATCACTTATTACCAAGCAAGATGAAATCATGACATTAAAGCTCATTCCAAGAAGTTAACAAGATGTTCCACTTCATACTTTGTCTTTTAGCTTGTAGTGATACACTTGTTAGCATATGAATTATGTGTGCTAAAAACTGCAATGTTGTTACATCTCTTGAGTATTAAAATTATTCAAGGATGTTTTGAGCACATTGCAAAATCAGTGTGTCAACCCGACTTTTAATTGCAGTTAAGAAAGAACATATAATACATTTCAAAGAGACAGATGAATGTTGCATGTCACTTGAAAAATAAGACATTCAACATAGTCTTACGTTGACAAGTTATTGACAGGGGTGGAGGGTTACATTGGCATGTATTTATTTTCTATCTAATACTACTATTATGTAGCTTCGAGAGAAATAATAAGCTTTCATCAGAGAATATTTGTGACTGGCAAGTGGAACATGATTTGCAATTGTGAGTATGTTTCATGGGTACCTTGAAAGGAAAATATAATAAAATATAACAAAAGATGGTAGGTTTCTGAAGAAGATTATAAGAATATTTGGTATAGAAGGAACTCTGTCAGAATTTGCACATTATTCCCAATGTGTAATAACTGGGATAGACTGGATAAGTATTGTATTTTTGGAATTACTATTGAAACCATGTTTTTCTGTTTAGTGTTTTAATTTTTTTATTAAATTAGCACCACAGCATTAACAGAATAGGGGATGCAATGGTCACAGCAAATGCAAATATCTTGATGAGAATGCAAGCACCCCCCCACAGAAGTGTATTTCTGCATAGCATTTTTATAGTTATTTTATTGCTGAGTATTTTTCTGCTGTAGAAATAGTCTGAGGTAAAGCCAGCTAGGTTTAATACTTGTAGTAAAATTGACAAACACAAAATCAAGAGTTGTAAGAATTTTAATGGTTAGACTGCAATAAAATCTCATTAAAACATTTTATAACCAATATTTGCGGTATTGCAATAACATTAATGGAAGCGATTACCAAAAGTGCAGCATCTGAACAAAAGGTAGAACTTGTAATATCAAAAAAGCCATGAATATTTTAAAACCTGAGGCAATAACTTTAAAATACCTTTTAATTTTTCTGTGTATTAATATTTCCAGTGGCCTACTCTTACTCCTATTTGCCCAAATAGTTAGCCTAAAAGGAACATCACGATTTTTTTGTACTTTTGGAATACTAAATATTAAATATATATGGTATGATGGGAAATTTAACAGATAAAAAGGAGTACAAATTAAGATAATGGATTTATCAACATATGTATACTATCAAAAGTCGTGGATATGGCTAAGATGAACTTAGTAAATCATGCATCAGTTTTAATAAACTTATTTTGTTTTATATTGGAAAAAGTACCCAGACAGGAAGGGGGTAGAGATTGGCAAAACAGTTTCTAACATAGACAATAACACTTGTAATTAGTACTGAGAGCTCCTAAATTACCTGGAATCAATTATCCTTTCATGTTAAGTTGTCTATCTCGCCTTCATTCTTGCTGGATGGGTTCGGAGCCGACCTCGGCTCCGACTCGGCCACTCTAAAGCTCGAGAGTTGGTTCCACCGGCTCGAGGCTCCCCTTATATCCCACAATGCTAGGCGAGAGTTACCTCAGATCTCGTTTGCCGCTACAGCTTCGAGGTTGGTTGTTCTACCGGTTCCTGGTGAGTTTAAGCTTTTTCTATTAAAAGTTACTCTTTTTCCCCCTTTTTTTAGTTTAATAATTATCAAATTAGTGTAGTTCATTGAACTTTATCCCCGACCTAATTTTTCCCGTTTTTTGTTTAAAAGAACTTTTAGTTCTTCCCTTGGGCCTTGGGCCTTCCCTTCCCTAGGGAGTGTTTGTGTAGTTAAACTACTGTTTATTGTACTTTTTGTACTTTATTTTTTAGTATTTTTACTAAAGTAATTTTTTTTTTTTTGACAGGGTATAACTGGTGTGTTTGAGTGTGTGTTTGTGTTCACCAGTTAGGCTATGTCTAAAGAAGCAAAGGTCTCCGGATTCAAGAAGTGTGATGCGTGCTGTCAGAAAATGTCTCTGACAGACGCTCACACTTCTTGTGTCTATTGTCTGGGGCCTTTGCACCTGCAGGACTCCTGTGCTGTTTGCCATGGCTTCAGCCCCAGGGTCCTGCAGGAAAGAAAAACAAGCTTATTCTGAGAGGCTTGTTGAAGCCTGAGATTCCCTGTCTGTCTCAACAGGAAGCCCTCCAAGGCATCGAGGTCTTCGGCTCCGCTTCTGAGCCGAGACCTCAGGTTGTTCAACCTTGCCTTTATCGGCTCCGGCTGGAGCCGATAAGACTCAGTCCACAGTTTCTGTGGTCCTCGCTCCGCCGGAGCCGAGGTTATCGAGGTACCTGTGTCGGCTCCGACAAGATCTTCGGAGCCGACAACCAGAAAGAGGTCTAGGTCACCTTCTCTTGGCTCCGTTCATTCGCTCCAGGATCTCCCCTGCTGTCTGAACGGAGCCAAAGGTCTCATTCCTCTAGGTCATCGAGGCTGTCCGATCATGACCTTCAGAGGTGGTGAGTCGACTACTCAAGTCTGAGGCACTAGCCCAGATGCTTCAGAGCCCGACTCATCAGTCGGTGCCTGCCCCGTCCATCAACTCTTTCCTCCTTCGACTCTCTTGAGTTCGAGCCGGGTCGTGTCGGAACCGAGACTGTGGTCACCTCGGAGCCGAGACAATTGTCTTCGGCTCCGCCGTCGGCTCCGTTTTCTTCCATGGAGGAATCTCGGCGCCGACTTCCCTCGTCGGCTCGAGGGGTGAGTGGCATCGACCCTTGTCCGACCCCTCTCCCTCTCGGTGCTTGCGCTGGTGAGTTTGGCTCCGACATCGCCTCGGAGCCATCACTGTCGGGTGCCGAGGGGGTCCTTAGCTCCTCGGAGCGGGACCTCTGGCTCTGCCTGACAGGGTGCTTCGAGGTCATGCGGAGTGTGTTAGAGCCTGGCTCTACTCCACAGTCGGCCCCCAGCCCCTCCCTCTATGCTGCCTCAGGGTAAATCGACTCACTCCCTCATCCCGGACCGCAGAGAGCCAACTCCTCAGGAGCTCCCTTTGGGATTTCATCCTCTTCCGAGGCCTCTCCTGATTTGGCAGAAGAGCCCCTCGGAAGAGGAAGTGCAAGAGGAAGCACATTGACTCACCTGAGTCTATCACTTCCGACACAGATCTGGATGATTCTGAGGTTCCCCGTTCCCCTTCTGTGAAGATGTCTCATTTGCAGACATTCTGGAGATCCTTAAACAGAGGGGAAATTGGCCAGCCCTCAACCCTTCGGAGGACGAATCTGTGTATCTTGAGGCGCTTGGCTCTCGCCCTTCCACCTCCTGGGTGTCCCCCTTGACCCCCTCATGCAGGTGGTTGCTAAAAGGCATGGACGGCTCCTGATTCAGTGGACCCCACTCCCAGGAGACCCTCCAAATTCATCACAGCTCCATCAGACAAGGAATTTTTATCAAAAGGAGTCTCTGTGGATGCTATGGTGGTAGCTGCCGCCACAAAGAAGGAACTGGCTGATCCTTCAGTGCCTGTCCATCCACCTAACAAGGAATCTAGGTCCATGGATAGGTAGGAAGCGGATGTTCTCCTCAGCGACATTTACTATCGTTCGCTGAATTACCTGTGCCATTTCACTCGCCTTCAAAGGGACTTGATCAAAGAAGCGAGTGAAATGCTGAAGGACCCTACAGCTCGGGTTTCAAGAGAAAATGAACACGCAGCTGGCTATCCTTAATTCTATTTCCAACTCCTCCATGCGCCTCCTCTCTTATGCGGCCGATGGAGCGAGCAGAGTCAAGAGGAACAGGGTAGCCTTACGAGGCACGCCTGGATGCGGCTATGCAATTTGCGGAACCTTTCAAGACGTCTTTCACGAACTCCCCTTTGATGGATCATCTCTTTGGTCCACAAGTGAAAGAAACCCTGACTAGGTGCGAGACTGATGGCAAGACCCTTTCTGCCGCCTGAGTCCGTTTTCTACTCCTTCTAGGCCTTACCCCAAAGGCCAGAAGGGGAAAGATGTGGTTCCGTAAACAATCCCAAGGGACTTCGCCTGACGACAGAGTCGGTTCCCGCCAGAGGCAGAGGGGAACAACAATGGTAGACGCCGCCCTAGAGGCAGAGGGGTCCAGAGAACCAGGGCAATCGAGAAACGTTCTCCGATAAGCCCTTTCAGCATCCCTGAGGTGTTGCCCGACTGCCCATCTTCGGAGGCAGTCGGGAAGATTGTCACTGTACCCAGAAGCCTGGCTATCCTTGACACAAGACAAATGGGTACAGTCCATCATTTCCGAAGGTTATTCTATCCCCTTTCTTCGCTTTTCCAAATCAGTCAAAAAATCCCTTCCAGATGTCCCACCCGCCAAAGGGATATAGCAGCTTTGGAAATTTCAAAACTGCTTGCAAAAGAGCTATTCAGCCAGTGCCAGCAGACCAACTAGGATCCGGAATCTACTCAAGGTTCTTTTTAGTTCCAAAGAAAACAGGGACTGGAGACCAATTTTGGATCTCAGTATCTTGAACAGATCGGTCAAGAAAACAAGATTTCGATGGTCACGCTGCAATCCATTCTTCCCCTATTGGGAAAAGGAAACTGGATATGCTCTATAGACCTTCAGGACGCTGCATCATCACATAAAATGAACAGACGCCCAGAAGATTCCTCCGCTTCAGGCTGGGAACCAGTCATTTTCAATTCAGGGCCCTGCCCTTTGGTCTCACCACTGCCCCGGTGTTTACCAAATGCATGGCAGTGGTAGCTTCTCACCTGAGACGACAAGGATTCCAGGTGTTTCCATATTTGGACGACTGGCTCCTCACAGCTCCCACCAAGCATCTCCTTCTGATGGCCAGAGATTACACTTTTCGCATCTGTCAAAAACTGGGTATCTCAATAAATTGCGAAAAGTCTGTTTTGTCGCCTTGTCGTACTATTACCTACATAGGCGCAAAATTAGATACTGTAAACATGTCTGCAACACTAACGAACCAAAGGATATCAGACATTCAAAATTGGTATCACTACTTCTCAACAACAACAGAGCCAAAGCCAGGTTAGTTCTAAAGGTGTTGGGAATCATGGCAGCGCCATACCTCCTTCCATTGGCCAGATACCACATGCGGATCCTTCAGTGGATGCTCTTTTCTCAATGGTCATACCAGGAACTTCCAATGTCTCACACCATTATGATCACGCAAGCGTGCAAAAGGCATCTCATGTGGTGGATGTCTTCCTGGCAGCTCCTGTGGGGGAGACCATTTGTTCCACCTCCTCCGGTTGCTACTCTGACAACGGCTGCCTCCCTGATCGGGTGGGGGGGGGCATTATCAGGGCAGGACAGTCCAGGGCACATGGCAACCAAACGAATGCCACTTGCACATAAATGTTCTGGAGATGAGAGCAGTGCTTTTAGCGCTGCAAGCCCTTCAACACTCTCTTCCCTTGGGAACGATTGCAATCCAGACCGACAATATGCCTGTAGTGTGGTACAGGAACAAACAAGGCGGAACCAGATCATACCCTGTGTCGAGAAGCACTCAGACTGTGGCAATGGGCGATTTCTTCTCAGCGCTTTCTGATAGCAGCATCCGGTCCGTAATGATTCAAACATTGCGACAAGACAACCTTCAATGTAAAGGGTACGCCCATTCACACACATGTCTCCACACAGAAGACGCCTAGCTGAGAATCTAAACAGGACAGCGCCTTTACTGTGAGTATGGCCAACGCTTACCGCAGCACCACCACCGCCGTATAAATGAGATTAAATAATGATTATTATAGCTCATTCCCAAACGTAAATAAGATGTACCGCGGTAATGCTTTTGTCCCTTTGGTATGCTCATCACTTATTACCAAGCAAGATGAAAATCACATGATTAATTTTCATTCCAAGAAGTTAACAAGATGTTCCTAACTTCATACTTTTGTCTTTTTAGCTTGTAGTGATGGGCACACTTGTTAGCATATGAATTATGTGTGCTAAAAACTGCAATGTTGTTACATCTCTTGAGTATTAAAATTATTCCGTGGATGTTTTGAGCATTACTTGCAAAAATCAAAACGTGTCAACCCCTAACTTTTAATTGCAGTTAAAGAACATGATAATACATTTCCAAAGAGACAGATGAATGTTGCATGTCACTTGAAAATAAGACATTCAGCATAGTCTTACGTGCTGACAAGTTATTGACAGGGGTGGAGGGTTACATTACAGCATGTATTTATCTTCTATCTAATCACTACTATATTATGTAGCTTCTCGAGAAATAATAAGCTTTCATCAGAGAATATTTTCCCAGTGACTGGCAAGTGGGAAACATGATTTGCAATTGTGAGTATGTTTCATGGGTACCTTGAAAGGAAAATATAATAAAATATAACAAAAAGATGGTAGCGTTTCTCGAAGAAGATTATAAGAATATTTGGTGATAGAAGGAATCCTCTGTCAGAATTTGCACACATTATTCCCAACAATGTGTAATAACTGGGATAGACTGGATAAGTATTGTATTTTGGAATTACTATTGAAACCATGTTTTTCTTGTTTAGTGTTTTAATTTTTTATTAAATTAGCAATTCGCCAGCATTTAACAGAATAGGGATGCAATGGTCACAGCAATGCAAATATCTTGATGAGAATGCAAGCACCCCCCACAGAAGTAAAATATTTCTTGCATAGCATTTTTATAGTTAGTTTTATTGCTGGAGTATTTTTCTGCTGTAGAAATAGTCTGAGGTAAAGCCAGCTAGGTTTAATACTTGTAGTAAAATTGGAGCAAACACAAAATCAAGAGTTGTAAGAATTTTAATGGTTAGACTGCAATAAAAATCTCTTATTAAAACATTTTATAACCAATATTTTAAGCGGTATTGCACAATAAATATTTAATGTAAAGTTTATTACCAAAAAGTGCAGCATCTGAACAAAAGTGGGTAGAACTTGTAATATCAAAAAGCCATGAATATTTTAAAAACCTGAGGCAATAACTTTAAAATACCTTTAATTTTTTCTGTGTATTAATATTTCCAGTAGTGGCCTATACTCTTACTCCTATTTGCCCAAATAGTTAGCCTAAAAGGAACATCACGATTTTTTTGTGTACTTTTGGAATACTCAAATATTAAATATATATGGTAATAGATGGGGAAATTTAACAGATAAAAAAGGAGTACAAATTAAGTATAATGGATTTATCAACATATGTATACTCATCAAAAGTCGTGGATATGGCTAAGATGAACTTAGTAAATCATGCATCAGTTTTAATAAACTTATTTTGTTTCTTATAGTATTGGAAAAAGTACCCAGACAGTAAAGGGGGGTAGAGATTTTGGTAAACAGTTTCTAACATAGACAATAACACTTGTAATTAGTACTGAGAGCTCCTAAATTACCTGGAATCAATTATCCTTTCTTTAAAGATATGCCATGACAGATAAACCTATAATTTTCTGGATTCATTTGAGCGGCAGTCTGCTAAAAGCATTGTTTCTGGTAGATATGTCCTCACTGGAGAACCCTTCCTTGGAGAAATTGTTGCCTTTTAAGAAAATATCATTCCTCTTTAAGAAACACTGCACTTTTTTTCAGTAGTGGAAGATTTCTGTCAGGGACTATTTTTAGCTACATATTTTTGTTTAGCTTGTTGGGAGGGGGGTCTGTTTTTTGGAATGTGTGTACTGCTTAGGTAAACTTTGAAATGTGTGACTAAGTTTTAATTTGGGGTGGGTACAAATCTATTTTATACTGTAGTGTTTGTGTACACTGCTTCTTACTTGCCATTTTTTCTGTCAGTGCAGCTGAAACATTGAAGTTATTCTGACAGGATTTTGTGTGATGCTTGTGTATTTACTTTGTGAAGAGACCGAGGAAAGTCTCTCTGTGGACACTGGGTGACAACTTCCCTTCCATCTCATTTCAGCAATACTTACAGTTTTTCATATCTCCTCCTCAGCTACACCACGGATACTTACTCCAGTCTTGCTGTACCTAGAAAGAAAAAATTACTAAGGAACTCTTCCCTGTGTTGCGGGCTCAGGTGGATGAACCTGCAGTGGCCATTGATTGTTCTTCAGACACCACTCATTCACCTGTCTGACTTCCTCTGGTATAGTCCTTTTGGCCACCATGGACTAAGGGTCAATCACGTCCTCTTTGGCTGTTCCAGTGTCTGATCTTGTCACTGAAGAACTATTTTCTGTAGGTCTCAGTGACACTCCTGGAGATGTTTTTTTGGGATAACTGAGGTAAGAGGCCATTAGATCAACCAAACAACCGTCCTCCAAGGCTGTTTTCTTCCACAAGGAGTTCTTGTAGTAAAAAAACATTGTTTACCAGGTTATACCTGTTAAGAAACATGATTGTCCTAGCCAGGCATGCATTACAGGATGTTCATAGTGTTGCACTGCTGCAGTCATTACACTTGGGTTATCTGCCGTCAGGTGGTCCCGCAGTCGGCCTGAGCCAGGCATGCATTACAGGTTATGAATCCCGGTGTCCAGAAACCATTAGAGATGGGTGTTCCCATTAAAGAAATTCCTGAGGAAAAACAGTCTAATGATTCTGATGATAAAGATGGAGATAGGGATTCTTCTTCTGCAGATTCACAAGCCCAACTCTTAAATAGTGAGGAAGAGTTTAACTCTTGTCCTTCTGTGGAGGAATTTTCTTTTAATCAGACCATAGTTAGGATAAAGGAGGAACTTTTATGGAAACAAAAATATGCCCCCCATGAACTGAGTAAATATTATGATGTGTTACAAATGGATATTGCCTCATTATTCACCCATCCCTCCTATACTGGCAGCCATGATGAGTTTGTTGAATGTTGCTTGTAATCACCCTGCTACTAAGCCACCTGTCCTTAAAAATGTATAAAGTGCCTCAGACTAATAAATTGATTTTCTCTTACCTTAGCTCTGATCCAGCATCCATATCTACTACTTCTCCAGCTAGTAACATTGATCTTGGAGACTAACCATTCTTCCAGTGTCAGAGGGAAAAGGTTTGGACCATGTAGGCAAGTGAATGTCTTCTTCCACTTTAGCTTCAGAATTCTTAACTATTAGGCATACATGTGGAAGTATATGCTGTGTTATTTGAACAGTATGAGGTAATTTTCTGCCACACTTCCCTTCAGAAGATAGCTAGATTCTGAATCCAACTGTTTATACCTTGCCCCAGTTATCCAAACATGATTTACAGTGTGTATGAATTTGCAGATACTACATTTATGGCCACTGTTACAGTTTTAAGATAATATGACTAGATATGTAACTGAAAGTTGACCAGTGAGATAAAGTCTGAAATATTAGATTCTGCTTTAGACAAGGAGGAATTGTTCGGCACTACTTCTACGCAGGTTCTCAAACAATTTCATGAAAGAAGAACATTGATTCAAGGAATATCCACTGTTTTTCATGTCCCCCAGTATAAATATTATAGAACTCCCTCTTTCCAAAAAAACAAATATGAAAATCTGCCATATTCTGTGAAAGAGAGAGAAAGCAGAAAAGTGATGACCAGAGAGAAAGAAAAAGAAACAAGAACCTTTTCAATGAAAGGGACAAACCAGCAGTACAGAATGACTATGCCAGCATTCTTTCCTCCTGGCCAGTATCCTCCCAAAATGTGGTTCTTAACTTTCCTCTTTGGTAAAAGATTGACAGACACTTGGGTTTTAAACGTGGTGCAGGAGGGTTACAGTTGACACTGGATACAAAAACCTCCTTTCAGGGGAATTCTTCCCCATCCTCCAAACCAAACAGAATATTTTCTTCGAGTTCTTCTCTTTACACACACTAGAAGTCATACAACCAGTGCCTGGGAGTCAAGGGGACAAAGGCTTCTAGTCCATAATGTTTCTTGTACCAATGAGAGAGTCCTTTTCCAGATGAGCACTAGAGCTGTCATTTCTAAACATGTTTGTGAAAGTATCAAATGCTGACTCTTCATGTCCTGTTACTTCCCATTCTTCCTATGAGTTTCATGGTAACATTAGACCTAAAAAAAGGTTCTCATATTCTCATAGCAAGGGCTTCAGAAAATTTCACATGTTCTCTGTATCTGGGTCATGTTATCAACTTTCTTCATTACGGTTTGGATCATCTACAGCTCTAATGGTGTTTTCAAAATGTCTAACTCCAGTCATAACATATTGCAGATTAAATGGCATTCACATATTTCCTTATTTAGATGACTGACTTATCTTTGCTGAGTGTTTATCCAGATGTCAAGAGTACTTAACTTGGGTTATGTCTCTTCTGACCACACTGGACTCCTAGAGAAATGTTACTAATCCTCTTTGACTCTGTTTCACAGGATTATGTTTCTCTGTTGCCTTTTACATACTTTTCTTTAGAAGTATTTTCTGACACTAGAGAAGATGAAATTTTATCAGGACATTTTCTGGAACTTCTCGAATCAGTCTCACACTTATGCAAGATAATTTCTTAGGTTCCTAGGGTTCATGGCTTCTATGACTCTCATGATTACTTTAGCCAGGTTACACATGAGAAAGATGCAGTGATTTCTAAAAAAACATGGACACTGCATTTGTATTTGCATTTTCTGAATCATCAAATTCTAGTTTTGGTCTTTTGAGAAAGGGGCATGCATTGAAAGATGCAACAAATTACGCTGAAGCCAGTTCTCCCTTTCTCTTCTGAAACCCCAAACTAATCTCTTACCACAGATGCTTCAAATATTGCTTGGAGATAAGTTTTCACAGGGGTCAGACAGACCAAAGCACATCAGTATTAAAGAGATGTTGGCTGTGATCCATGCTTTGAAGTCTCCTCGTCATTTGTGGTCCCCAGGACCTCTCGAAGTAATTGCAGACAACAACACAGTCATATGGTGCATAAGCAGGGAGGTACAAGCTTGGTCACATCTCCTAAACAGTTTGGCTGTGGTATATCAGGAAGTAGCTCTACATCATTGTTTAACCCTCCAAGCATCTTGCATTCCATCAGAGCAAAATGTTGTGGCAGACAAACTGAGGAGGACCAGAACCAGACCCTCATGAATGGAAATTGAACTAGGGGGATCTTCCAGGAACTGACCCAGTTGTGGGGAGCATCTTAAATAGATCTGTATGGCACCTGTCAAAACAGACAACTAAGCAAATTCTTTACAATGGCTCCTAGCGAGTAAATCCGAAAAACAGATGCAATTTCATTCTTGTGGACAGAAATGTTCTTTATGCATTCCCACCCTTTTCACTAAAATCCAGGGTAATTTTGGAGATTCCGAAGGACTCTCCAAAAATCGGGATAAACCCCTTTTGCCACAGGCAAGATTGGTTCTTCCTTCTTATGAAACTGTTCAGGGGTAATTACCACAGGCTTTCTTATAGACTGGATCGACTCAAACAAGACAGGGGGGGTCTGATGCACTCCAGTCTTAGTCAGCTTCAACTTTCTGTCTAGATGATTCAGTGCTGATACCTTCTAAGCACTTATTCTTTGAGGATGTACGGCAGGTATTAACAGAACCAGGAAAACCTAGTGCTAAAAAGCCCTATATTGACAAGTGGAAGCTATTTTTCTAGCTTGTGCCTAGCAAATAGCCAAGGGCCTTTCAGGGATTTTGTATCACTTCTTTCAGTTTTTCCTGGTTAGGGATTTTGTATCACTTGGGTTCAAATATTTCTGAGAGTTTCTATCCTCTGGCCTTTCTTATTCCTGTGTAGAAGTTCATTTTGCTGCCATTTCAACATCTTTACCCAGAGATCCTTCTCTTTCTTCTCTGTGGTAAAGCAATTTCTGCGAGGAGTTTTACATCTGAGATCTCCTTGTAAACATGCTGCTCCTCCTTGGGTTCTCAACTTTGTGCTGGTAATGTTGACTATGTAACCATTTGAACCTGCTCATCAGGCTGATTTAAGGTTCTTGACTTGGAAAAATGTTCTCATAATTGCACTGACATTTGCAAGAAGAGTATCTGTGTTGCAAGCTCATAATGGGTTAACCTTACCTCATATTCCACAGAGAAAGGATTACATAGGTTCATAGGTTCGTACTAGGCTATCTGCCCTAGGGCATTTATAAGCCAAGCTAGAGTGTGTTTGGCTTTCGCCACCCATTTTAAATGAATTTTGCTATGCCCTTTTTCAAGGTTAGTATACTGTGCCTCTGTCTAACAGTGACACAGAAGTGATACCCGGGGTAAACCTACAACCTCCCATCCACTCATCAAGATTCCTCTTGAAGAGAGTCAATGAGGGACTCTGCCTAACCTGGACTGGGATTTTATTCCAGAGTGAAGGGAGCCTCTGGGTTATGAAATCTGTCCCTCCAGCATGTCCTATTTATTTCAGTGCTGAGGTTCAAGTCTCTCGACGCGCGTGAGCTCGATGGGATTTGGATTTTCTGAGGTGCAGCATGTCCATTAATTCGGTTGGACATGGCTTTATACGTCAGGCACAGATCGCCTCTGAGCAGGCTGTATGCCACTGAGTAGAGCTGAAGTTTCCTTAACCGGGCAGCATATGGCATCTGTTTGAGCTCCTTTGATCCTCTTGGTGAGGTACTAATTTCCTTGGGGTCTTTCCAGTTGCTGCAGGTGTCTGGTAAGGTGCATCCCAAAAGGGCATTGTACTCAATTATGGGCCTGATGAGGGATGAGTAAAGAGGCAACCTACATGACCTCCCCTTGATCTAGATGTGAACCTTCATGATTAGGTGGGCTATATAAATGTTTTTCTAACCACTTTGGCCACGCGGTTCTCAAATGAGAGATTGCTATCAACTTGGGTCCCCAGATCCCCAATTACTTTCCTTCCGCATACTTGGTGGATTACCACCTATGTGGTAATTTAGGGCACTTTGTTTTGCCAAAGGGGATGACATATACACTTTTTACGCTTAGCTTGAGGCCTTGGCTCTGGCACACCAGTTGTCTGCTTTCTAATGAGGCCCTTTTTGTAGGATGCTTGTGTCGGCTGGAGAGTCGATTATGGCGCCAGGTTTGCAGTCATCTGCGAACTTGATCAGTCATGTCCTTCCGTGGTTGGCCTGTACCTGTTAGGGCCAAGAAATATATACCAAAACAAGAGAGGTCCCAGGACTGAGCCTTGTGGGACGCCACTTGTAACTGGTTTGGAGTCTGACATGGCTCCAGCAATTTTAACCATGTGGGTTCTTGGTCCTTGAGCCAGTTTGCAAACCTATCTAGTGACATAGGGGTTTATATTTGCTGGTGAGCTTATCTATAATGCCCCGAGTGAGGTATTGTATCGAAGGCGTTTTGCGAGGTCCAGGTAGGCTGTGTGGACCACCTTCCTCGCCAATGGCCTTGGTGACTGTTTCAAAGAAATTCGACTCAGATTTAAGAGAGGCAGGATCTGCCCTTAACAAAGCCAAACTGCAGGATCCAGTGTCTGTAGGTCCCCAATATCTTTATTTATGAGGTCCATGATGATCCTTTCCATAGCTTTGCAGACCAAGCTAGTCAGGTTTATGGGGCGATAGTTTCCAGAATCTGTTTAGGCACCACCTTTGTGGAGAGGGACCACTGTTGCTGTATGCCACTCTTTGGGTACATATCCTGTAGTAAGGATGAGATTGAACAGTAGTTTTATGTTTGGGTTTAGTTCTTCTTGGAGTTCATGTAGGACGCAGCCCGAGACATTGTCTGGTCCCATTGATGCTGTGTTTTTTTGCCTTGGAGAGGGCGGCTCTTACCTGAGCATCTGAGATGCCAGGGGGCAGCACTCTGCTGGGATAGATATTTGCCCTTTTGGTGGGGAAGGGGGGGGTTCGCAAGGCTTGAACCTGGGTTGTCAGCTAGATGTTGGTGATGTCTGTGGGTTCGTGTATTTTTTTTTGTCATTTTGGACTAATTCTGAGCATATCTGGGAATTCCCACCCAGGTTCCTAACATAACTAAAGAAAGCCTTGTGATTATCCTTAGTGTCCTGTGCAATTTTTCTCTCTCAAGCTGGCCTTAGATCTTCATTTTATGAGTGCTCATAGTTTTTGGCTAATACTGGACCAGAGATGCCTTCCTTTTTGGGATTTTGCTCTATCATGTAGTAGCTTCCTCCTCCTATTGTATAGTTTGTTTATGGCTAAATGGGTCCAACAGACAGGACGCCTGCCTTTTGGAGGATTGGGTCTGCGTTTTATTTGGGATTGCATGATCCATGCATTCCTGAAGGTGTTCATAGAATGCCTTTATAAAGGATTCTCATGTGTTCAACAATATGGGTCCAGATTTTCCGGGGCTTTGGGCTTTGAAGGATTCCACCACCCTCGGCTTTTGAGGAGTGTGTGAATTTGGTTTTTAGAGAAGTTTTCTACTGTGGTTTTCTTGGGCAGTGGGGCTAAATGGATGTGAATATTTCAGTGAGATTTAGTTTATGGTCTGATCTTACCAATGAGGGATAGCACTTCTGGTCTGGAGCATAGAATCCCATGTTGGTGATGATCAGGTCCAGTATGTTTTCCCTCTGTGTGAGTGGTAACAAGTTGTTCCATTAGCATTTGAGTTTTATAAATTTTAGGAACCTTTGGGCTAGGGTGTGTGGAGCTAGAGTAATGCTCTCCTCAGTCTATATGTTTGGGTAGTTGAAGTCACCCAATATAATGGTGTCTGGGGAGACCTTTCATATTTTTCCAGTGTTCCTCAGTGGAAGACTGAGTGGGGTTCTGGGTTTGGGAGGGTGGTCTGTAGCAGGCTATAAACTGGAAGGCAAAGTTTTACCCACTGTTAGTTGCACATGGATAGTCTCTGATGCTTCATGCGGGGTTGTGCCTCCAACGGGAGGTGTGGTTATCTTTGACTAATATTGATACACTTCCCTCCCTCCTTTGTGGTTTGGGTCGTGAAGTTTTAAATGAAAACATGGCATGAGATATAACCTGTAGCTGGGGTGCTCACGGGAGCCCCTTGAACCTGCACAGATATCGATGTTCTCCATGCTAAGGAGAGTTTCGAGTGCATGCATCTTGATGTTTAGACTTCTTGGCATGCTGAGTAGCATTACTCTTAGTTTCTTATCCCTAGATACCTATGGAGGTGGGTTTGTCTTTTTGAGCCTTGCCTAAAAAAGGCACTCATGGGGGTGGCAAGAGCCTTGCCAATATCCCAAAGCCCAGGGGGTGACAGATGCAAGCCAGTCCCTATCGAAGCATCGTGGTTTGTCGAGCATGTCATCCCAGGCTGACAGGCATTGATCCCCTTTGAATGACACCAATACTTAAGCCAATTGTTGAAATTGGATCATCTTGTCTTCATATTGTGGCACTCATTGAGGTGTAAGATGCTACCCAAGGTCAGGGTTCATACTCGGCCTGGGCTACATGCTCAGAGAGCTTCCTCTATGTCTCTTTCATGTAGTCCAGGAGGTACGTCTTCAGGTCATTCACACCAGCATGGACAAATGATCGAAATATATTTGTACTTCGCTCTTGGAGTAACCTGAGTGCTTGTGTTATGGTTTGACGCTCGACACTCATTACCTATTGCCAAGTGTATCAGGTGGGTTGTTTAGCCTTTAAGGGCTGTGACTGTTCAGCACACTGGCTTTGTGAAGCTATGTGTTGCACGTGTTTTGTTTTGGGGTAGTGTTGCTTGATGTCTTGCTTTGGAGGTCTCTGCTGTGCTTAGGCAGATTTTTTATTTAGAGCCCCTAGTATAAGTTTCTTGTGTGTTTGTGTTTGGTTTGCTGTCGTGTAGAGGGTCTATGCTAGACTGGAATTGTGAAAGAGTGTGGTTTCCTTCTCCTTCTGACTGGTTACGCCAGTACTGAGTTGAGAGAGCTTAGCCTCCAGTTTGGCAGTTTTCCATATGGTGGTTGCATCTCTCACATGTGTGTTGGAATTTGTTGGAGGAGGAAAGGGTTGTTCCTGTACATTCTGTACACCAGAGGCAGTTGTAACTATTGCCTCAAGATTCTGCAGATTCACCAGCTGGACCGGAGAGAGGTGATTAACTGACCTGGACACAGCTAGAATAGTATTGGGAATTCCTTTATAATTGAAAAAAGGGCAATAATCTGGAATAAGGTACTCAAGGGAGTTTGTGAGGGTGTAGTGCTTTTTAATTTTTTAGTGCTGACTTATATAATTGCTTTAGTGAGCAAGTGCCAGGCTTTAGGAGTAGGAATAGGGTGTTTATTAATGAGAACTAGATCAGTTCTAAGGGGAAAAGTGTGAAGAGCAGACTTGTGAGCCGAGAATGGTTTAAAACCCAATTAAGCTGTGCTGCCCACTGCCAAGGCCTATGCAAAGCCACACTAAAGCAGGTTTTTGGCACAGGGGGACTTGAAAGAGCTAGAAATTGGCCCAAAACAGCCAATAGACTACCAGACTTTTGTGCTGGGAACACTCCTCCAGGGATAGATAGGCTGCTCTAAGCTCCCCCACTGCCACTGGTGAACAAAGAAGCCTCCCTTTTATCCAAGAAGGGAAATGGGCAACATAGGAACTCTTCCAAAAGCTCTAGAATACAGCAGAGTTTGTATTTGGACCATACTCTAGGTAAGGAAAGATGGAAACAAGGATAATTTTTGTGTTTTTTTTTTCTTTTGCAGCAAAACAGCAGGAGAATGCAATAAATATAAATATATTAGCGCAAGACTTGAGTGTGTAGCTCAACAAGTAAATGTAACAAACATTAAGAACAACCAGTTGCTCATAGCATACATACACAATTGCCAATTTAGTGTTCCATTCTACCCACTGCAGCGTCTTTTTTGAAATGGAAGTAAATCTGAGTAATTTGAGAAACCCTTTTGTGAACACAGCGAGATGTGCAGACTTGGCCAGGAAGGCACCCCTAAATGACAGCTGAACCTCAAGAATCTCTTGCTGTGAGGCAACAACTCTGCCAGCTGCACCAATGTGATTTTTTTTCATATGTTCTTAACCTCATCACAAAACATGTATTTAGTAATAACCATTTCAAGTTTTTCTTTCTTTTCCATGTTCAGGTCTTCAGAATATTACAATCTTATTTCCTCACACACATTATTTGGCATATAGATTCCCACTAAAGATTTTCAGAATTGCTTTTTTACAATAAAATGGCATGTATTTAAAAATGCTTCCATCTATCACTTTTCATATTTTTTATTCTTTCATTTAAATTGTGTATTTATTCAATTTCTGAAACCTAGTTTATCATCACAGGCAAACACATCACACCACTCCAAACCTGCAAGTGCAAAGGCAAGTGCATCTGAGATGCCAGGGGGCAGCACTCTGCTGGGATAGATATTTGCCCTTTTGGTGGGGAAGGGGGGGGGGTTCGCGCTGAACCTGTCAGCTAGGATGTTGGTGATGTCTGTGGGTTCGGTGTATTTTTTGTCATTTTGGACTAATTCTGAGCATATCTGGGAATTCCCACCCAGGTTCCTAACATAACTAAAGAAAGCCTTGTGATTATCCTTAGTGTCCTGTGCAATTTTTCTCTCGAAGCTGGCCTTAGACGATTTTATGAGTGCCCATAGTTTTTTGCTAATACTGATCAGAGATGCCTTCCCTTTTTGGGATTTTGCTCTATCATGTAGTAGCTTCCTCCTCCTATTGTATAGTTTGTTTATGGCTGGGGTCCACCAGACAGGACGCCTGCCTTTGGAGGATTGGGTCTTCGTTTTATTTGGGATTGCATGATCCATGCATTCCTGAAGGTGTTCATAGAATGCCTTTATAAAGGATTCTGCGGTCTGGGCCGTATTTTCCACAGGCCCGGGGGCTTTGAAGGATTCCACCTCGGTTTTGAGGAGTGTGAAATTTGCTTTAGAGAAGTTTTTCACTGTGGTTTTCTGGGCAGGGGCTGGGGTCGGGATGTGAATATCTAGTGAGATTAGTTTATGGTCTGATCTTACCAATGAGGGATACACTTCTGGTCTGGAGCATAGAATCCCCATGTTGGTGATGATCAGGTCCAGTATGTTTTCCCCTCTTGTGGGAGTGGTAACAAGTTGTTCCATAGCATTTGAGTTTATAAATTTTAGGAACCTTTGGGCTAGGGTGTTGGAGCTAGAGTAATGCTCTCAGTCCATGTTTGGGTAGTTGAAGTCACCCAATATAATGGTGTCTGGGGAGACCTTCATATTTTCCAGTGTTCTCAGGAAGACTGAGTGGGGTTCCTGGGTTTGGGAGGGTGGTCTGTAGCAGGCTATAAACTGGAAGGCAGTTTTACCCACTGTTAGTTGCACATGGATAGTCTCTGATGCTTCGTGCTGTGCCTCCAACGTGGAGGTGTGGTTATCTTTGACGAATATTGATACTCCCCCCTCCTTTTGTGGTTTGGTCAAAGTTTTGGGGCCGAAAAACATGGTATGAGGTATAACCTGGTAGTGCTGGGGTGCTCACGGGAGCCTTGAACCTGCACAGATATCGATGTTCTCCATGCTAAGGAGAGTTTCGAGTGCATGCATCTTGATGTTTAGACTTCTGGCGTTGAGTAGCATTACTCTTAGTTTCTTATCCCTTGTGATACCTATGGAGGTGGGTTTGTCTTTTGAGCCTTGCCTAAAAAAGGCACTATGGGGGTGGCAAGAGCCTTTGCCAATATCCGAAAGCCCAGGGGTGACAGATGCAAGCCGTCCCTATCGAAGCATCGTGGCTTGTCGAGCATGTCATCCCAGGCTGACAGGCATTGGATCCCCTTTGAATGACACCAATACTTAAGCCAATTGTTGAAATTGATCATCTTCTCTTCATATTGTGGCATCATTGAGGGTAAGATGCTACTCAAGGTCAGGGTCATACTGGCCTGGGCTACATGCTCAGAGAGCTCCTCTGTCTCTTTTCATGTAGTCCAGGGAGGTACGTCTCAGGTCATTCACACCAGCATGGACAATGACCGAGTCATATTTGTACTTGCCTTGGAGTAACCTGAGTGCTTGTGTTATGTGGCCTGACGATAGTCACCTATTACAAGTGTATCAGGTGGGTTGTTTAGCCTTAAGGGCTGTGACTGTTCAGCACACTGGCTTTGTGAAGCTATGTGTTGCACGTGTTTTTTTTGGGGTAGCGGTTGCTTGGATGTCTGCTTTGGAGGTCTCTGCTGCTTAGGCAGATTTTTATTTAGAGCCCCCGAGTATGTTTTTGTGTGTTTGTGTTTGGTTTGCTGTCGTGGTAGGTCTATGCGAGACTGGAATTGTAGTGAGTGTGGTTTCCTTCTCCTTCTGACTGGTTACGCCAGTACTGAGTTGAGAGAGCTTAGCCTCCAGTTTGGCTTTATGGTTGCATCTCTCACATGTGTTGGAATTTGTTGGGAGGAGGAAAGGGTTGTCTCTGTACATGAGGCAGTTGTAACATTGCCTCAAGATTCCCAGATTCACCAGCTGGACCGGAGAGGTGATTAACTGACCTTTGGACATGCTAGAATAGTATTGGGAATTCCTTTATAATTGAAAAAAAGGGCCAATCTGGAATAAGGTACTCAAGGGGAGTTTGTGAGGGTGTAGTGCTTTTAATTTTTTAGTGCTGACTTATATAATTGCTTTAGTGAGCAAGTGCCAGGCTTTAGAGTAGGAATAGGGTGTTTATTATGAGAACTAGATCAGTTCTAAGGGGAAAAGTGAAGAGCAGACTTTGTGGAGCCGAGAATGGTTTAAACCCAATTAAGCGGTGCTGCCCAATGCTGCGCTATGCGCAAAGCCACACTAAAGCAGGTTTTTATACAGGGGGACTTGAAAGAGCTAGAAATTGGCCCAAAACAGCCAATAGACTACCAGATTCTTGTGCTGGGAACACTCCTCCAGGGATAGATAGGCTGCTCTAAGCTCCCCACTGCCACTGGTGAACAAAGAAGCCTCCCTTTATCCAAGAAGGGAAATGGGCAACACAGGAACTTTCCAAAAGTCGAGAATACAGCAGAGCCTGTATTTGGACTACTCTAGGTAAGGAAAGACGGGAAACAAGGATAATTTTTTTGTTTTTTTTTTCTTTTTTGCAGCAAACAGCAGGAGAATGCAATAAATATGTAACATAGGCTAGCGCACTTGAGTGTGTAGCCTCAACAAGTAAATGCAACAAACATTAAGAACAAACCAGTTGTTTTTTTTTTTTCCATAGCATACATACACACCTATTGCCAATTTAGTGTCTCCATTCTACCCACTGTATGTCTTTGGAATGTGGAAGTAAATCTGAGTACCTGGAGAAACCCTTTGTGAACACAGCGAGGATGTGCAGACTCCCCACAGAAGGCACCCCAAATGACAGTTGAACCGAAGAATCTCTTGCTGTGAGGCAACAACTCTGCCAGCTGCACCAATGTGATTTTTTTTTCATATAAATTTTAACCCTTACTTGCCAAAACATGTATTTAGTAATAACCATTTTCAAGTTTTTCACTTTCTTTTCCATGTTCAGGTCTTCAGAATATTACACCCTATTTCCTCACACATTATTTCTACATATAGATTCCCACTAAAGATTTTCAGAATTGCTTTAACAAAATGGCATGTATTTAAAAATGCTTCCCTCTATCACTTTTCATTTTTTATTCTTTCATTTAAATTGTATTCATTCAATTTCTGAAACCTAGTTTATCTGATTCAGGCTTACAGGACACACCAAACCTATCCAAACACTCAGAAGGTGCAAGCAAAAATCCAGTCTTCGATAAGATCCCAGCCAATTGCAAGATGTAGATGTGTATACATCTGCACACATGATACAAACCCCTATGGGCATTTTGGAGACTGACAATTCACATTTGTGTCTTAAATTCCTTAATAGAGACCATGGAAATATGTATACTTGAATCTCCTGCTAGAAGTTGAGTTAATTCGTAAACGTTTGTCACTGATGGACGTGAGATGTAATTCTAAGCTATGCCCATTGCATGTCCTCCCAGAGCACTTAAGGGGCATGCATGGAGAGGTTAAGCAAAAGAAAAATCACATCCATCTACTTATAAGATTAACCACACTCAGTTGTCCTGATCCTTGCCCCAAGAATGGATGAGCCATAGAGGTCTTGCCAGGAGAATAAGTAAGTCATTAGGATGGCTGGGGGAGGATCTGGTCTGCAGATGACTGGAGGGGGGGGGGCATTCCAAAAATGTTATCAGTCTGCTGAAAGCTCTCCAAACATTTATTTGCACACAGACTGCATTCCCAGTAATTACTATTTCCAGAAGAAAGTCATGTTAAACTCAGTGGTATTGTTTATACTGAGCCCCTTTTGTTCATTATTCAGACACACTATATCCCTTTTAACTGGGTTAATTCTTGCATCTGTATTAACATAATTGGTAAATAAATCATTGTAACCCAGTCTAATTGGTGGCAGAAAGGGATAAAACCCTGACTAATACCCCAGGTGACCTGAGTTTGATTAGTGGCCCTGGTGCTTAATAGCAACTTAGGGATGATGAGTATGCCTACTCTAGGTGGGTGTGAATGTGCCAAGCATCAGTTCAGTGCAGTGTGTCAGAGGTTGGAGCTGAAGAAAGGGTGCTGTGCTGAAGGGATAAGAAGACAGAATTGCGACTGCCCTAGAAGGTCTGGAGGTAGGGATACACACTAATATAGCTATTCCTTAGTTGTTTGTACGGCCTGATGATGCTGTCAGCAGCACCTTTGGGAGGAATTAGGGCTTTCTAAAAAGACAGGCTGAAGTTACATGTACCACTCCCAGGATTTAGTTGTTTGTTTCCCTTTACAATCTGCTGGTTGACCCAGTAGGGATATAATACCAGTGTAAGGCTACTTTCGCCTTCTGATTCCCTTCCTACCAGTACTCCAAAAATCTGGTTGATCTGATGTTATCCATTTCATTATTCATCACATCTGGATGTTCATCGTGTTCCACTGATGCAGTCATTACACTTGGGTTATCTGCCGTCAGGCGATCCCGCAGTCTGCCTGAGTTCCAAAGTCTTGGTCCGGCGTCGGTTGCTGTCGTTTCTTCTCTGACGTCAGAGTGGCAAGGGTATATAAGATGCAGCCGACGCCATTTTCTTCATTCTTTCTTGCCGCGTGGTGCCCAAAGCAGAAGCAGTTCGCAAGTGCCGGTCGGCCGACTCCTGAGATTTTCAATCCGAATTTCAGTACCGAAGTCTTTAAAGCTAAGTACCCCATTGGGGAAACTTTTTCTTGCTTCAAACCGATGTCAGTAAAAGTTAATAATTGTATTTCTTGTGGGAAGCAAATACCTCATAAGGATTTTCACTCATATTGTATTCCATACCTAGGCCCAGACCACGACGTCACTGGTTGTCGGTTTTGTGCTAGGTTTAACAAACTTGGGAGGGTGGCCTAATGGTTAAGGTGTTTGCCTTCCAAACACAAGGTTCAGGGTTTGAGTCTCTCAAGGGGTAATTGGCTAGGCTTAAAATGGCTCACAAGAGCAGTCAGCCTAGTACTAATCTATGAACCTATTAAACGTTGGTTTGTTTTTGCCCGACATTACTTTGGCAGAAAATTCAATTACACCATGCCGTCGGAGCAACCGACGACCAGAATACATAAGAAGCGCAAAGATAAGGATAGGCATCAGAGACCCAGACCTGACGACAAGACCTCTGCTAGGCCAGTCGCCGGTTCTCCGGTTTCCAGCAAGGCTCCTTCGCAGCCCCTGACGACCGGCTCTTTAGACCAACAGGCTGCCTCCGACTACCACACGGAGTTGGCTGGGCCTCAGGATACTTTACCTTTAGGCCCTACTGAGACTTTACCTGCAGAGAGATCCGGAACAGTTGAACAGCCCTCAGCTACAGAAGGTGTATTCAAACCGACTACACTATCTATGAAATCTTATGCTAAGTCTAAAACTCCATTAAAAGTAAAGAAAACTGTACAACATTCACCAGGACAGGCCTCCATGCCTAAGAAACAGATGCTCAAAATGGCCGAAGACTTAATTACTCTGATCAGGGGTTCCCATCCCCCTCCTGATAAAAGGCCTAGGCAGGATGAAGATTATGACTCATCTGACCAGGTTTCCATTTCCTCGGACTCCTCAGTAGAACAGGAATATTCTTTTCCCCCATATGAGGATTCTGATGCTGAAGAATCAATTCCTTCAGTCTCTCCTCCAGAGGACTACTCTTTTGGGGAAACCTTACATACTATGAGAGAACATTTTCACTGGGAGGGCCAGGATTACTCAGATTCTAAGAAAAGGCTCAGAGAGTTCCTTTTACTGCCCCAGCACAGACCCCTTGCAATTCCACCAGTTCTAGACATCTTGGATGATGTGTACTTAGAATCTAGCTTAAATCCTGATTCCTTACCACCAGCCCCAGTCAAACCAGACAGATACTACAGGGTCCCTAACTCTCAAATTTCTGTACAAAAGTCCTGTTGCCGACCCAGAAACCATTTCCCAGGGTCCCAAGGGGGTTAAGGCCTCTTCAGCTAAAAACCCAGTTCCCTCTGAAAGGGATTCTAGAGCATTAGACAGATGGGGAAAGAAAGTATATACTTCTGCCACTCTAGCAATGAGGCCTTTAAATTGTCAATTTCACATGCTGAAATATCAGCTATACTTGTTGTCTCAGTTAAAACAAAAAATGCTTCCAAATTCAGAGACACCTGATTATAAGGAAATGCAGGATGTATTGCATGCAGCAGGACAAGTGGGCAAACATACTTTACAGTGTGGATTTAATGCATTAGAAGCCTCTTGTAGAGCAGCAGTTACAGGGTCTGTCATCCGTAGGCATGCTTGGTTAACAGAACAAAGTTTACCTTACCATGTTAAAGCAAAATTATTGGATGCACCTTTACAGCAGGATGTTTTATTTGGAGCTAAAGCAGAAGTAGTATTAAAGAAAATGGAGGATAAGGCATAATCAATGCAAACGATCAAAGATTGTTTACAGGTTCAGCCCCCTCGTTTTAGCAGAAGCTGGTCTACTAAAAATTGGTCCTTTCCATCTACAGACAGACCTCAAAGGGGCAGATACAGGCGCCCAAGAGGCAGAGGTCAGTCACAAGGTTCTTACAAGCCCTGCTAATGGGGTGCTTCAACCCAGAAAGGAGGGGAAGACAGGCCACAAACTTACAGGAAACAGTCCCAATGACTTCCCCCTCCAGCTGCCAAGCATCTCTCTCTTGGCAGCTCCCTTGGGAGGAAAACTAAAACTTTTCGCACACAATTGGCATGTGATCACCCAAGACAAATGGGTTCTAAATATTGTATCTCAAGGTTACAGGTTCCATTTTCACACTTTACCAAGGCTAAGAGGAATGCCAAACCTGCAATCAAATCAATGGGCAGAGGCTCAAAAACAAATTACAGCACTCATGGACATGAGAGCTATTCAAGAGGTACCGACACAAGAACAAGGACAAGGATTTTACTCAAGACTCTTTCTGGTTCCCCGAAAGGACAAAGCCTGGAGGCCCATTCTGGATCTTTCTATCCTAAACACTTACCTGGAAGTTCCCAAATTCAAAATGTTGACACTTCAGCAGCTTCTTCCCATGCTGGGCAAGAAGGCTTGGCTAGTAACGTTGGACCTCAAGGAGGCATGCCTGCATGTCCCTATCAGACAAAATTGCAGAAGATACCTCAGATTCTTAGCAGGTTCAACGCATTACCAATTCTCTGCACTGCCCTTTGGCTTATCTACTGCGCCCAGAGTCTTTACAAAATGCCTGGCACCAGTAGTTGCATTTTGCAGAAAAAGGGGAATTCAAATATACACATATCTGGACGACTGCCTTATTCAAGCAGAAAGCAAGGACATTCTTCTAAAGCATCTGGCGTTTGTAAAAAGATTGTTAAGTTACCTAGGGTACACAGTAAACGAAAAGAAGTCAAAACTAGTGCCCTCACAAGAGATAATATTCTTGGGTGCCAGTTTAAAAACAGCGGCCCAGATGGCTTATCTCACGCCAGACAAACAAGAACAACTAACTCAATATTTTCAATTGATGGCAACAAAAACCCAACTCCCTGCAAGAAAAATTCTGCAGGCCTTGGGGTTCATGGCATCTTGCATACTACTAATTCCATATGCCAGACTGCATATGAGGAAGTTACAATGGTATCTGAAAAGTGCATGGACTCAGCACAGCCACAGTTTGGAAGCAATAATACCACTCATCCCCTGCCTTCAACAGGAGTTTCTATGGTGGGCACAGGCATGTCACCACAACAAGGGGGACAGCCTTTTACCTTACCCACAGCCAGGCAGACAATAACAACAGATGCATCAGATTACACCTGGGGAGCACACATGGCAGGACAATGTATTCAGGGCAAGTGGACCACAGACCAGATGCATCTCCATATCAATCAAAAAGAGATGCTGACTGCACAAAATGCCCTGACAGCTTTCAAGGATCTTCTACATCCAGGACAATTGCTACTAAAGGCAGACAGCACCACAGGGATGTGGTACATAAACAAGCAAGGGGGCACACATTCCTACCCCCTATGCAGACAAGCAATGACTTTGTGGAATACAGCACTGACTTATCAAGTTCAACTGCAAGCACAATTCCTGCCAGGAAAGAAAAATACACTGGCAGACGACTTAAGCAGAAATATGATGGATCCTCACGAGTTGAAACTAAATCCACAAGTATTCACAATGATAACTCAGAAATGGGGGAGCCCAGACATAGATTTTTCCTCCTCCCTAAACTGCCAATTACAGAAGTTTTGCTCAAGGACATATCACACACAGGCGTGGAAAGTGGATGCCCTATCATTCAGTTGGAAAGCACTAAAAGTTTGTCTTCCCACCACTGCCTCTCCTAGCAAAGGTACTCCTAAAAGCCAGACTAGAGAGGCCACAAATGATCCTCATTGCTCCGGACTGGCCACGACAGCACTGGTATCCAATATTAAAGAACATGGCTCAAGGCCCAGCATGGATTTTACCTCAAATACCTCATCTTCTGACTCAGCAAAACAATCAGATCCTACACAGCCAGCTCAAAACCTTAAATCTGGCTGCGTGGAAGATTACTTAAACAAACAGTCAACACAACTCTCTAAAGCTGTTATGGATGTCATTTTGGAGGCCAGGAGGCCCAGCACCAGGAAATCATACTCAGAAAAATGGAAAAGATTCTGCGCCTGGAACCAGGCGCAAGGCCTAAACCCTCTTGCCCCAAAT
This sequence comes from Protopterus annectens, assembly GCF_019279795.1. Taxonomy (NCBI): domain Eukaryota; kingdom Metazoa; phylum Chordata; order Ceratodontiformes; family Protopteridae; genus Protopterus; species Protopterus annectens. The sequence continues at coordinate 1,278,001,265 of NC_056735.1, forward strand.
ATCCCTCAGATATTACAATATTTAACTGAGATGCTGGACAAAGGCCTTTCCTTCTCATCTATTAAGATCCACGCCTCGGCCATTTCAGCTCATTACAACACTGATCCTCCTATTTTTTCACATCCTTTACTACGGCAATACCTCAGAGGGGCTAAAAACATAAGACCACCCAGGAGAGCACCAACACCAACTTGGGACCTCAACTTTGTTTTGGAAAAACTTACTTTACCACCATTTGAGCCAGCCACTTCGGCAGAATTAAAATTTTTGCCATGGAAGACTGCCTTGCTGCTGGCAATAACTTCAGCACGAAGAGTCTCTGAGTTACAAGCACTAATGGCAGTGGAACCTTTCATCATTTTCCATCAAGACAGGGTTTCCTTAAGAACAAACCCTACCTTTATGCCAAAGGTGGTATCTAGTGTGGCTCTTAACCAAACCATTCACTTGCCCACTTTTTATCCTAATCCCCAGAATAAAGGGGAGAGACTGCTTCATTCATTGGACATCCACAGACAGTTACGTTACTACTTGGACAAAACAAAAGCTTTCAGAAAAACTGAGCAACTATTTGTATCATATGCTGCTGGATCACAGGGAAAGGCTATTTCAAAACAGACCATTTCAAAGTGGATAGGACATTGTATCCGTTTCTGCTACACACAACATGGAAAAACTGTGCCTAGTAACATTAGGCCTCATTCCACCAGGGCAACAGCCACTTCAGAAGCCTTTCTTAGAGGAGTACCAACAAAGGATATTTTGGAAGCTGCAACTTGGAGCTCAGTGTGCACCTTTACCAAGCATTACCACTTATCTGCATACTCCAAATCCAGAGCTGGCTTTGCCACTGCAGTTCTATAGGGGCTCATAGCCACTCCAAATCCCATCTGGGGCAAGAAAAACTGAAGAAAATGGCGTCGGCTGCATCTTATATACCCCTGCCGCTCTGACGTCAGGGAAGAAGCGACAGCAACCGACGCCGGAACAAGACTTTGGAACTCAGGCCAACTGCGGGACCACCTGACGGCAGATAACCTAAGTGTATATGACTGCAGCAGTGTATACACTCGAACATCTACATTTATGGTAGGTACAAAACTGTACTTTCTTGGATCAGATGTTGGATCAGATCTGGCACTTTACAGAGCAGATTCAAGGCTCGAGCTCCTCTGAATGCCATAATTTCTTTCTACTTTCAAACCCTCAGATCTCGTTTGCCATGCTTAGCTACAGAGTCAGGCTGGAAGCATTATTTTAGAGGTTTTCTTGGAGATTTTGTTCAGTTAAGTGCTCTGTTTTTTCTCTTTCGGGGTTTTATTTAGTGTAGTCAGTCTTTTTACTTCCTCCCCTTCCTTTTTTCTTAGCTTTCATACAGCGTTAGATCTGTCTTCTCCTGGTGCCTTTTTCTGGGTCCCTCCCCTTTAGTCTTTTGGGCTTGGTAGTAGCCTCCTTGGTTGTGTATGTGTCTAGACCCAACTGCTCGTTTTGGAGCTGTTTGGGCAGTTTGGAGGCTTGTGATTTAGGTTGGTTGTTTCTCTGTGTGTCCATTTTGGTAGAACTTGTCTGATAAGCCTACCAGGTTTAAAAGATGCTGCTCTTGTGGGCAGGTGTTAAATGCCTAATTCTGATGCCCACAAAAAGTGTGTTTATTGTCTGGGATCCAACCACCTCAAGGCTGAATGTGCTGTTTGCCCCATATTTAGTCCTTGAGCGTTGGCAGATCATCGGAACAAGCTTCTGCTAAAGAGCATGGCCCAATGGGGTCCTTTTGTCTCCGGCTCCCCCTCAGCCATAAACATTCAAACAGGAAAGCCTCTTCTGCCTCCCCAGGGGCTTCTCTTCTGAGTTCTCTAAAATGAGTGAGGCTGTTGGATTGCATTTCTTCAGATCTGAAGCACTCCTCGCCAGGGTTGGATCCATAGGCTCAGGATCCGTCTCCCAGACTTGAGGCGTTGTCGCATTAGAGACCATTGCATCCTACCACCATCCCCTCGGCTCCCTTAGCTCCCCTGGATCGGAGGCAGGGTTTTCCTCTAGTTTCAGATCCAATGCGTTTGTCAGATTTGGCACTAGTTATTCTGGGCTCTCCAGCTGGTTCTTCTAGGGATCCGAATTCTTCTGATCTTAGACATAAGAGCCATTCCTCAAAGCGGGAACGCCATAGAGTGGTGATGGGATCCCGGCTGTCTTCCCTTTCTAAATCCACTCATTCTACTGCCTCTTTCACATCATGTAGGAGAATGTTACCCTCAGACATGGACAGGATTGTGAGGAGTTTCCTGAGGGGCCCAGATAGAGATGTGTCATTTGGCGTCCCCAGCCCGCTTGGGCTCATGGAAGTCCTTGGCTCCTAAATTGGCTTCTATTCAGATTCTAGTGGTTTCAGAATCCCAGATCATGTTTTCACTAAGACGGGGAACCAGTTAATGTCTGTTTTCCTTGTTCCCCCAAGGTCCTTGATTAGCTCGGTCCCTATGCCTTCGAAACAGAGCCGGTCTCGTCATTGAGTGATCGGTGCTGGATCACTGGGGAGGGATTCTGGTCTGGGCTTTTTGGATCAGTCCTGTCCCTTGAGGGCATCGGCCTTCGACAGCTCAGGGCCGGTACTGTCTAAGGGACCCGGGCCCGGGGTGGGCTCTTTTCCTCCTTCCCTTATTTTGGCTGCAGGAGACAGGGTTGAGGTTTCCTTGAGTCCTTCAGCCTTCTTGGTGGTAGAGCAGACCTTCTGCAAGTCTGGAGCAGCGTCCTCACCTTTCCGGTAACCTCCCCAAGAAGTTGCAGCATTACCTCCCCACAGAGTGGACTTGATCAGGCAGCAGGTCAAGGGCTCCTTTGCAACAGGCACACCTCATTCTGAGAGCAAAGGGTCCATGTTGGCGGCTTTTGTCCTTGTTCCTTTAATGAGATACCACATGCAGATTCTTCCAACTGTCTCCGGTGCACCATCGATATTAGGTGTTGTGAGGTCATTCATCCTGTCCAGGGTCAGCTCTCCTGGGATAGCCTACAAGCATCAAGAACCCCAGGAGTTCTCCTCTCTTCCACATCCTCTCCTGAGCCCCTCACAGAAGAGCAATCTCAGGAGAAACTGTGCAAGAGTAGGCACTTAAGACTCCCCTATGGAGTCTCTCATGGAGGGCACAGATTTTGATGAAGGAGATGGGTCCCCCAGATCTACGCCAGCCGGCGTCTCCTTTGGGGGAAATTTTGGAGCTGTTGAATCAGTAAGGTGGTTGATCTCCACAGCCCCTGTCCTTGGAGGAATCAGTGTTCTGAAGGCGTTCGGGATGGGCCCATGTACTTCGTGGGTCCCCCATTTGATCTCAATACTCACAGGTCGTGGAAGGAACCTGACACTGTGGAACCAGTTCTGAAGAAAGCAGATAAGTTTGAGTCCTCCTGCAGACCAAATGTATTAGAGCAAAGGGATGCCAGTTAATGCTATCATGGTTGCTGCAGCCACAAAGAAGGAGCTGTCAGAACAGAGCTCCAGTGTCCATCCTCCAAATCGTGAGTCACGGGCGATTGACAGACATGGGAAACGTGTTTATGCTTCAGCCACTTTTGGCCTGAGAGCCCTAAATTATTTGGTGCATTTTACCTGTATCCAAAGAGATCTCGCCTCTGAACTCACCAAATCTCTCTCAGAGATGATGCCGGTGGAGGACCTCCAGAAGGTATATCTCAAGCTCACCACTCTTTCCTCTATTCCCAATTCATTGATTAGGTTAATTTCCAGTGCGGCGGAAGGTACCTCTTGGGCAGCCGGTGCAGGCACTGCCATCAGGTGTTATGCCTGGATGCAGTTATATGGGTTCGCAGAACCCTTCAAGATGTTCTTTACTAATGCCCCCTTCGATGGTTCCTCATGATTTGGACCTTCTGCCAAGAAAAGTTTAACTTGAAGTGAGCCGGAAGGCAAGGCTCTGGCGGCTGTCTGGATCAAGTTTTCTACTCAGCAAAGGTCCTTTTCCAAAAACCAGTGGGGTAGTAAGAAGCTCTGGTTCCGTAAGTGGTAAGGTCCCTTCCAAGATGCTCCAGAAGATTCCTCTTCCAGACGCAGGTAAGGGGATTCAATGGGAGACGCCGCCCTAAGGACAGAGGGATCCTCAAAGTCAAGGTTCCAGGGAACCTTTCTCTGAGAAACCTTTCCCGCTCCCCTGAGGTATTGCCCAGCTGTCCTGCCCTGGAGGCAGTCTGGGGTAGCTTTTCATTGCACCCAGTTGTCTGGGTGCCGATAAGGGATCAGTGGGTCTTCAACATCATATCTTGTAGTTATTACATTCCCTTTTCTCAACCACCATCCCATTACCATGCAGTTTCTCTCCTATGTGCCACCCAATCAGATAGAACTGTCCCAAAGAGAAGTTCAGGCATTTCTAGTAAAAATAACCTTCCAGGAGGTCCCCACAGGACAAAGAGGATCCAGAAACTTATCCTGCTTCTTTTCAGTGCCAAAAAAGACAGGGACTCGTGTCCAACTTTGGACCTCAAGGAACTAAACTTGTTGGTCAAGAAGTCAAAGTTCTGGATGGTCACTGTTCAGTCCATCCTGTCCCTGTTACAGAAGAATGAATGGATGTCCTCCATAGACCTCCAGGATGCCTACGATCATATCAAAATAGACAAGCAATCCAGAAGGCACCTGCACTTCCAAATCGGAGCCAATCATTTTCTGAGTTCTAGCATTTAGACTCACCACAGCCCCCAGGGTGTTTACCAAATGCTTGGCAGTTGTAGCGGCTCCCCTAAGGCTTTAGGGTTTTCAGGTTTTCCCGTACCTGGATGATTGCCTCCTCACAGTACCCACGAGGCATCAACTGTTTTTTGTCACACACTACCTCTTACACACCTTTGAAAGGATAGGGATTAATGTCAACTTGGCGAAGTCAAAACTGTCTCCGGTGCAAAACCTGGAGTTTATTGGGACGCATCTCAACAGTCACAGAAGTTGCAGCATTGCCTCCCCACAGAGTGGACTTGATCAGGCATCAAGTCAAGGCCTCCTTGGAGGCTCCTTTGCAACAGGCACACCTCATTCTGAGAGCAAGGGGTCCATGTTGGCGACTTTTGTCCTTGTTCCTTTAATGAGATACCACATGCAGATTCTTCCATGGATGCAAGTGGTTCAGTGGTCCATTTTATCTCATTCAGTGTCCATGCCTATTCCGTTCACTCCTGTTTGCTGACAGCATCTGCAGTGGTCTCTTCAGTTGGAGGATCTCCTTCGGGGCAAGCCATTTTCTCTTCTCCCGTCCATGGGCACAGTGACCATAGATGCTTCCCTGTTGGGGTAGGGGGCATTTTTTGGGCAGGATGGTGCAAGGCATGTGGTCCCCCTTAGAGATCAAATTGCACATAAATGTTCTAGGGATGAGGGCAGTCCTTCTCTTGTTACAAGCCTTTTATGATTGCCTTCCTGTGGGAACGGTGGCGATTCATACAGACAGAATGTTGGTGGTCTGGTATATGAACAAGCAAGGGGGAACGCAATTGTACCAGTTTTGTAGAGAGGCCATGAGAGTGTGGGAATGGGCGATCTCTTCCAGTCGCTTTCTCCTTGCAACACACACACCCAGGGAGTCCAACATCTTCACAGATAAGCTCAGCAGATCCATCCTGACTCCACACGAGTAGCATCTCAGATTTTCGCCCATTGAGGCCAACCTTGCTGCGATCTTTCTGCATCCCCATTAAACAACAAATGCAGCATTTACTTTGCCCTGATTCCCCCTGAGGGGCAATCCCCAAGGGATGCTTTTCCACATGATTGACCACCCCCCCCAGGTCTCCTCTATGCTTATTTCCCCATTCCTTTACTCCCCAATGTACTTCAGAAAGCTTTCCGACTGCGGAGTTCCATGATACTCTTTGCCCCCTTTGGCCTCATTAGGTGTGGTTCCCCTTCTTCAAGTCTCCCCTCAAGTATCCTCCCTGGATTCTGGATCCCATTCCAGAGATCATCTCTCACCCATCAGAGCCTTTGTCCAGTCTGCGGTCACTTCACCTGACTACATGGTTTCTCCACTTTGTCTTCGCAACGCAGTCCAGGTTAGCCTCTCCTAACAGGAAAATTATCCTGGCTTCAGAGAAGCCTTCCACTCAAAAGGTCTACCATAGTAAGGGTAAACGTTTTTCTTTTTGGGCAGCACAGCGGAATCTGGATCCTTTTTTAGCTCCTATTCCAGATATCCTTCTCTTCTTAACATCTCTTTGTCAGGAGGAAGCCAGTTTTTCAGCTATCAAATTGCAGTTGCTGGCCATCTCTAATTTTCATTCCAATACTGGATCTACTTTTTCCCCTAGGCTATGTAAGGCCTTCATGAAGGGCGTCTTTCTTCTTAGGCCTCCAATCAAAGAACCCTCCCCTCCTTGGGATTTGACATTGATGCTGCAATCTCGCACCCAAAGTCTGTTTGAGCCTGTTCATTCCTTTGATCTCAAACATCTTTCATTGAAGACTGCCTTTCTGGTAGCCATTATTTCTGAATTGCAGGCCTTGTCTTCTAAACTGCCATATATTGGTTTTCATAGGGACAGGGTGACTTTGCAAACTATCCTTCCTTTATGCCTAAAGTAGCTATTGAAAAGAATCTTAACAGGATGTCCAGTTACTAGTTTTATTTCCTAACCATTCTAATGTGTGTGCATATATTCTTCATACCTTGGATGTTCGTCAGCTGAGATTTTATTTACTTAGGACTAAATCTTTCTGAATATCTAACCAGTTATTCATGGCCTTTTCCTTGAACAGACATGGTCAAGCAGTGTCTAAATTAACTATTTCTAAATGGATCTCTAGTTATATTTCCCTGGTTAACTATATGAATAAGATGGAAGTGCCTCGTCCTCCTAAGGCATATTCTCTTAGGTCAGTGGCTACTTATTCGGCCTTTGCTGCCAGGATGTTTTTGGATGAGATCTGTGCTGTGGCCACGTGGTCCACTTATCACACTTTTGTTCATTATAAAGTGGGTGTGCTTTCCAGAGGGAGAGAGTTGTTTGGTTCCACAGTGCTCAGGCACATCCTTCCTTAGGGCCACCCAGGATTCCTTGTAGCTGGCGATTCTGACCCAGAAGTGATGAATAATGAAATGTATAACATCAGATAAATAGTTATGTACTTTACCATAGCTTGGTATCTGTGTCATCCTATTTCATTATTCATCACCTCCCTCCCTCCTTCCCACTTCCATGTTTCTGGTAGTTCTGGAAAGGGGGAGGTTTTGGGCCCTTGAGCTACCACCCATTGCATTCTGATACTATTGTTGTCTAAGTTCAGTTGGTTAGTCAGGTGCACTGGCATTTTTCTGTTCTTGGTTAGCAAACTCAGTCTGAGAGTTTGAAGGTAGGAAGGAATTGTGGGAGTGGGAGGAGCTCGAGCCTTGAATCTGCTCTGTAAAGTGCCGTATCGTATCCAAGACCCAAACATGATAACTAATGAAATAGGATAACACGGATACCAAGTTATGATACGTATATATCTATTTTTTGTCTCCCTTTCTTCTCACCCACCTGTCTTATCCACAGTTAGTTCTGGGTTGCCTTCACTCCATTTAAGCTAAATATATCCTAGAAATTTAAGAATACTTGCCAGTTTTAAAATCACATTGTACAGTGCCTGTAGTACCGAAAACGTCACTTTTATCTGTACTCTTTTCCTCGTTTTCTTCTTCATACTCACTTATCACTTTTCAGACTTGAAAAATTTGATACCCTGCTAAGCATAGTGTTATCAACATCAAAGACAAAAATCTTCAATTCCTTGTGCTTTTCCATTCATAACATATTTTGTAGTACTCTTGGCTTCATTTCTGTCCTGCAAAAACATTGATATAATTGGTATATAGTAGGGGCTTAAGGTAAGCCCTTGATAAATATTTTCTATATCTCCATGTTTATTGAGACATTTTCTCATCACCATAACGTCTTTAAATACAGTGCCCTTATTTAGAGTATAACCTCTCTGTCATCCTCGATATTTCTTAAAATAATTTCCAGCTTATCAGTTTCAATTTTATTGGATGCATTTTATTACTCCAAAGCTATTTATTTTCACACATATTTCTATTTTGTGTGGCATACATCTGCTATGGGTGAATACTAGGCACGCACTTTTTTTTAAAGATTCCAAGCAATTTATCATCTGCACCTGTTGTACTTATTCTTCTCTATTTGCTTAAACAAATTTAAATCCCCTTGTTGGAATTAAAACAATTGAAAGCTTGTTTAATACCCTTTATCACACATTTTACAGATTTCTTCAAATCCTTTGATCAGTTCACCACATATGTCTTTAAGTTTTTTATATACCTTCTGTGGAACCCCATCTCATTCTACAGCTTTTCAAACCATTACGTTTTCAAATTCGGATTTATCTTGCATTTATCAACATTTTCTCATCTTTGCAGTCTTTCTAACTCCATAGCCCTCACTAAACAGTGTAATAATAGTCCCTTAGTACCTTCTCAGCTGGATTTTGACTTTTACCTGTCTCTTCCTTTTCATTATTAATCCTTACCACCAGTTTTGAATTACTCACCTTTTATTTAAAGGTTTGATATAGTTCCTTTTGAAGAGCTAACTTTTCAAATACCTGTCCATTCTTGCCAGGTATTTCACCTTGTTTTCAAGATGCTTCACTGTATTTTTCTTACAAGCTTTTACTCTGCATTAAAATGCATCTAAACCTTTACCAAATAACTTGCATTCTTCATTTCTCAATTTGTTCAAATAACATCAGTGTTCTTTATCTTCTTGCATATTTTTCCAGTCTGTTAAAAGTGCTTGCATGCTAGTAACTCTATACACTTGCTGTCACTTTCTCGAAAATGCCAGTTCTCTTACTCCCACTATCCCGAACTACTTAACCCTACCTACATCCAACCTTATAAAACTTTGTAGCTCTAACAGAGTCCTAACTCTAAACCTAAAACGGACAACCAGTTCCTAATCTGAGTCTCTTGCTTCCTTATTGTAAATCTCCAACCCCCTCCCCCAAACTTAAATTCCTCAGTCACTCCCTAGACTTAAAACACCTCAACCACTCTCTTAATTCCAAGACTCCCTAATGCTAAAAGTTTCTTCCAGCTCTGTAAGCCTAAAATTACTTTCCTGCTCCCTAACCATAAATATCCCCTTCTTAAACCTAACTTCTGTTCCCAATCACCTCCCTAGTTTACATTACTACTCCCACCCCATATTTGAGCACTAGTGGCAGCCTACACAAGTTACGAAATGCTCAAGTCCCTGACTTCAAGACAGTGGTCTTCAAAGGCATTGGACTTGAGCTGTTGTAGTAGAGAATTTTTCCACGTGACTGAACATTTAACTATTTCTTCTTGAAAAATAATCAAATACAATTCAAGATAGCTGGCGTTTTTACAGAGTTTTCTGTGTCCACTATAAACTTCACATTTTTCTGGTAAACACCATGGTACTCCATGCTTCCTGTTTGTTGTCCTCCTTCCTTAGCTACTAAAAATAACATGAATGGTACTTTCCTTTCATTCTAGATGTTCTTCATCTCACATTGCTGCAGTCCTTACACTTGGGTAGTCCGCTGTCCTCAGTCGGCCCGAATACCAAAGTATAAGGCTGACGTCGGTCAAGGTGCATTAGACTGACGTCAGGACGTCAGGGTACAAATGCGCATGACCGACGTCATATCCTCAGTCTTTTTTGCCGCATGGTCCGATGCAGAAGCAGCGCTGCAAGTGCCGGTTGGCGTTCTGAAATTTTTCAAAGTTGGAGTTTCAGACCGAATCAAAGTTGGCTAAGTACCCCGTTGGGGAATATTTTGGTTTTTTCTTGCCTCAGTGGTTTACCGGATGTCAGAAAAAGTGAATAACTGTATTTCTTGTGGGAAACAGATACCGCATAGGGATTATCATACCTTGTGTATACCTTGTTTAGGGCCTGAGCACGACGTTGTTGGGTGTCGCTCTTGTGCTAGATTTAAACGCACTATAAAGAAAAGGTTAGATTGTGCCAGGTTAGTCTTTGGGAAGCGGTGCAATTATAAAATGCCGTCGGATGCTCCGACGCCCGCTTCGTCTAAGGAAGCGCAAGGACAAAGCAGCAAAGCCTAGGCTAGAAGAACCGTCAGTCCCGGACGCCGGTTCTTTAGAGGGCTCGGTGGAGCCGGTTGCTCTGCCAGAAGTTTCTTTGGAGTCCCAGGGAGAGACTTTGTTGTTGCAGGATGTGGCCTCTCAGGAGGTAGGCCAGGCTGAAGGGGCTTCTCAGGTGGCTGTTCTCCCCTCTCTTCCTAAGGCAGTTAGGCCCTCTCCTTCTGTTTCCAAGGCTTCTCCCAGAGGCAGGCCAGGTTTAGCTTCAGTTGGTGTCACCCCTAGTTCTTCAGGGTCTGTGCCCAAGAAAAACATATGCTTAAAATGGCAGAAGATTTGATTACTCTAATTAGAGGTTCTATGCCCCCTCTTGATAAGAGACCTAGGGGGGAACCTGAGCTGGGAAGTTTTGAGCAGGATTCTGATGCTTCGGAGTCTTCGGCTGAAGACTTACAGGAGTATTCTCCTTATTCGGATTCTGATGTAGATGATTCTACTCCTTCTGCTTCTCCTCCTGAGGATTTTTCTTTTTCAGAGACTCTTCATTCCATGAGGGAGCATTTTAAGTGGGAAGGTCAGGACTTCTCTGATTCCAGGAAAAGGCTTAGGGAATTTTTGTTTTTACCCCAGCATAGGCCTTTAGCTATACCTCCTGTTCTGGATGTGGTGGAGGATGTTTTTGCAGAGGCTTCTCTTAATCCTGATTCTTTGCCTCCTGCTCCTGTTAAACCGGATAGGTATTATAGGGTGCCTGAAGCTCATAAGTATCTGTTTAAGAGTCCTAGGGCAGACCCAGAAACTGTTTCTCAGGGGCCTAAAGGTGTTAAGGCTTCTGTTGTTAAAAATCCGGTTCCTCCAGATAAAGAGGCAAGGGCTTTGGATAGATGGGGAAAGAAAGTTTATACTTCTTCTACTCTAGCTATGAGGGCTTTGAATTGCCAGTTTCACATGTTGAAATACCAAAACTATCTCCTTTCACAATTGAAGTCTAAGGTAGATGCTCTGGCGGAAGGTATTGAGTGTAAAGAGTTACAAGATTTAGTACATGTTTCTGAACAGGTGGGTAAGCATTCCTTGCAATGTGGTTTTGATGCTGTACAGGCCTTGTCGAGGGTGGCTGCTACGGGTTCTGTTCTTCGCAGGCACGCCTGGCTAAGGGATCAGAGTTTAGCTGAGCATGTTAAGACAAGGATTTTAGATGCTCCTTTACAATCTGCTGTGTTGTTTGGTTCTCCTGTTGAAGCAGTTTTAAAGAAAATGGAAGACAAGGCTAAGTCTATGCAGACTGTTAAAGATTTTTTGCAGGTTCAGCCTCCAAAGTTTAGTAGAAATTGGCCTACTAAGGGGTGGACGTATCCTTCTTATGATTCCCAGTCTAGGGGTAGATCTAGACGTGGCAGGTGCAGAGCTCAGGGCTCTTTCAGGCCTAGAACAGGGAGTTCTCCTGCACAGTCTTCGGGTGAGGGCAGGGGTCAGTCCTTTCGTAAACAGATCCAATGACCTACCTTTTCAGCTGCCAGAGCCTTCTCGCCTGGCAGCACCTTTGGGAGGAAGGTTGGCACTTTTCAAAGAAAATTGGAGTTTAATTACCCAAGACAGATGGGTATTGGATATCATTCACCACGGTTACAGGTTTTATTTCCATACCTTGCCTCCTTTCAAAGGCATGCCAGACATTCCTCCTCAACAAAGAAAAGAGGCTCACAAGCAAATTTCTCTGTTACTCCAAATAGGGGCCATACAGCCGGTTCCTGTGCCAGAAAGGGGCCTAGGATTTTATTCTCGCCTGTTCCTAGTACCAAAAAAGGGGAACACGTGGAGACCAATTTTGGATTTATCTATCCTCAACACTTATCTGGACATTCCCAAGTTCAAAATGTTGACGTTACAACAGCTTTTACCTCTGCTGGGCAAAGATCACTGGATGGTAACTTTGGATCTCAAGGAGGCTTACCTTCATGTTCCTATCAGACTAAGTTGCAGGAAGTATCTGCGTTTTCGAGCTGGGAATTCTCACTATCAGTTCTCTGCATTGCCCTTTGGCTTATCTACTGCGCCCAGAGTATTCACGAAAGTTCTGGCTCCAGTGATAGCTTTCTTCAGACTAAGAGGAATACAGATCTATCCTTATTTGGACGATTGCCTGATTCTGGCTCAAGAAAAGGACGAGCTCCTTCATCATTTGGAATATGTGATAGCAGTGCTAAGATGCCTAGGGTATTCTGTGAACGAAACAAAGTCCAGTCTAGTACCCTCTCAAGACATGTGCTTTCTGGGTGTGAGACTGAATACAGCAACCCAGATGGCCTTTTTGACCCCGGACAAACAAAAGAATCTTTCCCTTTACTTCCGTCAACTATCTCATCAGTCCGGGCTGACTGCAAGGACAGTCCTTCAAGCCTTAGGGTTCATGGCATCTTGTATTCTGGTGCTTCCCAATGCCAAACTGCATATGAGGAAGCTGCAATGGTATCTCAAAAATGTATGGACACAGCACTGCCAGGATCTGGACACTGTCATTCAAATAATACCTTGCATTCAAAAGGAATTTTTGTGGTGGGCTCAGGAATGTCACCTAAACAAGGGACTCTCTGTGACCCGGCCAGAGGCGAGTCAGATTCTAACGACAGATGCCTCAGACAAAGCTTGGGAGCTCATCTGAATGGAAAGTGGATACAAGACAAGTGGCCTGCCAGACTACAACATCTACATATCAACTTGAAGGAGATGTTAGCAGTCCAGTTTGCATTAATGGCTTTCAAGGATTTACTTCTTCCAGGGCAGGTGTTGATTCTAACAGACAACACAACTGTCATGTGGTACATCAACAAGCAAGGGGAACACATTCTTATCCTCTATGCAGGCAAGCAATGATTTTGTGGGAGACTGCTCTCAGTTTGCAACTAAATCTTCAGGCAAGGTTTCTGCCGGGAGCACAGAACTCCTTAGCAGATGTGTTAAGCAGGCAAATCATGGATCCCCACGAGTGGAAATTGGATCCTCATGTATTTCGGAAATTGACAGTGTCATGGGGAACTCCAGACATAGATCTGTTCGCTTCTCCACTAAACCACCAGCTGCCACAGTTTTGCACGAAAAGGTTTCATCACACAGCTTGGAAAGTGGATGCTCTTTCTTTCAGTTGGAAAAATCTTCATGTGTATGCCTTTCCACCTCTGCCTCTCCTCCCGAAGGTTCTCCTAAAGGTCAGACAGGACAAACCAAGGATGATTTTAATAGCTCCAGATTGGCCTCGGCAGCACTGGTACCCATTGCTGAGGAGTCTGGTAAGGAAGCCTCCATGGCCTTTACCTTTGATTCCACACCTGTTGTCTCAGGAGGACAGTCATTTACTCAATGTCAAGCTTCACTCTCTTCATCTAACAGCCTGGCATATTCTGTTTTGAAACATAGAAGGTCTCAACTTCCACAGCAAGTTTTGAATGTGATTTTGGAAGCTAGAAGACCTAGTACAAGGAAAGTGTACGCAGAAAAATGGAGGAGATTTTTATTTTGGAGTGCAGCAAAGGATTTGGATGTTTCTGAGCCTAATTTGAGTGTGGCTCTTCAATATCTTACTGAGTTATTGGACAAAGGTTTGTCTTTCTCTTCCATTAAGATTCATGCTGCAGCAATTTCAGCTCACTATGACTGTGACCCACCATTGTTTTCTCATCCTTTGTTCAAGCAATTTCTTAGAGGGGCAAAGAATATAAGACCCCCACGTAGAGCTCCTACTCCTGCTTGGGACCTCAATTTTGTGTTGGAGAAACTCACTCTACAACCTTTTGAGCCTGCAGCTACTGCTGAGTTGAAATATTTGTCATGGAAGACTGCTTTTTTGTTGGCCATTACCTCTGCAAGAAGGGTTTCTGAATTGCAGGCCCTTATGGCAGTTGAGCCTTTCTTAATTTTCCATAAGGATAGGGTATCTTTACGTACTAATCCTTCCTTTATGCCTAAAGTGGTTTCTAGTGTGGCTTTAAACCAAACTATTCATTTGCCTACTTTTTATGCAGACCCCCAAAATAAAGGGGAAAAGATTTTGCACACTTTAGATGTACACAGGCAGTTGCGTTATTATTTAAGCAGGACTAAGGAGTTCAGGCAGTCTCAGCAGTTGTTTGTTTCTTTTGCTTTGAGTTCTCAGGGCAAGCCTGTGTCAAAACAGACTATTTCTAAGTGGATTGGGTTTTGCATTGCTTTCTGTTATTCCCATCATGGCAAGGAGATTCCAGCTGGGATTAGGCCTCATTCCACTAGGGCTACTGCCACTTCAACAGCATTTCTAAGGGGGGTGGCAACTAAGGATATTTTGGAGGCAGCTACTTGGAGTTCAGTGCATACTTTCTCTAAGCATTACCACCTTCCTCTTTACTCTAAATCTAGGGCTGGTTTTGCCACTTCTATTTTGCAGGGCATTTTGGCAGCTCCTGCTTCTTTATAGTTTGCCAACCTCCCTTACCTCTGCTTTGGGATTCTACCCAAGTGTAAGGACTGCAGCAATGTGAGATGAAGAACATAGTACAGTTTTGTACCTACCATAAATGTAGATGTTCAAGATCCACATTGCTGCAGTCCAATCCTCCCTCCTTCCCCTCTGTAGTTTGAGGTGGTTGTGTGGGTTGGGTTGTACATTTGTAAATTTGTATATATTGTACATATATTTAGTGCAAGGGGATTTGGTCATTTGGTTGTTGTTTTTTGGTTTTGGCCTTTCCTTTTTAGGGTCTTCTGACATCTGGGGCAAGAAAAGACTGAGGATATGACGTCGGTCATGCGCATTTGTACCCTGACGTCCTGACGTCAGTCTAATGCGCCTTGACCGACGTCAGCCTTATACTTTGGTATTCGGGCCGACTGAGGACAGCGGACTACCCAAGTGTAAGGACTGCAGCAATGTGGATCTTCGAACATCTACATTTATGGTAGGTACAAAACTGTACTTTTTATAAAACTACATTTAACATTTAACCACGTTTGTCTCCAAGAAACAATGAAATATGACTCCCAGAGATGCCATAAATTTAGCTTTTAGTAATATTAACCAGACTAAATGCCCTCATCAGCTCCTTCACTTTATCTACTTCATTATAAGCTTTTAATTTATGGCCTACTCCCTGCAGTTATCAGTATTTCAGTCTGTAATCACACTCCCAAGCTCTCCAAATGTCGTTGTTTCTCATGTATAGAAAATGTTTAAACAGATCCTGTTGGCTTAACAATAAGATTTTCTTTGTACCCTTATTAGTTATATAAATCCCATGGTAAATAGCTGAAGGTGTCAATTCGTCCTACTAGTCTGACATACAGAGCTTTAGATGGCAACTTCAGCGAATTGATCTCCTCCTCCATTCCAGACATCGTTCCAGTGTGTCACTTAAAGATGCATGCAAGTTTTTCACTTCGCTCATCTGTCAGACTCTTCAAGGTGACTTTTACAGAGTGAAAAATATCCAGCTGATAACTCACTAACTCAGTTTTGCATCTATTCTTTTAATGAATTGTATGAGTAGAATAATTATGATCTAATTTGGCATCTGTAGTTTTGAATTAGAAGCTCTAAAAAAGTCAAAGTGCCATGACATCCCTGGAAAAGTGAACTAACAAATGTATGTTTGGAAGGAGTATTCTATCTAAATGCATTCATTAACCATCAGAAATTGCCTGTCATTTATTTCAATAACTGGTCATGCTGGAGCATAGAAATAAAGAATCGTCAGACAGGAGCATAGAAATAAAGAATTGTCAGACAATCTTGGCTGGCTGGCGATCTCATGGCTGGAAAGAACTGAAGATATGAAAGTTCATGAAAGAGATTGTACAAGGCCGTGTGTGTGTGTGTATCTGTGTTTATAATCCTACTGCAGTTTTAATGTGATTTGCTGATATAACAAACTTGAATGAGGTTTGCGATCATGACAGGGAACCTGTTTATCTGCCCTGGAAACAATACCTTTGTGGAAAATATTTGACTTTTGTCTGTGATGGCATGCAATACAGAAGTCCTGACTGATATCACTGTTTGATGTCTGGCTGTGGTACCAATCATTACCCCCCTCATATGCGTTAGGTTATAAAGATGGACATACGAGCATGGATCCTCAGACTGTCTTGCCAACAGCCAGAATGCAGGTCATTCATCTGTCAGACCTGTTTATTCTTTGGTCATTGGTACCTTTGTTCTGTTATCTATTCAGGTAAGTGCCCCATTGGGGAACCTTCCTTTTTGTCTTGGAATTCTTGTTAAATTTGTAGCTGTTAGCTAGGAGGGGTAAGTGCAAATGCAGTAGGTAGATTCCATACAAGGTCTTGTATACCAAGTGTCTTTTTTTTTTTTTTTTTTTTTGCGTAGGACTGGAACACCATCACAAATCTCATTGTATGTGTCAGTCGTTCATTCTAAAAAGCCTTAGGTCTTGGCTTTCTATTCTCCACACTTTCCTTGAGAGTCAGCACCTTAAACTCTTGGCCCAGTCTGCATTGTCTGACCATGCTAATTTGAAAGTCCCTCTGTGGAAACAGAAAAAAATTAAGAAGCCTGAAGTGGATCTGCAGTCAAATCTTTCTGACTTCATCATACCCACTGAGGATTCAGAACCCACATTATGTCAGGCTACTTCTCAGTTGCCTGATACTGAGACCCCCATCTGAGGCTGGTATGGCTACTGAGGCCTTGCAGGCTTTTGATACATCTGAGGAGCCATGTCTGATAATTTCAGAAAGACCACAAGGTGTCCCTCAACTTCTAGTTAGAGCAGAAATTCCAGACTATTAGAGGTCAGACATGGTTCCAAACCTCCACATCACACCCAGACGGACTTCATGCCTAAAAAGAAAGTCAACTAAACATTTGTCCTGTCCCTCAGCAGCTAGAGAGGAGACGTGGATGTACTTTTCACATAGGCTATTCAAAGATATTATGTTTTTGAAGCTCCCCTCCTTTAGGTCTTCAATACCACAGGCTGTTACTCTTAAACCTACTCTGGTTTCCTCTTCCTCTGATGAAGAGCAGGACTGTGATTCTGACCATTCTCTGGACTTTTTCTCTCAGCTGCATTCTCCAGGACATATGTTTCTTAATGAAGGAGACTGCCTCTCACCAAGTTCCCCTATAAAGGAGGCTTCTTTTGGGTAAACTATATAGAGCATAATGAAACATTTTGATTAGCAGTCCACACAGATTTCTGATGTTCAGAAGAGATATTGCAACCTCTTGAAGATAGGTACCCCTGCCCTCCTATGCTAGAGGTTTTCTATGATGGCTTTCAGCCCACCTCTTCCACACTGATTCTCAACCACCTGCTTCTAAGAGGCCAGCCAGGTTTTACAAGGTGCCTGATATCCTGAAATCCCTATATAAGAGCCTTGTGGCAGACCCTTCTGCAGTATCTTTCTCTTCAGTTATGCCCTCCAAGCGTCTGCCCAGTACTAATGCCCTACCCACTGATAAAGACAGTAAGGCTATGGATAGGTGGTGGAAGAAGGTTTACAACTCTGCTGCCCTTGTCTTTAGGGCAATTAATTACCAGACTCAAATGACAAAATATTTGATTCCTGTTCTTAATTCCCTAAACAAAGTTATCTTGGATCCTCCTACAGCAGAATCTAAGCAACAGATGCTGAGCCTACTTTCAAAGGTCACGCAGATTATCGGACACATCATTAAATGCAGCTATGATGCTGTGGATGCTTCTAGAGCAGTTTCCATGGGATCTGTTATCCACAGTTATGCATGGCTTTGCTGTCCGTCTGTCCCTGGGGATTTTAAATCAAAAATTCTATATTCTCCCTTGGGCAAAGTCTTACTGTTTGGCCCTTAGACAGACAGTTTGTTCAGAACACTCCAAGACCAAGGTAAGACTATGAAAGACTGCTGACAGATCCTACTTTCCTCAGTACCTAGAATCCTTAGAAACTACCCAGCTAAATCTGCCACCTTCATTGGAAGAGATCCAAGGACAGTCCAGAAACAGAGGAAAACACCCAGTAAAACATACTCTGAGAAATCTGAAAGAGAACCTCCAGCTGGGAAGCCACCCTTTGGAGGCAAAAACCTGTGGCTACCCATGCATAATCCCTCCTCCTGTCCTCAACCCCATTACTTATCTTTCCCAAAGGTAGTCCCTGTCTCTGGCCAGGTGGGAAGCTGTTATCACAGACAAGTGGGTCTTCTCCATCAGGGACAGCTACACCATGTCTTGGGAATACATTCCTCCTCTGAGAGGCATCCCTCTGCCTCCTTCAAATCAGATATACCTTCTAACTCCTATTTTTCAAGACCTCATGAATCAGGGTGCTATTGAGCAACTACCAAAAGAATTCATGGGAAAACATTTTATTCCAGTATTTCCCTACTCCCAAAAAAGAATAGTAGTGGTGACCCATTGCAGACCTGTCCATTCCAAACACTTAAATGAAGGTACCATCTTTCAAAATACTTTCTCTTCGGACTCTTCTACCTTTCATCTTCTCACAGGCTTTCTTAGTGCCTACACATTCCCATTTGTTGCTCTTGCAGGAGATTCCTCAGGTTTTCCTCTGGCTCTTCACATTTTTAGTTTACTGCTCTCCTTTTGGTCTTTCCACAACCCCAAGAGTGTTCACAAAGCATATAGCACCTATAGTAACTTTCTGCCACACAGGAATTAAAATTTCCCCCTACCCGTACAAACGTCTGATCAAGCTCTTTCCCCAGAGATGATTCTTCAGCATTTTCAGTTCACATTAATTTTCTTACAAGACTGAGTTTCACTGTAAACTACCAAAAATCTGACATTGTTCCTACCTAGGACCTGGTGTTTCTGGGCTGCAAGCTGGACACAAAGAAAATGCATGTCTTCTTGCCTCAGGAAAAAGTTCTCAACTTGTTCAGTTATTTCTAAGACCTCTCCTCTGCAGCCTATTGTTCTGCAAGGGAGATGCTAAGGAATGTGGGATTCATGGCAACCACCATCCACTGGCCAGACTCCACATGAAAGAAATTCAGTGGTGCCTGAAGTCTATGTGGTCTCAGCACTGTCACTCCTTGGACACCCTGATTTCCCTCCTCCCTTGTCTCAAGAAGGAGCTTATGTAGTAGAAGGGACAGGTTATTCTCAACCAAGGATTGCCTTTCACACCTCCTCCTCCTCTTCAACAGATTCAGACGGACAACTCAGATGAGATGTGGAGGCATGGACTGGATCACACAGAGTACAAGGGAAATTGCAACCCCAGTTCCTGAAGGAACAGAGGGTTCTTCTGCAAGCTTTTCAAATTTTCGCCCACCTTTGGAGACCAGGCCCTCCCCTCCAAGTGTACACAGACACCATCACAGCCATGTGGTACATAAACTGGGAAGAACCAGATCTTACCAACTTTGTAGGTTAGCACGGGAGGCTTGGAATGTGGCATCACAAATGAACATCACGCTCACAGCTACATATATCCTTTCTCAAGACATTGTGATAGACTGCTTAAGTTGCAACATGGAGGACCCCCCCCCCACAAGTGGACCTTGAACAGAATGGTCTTCCACAACATCACACTTCAGTGTGGCACTTTTCAAATAGACCTCTTCAGCAAGCAGCCATCAGCTCCCCCTGTTTTGTACCATGGACTGTTGCCCCACAACCTGGAGGACAGATGCTTTTTTTTCCAGTGGACAGGAAAGTTCTCTATGCCACCCATCCCCTTCTTCTCAAAGCACAGAAGGAGACACCCAAACTCCTCTTACTGGCTCCATTCTGGCAGAGGCAACATTGACTCTACCTACTATTTCACTTATCAAAAGGAAATTACATGACGATTCCTCTGCAGCTAGACCTGATTAGTCAGCAAAAAGGATCTCTGCTGCACCCAAGTTTAACAGGCTAACCCTGTGGTCGATATTATTTTAATCCGTCAGGGACCTCTCTTGTCCAAAGGGGTGGTACAAGTCCTGTAACAGGCTAGGAAACTTGCTACAAAAATATCTTACACAGCTAAGTGATAAAGGTTTCCTTCTGGGTCTGCAAACATAATCAGGATCCACTCTTAGCAAGGTCTCTGTGGTACTACAGTACAGGAATACCTTGGCAAGCTTATTTGATCAGACTTGGCCTACTCGTCCGTAAAAGTTCTCCTGTCTTCTGTCAGTGCCTGTCTCAGTCTTAGCCCTCCACCTGTGGCTAGGCTAGAGTTCAAGCTGTTCCTCTTGGAAGTTCTGGATCTTAACCCCCCCCCACAAAGGAACCAGTCTTTCCTCCTTGGAATCTTAATTTTGTGCTGGGAAAACTTACTGTGCCTCCCTTTGAACCAGCTTTGTCTGCTTCTCTGAAAATCTCTACTTGGAAAACCATACTCCTCTGGGTCCTCATCTTAGCCAGGAGTCTCTGAGCTACAGGCTTTAATGTATAGCCCCCTTCTCTTATTTTTCACAATGACAGGGTGACTCTCAGGGCTAACCCATCATTCATGCCTAAAAGTGAATAAGCTGTGTCTCAGTCAGGCCATTCATAGGTGAATACTAGGCTGACTGCCATGAGGTGCCATTTTAAGCCTAGCCGATAACCCAAGGTCAGAATCAAATCCTGTATCTTGTGTCTCTGAGGTGAAGACCTTAACCGTTATGCCACTCTCCTTCTTCTGTTTGTAATCCTACCTTCTTTTCCAATTCCCAAAAAGGGGAGAAAGGACTTTATATTCTCTGAATATTCACAGACCACTCAGATTTTACCTGGACAGAACTAAATTCTTCAGAAAGACTGATGGACTGTTTGTATCCTTTATGATCCCTAACCTATGAAAACCAAACTCCAAGAAAACTATTGCAGCCTGCTACTCACACCATGGTAAGACTCTACCCTCCTGCCCTAAAGCGCATTCCACTAGGACAGTCACTTCTTCAGGAGCATTTCACAAAGGAACATACTCCAGGTCTATCTTGGAGGCAGCCACTTGGCCTTCTGAGCTCACCTTTAAACACTGCAAAATTGATGCATGTGATGTTATCGATTTTCATTCTTCCTCAATGTATGGGTTCGTATCCAATACTCAGAAATGACTCAGCCATTATTCTAGCTCATGGTCACCAACAAACTGTTGAGCTCCTTCCCTTCCTATAAAGTACCACCCCAAACATCCCTCAGATCTCGTTTGCCGCTTTAGAGTTCAGACATGGTCACCTTCAGCTCTCGAGTTTTCAGTGCAAGATAAGTTATTTCTTCTTATTTTTTCTTTCTAACTTTAATGAATTACTATTTCTTCAGTTTTAATCTGAAGTCGAGTTTATCAACTTTTCTCCTAGTTAAAAATTTCCTTCCCTTTACCTTTTGAACTGTTTTATAACTATTAATGGAGAAAATCTGAAATTGAGTACAATCCCAAAGCTTGTCTTTTACCAGCTGTTTTTCTCCATTATTGACCATTTATTTTACAGCTTTATTTTGCCGTTTTGGTGTCAGTGTTTTATTACTATTGATATTTCTTTTCTATACAAAATTTATTGTAGTTCTTTAAATTCCATTGCTACAATCTTGGTTATATTGTTTAGGACTGCAGTTTTTATCATGAGCTTCTGTGGACAGGAAAGAATAAACTTATGATCTGAAGTAGGGACTTCTTTTGTCAGCAACCTGTGGGTCTTGGATCCGATATCGGATCCGAGCCGGCAACTTGTTTCATAGCTAATGGATCCGAGCTCCTAACTCCTCCCCTCACCCATAATCCCCTGCCAACCCTCCATGACCTCAGATCTAGTTTGCCACGCTTGTGGATGGCTGGATTTTTTTGAGCTCTTAGCGAATTTGTCAGTTAAGTGTAATTTTCTTCAACTTTCTTCTATCGTTAACTTTAAAAAGTGTGTAAGAGTCAGGTTCCCTGTATTTTATATTTTTTTATATAGTTTTTTCCCTCCGTTCACTGGTCGTTAGTGAGTGTGTGTGTTTGTGTTTTGGGGTCTGTGTGTTTGTGTAGTACTTTTTTTTCCTCAAGTATGGCTGAGGCCCCAAAAGCCATTTTTTCAAAATGTACCGAGTGTGGCCGTAAGCTCTCCCCAGCTGATGGCCACACTCGGTGCGTTCGGTGCCTTGGGGTTGAACACCTCTCCTCAGGCTGTACCATTTGTGCAGCGTTCAACCCCAGGGCACTGAAAGAGCTGAGGTCGAAGCTGTTCCTGGCGGGACTTTTGCCCCCGGACTCGGCTCCGGCCTCCGCTGCTCCCATGGCACTACCACAGGCTGTGGTCATTGCCACTCCTGCCCCCCCTTCCTACGGCCGGGACTCAAACTCCCGCTAAAGCGCCGGAGGACAGGGAGGCTAGGAGGGAGAAACAGAGGGAGAAGCACCACAAGCGGCGGGCCGAGGCCTCCGCTTTGGCCCCGCCAGCTAAGCGGGCTTCTCCCTCCACAGCTTCTAGGTCTCCTCCTCCTCGGCTCCGATCTCCTTGTTTCTCCCCAGGACCCGAGGAGGAGGAGGCCCGATCTCCATCGAGGTCATTGAGGCGGCATTCCAGGCCTGCCTTGGTGGCCTCATCGAGATCAACTTTCAGTATGTCAGATGCAGACTTGGACCGGATGATGCAAAGGTTCATCCAGGCCCAGCTGCAGATGGGAGTGCTCTGCTACCCCTCCCGGGAGCTCGACACCTTTTTTTGCTCCAATTGCTCCTTTTCTGACCCACTACCCGGGTTCGGAGCGTTCGGAGCCAGGCAGCGTCGGAGCCGGTGGTGGGTCGGCGCCGACAGTACTTGGTACTTCGGATCCGACCCTGCCCTCGAGTCTGTCGGATCTGACATCTCGGAGCCGTGGGCCAAGCTTCGGATCCGAGGGATTCAGTGTGCCTTCGGCTCCGTCCAGGTCGGAGCACACTGGTCCTTCGGATCCGATGGTCTTGACGCCGGCTCCGAACCCTTCATCGGATCCGAGTGGGAGTCGGCTCTCGGAGCCCAGGGAGAGCGGTTCCCCCTCGGCCTTTGATGTAGTGGAGAGGGTTCTGTCGAGTGCATCCGGACCCCCGGCCCTTGTCTCGGCTCCACCCTGCACTCCCTCTCTGCTGGGCCAGGCTTCCATCACCCGGCCACAGGGACAGCCTGCTTCGATGTCCCAGGTTGTTCCATTGAACAGGATGTTGCTTGTGAGACCTCCTCGGACAGCCCCCGAGGAAGTGCCTCGCAAGCACAAGTGCAAGAGGAGGCACGTGGACTCCCCTGAGTCCTTAACTGAGGACACGGACTTGGATGAAGTGGAAGGCTCCCCAAGATCACCCCCTGAGGATGTCTCCTTTGGAGAAATCATGGAAATGCTTAGGATAAGAGGTGGGTGGTCTGCCCCCAAGGCTTCCTCCGACAAGTCCGTGTTTCTGGAGGCATTCGAAGCAGGCCCGTCTACCTCTTGGGTGTCCCCTCCGGCCGACCCCCTGGTGGACCTTATTACCACCAGGGCGTGGAAGGACCCGGACACCGTGGAGCCAGTCCCAAAACGCCCGGACAGGATATTGAGCCCCCCCCCCCCGCCCCGCAGACCGGTCACACTGGAGCGAGGGTCCCCCCGTAGATGCCATGTTGACGGCGGCAGCCACGAAGAGGGAACTAGCTCAGGAGAGCCCCTCAGTCTATCCACCGAGCAAGGAGTCCCGCTCGATGGATCACTAAGGGAAGCGAGTTTTTAGTTCAGCAACCTTTTCGGTAAGGTCTCTGAACTGTATGGCACACGTCATCAGGATGCAGCGGGATCTTATCAAAGAATACGCTGCCTCCTCCCCTGAGTCCAGGTCAGCGGAGGACAAACAGTTGTACTCCACCCGAATGGCCACTCTGAGATCTATTTCAAATACCTCTATGCGGCTATTGTCCCACGCCACCGAGGGAGCCGCTAGAGCTAGCGGAGCGGGCCTAGTCATGAGATGTCAGGCCTGGCTCCGTCATTGTGACTTTGCGGAGCCTTTTAAAGCATCCTTTGCGAATGCCCCTTTCGATGGTTCTGCCCTGTTTGGCAAAACGGTTCGTGAGACACTAGTCCAGAGCGAGAAGGTTGGGAAGACGTTGTCTGCCGTCGGAGTCTGCTTCTCTGCTCCTCAGCGGTCCTTTTCGAAAAACCAAAAGGGTCAGAAGAAGATGTGGTTCCGGAAATCACAACACTCCCAACCCGCTCCGGACAACCAGTCCTTCCGTGGCAGAGGAGGACAGGGAGGACGCCGCCCCAGGGGCATAGGGGCTCCGAGGAACTTTGTGTCCAGAGAACCTTTCTCTGACCGGCCCACACAGCAGCCCTGAAGGGTTGCCCGGCTGCTCCACTCTGGAGGCAGTCGGGGGGCGCTTCTTGGAGCACCTAGCGGCATGGGAGTCCATCACGACAGACCGCTGGGTGCTTCGAATTATATCCAGAGGCTACAAAATTCCATTACTTCATGTCCCCAAATTCAAGAACCTCCCCGATGTACCACCCGATCAGAGGGAGGCTGCAGCCGCAGAGATTCAGCAGCTGCTAGAAAAAAGAGCCATCCAGCCCATGCCCCAAGACCAGCTCGGATTAGGCGTCTACTCCAGGTTCTTTTTGGTGCCAAAAAAGACGGGGGACTCCAGACCAATTCTAGACCTGTCCCGTTTGAACCTGTCGGTAACCAAGGAAAAATTCCGAATGGTCACTCTTCAATCTGTTCTCCCCCTTCTAAGGGAGAACGATTGGATGTGCTCTATAGACCTCAAGGATGCGTACTACCACATTCTAATGGACAGACGATCCAGGAGGATGTTCTTCATCTCACATTGCTGCAGTCCTAACACTTGGGTAGTCCGCTGTCCCTCGGTCGGCCCGAATATCAGAGTATAAGGCTGACGTCGGTCAAGGCGCATTTGACTGACATCAGAACGTCAGGGTACAAATGCGCATGACCGACGTCATATCCTCAGTCTTTTTTGCCGCATGGTCCGATGCAGAAGCAGTGTTGCAAGTGCCGTTCGGCGTTCTGAAATTTTTCGAATTCGGAGTTTCAGACCGAAGTCAGAGTTGGTTAAGTACCCCCTTGGGGAATATTTTGGTTTTTTCTTGCCTCAGTGGTTTACCGGATGTCAGAAAAAGTGAATAACTGTATTTCTTGTGGGAAACAGATACCGCATAGGGACTACCATAATTTGTGTATACCTTGTTTAGGACCTGAGCACGACGTTGTTGGATGCCGCTTTTGTGCTAGGTTTAATAAACGCACTATAAAGCGAAGGTTGGATTGTGCAAGGTTGGTCTTTGGGAAGCGGTGCAATTACAAAATGCCGTCGGATGCTCCGATGCCGGCTTCCTCAAAGAAGCGCAAGGACAAGGCAGTTAAACCTAGGTTAGAGGAGTCGTCCGAACCGGACGCCAGTTCTTTAGAGGCGTCAGTGGAACCGGTGGTTCCGACGGAGGCCTCTCTGGAGTCCCAGGGAGAAACTTTAATTTTACAGGATGTGGCCTCCCAGGAGGCAGGGCAGGCTGTAGGGGCTTCTCAAGTAACTGTACTCCCCTCCCTTCCTAAGGGGTCTAGGCCTTCTCTTTCTGCTTCCAAGGCTTCTCCTAGAGGCAGGTCTAGTTTAGCTTCTGTGGGTGTCACTCCCAGTTCTTCAGGTGCTGTGCCCAAGAAGCACATGCTCAAAATGGCAGAGGATTTAATTACTTTAATTAGAGGCTCTATGCCCCCTCCTGATAAGAGGCCTAGGATGGAACCTGTGTTGGGGGATTATGAGCAGGCTTCGGATGTGTCTGAGTCTTCGGCTGAAGACTTGCAGGAGTATTCCCATTATTCTGATTCTGATGTGGATGATTCTACTCCTTCTGCTTCTCCTCCTGAGGATTTTTCTTTTTCAGAGACCCTTCACTCCATGAGAGAGCATTTTAAATGGGAAGGTCAGGATTTCTCTGATTCCAGGAAAAGGCTTAGGGAATTTTTGTTTTTACCCCAGCATAGGCCTTTAGCTATTCCTCCTGTTCTGAATGTGGTGGAGGATGTGTTTGCGGAGGCTTCTCTTAATCCTGATTCCTTGCCTCCTGCTCCTGTTAAGCCAGATAGGTATTACAGGGTGCCTGAAGCTCATAAGTATCTTTTTAAGAGTCCTAGGGCAGACCCAGAAACTGTTAGCCAGGGGCCTAAGGGTGTTAAGGCTTCTGTTGTCAAGAATCCGGTTCCTGCAGATAAAGAGGCCAGGGCCTTGGATAGATGGGGAAAGAAAGTTTATACTTCTTCCACTCTAGCCATAAGAGCTTTGAATTGCCAGTTTCACATGTTGAAATATCAAAATTATCTCCTTTCTCAGTTGAAATCTAAGGTTGATGCTCTGGCGGAAGGTATTGACTGTAAAGAGTTACAAGATGTAGTGCATGTTTCTGAACAGGTGGGTAAGCATTCTTTGCAATGTGGTTTTGATGCTGTACAGGCCTCGTCTAGGGTGGCTGCCACTGGGTCAGTTCTTCGCAGGCATGCCTGGCTGAGGGATCAAAATTTATCTGACCATGTTAAAACTAGGATTTTGGATGCCCCTTTGCAATCTGATGTCTTGTTTGGTTCTCCTGTTGAGGCAGTTTTAAAGAAAATGGAAGACAAGGCTAAGTCTATGCAGACTGTTAAAGATTTTTTGCAGGTTCATCCTCCAAAGTTTAGTAGAAATTGGCCTACTAAAGGGTGGACGTATCCTTCTTATGATTCCCAGTCTAGGGGTAGATCTAGACGTGGCAGGGGCAGAGGTCAGGGCTCTTTCAGGCCTAGAACAGGGAGTTCTCCTGCACAGTCTGCGAGTGAGGGCAGGGGTCAGTCCTTTCGTAAACAGACCCAATGACCTACCTTTTCAGCTGCCAGAACCTTCTCACCTGGCAGCACCTTTGGGAGGAAGGTTGGCACTTTTCAAAGAAAATTGGAGTTTGATTACCCAAGACAGATGGGTACTGGATATCATACATCACGGTTACAGGTTTTATTTCCATACCTTGCCTCCTTTCAAAGGCATGCCAGACATTCCTCCTCAACAAAGAATAGAGGCTCACAAGCAAATTTCACTGTTACTCCAAATAGGGGCCATACAGCAGGTTCCTATGCCAGAAAGGGGCCTAGGATTTTATTCTCGCCTGTTCCTAGTACCAAAGAAGGGGAACACGTGGAGACCAATTTTGGATTTATCTATCCTCAATACTTATCTGGACATTCCCAAGTTCAAAATGTTGATGTTGCAGCAACTTTTACCTCTGCTGGGCAAAGATCATTGGATGGTAACTTTGGATCTCAAGGAGGCTTACCTTCATGTTCCTATCAGACTAAGTTGCAGGAAGTATCTGCGTTTTCGAGCTGGGACTTCTCACTATCAGTTCTCTGCATTGCCCTTTGGCTTATCTACTGCGCCCAGAGTGTTCACGAAAGTTCTGGCTCCAGTGATAGCTTTCTTCAGGCTAAAAGGAATACAGATCTATCCTTATTTGGACGACTGTCTGATTCTGGCTCAAGGAAGGGAAGAGCTTTTTCATCATTTGGAATATGTGATAGCAGTGCTAAGATGCCTGGGGTATTCTGTGAACGAAATAAAGTCCAGTCTAGTACCCTCTCAAGACATGTGCTTTCTGGGTGTGAGACTGAATACAGCATCCCAGATGGCCTTTTTAACCCCGGACAAACAAAAGAGTCTATCCCTTTACTTCCATCAGCTATCTCATCAGTCCGGGCTGACTGCAAGGACAGTCCTTCAAGCCTTAGGGTTCATGGCATCTTGTATTCTGGTGCTTCCCAATGCCAAACTGCATATGAGGAAGCTACAATGGTATCTCAAAATGTATGGACACAGCACTGCCAGGATCTGGACACTGTCATTCAAATAATACCTTGCATTCAAAAGGAATTTTTGTGGTGGGCTCAGGAATGTCACCTAAACAAGGGACTCTCTGTGACCCGGCCAGAGGCGAGTCAGATTTTAACAACAGATGCCTCAGACATAGCTTGGGGAGCTCATCTAAATGGAAAGTGGATACAAGACAAGTGGCCTGCCAGACTACAACATCTACATATCAATATGAAGGAGATGTTAGCAGTCCAGTTTGCATTAATAGCTTTCAAGGATTTACTTCTTCCAGGGCAGGTGTTGATTCTAACAGACAAACACAACTGTCATGTGGTACATCTACAAGCAAGGGGGAACACATTCTTATCCTCTATGCAGGCAAGCAATGATTTTGTGGGAGACTGCTCTCAGTTTACAACTAAATCTTCAGGCAAGGTTTCTGCCGGGAGCACAGAACTCCTTAGCAGATGTGTTAAGCAGACAAATCATGGATCCCCACGAGTGGAAACTGGATCTTCATGTATTTCAGAAATTGACAGTGTCCTGGGGAACTCCAGACATAGATCTGTTCGCTTCTCCACTAAACCACCAGCTGCCAAAGTTTTGCACAAAGCGGTTTCATCCCACAGCTTGGAAAGTGGATGCTCTTTCTTTCAGTTGGAAAAATCTTCATGTGTATGCCTTTCCACCTCTGCCTCTCCTCCCAAAGGTACTTCTGAAGGTCAGACAGGACAAGCCAAGGATGATTTTGATAGCTCCAGATTGGCCTCGACAGCACTGGTACCCACTACTGAGAAGTCTAGTACGGAAGCCTCCATGGCCTTTGCCTTTGATTCCACATCTGTTGTCCCAGGAGGACAGTCATTTGCTCAATGTCAAACTTCACTCTCTTCACCTAACAGCATGGCATATTCTGTTTTAAACCATAGAGGGTCTCAACTTCCACAACAAGTTTTGAATGTGATTTTGGAAGCTAGAAGGCCTAGTACAAGGAAAGTGTACGCAGATAAATGGAAGAGATTTTTAATTTGGAGTGCAGCTAAGGATTTGGATGTTTCTGAGCCTAATTTAAGTGTGGCTCTTCAATATCTTCTATTAAGATTCATGCTGCAGCAATTTCAGCTCACTACGATTGTGACCCACCATTGTTTTCTCATCCTTTATTCAAGCAATTTCTTAGAGGGGCAAAGAATATAAGACCCCCACGAAGAGCTCCTACTCCTGCTTGGGATCTCAATTTTGTGTTGGAGAAACTCACTCTACAACCTTTTGAGCCTGCAGCTACTGCTGAGTTGAAATATTTGTCATGGAAGACTGCTTTTTTGTTGGCCATTACCTCTGCAAGAAGGGTTTCTGAATTGCAGGCCCTTATGGCAGTTGAGCCTTTCTTAATTTTCCACAAGGATAGGGTATCTTTGCACTAATCCTTCCTTTATGCCTAAAGTGGTTTCTAGTGTGGCTTTAAACCAAACTATTCATTTGCCTACTTTTTATGCAAATCCCCAAACTAAAGGGGAAAAGATTTTGCACACTTTAGATGTACACAGGCAGTTGCGATATTATTTGGACAGAACTAAAGGGTTCAGACAATCTCAGCAGTTATTAGTTTCTTTTGCTTTGTGTTCTCAGGGCAAGCCGTGTCAAAACAAACTATTTCTAAGTGGATTGGATTTTGCATTGCTTTCTGTTATTCCCATCATGGCAAAGAGATTCCAGCTGGGATTAGACCTCATTCCACTAGGGCTACTGCCACTTCAACAGCTTTTTGAGGGGGTGGCTACTAAGGATATTTTGGAGGCAGCCACTTGGAGTTCAGTGCATACCTTCTCTAGGCATTACCACCTTCCATTGTACTCTAAAACCAGGGCTGGTTTTGCCACTGCTGTGTTGCAGGGCATTTTGGCAGCTCCTGCTTCATTATAGTTTAGCCATCCTCCCTTACCTCTGCTTTGGGATTCTACCCAAGTGTTAGGACTGCAGCAATGTGAGATGAAGAACATAGTACAGTTTTGTACCTACCATAAATGTAGATGTTCGAAGATCCACATTGCTGCAGTCCAATTTACCCTCCCTCCTTCCCCTCTGCTGTTTGAGGTGGTTGTGTGGGTTGGGTTATCCATCTGAGGTATACTGCTTTTTGTATATATTGTATATATTATACATATTTTGGGTGTTAGGCTAGTTGGTTGTTTAGTTGTGGTCTATGTGTTTTGACCTTTCTTTTTAGGGTCTTCTGACATCTGGGGCAAGAAAAGACTGAGGATATGACGTCAGTCATGCGCATTTGTACCCTGACGTTCTGATGTCAGTCAAATGCGCCTTGACCGACGTCAGCCTTATACTCTGATATTCGGGCCGACCGAGGGACAGCGGACTACCCAAGTGTTAGGACTGCAGCAATGTGGATCTTCGAACATCTACATTTATGGTAGGTACAAAACTGTACTTTTCTCCACTTCCGGCTGGGAGCCGGTCACTACCAGTTCAAGGTCCTTCCCTTTGGCCTCACCACAGCCCCCAGGGTGTTCACCAAGGTGTTAGCAGTGATATCGGCCCACCTGAGACTCCAGGGAATGCAGGTCTTCCCGTACCTGGACGACTGGCTCCTGACCGCCCCAACAAGGCATCTACTTTGCTCAGCCAGAGATTTCTTTCTCCGCCTAGCCCCCCAATTAGGCATCACCATCAATGCCAACAAATCTTTTCTGGTCCCGACACAAGTCATAGAATTTATAGCAGCCGGAATAGGCACCAGAGATCTATGAGCATTCCTGACGTCGGAAGGACTACGGAATTTGCAACTTCATGTGCGGGCCATCCTCCAGTCAGAAGCATCAGCTGCGGAATTGGTCCTGAGGGCGCTGGGCTCCATGGCGGCAGCGATAACGCTCCTTCCATGTGCCCGTCTGAACATGAGGGTACTGCAGTGGACCCTTCTAGTACAATGGTCCTTTCTGTCCTTTCCTCTCCATCACCCTATCGCTATCAGCAAGGCTTGCAGGAGGGCCCTATTATGGTGGCTTCATGCTCCGGATCTCCATACGGGCCGACCCTTCTGCACTACTCCCCCTCTCACCACGGTGACCACGGATGCCTCCCGCCTCGGGTGGGGGGGGCATTATTCAGGCAGGACCGTCCAAAGTACGTGGAACGATACAGAGACCTCCCTGCATATCAACATTCTGGAGATGAGAGCGGTTCTGTACGCATTGCAAGCACTTCAGAATCTCCTCCCCGTAGGAACTATTGCAATTCAGTCGGGCAACATGTCTGTTGTCTTACCCTCTATGCCGCGAAGCCATGAGAGTGTGGGAATGGGCGATTTCCACCAACCGCTTTCTGATTGAAACGCACATTCCAGGGCGGGCCAACATCCTACCTGACTAACTCAGCCGCACCCTTCTTACCCCTTACGAGTGGTCTCTCAACCCACTAGTAGCGAAGCAGATATTCGCAATATGGGGGCAACCCTGCTGCAATCTTTTCGCCTCTCCCTCAAACACCAAATGCGACAATTTCTTCGCTCTAATTCCCCCTCCAGGGGAAACTCCAAGAGATGCTCAGGTGCATGCTTGGCCGCCCGGTCTACTTTATGCCTATCCTCCTCTACCCCTGATGCTGCAGCTCTTACAGAAAGCCTCGCGGTTGGGGGGCAGGATGAACATCATTGCCCCATTCTGGCCTCGGCAAATTTGGTTCCCTTACCTGTGGTCTCACCTAGTGAATTCCCCCTGGATTCTGGATCCCAGTCCGGATCTAATCTCCCATCCGTCGGGCTTGCCGACCCCAAATCTGAGCAGTCTGAAGCTGACAGCCTGGTTGCTCCAGTTCCACTCCTAGTTAGGACTCCCGGTATCTCTTCACCAGTCAAAGCCATCCTCGTGGCAGCGCATAAACCTTCCACCAGGAAAGTGTACGCAGTAAATGGAAACATTTCTCCGTCTGGGCGGAGCGTCATAATCTAGATCCCTTTACGGCTCCTCTTCCATCCATACTAGACTTCCTAACAGAACTTTTTCAGGAAGGCGCTAGTTGCTCAACTGTCAAAGTACAATTGGCTGCCATCTCCCATTACCATGTGGGACATGACACAGGACCCTTGATGTCGGCCAAATTGTGTAAAACCTTTCTCAAGGGCACCTTTTTGCTCAGACCCCCCTATAAAAGAAGCCATACCCCCTTGGGATCTTTCACTAGTTCTTCAAGCCCTGACTGCTCCACCATTTGAACCTGCCGCTTCAGTGGATCTCAAATACTTGTCCTGGAAAACAGCATTCCTTGTAGCCATTACTTCAGCGAAAAGAGTTTCAGAGCTTCAAGCTCTTTCTGTGAAACCTCCTTACTTGATCTTTCATCCGGACAGAGTGTACCTCAGGACCAATCCCTCCTTCCTTCCCAAAATAGCATCAGAAACCAATATAAATCGGTCCATAAATCTACCGGTCTTCTTTCCTAAATATCAGAATAAAGGAGAGTACAAGTTGCATTCATTAGATGTTCATAGGCAGCTGCGTTTTTATACTCATAGAACTGCTGGTCACAGGCAATCCGACCAGCTGTTCATTTCCTTTGCCAAATTTAATTTGGGGAAAGCAGTATCAAAAATCTCCTTGTCACACTGGATTTCCCAATGTATTCTTTTAGTGTACCAAGCTTCTGGGAGACCCGCACCTGAAGGAGTTCGCACACATTCCACTCATTCCATCTCTACTTCTGCGGCCTTCAAATCTAGAGTTCCGTTGGATGATATTTGTTCGGCAGCCACTTGGGCCTCATCTCATACCTTTATTAACCACTACAAACTGGACATAATTTTTAGAGGGAGAGCATCCTTTGGCTCTGCGGTGCTCCGCAATATCCTTCCATGATGGCCACCCAAGATTCAGGTAGCTGGGGACTCTGTCCCACAGGTTGCTGACAAATGAAGTCCCTACTTCAGATTAAGAAGTTATGTACTCACCATAACGTTCCATCTGAGTAGGTGGCTTCATTTGTCTGCAACCATCCCCCCCTCCTTCCCCCTGGCCTTCAAAATGGATCTATGTGAGTTGTTTTATTGGAATACCCTTTTTGGGTATCTATAGAGGGGCAAACTTGATCTGAGGTCATGGAGGGTTGGCAGGGGATTATGGGTGAGGGGAGGAGCTAGGAGCTTGGATCCATTAGCTATGAAACAAGTTGCCGGCTCAGATCCGATATCGGATCCAAGACCCACAGGTTGCAGACAAATGAAGCCACCTACTCAGATGGAATGTTATGGTGAGTACATAACTTCTTATTAAAGGCTTTACTGCCATCATAGTTTTTCTGAAGCCATTGTTGTGGCTCAACCCCTCATACAAAATGTGAAGATCTGTCAAAAAGTCTAGGCCCTGCTTTTTCAGAACTGAAAAGAAAGAACAAAAACTGCATCCAAAGCTATGTCTGATCCAGCCATCATCTGATCCAACCACACAGTTCTTCAGAACTTGAACTAAAGAAGAAATAAAGAAATAAGAAGAAATAAATTAAAATGGAAAGGTCTGCTGCTAACTACCTTTTTCTCAGAACATTGCTGGAGTTTTTTTCAAGGACCCTTCAAAAGGTCCAGGTATTCAAATTCTTTGGCTTTATCTTAATTACAAGCAAAAAAAAAAAAAAAAATAGAAGAGGGAGAGTCGTAGAGTTCAGATTCAGCCACCTCAGATCCAACATCTAAGATCTCAGAATCCTAAATCCTCCTCGGATCTGGCAGGTTCAACTCCTATCATCGTATCCAAAGTTTTTTCAGATCCGGCAGATATCATTTTTATCTTCAGACAATAATTATGAATCCAAAGTCCCCTAGGGATGTTTTCAGATCCTAAGTTCTCCTTGGATCCGACAGATCTGCTATTACTTCTGCATTAGATCCTAAGCCTTCAAATCTGACAGACACAAGTCTTATTATGGAGACATGGAATGATTTTGGATCCAAGCTGTCCGGATCTAAACATTTTCAGATCTGACAGACAGAAGTTTGACTCCAGAGAATCTAGGAAGTCTTTTTCGAATCCAAAGCCACTAGGGTACTCTTTGGATCCCAGTTTGACAGGTTTTGGTTGTTACTGCGGCATCATATCCTAAGTCTTGGATCCAACAGACATAAGTCTTATTCCAGAGAATTTGAAAGATTTCCAGTTCAAGCGGTCTTTGATCCAAAGCCTTTAGAACCTCCTTCACATCCTAAGCCTTTGGCTCCAACCGATGAATTTTAACTCCAGAGAAAAACTACAAAGACTTCGAATCCAAAGCTCTAGTGCTTCTTTGGGCTCTAAGTCCTCCTTGGATCTG
Source organism: Protopterus annectens (assembly GCF_019279795.1). Lineage (NCBI taxonomy): Eukaryota > Metazoa > Chordata > Ceratodontiformes > Protopteridae > Protopterus > Protopterus annectens. The sequence goes on from NC_056735.1 coordinate 1,278,035,396, forward strand.
ATAGGTTTGCTGTTACTTCTTTGTTGGAAACTAACCCTTTGAATCTGGCAAGCAAATTTTATTCCACAGAATTTGAAAGATTTCTCATGCAAACTCTTGGGATGCAAAAACCTTTAGAACCTCCATTGGAGCCTAAGTCCTACTAGGATCTGACGAGCTCAGTTCCTATGATGATTAGTTCCTTTCCTTCCAATTTTCCCTTCCTGCTCAGTTTATTTTCAGGATGTGGATAAGATGATGTGAAATTTTCTGCAGCTCAAATCCAGATGGGTGTTTTACCAATTCTGCCCTCTCATGAATTTGTGAGTGCATCTGCTAAGTCTAAGTTGCCCCCCTTTCCTACCTGGCTAGTGGTACCCCCCCCCCCCAAGAGGTTTGGAATCCAATAAAAGAAAGGTACTGTGATTCACTATACCTGACCATTTCTTTTTAGATACCCTCAGATCAGAGTGGATCTGGAACACCAGATCTAAAAGTTTTTTGGTCCCGACCTTTTACCTTCCTTCCTTGAAAGCTCTAGCTCTGAGTAACAGGGTTATGTCACTTTTCTCTTACATAGTACCCAGGACCTATTTTTGGATCCTGCCCACTTGTGCAACCTACATAGCCATTCAGTCCTAAAGTATCTTTTAAGAGAGTACAAACAGATTTGATTAAAGGGCTATCTAATTTGCTTTCTACAACCAAAATTGCTGACGCTAATCCTCAGTAGTATGCAGTCAAAACAACTGTGCTAGCCCGTCATTTTTTTTGCTAGCCCATCATTTCTTCTTTCTCCACCCAAGGCGACAATGGCCTTGGATGCTTCCCAGATTAGGTGGAGTGGACAATTCCTGGTGAATACGGTCTAGCGCATTTGTCCCTCCGAACAGGCCAACTTACACATACTGAAGATGTGGCAATGGGTGATTTTCTTCCAACCACTTTGTAATTGTAGCCCATTTTCTGAGGAAGTTTAACATGATAGATGTCAACATGAGCAGTTCCATCATACTTCCTCACAGCTTGTGTCTCATCAACAAAGTGACAGACATGGTTTATTTATTTAGTAATTGTTTGTTTATTCATTCACTTATCATAAGAACAATTTTTCATTCTCTGCCCAAGAGTACAGACTTGAGGCAAAGGGAATTGCATATTTAAATGGAAGAAATGGTTTATGCAAACTAAACATGTGCAACAACGACGAGGTGGAGAATATAAAACATGATATGCACTTGCAATGCATCTTAATAAAGGTTACTTCAGAAAGCAGCCACGTTGAAGAACAAGCCATCCTCACTGTATCTTTCCGACCTCAACTAAGATGGTTCCCCTTCCTTTGACCTCTTTTTTTTAATTGTACTCACTTTTGATTTTAGAACTGTCTACAGAACTTCTGCCTCACCTGACAGGCATGCTTCATCTGCACATTCTAGCCTTAAAATGACTGGGTGTTTTTCTCATTATATTGATAGCCAGGCAACCTATGCTTTCTTTTTCTGTTCCATTTTGTTACTTTCCCATAACAACACTATACGAGGAATGTCTACAGAAATTGATGGAGAAGATTTTTTTGTTGAGTAGAGCAATATCCGGCTGTGATAGATTCTGCCTTGGAATTTCTAGCCAGTTTCTTTTAAGAGGGTTCTAGTTTATTAGTTGTCTAATTTCTACTCAGAATTTCTATGTAGATTTTGAGAATTCTTCTCTGGCTTCCTGTAAACTTTGCAAAACATTTTTAATGGTTTTCTTCTACTTAGACCTCCTTGCAAAGATCCCATACCACCATGGGTTATACAGTTAGTATGGCAAACTTTGACAGTCTTCTTTTCAAATTACAGCCAAATGTAATCTAAAATTCTTTACCTGGAACTTTATCCTTTTAGTTGCATTTACTTCCACTGAATAATGTCAGAACTTCAGGCGTTATATTCTAACTCCCCATCTTGTTTTTCCACATGGATAGGGACACTTCACATACCAATGCTTCCTCCCTACTGAGGCCAGTGTCAGAATCCAGCATTAACCAACCAAATTAACCTGCCATTATTTTTTTTTCACATAAAGGAGAGTATGTGCTGTGAGTACTAGATGTTTATAGATGATGGCATTTCTACCGGCACAGAACTAACAACTTAGGAAGACAGATCAATTATTGGGTTCCTTGGCACATCACAAAATGCGCAAACTGGACACAAACGTAACTATAACCAAGCGGTTGACAGATTATATTTGTCTCCACTAAATTGAATTTCCCCCTAACTAACCAATACAGGCTCTTTCAACTAGCCCTATGACCACTTCCAGTATATTCAGTCTAGTTACAGGATAACTACTTGGTCAAATCCTAATACCTTTTTCATTCATTACAAATTGGAGCCTGTCTTGAGAGAGAGACTGTTGCCTCATTCGTACTCAGGAATATCCTTCATTAAAATCCACTCAGGAATTTTGATAGCTTGGGACTCTGACCCATATGTTGAGGAAAGATGAAAATTGATGACATCAGATAAAGAAGTTATGTACTTACCATAACCTGCCATCTGTGTTGTTGGTTTTCATTCTTCTACTTCCATTTATCACAAGAAACTTCTGGAGGAATTAAATTTTTGGGGATCCACATGATGTCCTTCAAGGATGCATCTGCAGTCCTTACAAATGGGTTGTCCTGTCGTCAGGCAGCCCTTCGGTCGGCCGGATTCCAAAGTCTGGGTCTGGCCTCGGCTGGTGTCGCACTTCACCCGACGTCATAGCTGCAGTTCTTCGGGTATAAAGGCATCAGCCGACGCCATTTTCCTCAGTCTTTCTTGCCGCGTGGCACCCGAAGCAGAAGCTGTTCGCAAGTGCCGGTCGGTCAGAACCACAGATTACTACTACCGAATACAACTTCGAAGACTTCTAAAAAGCTAAGTACCCCGTTGGGGACTCTTTCTTGCCTCAGCCGATGTCAGAAAAAGTGAATAACTGTTTAACTTGTGGGAAACAAATACCTCATAAAGATTTCCACTCTTACTGCTTACCTTGTTTAGGCCCAGACCACGACGTAGCAGCTTGTCTAGCCTGTGCTTCTTTTAACCGACGGACGCTTAGACGTCGGTCGGAATTTGCTGAGCAGTTTTTCGGCTCTGATTTTGCTTATAAGATGCCGTCGGATCCTCCGACTACACAAATAACCAAAAAACGCAAGGAAAAGGACCGACACTCGCGGTCCGCGGTTTCGGCTGAAACCGCGGTTAAGCAAACCGCGAGTGTCTCGGTTTCGGCTGAAACCGAGCAAGCGGTTCTTCCTTCAGCCGAAAGCATGCCTTCTACCGAGGCTTCTTCTAACCTCGTGGAATCGGCTTCTGAAATCCAACCTGCTGTTGCGATTTCTCAGGAATTATCAGACACTATTCCCTTGGATATTTCTACTCCTGCACGTGGAGCTGCTAGGCCTCCTGCAGCCATGTCCATTAAGGCCTTTGCCAGGGCTAAAGCAGCTAAAGCTACAAAAACTGTGCCTGTTAAGACCCCTACTCACAGGCCCAGTTCCAGTTCCCAAATGCTTTCTTTGGCAGAGGATCTTATTTCTTTAATCTGGGGATCCCAGCCTCATCCAGACAGGGCCTCTCATCCACCTCCAGAGAAGAGGCCTAGAGCAGAGCCCCCTGAGCCAGTGTCCACAGATGATTCCTCTGGTGATTCAGATAATACAGACCCTCCAGAGGCTCCTTATTCCCCTTACGAAGACTCTGATGCTGAAGAGTCCATCCCTTCTGCCTCTCCACCTGAGGAATTTTCCTTTGGGGAAACCTTGCATGCTATGAGGGAACAATTTCAATGGCAGGGCCAAGATTTTTCAGACTCCAGGAAAAGGCTTAGAACCTTCTTGCATTTACCACAACATAGGCCTTTAGCTATACCTCCAGTTCTTTCTGTTGTAGATGATGCATTTAATGATGCTTGTACTGCTCCTGATTCATTACCTCCGGCCCCTGCTAAGCCCGATAGGTACTACAGGGTCCCGGACACACATCACCATTTATACAAGGCTCCTTTTGCAGATCCCGAAACTATCTCCCAGGGGCCTAAAGCTGTAGCAACTACCTCTGCTAAAAATCCCCTCCCCTCTGAAAGGGAATCCAGATCCTTAGAGAGATGGGGTAAAAAAGTTTACACTTCTGCTACTCTGTCAGCTAGGGCCTTGAACTGTCAATTTCATATGATCCAATATCAAGAATATATGCTTGACCAGTTAACTAAAAACTGTCCTCTGATGAACCTTTTGATAAGAAGTATGTTCAGGAAATAGTACGTAACATTAAACAAGTTAGTAACCATTCTTTAAAATGCGGCTATGATGCACTGGAGGCTTCATTTAGATCAGCCATGACTGGCACAGTTATCAGAAGGCATGCATGGTTGAAAGAGCAGGCCTTACCGGACCATGTCAAATCAGAACTGTTAGATGCTCCCATGGACAAGGCCGATTTATTTGGTTCTCCTGCACAACAGGTACTGAAGAAGATGGAGGAGAAGGCAAAGTCTGTACAAACAGTGAAAGATTTCTTACAGGTCCAACCTCCAAGGTTTAGCAAGAATTGGCCCTCCAAAAATTGGTCCTTTCCAGACTCCTCTAAAGCACAGAGAGGCAGGAATAGGCGATCAAGAGGCAGAAACCAATCCAGGGGTGCCTACAGGGGACGCCAGTGGCAGGGTAACAACCAGCGAGGCACAGACACAGCCACCAGCACTGCAACAGGACAATCACAGTGACTTGGCTCTGGCACCGCCTACCAAGGAACAACTAGAAGCACCCTTAGGCGGAAGGCTAGCCTTATTCTCAATAAACTGGCATTACATCACAAGAGACAAGTGGATTTTACAGACAATAGACCAAGGCTACAGGTTCCACTTCCATACCCTACCAGGGAAGAGAGGAATGCCAAACCTACCTCCAAATCAAAAGACAGAAGCTCTAAAACAAATATCTCAATTATTAAGGATGAGAGCTGTGGAAAAGGTACCATCTATGGAGCAAGGAAAGGGATTTTAATCCAGACTCTTCCTGGTACCAAGAAAAGAGAACAAATGGAGGCCTATTCTCGACCTGTCCGCTTTAAACACATTCCTCATTGTTCCAAAATTCAAAATGCTGACTCTACAGCAGCTTCTTCCCATGCTGGGCAAGGAGTCTTGGCTGGTAACTCTAGATCTCAAGGAGGCATACCTGCACGTCCCCATACGACCAAATTGCAGAAGATACCTCAAATTTCTTGCAGGATCAGAGCATTATCAATTCTCAGCATTGCCCTTTGGCTTATCTACTGCGCCCAGAGTGTTCACGAAATGCCTGGCATCAGTAATTGCTCATTGCAGGCTTCAGGGAATCCAAATTTACCCCTACCTGGACGACTGCCTGATACAAGCGGACAACAAAAACAAGCTAACAGAAGACTTACAAAGAGTCATTTACCTGCTACAAGCCCTGGGATATACAGTCAATATAAAAAAGTCAAGGCTGATACCATCCCAAAGAATAACATTTTTGGGTGCAGAACTGGACACATCAAAGCAAATGGCATTCCTAACTGCAGAAAAGCAAGAGCAACTACCTCTCTACTTCTTGGCATTAACAAAGCAGAACCATCTAACAGCAAGAAAAGTACTGCAAGCCTTGGGCTTCATGGCATCCTGCATAATACTGGTCCCTCATGCCAGACTGCATATGAGAAAGCTACAGTGGTACCTAAAGAATTTATGGTCTCAACACAAGCACAGCCTAGAAACCAAAATTCCAATAATCCCATGCCTGAAGCAAGAGTTCCTATGGTGGACTCAGGCCTGTCAATCAAACACAGGATTGCCCTTCCGCAGCATTCAACCAAGCCAAGCCATCACGACGGACGCCTCAGACCTCGGTTGGGGGGCCCACATGCTGGACAGGTGCATACAAGGCTTATGGACTCAAGACCAGCTGCACCTACACATAAATCTAAAGGAAATGCTGGCAGTAAAATTGGCAATTCAGACATTCAGACCATTTCTCCGAGGTCAGTTGATGATAAGGACAGACAACACAACAGTTATGTGGTACATCAACAAACAGGGAGGCACACATTCATACCCTCTATGCCGGATGGCATTGGACCTATGGAATGTGGCTCTGAGCTACAACATTCAGTTACAAGCAATTTTTGTACCGGGAAAAGAAAACATTCTAGCAGACATATTAAGCAGGACTACCACGGATGCCCATGAATGGATGCTACATCCGGACATCTTCAAAGACATTACAAGGAAATGGGGACTCCCAGAAATAGACTTATTTGCATCCCCACACAATCACCAGCTAAAGAAATTCTGCACAAGGACGTACCACCCACTTGCTTGGAAGGTGGACTCCCTATCTTTCAGTTGGAAAAACCTGACAGCATATGCATTCCCACCACTTCCTTTGATGCACAAGGTGCTATTGAAGATCAAAGAGGACCGTCCAAGGATCATCCTGATAGCTCCAGACTGGCCAAGGCAACATTGGTACCCATTGCTAAGGAGCATGTCTCGGGAACAAATATGGACACTGCCCCTGGTTCCATTGCTGTTAACACAGAACAACTACAACATCCTGCATCCAAGCCTGAAAACTCTGCAGCTGACTGCCTGGAACATTACATAAGATCAATTAACCCAAATTTATCACAAAGGGTTAAAGACATTATCCTTGAGGCTCGCAGACCCTCAACAAGGAAAAAATTATGCAGCAAAATGGAAAAGATATCTCATTTGGAGTACTGCAAAGGGAGAAGATGTGTCACAGGTAAACATAGCCAGCATCCTGGAATACTTGGCAGAGCTCTTCCACACAGGCCTGTCCTATTCTTCCATCAAGATACATGCATCAGCTATTTCAGCAGAATACAGCTCAGATCCTCCTGTCTTCTCGCATCCTCTGCTCAGACAGTTTCTGAGAGGAATTAAAAATGTAAAACCTCCTAGGAAACCACCATTGCCAGCATGGGACTTGAACTTTGTGCTAGAAAAATTGACACTTCCTCCTTTCGAACCAGCAGCAACAGCAGAATTACAATACTTATCATGGAAGACTGCTTTCCTGCTGGCAATCACTTCAGCAAGAAGGGTATCTGAACTACAGGCATTAATGGCAGTGCAACCCTTCCTGATCTTCCATCAAGATAGAGTGTCCATGAGAACAAATCCTACATTTATGCCCAAGGTGGTATCCAGAGTATCTTTAAATCAGGCTATCCACCTACCTACATTCTTCCCCAACCCACAGAACAGGGGAGAAAGACTGTTGCATACCTTGGATGTACATAGACAGTTACGCTACTACCTGGACAGAACCAAGGGCAATAGAAAAACTGACCAGCTACTGGTAGCATATGCAACAGGAAGGGAAGGAAAAGCAATTTCAAAACAGACAATCTCCAAGTGGATAGGAAATTGCATTAGATTTTATTACTCCTACCATGGAAAGAAAACTCCAGAGAACATCAGGCCTCACTCGACAAGGGCGACGGCCACTACCACAGCTTTCTTACGAGGAGTGGCTACCAAGGACATTATAGAGGCTGCTACTTGGACCTCCGTGCATACATTTGCCAAGCATTATAACTTACCTTTATACTCTAGATCCCGAGCAGGGTTTGCCACTGCTGTTTTGCAAGGGATCCTAACTACACCATAATCTCTTCTTCCTCCTCCCCTAGTTTGGCTATGGTATTCTACCCATTTGTAAGGACTGCAGATGCATCCTTGAGGGACATAGTACAGTTTTGTACCTACCATAAATGTAGATGTCCAATAGGAATGCATCTGCAGTCAGGATTACCCACCCGCCTTCCCCTCTGTGGTACTCCTAGGGTATTTGCCCATCTTATAGCTAGCTGGGGGGGGATCTGTTATGGTGTATTTGTTTGTATATATGTACATACATGCTTATTTTTTGTGTTTGCTCTCTACTATTTGGAAACATTGGCATTTATCCAAATTTAGCCTTCCAAGAGGGCACCTGGCATCTGGGGCAAGAAACACTGAGGAAAATGGCGTCGGCTGATGCCTTTATACCTGAAGAACTGCAGCTATGACGTCGGGTGAAGTGCGACACCAGCCGAGGCCAGACCCAGACTTTGGAATCCGGCCGACCGAAGGGCTGCCTGACGACAGGACAACCCATTTGTAAGGACTGCAGATGCATTCCTATCGCACATCTACATTTATGGTAGGTACAAAACTGTACTTTCCATGTGTTGAACTCTAATTATGACAATTCTTTATGGTCTTAATGTCAAGCTGCAGACAAGATCTGAGAGATGTAATGGGTGGTATATTATGGGTAGGGAAGGAGCTTGAGAGTTTGTTGTTTGGTGGCCATGAGCTAGAATAACGGCCGAGTATCTGATCTGAACCCATACATTGAGGAAGAATGAAAATGGAAAACACGGATGGAATGTTATGGTAAGTACATAATATGTCCAGGAAAGCCTTTGCTAGGTCATTCATGTCTGGACTGCTGGACAGTTATTTGTCTCGATAGCCAACCACCCTTCCTTCATCTTTCAGGTCTGGGAATCACCCATATGTCAGGAGTACTGCAACAGTGATTTCATTCAGGACATAATACAGTTGTGTAAAAGCTTACCATAACAGTAGATGCACTACTGATCATTATTGCATTATTCCATTCCACCCTTCCTCCTCTCTTCTCTTATTCACTTCCAGCTGCAGTTGTCCCCCCCCCCATTCTAGCCTTTCCTGCCTCACATAGTTACGGGGGATTTTTCTTAATTCCTGCCATACTGACTAGGCTTCAGGTCACTAGCTTATAGATAGTCTAAGGATCCATTCTTACACATCTGTCTTTATACCCTAACACATAAGAGCCAAGGTCATACATCAGACGTTCGACCTAGGGAAGGTAAAGCTTTGGTACCATGGCCTGACATCAGCGGTAGCAACACATATGTCAGGAGTATAACAACAGTGATCAGAAGAACATCTACCCTTATATTAAGTTCTAACACATTTGTACTTTCTGTAAGAGTTTAGTGTGGCTTCAGTTACACTCCAACCGTGTTGTATAGCACTAAATCTTTTAACAAACCCACTGTCTTCAGGATAGATAATAGGGATTATAGCAGGCAAGCATCCAGCCTTTACATTTGATCTTCACAAGTTTAGGTAAGCTAGGAAACCTTGCTGCCACAATGTAACAGCATTCTGAACTGCAAAAGACAATTCAGGAGGTTGCAGCAGATCATGTTTTAATGAATATGTGGTGGACCTTCTGAACAGTTTAATCAGTTGTATAATCTGAGTAAGGACAGTTTCAAAGCAAAATCACCACAGTATTGTTAGTAACTTGCATAGGTTAAGCTAATCAAAAACAAAATAAGCATGCCTGTTCATGGGCATTTGTGCGTATTTTGTTTGATGTCTAGCCAAGCGAGATGGAGTTATTGTCTAGCCAAGCCAGATAGTAAAGTTGGTCATTTCTTAAAAACTGATTTAAGTAGCCAGATTAAACAGATTTAGGAATGATTAAGTGACTTGCTCAGAGTCACAGTAGGCAAATGGAGGAATCAAATTCTGCATCCTTGACTACAGTAAGCAGCTCAACAAGATCATACAGCTTTAATCATCTGTACTTACTAGACATTCACACACACTTTCATTTTTTGATAAATCAATGAAGTCCCCAAGTCACTGAGGTTTACAGTTGGTCAGTAATGCTAGTCATTAGAGTTTTATAATTTTTGTGGAAAACAAAACACATGTTGATGCAAAATTTGGTGTTCTGTTAACATTTTAGGTGAATTAGAGTAACTGCCTCTTACTTGTCTCTAGTTTCATAAAACAACTCTGAATTTTGTCTCATATTTAATTTTAATATTTACTTTTGTGTAATCCTCAGTAATTTATGTAAAGAAACAAATTCAAGTCGGTAATGCCAGTCATAAGTTAGTTTTTATTTTTCAGAAAATACATTACAATGTAACATTTATTGTTCTGTTAAACTTTAAGTGATTTGGAGATATCCGGCACTGAAGACTTTTCAGTATTAATGTTGGCTGTATGACTTTGAGCAAGCTGTAATTGATAATCACATCTGTGTGTGCCTGTATAAATCCTTGGTTCCTGCATCCCAGTATTCCACTTGTACTTATGAATTGGCATAGTGGGTCAATGCTGCTGTTTTGTGTGTTAGTGATGTGAGGTTCAAATCTTTCCCCTCCCTTTCCACTTTAGTCTGGCAGTTGATGCAGTGGGTTAAGGCTGCCAACTGTGGTCGCTGTGGTTTAGGGTTTGATTCCCTCAGTCCTCATTTGCTTACTGTGTGACCTTGAGCAAGTCACATACCTAGACAATACTTTGCGGCAACTGGAAATTTGGATTAGGCTCATCAAGGCTCTCCTGGACTGCCGAAGAACCAGAGTAGTTAAAATGTAAAGGAAGGAAGTTGATTGTCGTAAACAGGATCATCATCATATGTGCCATGATCCTTGGGTATGGTCCTTGGTTTCCTTGTTGTGTTTTGAATATTGACATTGTGTTTATTATTTAGCTGTGAATAAGTTGCATGAAATCTGAGTTTCATATTAATATTTTAACAGTGACTCATTTTAATATAGTTTGTTTTTTTTTTTTTTGCAAGCATGCTGATGTGAAATGCACATTGTTTGGGTTACAGCAGTTTATAGCATTTGGTGAAGATGTATAAGGCTATAAACTGCTAATCAGCTACTTCTTGTGGTACAGCATTCAATTTCTTCAGCCTTTGTTTGTCTTCTGTTTGGTGAAGAGACTTTGTCAGAGCCACATAGTACTCCTGGGCTGCTTCTGAAAAGGGGCAGTTCTGTCCAGTGGGCTGTCCCAGGCTGTTAGCAAATGTGTTACACGTTTGTATATTGAATTCCTGCACCCTTCACATAGCTGCTAATTAGTACTTCACTATAATCTATTTTGATTATGAATCTCAGTAAATCTGTTGTACATTAATGGTTTGCCAGATGCATTTTCACTAAATGTGAGTTTTCATGGGAGGAGAGTTTTACCATCTCTCATGTTAAGTCTATTTTCAATATGAGAATACTTTATTTAGTTTAGAAAATGACTGTCCATGCTTTTGCTTTAAAAATTTGAAATCATTTTAAATGAAATCCAAATCTTTGTGATAATTATGAAATTAAAAAATAGTATGCACAATGAGAGGTTTGAACATTTTTTGATAATTGAGGAGAGGAGGAGATAAGTAATGTGATATTGATATGGATGACAAGGACCTGATTCATTATTCTGCATAACATCCCATTTAACTGCAATCTGTCTGTGGCTCTGTTGACTCTGGAGTTGTATGCTGCAACAATACAACATTATCAGCCATTCAGGTAGGTCAGTCTTGTACTAAATGATGACAGAGGGGATAACTATTCTTGATGACAGGGAAGACATAGATAAAAAGAGATGTAGTATACAGTATTTTGTATGTAGTAATGTTTCTGATTTTTGTATGATTTGTGAGTTGTTGGAAATAAGCTGCTGCAGTTTTGTTTTGCTTTATGCACTGCATTAAAAAATTAATTACTTCAGCCTGGATTGTGTAATATAACATATGCATGTTAGTAATACAGTATATTTTTGCAGTACCTTTTTCAAGGCCTCCAGCAACTGCAAAGTTGTTGACATTTGTCAGGTCATATAGTCTACGTAATTCATAGTGATCATAACTGTCTGATTTTCAGCATCCATTATGCAGTCATTGTTCCATATTACTGTGATAAGTCTTCACTGCAAGATTGGATTGTAAAGGATTTCTACATTTAGTTAAAACTGTTATTCTATGTGAACCTTGGGTCTAGATGATCGTCACTGTTGAAGTGACATCCCGATCCCATGTGCAAAAATTGGAAAAGGGATTGTGGATGGATGGATTCTATGTGGCAGTTAGTACAGAAGACTAAGACTCTGACTTGTTAATGAGCTACTTCCTGTGCCAAGGGTACAGGTTTATATCTTTCCACCCTCATTTACTGATTGAATGACCTTGAACAAGTCAGTTAACCAGTGCTTTGGGGCAACTGGTAATTTGGGAAAGGCTCCTTAGAGGTCTTCCTGACTGCATGCCCTTTAGCTATCAACCTGTGATTGTTTTTGTCAGACATTCCCTATTGCATAGCTGATCTAGATAAGGAAATGTTATGACAATGTCATCAGTATACCAGTTTATGCAACATAGTTCATATATATTCTTCAAGGGCAGCAAGTACTGCATTTGTAGATGAAGCACTGAAATTAACATTTGTTTGGCAATAGCAACATCTGCATTAGTAATAGCTCTCTTTAATGTTGAATTATTCAGATGACCTACCTCTGCTGAGATGGTGCAAATTGACTTTAGCATATGTTATCAAGTGGTTAATATTTCTTATGCTGTCATTACAAATGCTCTTCTTCTTAAACTGCTTCACATTGCTTGGTCTTACAGTGTGATGCTGTACAGTTTCATGTAGCTCATCCAAAGCTTCCATTCGATAAGGGGTGCACACAGTCAACAAAACGGTTTATCTGATGGTTAGAGTCGGGGATTATCTGTGGATGAAAGTACCTTATGCTGTTATAATCTGGTAATTTTGAATCAATCCTTTAATCTGGTTTTGCAGAACCAGTGCACATATGTGTGTGAATTAAGCCAGAGTAGTTTACTATGGCTACTACATGTTTGTAAAACTAATTTGAAATATGTTATTAATATTATTATTAGTAGTAGTACTAGTATTATTTGACACACGTCTAAGAAGGATGCAGTCAATAATATAGCTTTAACTGCTGGGTTTGGAAGATGTCTGTGGATAAAATGACTACCCTGCTGAGCTAATAAAGTTAAAAAGTCATTAGCGTGTCTTTGAGGTACTAGTGCATATTTGTGCAAAGCAAATCTGAATGCTCTACTCTGTGGCTGTTTTTATCACAATCAGATGTATATCCAGTCAGTAAAATGGCCATGATAGATGAGTGCAGATATTGGTGGATTGTAATGGCAGCGTTTTGAGTGGTCTTTTATTGTCAAAATCCTCTGAATTGGATACTTTTGTCATTATTGGTTAATACATTTTGTTTCACTGCTTAATGAAAAAAAATTTCAAAACTACACGATTTAAAACACACACACTAACAAATCTTTCTATATTGGGAAAGTATAATTGTAAACAATCAAGAAACTGAATACAAAAGAACATATGCATTTATGCATAATCTAAAAATGTATGCAGGGTGCCTTGGATTGAAAACAGCCTGTAGCCCAAAGTCCACTTAGTCTGCCACTACAACTATAAATGTGGAAAACGTACTTCAGACTTGCCTTTCCACCTTCTTTCAGTTACCCATCATTAACACATACCAAATGCAGCAAAAACACCTGTGACTCTCTTTGGTTTGCATTAAAAGCTTAAAGAAAATAACTCCATTGATATTTACACCCATAGCAATTAAAAGATTGCACAACTTCAAACCTATAAGTAACTTGTGGATTCTACTGTTTCCTAGTCTGTCATTTATCCCTAATCCCCAAGTTATATAACAAGAAAACTGAGCAGTCTGCTTGAAGGTCAAGAATTTATTGTAGTTAAAATATATGTAAATGGATTACATCACCTTTGTTGCAATCATTAATTCACCCAGAAAGGACGTATTTTTTAATGATATGTACTTGGATATGAACTATTATAATTCCCATGTACACATGGAGGTGCAGCATGAATGCTTGCAGTTCTTTCTCAATCAGTACGCCCAAGCATGATGTACTGACCTTATTGTGTGGAGACCCCTTAGATTTCTTCCAAACTGTTAATTTAACTGTTTGGCAGTCAACGAACTACTTGCCTGCAGTTGTGTAGCAACTTATAGTTCCCCTTCCTAATAGTTGATTTATGTGACCACCTTCCCAACATCATCATAAACATGATGCCAATGTCCGCTTCAGCAGAATGTTATGGCAGACATTCATGCAACACTTTTTTGTGTACCCTTAAAAGTTAATTTTCAGAACTAATACCGAAATACTTATCTGGTGGTTGAGTAAGTGATCCAACCTACTTGCAAGTATTTGTTTTTAGCACTACAGTAAATTCTTTGCACTTGTTCTTTAGTCTGCTACATCATACCAAACCCTCTAACACCAAAATCTAGGCATGTCACGACCATTAATCTGATTATCCTTTCTGTACAGTATGCTCTTCAGTTAATTGCCTTTAACTCCTTTGTCAACACTTCTATGAGTCGTGTCGGTATAGACAAAACATGCAGGTCTATTAACCTTCTCCCATGTGTGAACATCTCAAGCTACAAAGGTTGCGGTGTCTCCATATTCATAAAGGATATGCACACCTCCAGACTGGTAGCCTAGCATAACGTATCTGAGATACTTCAGGTACAACTAACATTGGGTAAGACTGCGATTCAGGTCGTAGCCTGGTATAGGTCCCCAGCCATGTCTCAAGACTCACTCTATGTTCCTAACCACCCTGGAATCTATTAACGTCCAACCAACACACTCATACTGGGTGGCTTCAACTACCCCTCCATCAACTAGGAAAACTACTCATGCAACAATACACTGGCCCAACGCTTTCTGGAATTTATCAGTTCCAATGCCCTAGACCAGCTCATTGTTATCTCCACTAGAGGAAGCAACATTCTTGGCATGGTTATTACTAAAATGGGCAACTGTTGCTCTACACCAATAGTTAACTTATCCCTGGTTAGATCTGACCACAAACTAATCACTGTGGAAATTCTCATCTCGCCCACACCCCCCCCCCCCACAAAAGTAACCACCATGAAAAACTTCTCCAAAGCTGACTTTGGGCTTCTAAAAACAGAAGTGGCTAACTTCACGGCACCCATGCCAATGGAAAATAGTTGCATGACTGCCAAATCATGCACCAGTGCACTGAACGAATATGTACATAAATGCATGGAACTAGCCATACCCAACAGAACCAATATGCTCTCCTCCAAAAGAAGGAAGACAGTCTGGTGGTCCCTTGCCATTAACAAACTCTACAACAGAAGGAAGAAACTGTTGCAGAAAAAGGTGAAGTCCCAAGACTAGAAAAGCTCCATTATTAGCCTCAACAAAAAGTTGAGATCCCTCATCAAAACCTCTAAAGCCAGCTACAAAGGCAGAATTGTGGTAGACACTAAAAATAACCACAAAGCCTTCTATAGTCATATCATGAATCTCCACGGCAATACCCAGATTTGCTCTGAGCTACTGCACAATGATACCTCCTATACTGAGCCAACAGCTATTGCCAACATACTGACTGACTGACAGATTCAGTGCCAACTTTACCCCTCAACCCCCCAAAGGACCATTCACAATAACAGAAAAATGCCAGGTACCCAGCTTCACTGCATCACAGGTAAAAGCTGCATTGTCCAAGGCCAAGAATACAGCTTCCGTGGAACCCGACAATATCCCTGGCTGTGTTCTATGTGAACTACAAAGTGAACTGGCTCCGCATCTGTGTGCCCTGTTCACTCATAGCCTCACCTCAGGCTTTGTCCCTACTGAATGGTGCACTGCTACAGTCATCCCTCTCCACAAAGAGGGAGTGACTGCAGACCATGGGAATTATTGTCCCATTAGCCTGAAAACTCTGATATGCAAGGCTATGGAGCACATCATCATGGACCTAATTAACAAAGATATAGGGAATCTCCAAACTCTAGATCCCATGCAATTTGGTTTTGTAAAAGGTAGATCATGCCTGCTCAACCTGGTTAACTTCTTTGAGACAGTCACCAAAGCTGTGGGATGAGGGTAAGGCAGTTCATACAGCCTACCTCGATCTGGCCAAGGCATTTGATACCATTCCTCAATCCGGAATTATTAATAAACTCACCAAACTAGGCATCAACCTCTGTATCATTAGGTGGGTTGCAAATTGGCTCATAGTACCTATAGCGTGAAAGTAGCAGACTGCCAACCATTCACGAGTAGAGTCCTACAGGGATCGGTCCTGGGTCCTTCCTGTTTGGCATCTACTTCTCAGAAGTCCAAGCCAACACTGAAGGACTCTGGCTGACCAAGTTCGCAGACGACTACAAGCTGGGAGCTATTATTAACTCCCCAAGTGATACAGACATCCTACAGAAAGGCTTCACGGAGACAAATGACTGGTGTCGAAACCCATGGCCTCAAGCTTAATGCCAAAAAATTTGTCATCATCCTCTTTGGGAAATACTAATTTTCCATGAATTACCACATCGATGGTAGCCCACTGAACACTAAAGGCATTATAAGAGATCTGGGGACACAGGTTTACAGCAACCTCTCCTTCGACCACCACATTGCCACTGTTGTCAGAAAGTCCTTCTATGTGGCACATCTCATTACCAAAGGTTTTGCATCAA
Source organism: Protopterus annectens (assembly GCF_019279795.1). Lineage (NCBI taxonomy): Eukaryota > Metazoa > Chordata > Ceratodontiformes > Protopteridae > Protopterus > Protopterus annectens. The sequence continues at coordinate 1,278,051,797 of NC_056735.1, forward strand.
GGAAGAAAGAGGTCATCATCTCTCTACTCTTCTCTCATTAGACCAATCATCAAGTATAATGCCCCATTTGGTATGTACCTCACTAGAGGCCCGCAACAGCTGGAGAGGCCACAAAAGTACCTCACAAAGAGGATCCTTGGCCTTAAACAAATGTCCTACATGGACAGACTCAAAAAAACTCCAGCTATCCTCCTATCGTCTACTAAGAGGCGATCTCTGCTTGACTTACAAAACCATGTCTGACCCACCCCTGTTAGAAATGCTACCTCTAAAGAAATCCCAGTCCCTCCATACCACGCGCTCCAGAGACCTCAACCTCATTACCACAATCAACAAAACATGCTGGATGGTCAGGTTCATAACCCAGAAGACTGCCCATGCTCTGGAATAAACTTCCCATACATGTCAAGCAGAGCACCTCACTGGTCCTCTTCAAGAGAAATCTTGACGAGTGGATGGGAAATAGAAAGTTCACCCTGGGGATCACTCCAGTGGCTCTACTTGATAGAGGCACTGGTAACTAATGTCGGGCAGCACAATGCCAGGGCACATCTATGGGCTAGGCTTGTAAAGGCTCCAGGGCCAGTAGCCTAGTACACACCTATAAACCATTTTAAGACTTGATGGGGCCAAATGGTTATCAGTTACAGCCTGAGCCACTCTGCTATCATCAGCATTTGTGTTTTAGTTTATTTATAACCAGTGTTTTCATTCATTAGCTGATAAATTACATTTCAAAACTTCCCCTTATGATCTTTACTTATTTTTACATGTACTGATAAATCACTAAGCTTTGGGGTGCTCTCAGTCAGGGCAAGCCTTGCATAAGAATGCTGTAGTAAAATAATATCTACCAACTGGAGTTATATTTTTCCCCAGTACACTAGAAAACAGATTATAATTTGCTCAGGGAAAAGCTAATTATGTACCTTGACAATGAATATAGTGTTGTTTCTTAATAAAGGCTAATTATTATCTGTATTATTTTGCTCTTATTTATCATTCTAATTTTGTTTGCATATATGTGACTATGTTAATGTTGCTAAGCCAAGGTGAATGGTGGTGGAAAATCACCCTTTTTTTAACTGTGGTCTATGTGAGCACTTATCCTAAAATCTAACTGGTTTTACTCATCTTAATTTTCATCTTAATAGTGTTCATATTTTTTGTATGTGCTGATATATGTTCTCTGCATTTCGTCATAGTTATTGTACAGTTTTTACGTGCTTTTATTTCTGTTTAATGTTGCTGTTTTTTTCCTATGAGTAATCTACGTGTTTTAACTCTTGATTTTTTTTTTATCTATATGCCAATTAAGTTGTTAAACTGCAAATTTTTGTTACTTAAATGTGCCTTCTGCCTAGGTCATTGTTGAAAATTGTCTTAGGATTCGTCTGCTTTCCTACTTAACAAATCAGTAAATATAAAGGAGATAATAGCCTGATAGAAGATGGCCATAATGGCATTCACATCAAATCTGACAACAGGCATCCTGAAAGTAGTGCTAGACAAACACCATTGTGATATGGTGTATAAATAATCAGAGTGAAGGAGTGTCACTTTAAGTGGCATGTTAGTATGGGAGCTGGCTGTCCAACTGGGTTTGGATTTCCAAACCTCTTGCTTCCTCTTAGCCCATAATGGGATGCACACAGATTAAGTAGGACCTAGTGTGAACAACCACAAGTGAAGGCTACACTGTGTAATCTTCTGTTTTGCAGGTGCACGGTTCCTCAGGAGAAACCTCAGTGTACTAGATAAGAAGCACCAGCTAGAAAAATTTTGTTTTGAGGTTCCTGTGCAAGAAAGCATGGGCAGTAAATAGCTTTTGCTTGCAGTCCTCCTCACCCTTACCTGTTACCAGGATGCTACCAAAGATAAGGACAAAGTCATCCCAGTAGTCCCTCTATGGCAGACATAGCCATGGTTTTCACAGATAGTGTAGTTGGCAAGAAACTATCCCTTCTTGATTCCTCAGCCGTACCTGCTCCTCACCCAGGGTGGATAAATTCTTTTGTAACAGATATAAAGAGCCAGAGGCTGACAACATAGATCCACGTAGCCGGATACCTTTTAAGTACCAGCTATTAGTGGAAGTAGTAAGCATCTTGCAGGAGGTCAGAAACCTAGCAGAAGTCTTATTTAACTAAATGGAAAAGGGTTTCTCTGTACTGCCCAGCTAAGGGTTTTCTCCTAAAGAAACCAAGCTTTTAGTGAGTAGCCTTTCTCATGCTTCTGATGAGGTACACCTCTCATGTCTGGCCTTAAGTCCTCCACTGTCTATATATTTCTGGAATAAGCTTTTTCTGAAAAGGGAGAGCTCTTGCTTCTCTTGGAGTCTCCACCTTGTGACTAAGAAACTAATCAAAACCTCTTTCGAGTCAAGCTCCTCAGTGACCCTCAGGGTCCTCTCCTATAAAACATTATTCCTTTGTGGCCATCACTTCAGCAAGAAAGATGTCCAAGTTACAGGCTCTGAAGTGTAGGGATCCTTACATTATCTTTAACAAGGACAGAATCAGTCTATAAATTAATGCCAGCTTTGTGTCTAAGTTGCTACTCATTTAGGCTGTCCCGTTTCCTACATTCCATCCATACCCAAAATAATGTATTTCTTATGTGAAAGAGTTCAGGCAAACAGATCAACTGCTTATCTGTCCAGAAAAGCAGACAGATCAGTTATCAAACATCCTTGTCAAAATAGCTGTTTAATTGATTTTTTTTTCCTGTGACTACAAAAAAAATGTTCAGGGCCACTATCAGAACACAGTGCACCAAGGCAGCAGCCACCAAAGTAGCCTTTGAAAAAGTATCTGTTCGGAACATGTATGGTAGCTACTTGGAAGTCTTTTCATCCCTTTTGCAAGTAGTATTTCTGGTATATAATCAATGCAGGGTTTGCCAGTTGTCTTGCAGGACATGCTGTGATTAGGTCCTCTTCATGTAGGACTGACATTACTGCTTTAGTACTTCTCCAGGGATAGGGATTTTTACTGCAGTAAAAATCATTGCAAATAATTTAATATTGTTGCAGCAGCAGATGTTTGAATAGAGGGATCACTGTTGTAGTATGCTTTTATTCTCTGCCTCTCTAGTTCCCTTTGGTTCTTCCCATGTTTTTGGACAGGGCTATGAGAATAGAGCATCTTATGGGCCAACTCTAGTATTCTTTAAAAATGTATGTGTGGTGTATGTATACCCTTTAGTTTCACAAGCTCAGCAGTGGAGATTCTTATGACTAGAGCAGGGGATGACCGTAAATACTGGACAAGATGTCCCTCTTAGAAAAAAAAAACTTGGGCATCTTGGTACTCAAACACAGGCATTACATGTCCTTGTGAAAATTAGAGTAGAGATCAAGGGCAAGAGGCATCTTTAGCCAAGGCACATGGAATAGATGCTTTGAGTGAAAAAGTAGTGCAAGCGTCTCCTTCTTTTTAAGCCATATGTCTGCCAGTGTCTGGTTCAGAGGAGGAGCTCAGTTCACTAGGGATTCAGAGCAAAGAGGCAGATATCTGCCTTTGTCTGCTCCCCATTGATGTGGATTTGTACTGCAATGGTGATCCCTATCTTTGACCATCTTCTGTTACAGTGAATTACTATCAAATCCATACTTGCTTTACATCTCCTTGCATCTTAATCTCCACACCTTACTGTGACACCTCTGCACTGGCCCAATAATCAAGGAGCCTCAGTCTTCACTACTGGCAGCAGCTAGGGGACATACACACTGGGAGGATGACAGGTACACACACAGTAAAGTACAATTTCCCTTAAGAGCACATAGAGTTCACAGTCAGTCTGGGGCTGGTTTCTCCCTCTTTCTCGAGATCCCCAATAAGACTCCCCTCCTTAGCCAGGGTTCCAAGCCAAGTCCTCCAAAACTCTGTCTGTCCAACCAGTACTTAGTTTCCCTGCCTAAGTAGCTGACGCACACACTTTTGGAGATTTGTTTTATATACTCACACACACTCCTGGGAAAGGCTGGCACAGATTTACTATCTATTCCCCCTTCTGCCCAGTCTATAGGGCAGTTCCAGCTGCCACCAGCCAGCTCTTATCAGATACTATAAGGCCCTTAGAAAGGATGTCCAATCCTACTGTGCAATGTTGCTATTATCCAAATGGTAGTCTGACCAAGACATGCAAGGCTATTTAGGAGTGGTCTGTATAGTGTCACCAAATACATATGCAAGTACTCTAAGGGCTTAAATATGTTTCGCAAATATCAGCCACAAAGATAGGTTTAAATATATTTAATAATAAATAAAAGAACAAGACAATACTCAGTAAGTCAACACTGTAACTTCAGAGTTCAAAATCACAGGAAATATGTTAAAACAACATTGCAGGACAGTCTCAAATACAGAAACATCTAAACTAATCTTTACTATATTCCTGTCTATATCTAAAAGAGATATTATGCCCTAAATCTTATTCACAGCAAGGCAAGTGCAGATGGTGATGATGAGTGAATGTTCTTTCTAGGTCCAAGACAAAATACAAAATGCCCAGTCTCTCTCTGAGAGAGTTCTTAAATTAACATCAAATATTACTGCTGGGTTAGCTTGGATGACCTCACTTTCTGTCACCTGAGTTCATTTCCCAGGCAAAAACAGAAACTAACAGAATTTAACATCTCTGTGTGAAAATGCATATCTCTCAGATGTTTGCAGATCTTGGAAGTCGTAAAACAATAAAAAAATGTTTACATTTTAAACTTAGTACTTGCTTCTCTTTCAAGACAGTACAAAAACTTCTAGCTTTAGACATTGTGTCTGATGCACTGAAAATGAGAGGGAACTTTTATAGCACAATCATAAAGCAACTGAATTTCAACTTATTTTCAAGTTAACCCTTTTATGTTCTAGTTTCTACTGTTAAAACATACATTTGCACAGGTATATAGTTTATATGCATTTCTGTTCTAAGTCAGCAGATCATGCTGTGGTTACATCTTAGCTCAGTACATAACATGCAGTTGTGTATAAATCATATCAACATTCACAAATGACATTAAATTATTTACACAATTCCAGATAGCTGCTCTGGCAATATTTCCCTGTATCACACTTACCTTCCTTCCTTATAGCAGTTACTAGTTTTCCTTATTGAATTGTTCATACCTTCTCAATGGTAATATTAGCACTTTTAAACTAAAGTACCCTCTTCTTCTGATGTCTGACTCAAATGACCTTCTTACATCTTACTTTTCACTTTTTTAAATCTTGTTACAAAGTAAATGCCTTAACTTTCTCTAACTCAGAAAACACTATTTGCTTTTTTCCATAATTACTGTAGGATAAATAGAAACTACTTCATTTAAACAGATTTTTTTCCTCAGACATCTATTTTTTGCTTTGTCATTCATTTCCATACTTGTCTTTCTTCCCCTCCACTTTCTTCACTTGGTTATGTTTGAAATATTTACTGTTCCTTTAATGCAGTCATAAGAACTTCTTGGATTTCCCATCAGTTTCCATTTCTTGCTCTTTCTCACTGTGACCCTTTTTTGTCTTTTGCCTTGTTATATTGTACACATGTATTTATTTTTATTATTCTTTTTTCAGAATTGATACTCATTCTTCCAATTTTTTATATTTAAAGCATTTGCAGTGTTCAGTAGTTTGCTCAAAAGTTTACGTATTGATATAAAATTTTATAGCAGACTTATTATATGCACTTTATGAATTTAACACAGTTATGTCCCAAGGCAATTACCGCACAGTGAAAACTAAGATTTTTTTCATACTTATAACTCACTTTAGGCTTCTCTTTATAATCTACTTGTTCACTGTCCTGACAAGTGGAAATACATTTTTTTTAAATGCAGAATACCCATGTTTGTCACCCAGAGTTTAATTATAATTTTCCATTGAGATCACTGTATACCAAAGTAATTTAGAGTGGGTTCTGGATTTATTTTTGTTTTATTTATTGTCTTTGGTTACCGGGAGAGTCTGACTGAAGAGACCCATTTTCAGCACAGGACTGGGGAGAAAAGCTCCATATCACATATATTTTGTTGTTTACATAAACCAGTGATATAAGAAGTACAATATTTACAATGTTGCTAGTATGATATATCAGAGAGAATTCATTTATTATTAACTGACAATGACATAATTGTAACAAGTTAATTCAAGTAGTTCATTTGAGATTGAGCTCATAGTGCATTTGAGGTTGATACCTGTATGTACAAGTGAGATATAGGAAGGAGTACAAGGGGAGGTAAGAGAAAATGGAGGAGAGGTAGGGTTGGTGTAGAGGTGCAGAAAAGAGTGGAGGTTCTAGTTGATTCTAGAGGTAGGTAACATTGGTTAAGTGGATAATGGAAGCAATTTTATGAAGGGGGAAATTTAGGCAGTTACCTGAAGGGAGAGAGAGATTAGTCATGATGTACCTGTGTTGTGGGATTTGGAAGTGGTTATTAGGCTTTTGCTACAAGAGTGAAGGCACTATGGAGTGGAGTAATGTTTGAGTATGGTTTGTAGGGAGGGGCAGGTGTTGGGTGTGTTACTGTGCTGTGGTTGGGAGTGTTAGCTTGATTAGGTAATTCAAGCCATTGCACTTTTTCAAGTACTGTGCATTGGTGACTACTGTAAGGTGTGTTAGATGTGAATCGGGCTATTTTGTTATAGCAAGCTTCCATTTTGTGTAGCAAGGTGGATTGTAGGTTGGTAAATATGGGCAATGCATAAACGACTGAGGGGAGAAAGTAGGAAGAAGATAAGGTCTTTCTAGAGGAGTCTGTGAAGTATGGTTGTTAAAGCAGATAAAACCTAGTTTCTGGTGAGTTTTTTGATGGATTGGGTGATGTGTAGGTCACATTTTAGGCTACTGTCTATTATGCTGCCTAAAAGTTTTGAATTGCATGCAGTTTCTATAATAGTATTGGTTGTTGAGGTAATATTAAAAGAGAGTTTGTAGGTAGAAGTTTGCCATAAACAGCATTAGTTTTTTTTTTTGGCACTAAGTATGAAATGAAAGGCATGACATTTGCTGAAGTAATGTGAGGTTTGGGCTGAGCATATTATGGTGGTATCATCAGCATTTTTGCAGTCTTTATTGAGGTTGTTTGTTAAACAGAATAAGGCCTGGAATTGACCCTTTGGGTGCACCGACAGTGACTGGTAGGAAAGAGGAGAGGCCTTGTTTCCATTTTGTGGCTTATATTCTGGCAGTGAGATAGCTGATAAACTAAGCAAGAGATTCCTGAGATAAAGATAGGGAAGCTAGTTCATGGATTAGATGTTGGTGGGATACTGTGTTAAATGCTTTAGACATATCTAAAAAGAGAGAAGATGCTAAGCTGCCATTGTTTCTCTTGATATTTATGGTGTTTGTGAAACTTATCAAGGCACCTGTGCTGTGTCGAAGTTGAAAGCCATGTCTTGTGTGGGAGAGAAGTTGGTTGTTGGTAAGGCAGATTAGTAGTTGCAATGGATGCATTTTTCCTAATATTTTCGAGAGGGGGTAGGATTGCTATGGGTCGTTAGCTGGAGAGGTCGGTGTGGTGGTCCCACCTTTGTGCAGTGGTTTGATGTGAGATTTTTTCCAGGTAGATGGAACATATTTTCCTATGATCTGTTAACTACAGAGTAAGCTGGGGAGTCTGTGCTGTTTTGAATTATTCTGGTGATAGGTTGTCTGCTGCAGGAGCTGTGCTTTTTTTTGTTGGAGGTATTTTTTGATAGTGGAAGTTGGTATTGGCTGATGGGAAAAGAGAGATGTGTTGCATGTGTGGAGGTTCAGGATGGAGAAGTAGGGGAGTGATTTTGTTTCTAGTAAAAAGGGGACAGATAGAGTGGAATGGGTGTTGAATTGGTTGGTTTTGGGTTCAGTATTGTTGCTGGTGGTGGGATTTAGGGTGGTGGTTTGTCCAGTATACAGTAGTGGTTTTCTAGAAGTCCAGAATTATTGGGGTTTCATGTGCTATTTGCTTTGGACTGAGTGAAAGTAGTTGGTTTTGTTTGCTTTGACATTTTACTTGGAGAGATTTCTATGCTGTCTGGAATAATCTCCAATTTGTTGTGTTTTGTCTTTACTCCAGCCTTCCAGGCTTTGTCTGTGCTCAGTCTCAGCTGCCTAGTTGCGCTAGTGAGTCATGGGATGAGATTACCTTTCTTTCTTTTTATTCTAAGAGGAACTAGCTGATTGAGGGTGTTAAGGAATGTGGTACTGAAGTGGTTTACAGCATCATCTAGGAGTAATTTTTTAAAAAATATTCAGGTTACATTGGTGACGGTAGTTTATAAAGGTGTCTTTATTTAAGTTGGTGAGCTTACAGACTTGTGTAAAGATAATGTTTCTCGGGGCTTGAGTGGTTTTTCGGCTGGCAAAGATGGAGAGATGGTCACTAATGGTGTCAGGGAGACAGCCAGTGGCATTTGTTTTAGAGGGTGCTGAGATTAGGATCCAGTCTAAGATTGACTGTCTGTTGCTGTGTTTGTCAGTTTTGGTGGGAGAGGTAGTGATTTGGTTGAAGTTGTACAGGTTGATAGAGTGAGTAGGGGAGGAGGAGTTAACAAGAATGAAGTTGATGTTAACTTGCCTAGTATTATGGTTTCTTTGTTTATATTTGTAGAAATCCAGTGAATGATGTCTTCTAGTGTTCGGATGTTGTTTCTAGGGGGGTTATATATGGTGGTGATGCAGATACTGTTGTGTTTATTAAGTTGAAGGAAAGGCATAATTGTTTCAGCATCATAGAAACTGGAGTTGTTTGTTTGGGTATATGGAGAGTTGCAGGGTGCTTTTACAGAAGACTGCAACACCTCCATCTTTTTTGTTCACTGTGTCCTTTCTTATTATAGTGTAGCCTGGGGGGGAGAATTTCTTCATTTCTGGTGTATGATTTTAACTAAGTTTCAGTATTGATCAGTATGTCTGGACTGTGTGATGCAATGCATGCATGTATTGCTGTGATTTTATTATGTATGCTTCTGAGGATTACATGCATCATGAGTAGGTTATTTTGGTTGATGGAAGGTATGTGGGATGGGATGGATGATAGTAAAGGACTGGATGTTTGTGCGATCTGATTGAAGAGCCCAGGGTTTGGATGTATTTCACCAGATAGGGTTAGAGGGGTTATAGAGTGCCTATAGTGGCACCATTTTTTAAGTTTTTCTGTGCTGATGGTTAGTTAAGTTAGGCCTCAGTGATGTAGCTGTATTCTAGTAAAGTTTGTGTTGTTACAGGATAGAAACTTGATGATATTTTGTGGTCATGAGTTGTTAGGTTGTGCTGAGTATGAGGGGAGGTGGTGAGGGAGTAGAAGGGTGTGATAGGATGTGGCATGACAATTGGTTATTTTTCAACCTAACCTCTAGATTATTCACCGATGATGAGCAATTTATTTTGAACAAAGGACTGTCTTTCATCCCTTCCAGGGGAAGTACTCTTTCTGACACTTTAATAGCAATACGCCTTTTTTGCGAGGAAGGTATCTCTTAAGGTACTGTTTACCAATTCTATTAGTAATGATTTGATATATGAATCGCAAGTGTGTAAAAGAAAAAGCTGCTTTATGCCACCTATGCCTCAATTAGTTGACTGTTTTATACACTCATGTGAGCATGATTTTTACTTGTATTACAAAGAACGTAAACACAAGGATATCTATGTGAATTTGAATTATGAGCAAAAATGTTGTTTGGACAGTCTTTGTAAAGATGATGGCATTGTATTTAAACCAGCAGATAAAGGTGGAGGGGTGGTTGCTATGGATACTAGTTTATATATTGAACTAATGCTAAGAATGCTTAGTAATCAAACAGCATATAAATTGATTGATAAATCTAGAGTGGACTCTCTAATAAGAAATGTACATGACACTATCTATGATATGTTGATGACTAGATGCATTGATAAGGTATTATATGATTTTTTAATAATAGATTCTCCTCTAATTCCCTTGATTAAAGGGCTTCCCAAAATACATAAAGGGGAAGATCCACCTCCCCTACGCCCTATAGTTTCCGGCAGACATTGGGTAACAGAAAATGCTTCTATCTATATACAGTCTAAACTGGGGCCCTTGGTTCATTCCATCCCTACTATTTTAAAAGATACATATGGACTCTTGTCAGATCTAGAGCATGATATATTAAGAAGAAACTTGCAAAATGATACCTTAATGGTAACTCTGGATATTACAAATTTATTCACAAGTATCCCCAATGACTTTGGCCTTGAAGCTATAAGAGCATGTTTACTTGAATATAGTACTATGAACAATAACGATCAAATGGTGATTTGTGGCCTCTTGGATCTTGTGCTGAACAATAACATCTTTTTGTTCAATGATTCTGTGTATGCACAAACATGGGGAGTGGCTATGGGCACTCCCTGTGCTAATGCTTATGCAAATCTGGCCATGCACCAATGGGAGAAGGAGTTCATCTTCAGTGATGGTAGATTCAAGAATATCATCTTGTATAGACGGTTTGTGGACGATATTCTATTGTTTTGGAACAGTGATGAGAATTCGTTACATGAGTTCATAGCATATATGGAATCCACTACCTCTTTCTTGAGCTTCACCTATGAATTTTCTGGATTTAGAGTGAATTTTCTAGATATTACTATCACCAAGGATGCTAAGAATACCATTACTACTTCATTGTATAGGAAGTCATGCTGGAGAAATAGCATTTTACACTTCGACAGCATGCACCTCCGCTATATCTTTCGCAACATCATAAAAGGCCAAATGTCTAGAATATCGAAGCTTTGTAGTAATGAGAGTGATGCTATGAGGCTCATAGATTTTCAGAGTAATTGTTTTATAAATAGAGGATATCCACTAAACTTAGTGAATTGGTCAGCAGGGATGCCAATGGAAACTTCTTTGTATAGAAGAGGAGGAATACACAATAATCATATTGATAGAAATAAAACACAGCTAGCTTTTGGACTTAAATATACAAATGACGTAGACAATGTCATGTCGATTATAAAGAGCAACTGGAAGATCTTACTTCTTGACCCTGGGTTATCACGGTTAGTGGGTGTTAAGCCCATTTTTAGATTCAGTAATAGTCCAAATCTCAAGAAACTATTATGGAAAGAAAAAATGGATCATAAACAATTGGACATCAGAGTGAGATATAAAAAGGGCACATATCCATGTAAAAAATGTATATGTAAATACATATCTACAGTTCAAACTTTTGAAGTTCCTTATTTGAATATAGCGTTTGAACCAATGTTTTATGCTACATGTGATACTCGGAATGTCATCTATTTAGCTACATGTAATTCTTGTGAAGTGTACTATGTAGGGATGACATCACGCAGATTTAAAGATCGTGTTTACAATCACGTGTATGACATTAGGAAGGGGAACCTTACTAATGTATTAGCTAAGCACTGTCAACTATTTCCACAACATGTGTTCAGCTTTAGAGTGATTCAAATTGTGAATCAGAATAAAAGAGAAGGAGATCATATAGGTACACTTGAATTGCATGAACTTAAATGGATATTAAATCTCAGAGCCCACTTAGAACCGGGCCTAAATTCTACTCTTAGCATCAGACCGGCCCTTCTAGGATCCGTATGAAGCTATTACTATAGCATTGATTACCTCCTTTACTCAATCCTCATCCTTGTAAATGGGATGCACCCCTTCCCTTTAGCCATCAACCTGTGCTCACATATAGTACATTTATATCTGCATTTTTACCAAATGACTGTTATATACATTATTATATGTCCACGACTATATTGCTGAATTAATATATTCTGCATAGCTTATTTAATATCTGCCTTAGAATAGGCATTTTACCTGTTCAAATATTATAGGCACCTTTAGCTTGTTTTGTTTATATTTGAAACATGCACCACAATATATGTCCAATATTGTCTTTATTACTACAGTTGGTAAAGAGGCTTAGCATGACCTTCTGAACTTGGAGAGATAAAGGACAATTTTCTTGTTGTTTTAAGCCAATTTTAGTGTGTCAAAAATGTTTTATTATGGAAGTACATGTTAAAACTGAGCGAATTTAATATATAATTAACTATTGCCGTAACAGGAGGGTCTAGCATTTAATAAATAAGGAATTACTATTGAAAATGTGTGCTATTCAAGAAGCTCTACAGCTGTCTAGGATGTTGCTTTTCTTTTAATTTTCAGTATTCAGTTGTTTTAATTGATATGTATAATTGAATGATTGAAGTGTTTTTTTATATTTAAAGGGTGATATTTTGTTAATTGATTATAACCTGATGAAGCGCACCGGGATGGTGCGTGAAAGCGCTTGTTTCTCTTCATAACAAGAAATAAATCGTGGATTTTAAACCGTGGTGGTTCCTTGCAGTCTTTTTTCACTAAGCAAGAGATTCCTGAGATAAAGATAGGGAAGCTAGTTCATGGATTAGATGTTGGTGGGATACTGTGTTAAATGCTTTAGACATATCTAAAAAGAGAGAAGATGCTAAGCTGCCATTGTTTCTCTTGATATTTATGGTGTTTGTGAAACTTATCAAGGCACCTGTGCTGTGTCGAAGTTGAAAGCCATGTCTTGTGTGGGAGAGAAGTTGGTTGTTGGTAAGGCAGGTTAGTAGTTGCAATGGATGCATTTTTCCTAATATTTTCGAGAGGGGGTAGGATTGCTATGGGTCGTTAGCTGGAGAGGTCGGTGTGGTGGTCCCACCTTTGTGCAGTGGTTTGATGTGAGATTTTTTCCAGGTAGATGGAACATATTTTCCTATGATCTGTTAACTACAGAGTAAGCTGGGGAGTCTGTGCTGTTTTGAATTATTCTGGTGATAGGTTGTCTGCTGCAGGAGCTGTGCTTTTTTTTGTTGGAGGTATTTTTTGATAGTGGAAGTTGGTATTGGCTGATGGGAAAAGAGAGATGTGTTGCATGTGTGGAGGTTCAGGATGGAGAAGTAGGGGAGTGATTTTGTTTCTAGTAAAAAGGGGATAGATAGAGTGGAATGGGTGTTGAATTGGTTGGTTTTGGGTTCAGTATTGTTGCTGGTGGTGGGATTTAGGGTGGTGGTTTGTCCAGTATACAATAGTGGTTTTCTAGAAGTCCAGAATTATTGGGGTTTCATGTGCTATTTGCTTTGGACTGAGTGAAAGTAGTTGGTTTTGTTTGCTTTGACATTTTACTTGGAGAGATTTCTATGCTGTCTGGAATAATCTCCAATTTGTTGTGTTTTGTCTTTACTCCAGCCTTCCAGGCTTTGTCTGTGCTCAGTCTCAGCTGCCTAGTTGCGCTAGTGAGTCATGGGATGAGATTACCTTTCTTTCTTTTTATTCTAAGAGGAACTAGCTGATTGAGGGTGTTAAGGAATGTGGTACTGAAGTGGTTTACAGCATCATCTAGGGGTAATTTTTTAAAAAATATTCAGGTTACATTGGTGACGGTAGTTTATAAAGGTGTCTTTATTTAAGTTGGTGAGCTTACAGACTTGTGTAAAGATAATGTTTCTCGGGGCTTGAGTGGTTTTTCGGCTGGCAAAGATGGAGAGATGGTCACTAATGGTGTCAGGGAGACAGCCAGTGGCATTTGTTTTAGAGGGTGCTGAGATTAGGATCCAGTCTAAGATTGACTGTCTGTTGCTGTGTTTGTCAGTTTTGGTGGGAGAGGTAGTGATTTGGTTGAAGTTGTACAGGTTGATAGAGTGAGTAGGGGAGGAGGAGTTAACAAGAATGAAGTTGATGTTAACTTGCCTAGTATTATGGTTTCTTTGTTTATATTTGTAGAAATCCAGTGAATGATGTCTTCTAGTGTTCGGATGTTGTTTCTAGGGGGGTTATATATGGTGGTGATGCAGATACTGTTGTGTTTATTAAGTTGAAGGAAAGGCATAATTGTTTCAGCATCATAGAAACTGGAGTTGTTTGTTTGGGTATATGGAGAGTTGCAGGGTGCTTTTACAGAAGACTGCAACACCTCCATCTTTTTTGTTCACTGTGTCCTTTCTTATTATAGTGTAGCCTGGGGGGGAGAATTTCTTCATTTCTGGTGTATGATTTTAACTAAGTTTCAGTATTGATCAGTATGTCTGGACTGTGTGATGCAATGCATGCATGTATTGCTGTGATTTTATTATGTATGCTTCTGAGGATTACATGCATCATGAGTAGGTTATTTTGGTTGATGGAAGGTATGTGGGATGGGATGGATGATAGTAAAGGACTGGATGTTTGTGTGATCTGATTGAAGAGCCCAGGGTTTGGATGTATTTCACCAGATAGGGTTAGAGGGGTTATAGAGTGCCTATAGTGGCACCATTTTTTAAGTTTTTCTGTGCTGATGGTTAGTTAAGTTAGGCCTCAGTGATGTAGCTGTATTCTAGTAAAGTTTGTGTTGTTACAGGATAGAAACTTGGTGATATTTTGTGGTCATGAGTTGTTAGGTTGTGCTGAGTATGAGGGGAGGTGGTGAGGGAGTAGAAGGGTGTGATAGGATGTGGCATGAGGAAGTATGCTTAGTAGCAGTGTGGCGGGAATGAAGAAGAGTAGCATATTGTTGAAGGTCAGGGTAAGAGGGTCTTTTGCCATTTTAAGTGGAAGATGCTATGTAGGTGTGAGTGTTGTGTAGAAGATGTTATGAAGGGAGCGTGGATCTGAATGAACCATATCTGTGTCCTGTTCAAACGGGTAATTTGTTTATATCATCCCACTAATTTCTTAATAACAAAGTCATGGTTTTCACTAGAGGTTGATACTGAGTAAACTTGAAAAAATGTGCAACTGTAAAATTTTCTTTTCTGCCATACCAAACTGTCCATTATCTTTCCAACAAAGTATAGACTTGTCATTTTTGTATTTTCTTATTCTAACACTGCATTGCATAGGGAACCTAAGATGTTTTATTACAAGTTCCTTAATTACAATATGCTTGTTCAGTAGCACTTCTAATCCTGATATATATATATGTGTGTGTGTGTATGTGTGTGTGTGTGTGTGTATATATATATATTTATATATATATATATATATATATATATATTTACATACACATGCACACACACACACATATATATATATATATATATATATATATATATATAATATATATAAATCTAGAAATGTAACTACATTCCTCTTTGCTGTGACATGTAGCCTCTTAGTTATAGCCACATTAACGTTCCCATTACCATTTTTTTGTTCACCATGCTGTCTAAGGTAGCTGAATAGAAATCCTTTGACTTTTCGCTTGTTATCCACTTTCAAAACGTTTTCAGCAGACCGGCCTTTTTTACTGTTCCAGTAGTACCCTCTGATTTCACACCAGATCATACTTGAGGTGTCTGCAGAACTCTGAAGTGTTGCTATTGTTGATCACCGTCAACAATTTCCATTTCCGAACACACAGCTTTCTGTTGTGGGATCTCATTTGACACGTCATGTCTTTGAATGTCAAGTCTCCAACACATCTCTGTTGTTCCTTCTCCTTCAATCACAAAATTAGGGTGTCCTGGATCAGATGATATGGTATCTTGCAATGCTCTACTTCTTATCTACTCTCATTGTATATTTTGTACATTTGTATTTTCAACCAAAAGGGGTAATATCCTCTTATTGTATACTAACTGCTGTAAAGTCTACAGTCTGCATGCTACTTCTCTGTAATGTCTCCTTTGTAAACTTTTTTTCTCTCTGTAAACTTAAGGAGTTTTTCTCCCTAGGACTCCACTGAAAACTGACACTTGTCCGGTCGGTCTATCCTGACAAATAAATGTTAAATAAAGAAATATTCCCCAGTATTTTGCCTAAATTACCCATAGTCTGGGCAAACAACATCTTGGGTCCTCCTGAAAAGAAGGCAGTAAGTCTGGTTAGACTAACCCAGTCATCAAAAATGAATAAAAAGTGTGTGTGACAGTAACCATTTTTCCAGAAGAAGCCAGGCAGAATTATCTGCTGTTAGAGGGCAAACGGTATTGTCATAGCTTTCCTTTTACAGGATATTTTTTCTTTTCTCCATAGTCATGTTTGTTGATGTTTTAGTAGCATTGCCTTTACTGAATTTTACTGTTATCCATGGAAGAAGTGGCATTTATGATGCTTTATTGCAGTTTACTTTCACGATTGCTTTCTAATATTTTTGTTTGTACTTAGGCTTGGAGAAAGCATTGCTGCAAATAATGCTTACAGAGACCAGGAAATTGGCCATCCAGTGAAAAGAATTTCTGCACATGAGCATTCTGCCTTCTTAATTGCACCTAAAAACTATTCATCTTCTGATCATTTAAACAGTAGCTCTCTGGGGTCCACCATTCCTGACCTTGTTGAAAAACTGCAGTCTAGCATGGAGGTAAATGCTGTTTTTATCTTATAATGAATTTTTTTTGCAACAAGTAAGAGGAGTTTTGAAATTAATATCCATTAATACAGTTGACTAAATTATGAGATTATCATGTTAAAACAACACTACATGGGCAATTATAAATATGCATGCATCAAGCAGGAAATATGTTTGTCAGTTATATGTTAAACCTGCTATTATTGATGAATCTGTTTGTAATTTAAGAACTTCGTCGGTGTTCAGCAAAGCTGCATAAACAAGTGTCTCTTACAAATCTTGGTCTGTAAGAGATTACTAAGCAAATATGAGCAGGATTTAATCTGATTTCCAGTAAAGGAAGCTTCTTCCTATGCTTCGACAATTTTCATAATGATAAAGTTTTATTACAAAAGTCAAGGTATGTACGTTCAGGATTTTATTCATCATTTATACAGCTGTCAGGAGCACCTTAATATTTTCAGGATTACTTTACTGCCTGGTAACTCTAGAGTGAGATAGGGGACCCAGTGATGTGCAGACTTGATAATGCTGTAGTGCATCCCACTGAAGTATAATTTATTTTATTTAACATTTGTTGACCGGGAAAGTCCGACTAGGTTCCACAGATCTTGTTTTCAGCTGAGGCCCGGGGAGAAATGAGGTGTATCCTTTAATCCTGCTGACATGTCACTTCTTGTAACTTTTGAGATTTCAAGCTTGACCAACCCCCCCCCCCCCCCAAACACCAGATATCTTAATGCAAGCTTAGAAATTGTAACACAAGCCATAAAGATATTGCATTTTACTTTTACAATTAAAGAAGAGTGTTTATTTATTTTATTTTATTTTATTTTATTTATTTATTTATTTTATTTAATTTATGTAGTTATTTGTTTTAATTACTGGGAAAATCCAAATGGGCACAGGATCCATTTTCAGCAGAATCCTGAGTCGAGATGCTCCATTTTATAGAATGAGTTGAAGAGACACACAAATTGTATAATAAATGTGCATACATGGAATAGTAATGAGGTGCATAGTTCTTATGCACATGAGCCAGTGAATAAAAACATAAGATAAAATATTAATTTCACATTTTTAACAATCTGCAGTTATTTCAAAAGAGATTCAAGTGGAATTCAGATATTAAGTAGGGAGCGCTTGATGACTTCTAGAATATGGAAGGTTACATACTATGAATGAGTAATGAGGTAGGTCCAGGTGATAGAAATGAGTATGTGAGATAGAGACAGAGGTGGAGGAGGGAAGTGGATAATTTAATATCAATTGTGAGTAGTAGCTATATTATGGGCAGTCAGGTAAAAAGTGGTTAGAGTTATTAAGGATGTGGAGTAGAGCAGATGGAAAGTATCCAGCTGCATCATAAGCTGATAACTGACTAGGTAAGAATTCACTTGAAATGATTTTAGGAGTATTCCTGTCTTACTGCTAGGGGGTGGAGTATCAGGATCTGATGTTGTCAATCTTCATTCTTTCCTCACAAATGGGTTCAGATCCAATCCATCAGATCTGACTCAGCTGATGATACAGCTCACAGCCACCAGATCTCTCGAGTTTCTCTCTTACCCAAAATGCACCTTGCCAAATACCTCAGCTCTCATTTGCTGCTTCTAGCTAATGGACATGGTTTACCAGTCTTTCTCAAGTGATTAGATAAGAGCAGTTTATTTTTACTTAAAACACTTCCATCGCAGTTTTTTCTCCATAGTTTAAATTATTCCCTTTTAACCCTTACTATTTTTACTGTTTGTACTGTCAAACTTCATTTTTCTGTTTTTCTTCCTTGCCCTTGTGACTTCGTCATGTTTTCGACATACTGTTGCTGGTATCCCTTTTCTTCTCCTTCTCTGTTGAACTTAAGGGTTGTAATCTTTTCGTTCTTTTCTTCACTCACCCTCTTTCTTACAACCTGGTCATAGTTCTGGTTACCATTGCTGGTATTCCTTCTCCTTTCTTCTTTAGCCTGTTTTAAAAAAATCTACTACTATTTTCTTACTTTTACCTTAAATCTTTGTTTCTTTAGTCATTGTAGAAATGATGAGTGACAAACCTGCAGCATTCAAAAAATGTTTCTAATGCAGACATATGATGCTTATCTCAGACACGCACTCCCTTTTTGTATACTGCCTGGGTCCATTACACCTACAGGAAGAGTACTTGATTTGTCACAGATTCAGTCTGTGAGCATTAACCGAACGTAAAAACAAACTAATATTAAAAGGTCTCCTTCCTTCCTTCGGAGAAGCCATATCCCAGTCTCCAAAGTAAGAGTCCTCCACATCATCAAAATTCTCTTCTGACTCCTCAAGAAAACGGACTGCTAAACTTCCTGTCTCAACCCCGGAACAGAAAAAATGCAAAAGTCTTGGATCCGAATGTGGCTTTGGATCCTATGACCTCAAAAGCAATTTCCACATCTCCAGCTCTATCAAAGTCAGATCAGAGACCACCACTGGATGATACACAACTTTTGGAGATTGTCTGTTGCCCTTGCACTAGATGCTTTCCTTCGGTTGATCCAGTACCAGACAGGTTTCCGTCTCCTTGTCTGCAGAGACCAGCATCCCCCTCCATCTGTTCTGCTCGTTCTTCTAGAAGTCTCACAGAAGAATATGTGAAGAGAGTGATGAGGAAGATTCCCTCAGCTCAGAGGAAGACTGTTCTTCCCTCTACGCCTGCTCTCTCTGGATCCTTCGTGCTCTGCCTTTGAGGCCGCAAAGAGAGTGTTTGCTACCTCAATATCGCTGACAGAGCTTTCCCACTCATATTCTACCCATTTCATGATGCCCCAGCATCTGGAACCTCATCTACTCTCTCCACAGTGACATCCTGTACAGAAACCTCAGGTTTCCTCTCAGGAAGTTGTGATTTTCTTTTCTGAGACTTCCCCAGATCATTTCACTGAGGAAGTACCCAAGAAAAGGGCATGCAAGAGGGAGCACCTAGACTTCCTGCAGGAGTCTGCCACTGAAGACACGCATTTCAGTGAAGGCTAAGGGTCTCCACGGTCACCTCTTGAAGATGTCCCTGTTGGGGACATACTGGATATCTTGAAGCAGAGAGGTGGCTGGGCGTCCTCCAACCCTATGCCGGAGGAATCCATTCTAGTAGAGGCTTTTGGTGCAGTACCCTCTGCCTCCTGGGTGACTCCACTCACTGACGAGCTCGTAGACATGATCTCTAAGCAGGCATGGAAGGAGCCTGATGGCATAGTACCAATGCCTCTGTGTCCAGACAGGATAATGGCACCACCTGTGGACAAACAGTTTTGGAGCAGTGGGGTTCCAGTTGATGTCATGGTGATTGAGGCGACCACAAAGTGGGAACTAGCCGACAAGAGTTCCACAGTCCATCCCCCCAACAGGGAGTCGTGGGCAATGGAGAGACTGGGGAAGAGTGTCTTTGCTTCAGCAACTTCTGCATTACGATCGCTGAACTGTCTGACACATTTTGTGAGACTTCAGTGAGATCTGACCAAAGAGTTATCATATACTCTCTCCGGAACCATATCTGCAGAAATTAAGATTTCAGGAACTTCCCAGTTGGCAACCCTATTTCCAATAGCTTTATGAGGTTAATTTCCAACATTGCAGAAAGGACCTCTAGAACAGGTTCAAGTATTTCTATGAGGAGGCATGCCTGGATGCGGTTATGCGACTTTGTGGAGCCATTTACGTCCAATTTTGTCTATGCGTCCTTTGAAGGAACTACCCTTTTTGGTCCTAAAGTGAAAGAAACTCTCTCCTGGTGTGAGAAAGATGGTAAGACCTTGTCTGTTTTTTGGCCCTCCCCAGCGATCCTTCTCCAGGAATCAACAGATTGGCCAAAAAATGTGGTTCAAAAAATCCCAGGGTGCATTCCATGACACATGGAAAAAGTGCTTCCTGAGGCAGAGGGGAACTTCAGTGGACGACATCACCCTAGTGACAGAGGTGGCCCGCAACACCAAGGTTCACGAGAATCTTCGATAAACCCTACCAGCACTCATGAATGGAGGCCTGACTGTTCACCTCTGGAGATTGTCCCTGCACCAGAGACCCCGGCTAGAATTAACCAAAAAGACTTGGATGCAGAGGATTATATCCAGAGGTTATAGAATACCATGTCTGATGCTTCACATAATCCTTGACTGTGTGCTCAGTTCTGAGCCGACTCAGCCATTATTCCAGCTTGCGCCTTCCAAAACTCTTGTGCTAAGCTGTACCCATAATGTTTCTCACCAAATCACCTCAGATCTCGTTTGCTGCTTCTTAGTGCCAGATATGTTCTCTCTGAGCTCTTGAGTGATAGCTAATTATTTAAAAAAATGGTAAGATTCTCCGTCTTTTTTACATTCTATCACCTCATATATCTGTACTACCGCCTCCTCGCTTTGACAGTTTATCTTGTGTGTGCCTGTGTTTTCTCCCTAATCTACCGTTAGGTAGTTTTTCTCAAGTACTATCGTTGGTACTTTTCTTCCTTTTACCTTTGGCTATTTTTAAGTACCATAGTTGGTATTTTCTTTTCTACTTGCCTTTTGAGCTTAAAAGAAATGAACAAAAAAAAAAAAAAAAAAGCCCTTTCCTGTTTGACTTATTAGTACAACTGGTTGTGTGTGTATGTTATGTTCTTTGTTTTTGTAATGGCCGACAAACCCTCCAAAGGCACTTCTGGTTTCAAGAGGTACCAAAATGTGTGACAGGAAGATGCCTAACTCATATGGGCGCACTCTGTGTATATTGTCTTGGTGTAGTCCATCTACAAGAGGACTGTGCAGTCTGTCCCAACTTTAGCCACAGAACACTAATTGACCATAAAAATAAGTGAATTTTGAAAGGTTTGCTTAAGTTGGACTTCGAAGAGGCCTTATCTGGTCCGAAGACTAAAGCCAGTTCATCATAGTCTTCCTCCTCCTCTTCCAAACCATAGAATAAAAGTCAGTTGGTTCTGACACATTCATCAGAACCGCCAAGCAAAATTGCCAAGTCTCCCTTGGTGCCGACAGCCTCCTCGGAACCAGTGGGTCCAAATATTCAGTCCTTTGTGGCAATGGAGCCTGTTTCTGCACTAACTTCTTCAGTGCCAATGTCTTCAGTACCGATGTCAACTAAAGACAGTTCTATTCTAACCAAATGTACAGAACCGAAGGACCCTTCACATGTAATATTACCATGTACCACATATTATCCCTCAGTAAATCCCTTTGTGGACCATCCTCCCAGTCCTTTTTGGAGACACATTCACCAAAATCTCCATCGACTTCCTCAGTTCAATCCACCAAGAGTTTGTCCGAATCTGATATTATTTAACTGGTGGAGCAACTCCTTACACTGAGGAGATTATCCCCTTCCTTGGTTCCTAGCAATGGTAGCTGTGGAATTTTACCTTCTTCCACACCACTGCTTATTCCTCCTTCGACTCCAGCTGAGTTTTCAGCGTCCCTGGTACCGACCTTCCCTGCTCCAACTACTTTGTTACTGGTCAGACCTTCTCTAGCGCCAATCGCTACCCTGAGTTCTTCAGGTTTGTTGGACCCAGAGACCTCCTGGAGTCAAGGCTTCATTGCCGGTTCCGAGGGGGCAGGATTCGACTTTGATTCTTTCGGAGCCCTCCATGCCCCTTGGTGCTTCAGCATATATAAACATGACTCTGACTTCAGAGACGGCCTCCTCTGTAAAGGGGGGTGGGACCACGGTTCCAAAGGAGTCTATTTTGGTTCTGGGCACCCATCCCTCTACGGAGGGCCTACCTTCCAGGCCATGGAGAGGTCCTTGTCCATTGTGGGCAAACAGTCTATGCCATCCCTGTCGGACCAAACGTCTTGTCCATTCTCTCAATCGGAGCTTTTTGTAGTCTCTTCTTTGGGACAGAGGGCACAAAAGTCTCAGGATCCAACCACATTGGTTATGTTATCTTCAGATACCTCTCCAGAACACCCCACTGAAGAGGTGCAGTTGAAGAGAACGTGCAAGAGGATGCTCTTGGACTCCTCTGAAGAGTTTGTCATGGAAGATACTGATTTTGATGGGGGGGGGGGGTTCCCCAAAGTCACCCCCTGAAGATGTTTCCTTTTGGGACATCCCAGAAATTCTTAAACAGAGAGATGGCTGGACTACCCTCCAACCTTCCTCGGAGGAATCTGTATACCTAGAGGCTTTTCATGCCCAGCCCTCTACCTCTTGGATTTCTCCACCTGCTGACTATCGTATGTTGATCACTCAGCGGTTTTGGAAGTTACCTAACTCTATTGAGCCAATCCCAGAGAGACCTGTCAGTATCCTCTCTGCCCCTCAGGATCAGCAGCACTGGGCCAAAGGTATTCTTGTGGATGTCATGGTGGTAATGGCAGCCACCAAGAAGGAACTTGCTAACAAAAGTCCTACTGTTCGTCTTCCTAACAGACAGTCTAGGACAATGGATAGATTTGGGAAGCCATGTATACATTTCATCGACCTTTGCTCTCATGTCCTTGAATTACATGGCACATTTTGCAAGGCTTCAAAGAGATCTGATTAAAGAGCTATCAGATAGTCTTTTAGGAGTGGTAGCTGAAGGAGTTCGAGACAAAGTGAATTCTTAGCTCACCATCCTAGAATCTATCTCCAGCTTATCCATGAGGCTAATTTCTCATACTGCCAAAGGGATGACAAGAGCAGCGAGTTTAGGCGTAGCAATCAGGAGACACGTCTGGACGCGCTTATATGATTTCTTGTATTTGTGTCTCTTTCATCAACGCTCGTGTGACGGAACTGTGT
The DNA here is from genome assembly GCF_019279795.1 of Protopterus annectens. Taxonomy (NCBI): domain Eukaryota; kingdom Metazoa; phylum Chordata; order Ceratodontiformes; family Protopteridae; genus Protopterus; species Protopterus annectens. The sequence goes on from NC_056735.1 coordinate 1,278,074,811, forward strand.
ATGCTTTTCCACTCCTCAGCGACCTTATTCCAGGAACCATAGAAGTGAGAGGCTATGGTTCCAAAAGTCCCAGGGACGTTTCCAGGACTCACATGGCAATGACTTCCTCTGGGGCAGAGGGAGAAGTAATAACTGAAGATGCCGCTCAAGAGGCAGAAATGGCCAGCAGAATCAGGCTTCCAGGGACTCTCTCCCTGATAATTCCTATCAGCGCTCTTGAAAGGAGGCCCAATTGCCTTCCTCTGGAGGCAGTCGGGGGTCGATTATCCCTCCACCAATCTGCCTGGCTAAGGATAACAATGGACAATTGGGTGCAGAGGATTATAACCAGAGGTTACAACATCCCCTTTTTCAGAAGAACCAGAAAGACTAAAGATAATCCCAGACATTCCACCTAGTCACAGGGATGCAGCAGTCTTAGAAATTAAAAAAATATTTGACAAAAGTGTCATCTAAGCAGTCCCACCAGACCAGAGAGGATCCAGGATTTACTCAAGATTCTTTTTAGTACCAAAGAAAACAGAGGACTGGAGACCAATTTTAGATGGTCTCGGGTCAGTCTATACTTCTGTTATTGGAAAAAGGCAATTGGATGTGCTTAGTAGATCTTCAGGATGCATACTGCCATAAAAAAATGGATAAGCGGTCCCGAAGGTTCCTGTGCTTCCGGCTGGGAGCCACTCACTATCAGTTCACAGCCCTGTCCTTTGGTCTCACCACAGCCCCAGGGTGTTCACCAAATGCATAGCAGTGGTCGCAGCTCACTTCAGACTGCTAGGATTCAGAGTGTTTCCATATCTAGATGACTGGCTCCTTACCGCTCCCACCAGGCGTCAACTCCTAAAGGTACGAGATTACACTCTTCTTCTTTGTTCCACCTTAGGAATCAGTATAAACCATTAAAAATCCCATTTAGAACCTTACCAACAGCTGAAATTTATTGGAGCTATGCTTGACACAGTCACCGGCATTGTGTCTCTTCCCCCATAAAGACTTCAAAGGATCAGGTCACAAGTCAGCCAGATCATTCGCAGCCAGAAAGTAACAGCAAGACTCATTGTATAGTCTCTAGGGTCAATGGCAGCATCCATCACTCTAGTTCCCCTGGCCAGATATCATATGCAAATTCTTCAATGGCTTCCGGCCTCCCACTGGTCCTTATTGAATCAGCCAGTGTCCCGTCTGATTATGATCACCAGTCGATGCAGAGAGGACCTGAATTGGTGGCTCCACTCCAAAGAAATTTTGATAGGTCGTCCCTTTATCCATCCTCAACCCCAAGCCATAGTGACCATGGATGCATCCCAAATAGAGTGAGGGGGCATTATCTGGGAAAGACGGTCCAAGGCACTTGGCCCCAGCTGGAGGCCAGTTTGCATATCAATGTTCTAGAGATGAGGGTAGTGCTGATGTCCTTCAAGAATGCAACTGCAGTCCTTACATATGGGTTGTCCTGCCTCAGGCAGCCCTTCGGTCGGCCGGATTCCAAAGTCTGGGTCTGGCGTCGGCTGATGTCGCCTCCTCCCCGACATCAGAGCGGCTGAGGAATATAAGTATCAGCTGACGCCATCTTCCTCAGTCTTTCTTGCCGCGCGGTGCCCGAAGCAGAAGCAGTTCGCAAGTGCCGGTCGGTCAGCTCCTGTGCTTTCAGTACCGAAGTCATCAAAAAGCTAAGTACCCCGTTGGGGAACCTTTTCTTGCCTCAGCCGATGTCAGATAAAACTGCAAAAGTTAATAACTGTTTGTCTTGTGGTAAACAAATACCTCATAAGGACTTCCATTCTTACTGCCTTCCCTGCCTTGGCCCAGACCACGACGTCTCGGCCTGTGCTTGCTTCAATAAGCGCACACTCAGGCGCCGGGCAGAATTTGCTGAAGACTTTTTTGGCGAAAAATATTCTTATATCATGCCGTCGGAACAACCGACTACACATATTTCCAAAAAACGGAAGGACCGGGACCGACATTCTCAGCCCACGGCTTCCACCGACACCACACCAAAACATACCGCGAGTGCATCGGTCTCTTCTGAGGCGGTTATTTCACCCCTCCAGACCGACGACACCGCTTTATCGTTCACTTCGGCCCCAGAGCCTAAGCCGGTGCCGGTTGTAGATTTTCCTCCAGAAACCGAAGCCCAAGATTTGCCTGAGACCATACCGGTGGACAAAGTTACTCCAGCACGTGGGGCAGCTAGGCCTCCGGTGTCCATGTCAGTCAAGGCCTACACACTTGCTAAGGCTGCCAGCCAGGCTAAGTCTCACCCTCCTAAATCCCTTCCTCAGGGTTCCACTTCTGATAAACAGATCATGACTTTAGCTGCAGATCTAATTTCTTTAATCAGAGGTTCCCAGGCCCATCCTGACAGAGGTTCTCAGCCGCCTTCAGACAAAAGACCCAGGGTTGAGCAGACAGACACCCTTTCCTCAGATGAAGCCTCTGGTGATTCTGATCACTCAGATACTCAAAAAGAGTCCTTCCAGGCCTACGAGGATTCTGATGCTGAGGAATCTATTCCTTCTGCCTCTCCTCCTGAGGATATTTCTTTTGGGGAAATTCTTCACTCCATGAGAGAGCATTTTCAGTGGCAGGGCCAGGAATTTTCAGACTCCAGGAAACGGCTACGTACTTTCCCTAAGCTTCCCCAGCACAGGCCTTTAGCTATCCCTCCAGTGTTAGATGTATTGGATGATGTGTACTCAGATTCGAGTGCTTCTCCTGATTCTCTTCCTCATGCTCCTGTTAAGCCAGACAGATATTACAGGGTTCCTGAAACTCATAAACATCTCTTTAAGGCCCATTCTGTTGATCTAGAAACTATTTCCCAGGGACCCAAAGGGGTGGCCACTTCCTCGGCCAAAAATCCTTTGCCTGCAGACAGGGAATCTACATTTATGATAGGTACAAAACTGTACTTTTTGGCCTGAGGACCCTAAATTATCTGGTGAATTTTACCCACCTCCAAAGAGATCTGGTCTCCGAACTCACCAAGTCTCTGTTAGAGTTGATGCTGACAGAGTACCTCCAGAAGGTATCTCCCAAGCTCCCCACTCTTTCCTCTATTCCCAGTTCCTTGATGAGATTAATTTCCAATGAGGTAGAAGGTACCTCTCGGGCTGCGGGTGCAGGCATTCCCATCAGGCATCATGCCTGGATGCGGTTATACGAGTTTGCAGAACCCTTCAAGATGCCCTTTACTAATGCCCCCTTCAATGGTTCCTCGCTGTTTAGACCTTCTGTCAAGGAAATTTTAATTCTCAGTGAGCAGGAGGGCAAGACTGTGTCGGTGGTCAGGATCAAGTTTTCTACTCCCCAAAGATCCTTTTGCAAAAACCAATGGAGTAGTAAGAAGCTCTGGGTCTGCAAGTTGCAGGGTTCCTTCTAAGATGCTCCAGAAGATTCCTCTTCCAGTGGAAGAGGATTCAATGGGAGACGCCGCCCTAGGGGCAGAGGGGGTCCTCAAAATCAATGTTCCAGGGAATCTTTCTCTGAGAAGCCTTTCCAGCACCCCTCAAGCGTGTTCCGGCTGTCCTGCCCTGGAGGCAGTCAGGGGTCGTTTTCATTGGACCCAATAACCTGGGCATCAGAGTGTGCTCAACTTTATATCCAGAGGTTATTACATTCCCTTTTCTCAACCACCCCCATTACCAGGAAGGTTCTCCCCAACAGGAAACCCAGTCAGAGAGAACTAGCCCAAAGAGAAGTTCAAGCAGTCCTAGTAAAAAGAGCCAACCAGGAGTACCCACAGGACAAAGAGGATCCAGAATGTATTCCTGGATGTCCTTCAAGAATGCAACTGCAGTCCTAACATATGGGTTGTCCTGCCTCAGGCAGCCCTTCGGTCGGCCGGATTCCAAAGTCTGGATCCGGCGTCGGCTGATGTCGCCTCCTCCCCGACGTCACTGCGGCTGGGGTATAAAGGCATCAGCCGACGCCATCTTCTTCAGTCTTTCTTGCCGCGCGGTGCCCGAAGCAGAAGCAGTTCGCAAGTGCCGGTCGGTCAGCTCCTGTGTTTTCAGTTACCGAAGTCATCTAAAAGCTAAGTACCCCGTTGGGGAACATTTTTTCTTGCCTCAGCCGATGTCAGAAAAAATTGAAAAAGTTAATAATTGTTTGTCTTGTGGTAAACAAATACCTCATAAGGACTTCCATTCTTACTGCCTCCCTTGCCTGGGCCCAGACCACAACGTCTCGGCCTGTGCTGCCTGTGCTTGCTTTAATAAGCGCACACTCAGGCGCCGGGCAGAATTTGCCAAAGACTTTTTTGGCGAATCTTACGCTTACATCATGCCATCGGAACAACCGACAGCACAAACTACCAAAAAACTCAAGGACCGGGACCGACATCCTCGGCCCGTGTCGTCCACTGATACCACGCCTAAGCCTTCCGCGAGTGCATCGGTCCCTTCAGAAGCGGTAATTCAACCGCTCCAGGCCGATGACACCGCATTAACGCGTTCTTCGGTCCCAGAGATTTCACCGGTGCCAGTTGTTAATTTTCCTCCAGAAACCGAAGCTCTGGATCTACCCGACACCATTCCTGTGGACAAAGTTACCCCTGCATGTGGGGCAGCTAGGCCTCCGGTATCCATGTCCATCAAGGCCTTTGCACGTGCTAAGGCTGCCAGCCAAGCCAAGGCCCATCCTAAACCTACTTCTCAGGTCCCTTCTTCTGATAGACAGATCATGACTCTAGCTGCAGATCTAATCTCTCTTATCAGGGGTTCTCAGCCTCACCCAGACAGAGGTTCTCAGCCGCCTGCAGAAAAAAGGCCTAGAACTGACCAGGCAGACACCCTCTCTTCAGATGAAGCCTCTGGGGATTCAGAGCATTCAGATGCCCAAGAAGAATCCTTCCAGGCCTATGAGGACTCTGATGCTGAGGAATCAATTCCCTCTGCCTCTCCTCCAGAGGATATTTCTTTCGGTGAAGTCCTCCACTCCATGAGAGAACATTTTAAGTGGCAGGGTCAGGAATTTTCTGATTCTAGGAAAAGGCTACGTACCTTCCTTAAGTTACCCCAGCACAGACCTTTAGCTATCCCTCCAGTCTTGGATGTCCTGGATGATGTATTCTCAGACTCCAGTGCTTCCCCTGATTCTCTCCCTCCTGCTCCTGTCAAGCCAGACAGATATTACAGGGTCCCTGAAACTCACAAGCATCTCTTTAAGGCCCACTCTGTGGATCTAGAAACTATTTCACAGGGCCCCAAAGGAGTGGCTACGTCCTCGGCCAAAAACCCTCTGCCAGCAGACAGGGAAGCTAGCTCCCTGGAGAGATGGGGCAAAAAAGTTTATACCTCTTCCACCCTTGCCATGAGGTCACTTAACTGCCTTTTTCATATGTTTCAGTACCAGGACTACTTAATGGATGATTTGCAGAAAAAGTTAGCCTCTCCTGAGCCTATAGATAGAAAGGCATTGCAGGATTTGGTTCATAATACTCAGCAGGTTAGCAATCATTTTCTTCAGTGTGGTTATGATGCATTGGAAGCTTCATGTAGGGCAGCTATGACAGGGGCCGTTATCCGTAGACATGCTTGGTTGAAAGAACAGCCACTGCCAGATCATGTTAAAGTAAAGCTCCTGGATGCACCTCTGGAAAAACAGAAGCTTTTTGGTGCTAATGCTCAGGATGTGTTGAAGTCTATTGAGGAAAAGGCAAAATCAGTACAGACAGTCAAGAATTTCCTCCAGGTTCAGCCACCCAGATTCAGCAGGAATTGGCCTTCAAAGAATTGGCCCTTTCCAGGCTCTGACAAGTTTCAAAGGGGGAAAAACAGGCGTGCACGAGGTAGAGGGCAATACCGAGGCTCTTACAGGGGCCGCCAATGGCAACCACCAAATCAGAGAAGTGGCACAGGTAGTTCACCTGCACCACAGGGACAATCACAATGACTTACCTTTCACCCCGCCTACCAAGGCTGAAAGAGAAGCACCTCTAGGCGGAAAATTATCTTTATTCTCAAAAAACTGGCACATTTTAACAAAGGACAAATGGATTCTGGACATAATAGACAAAGGTTACAGGTTCCACTTCCATACCTTACCAAAGGGACAAGGCATGCCAAACCTGCCACAAAATCAAAGGGCAGAGGCACTCATAGAAGTTTCAAAGCTGTTATAAATAAAAGCAATAGAGAAGGTTCCTCCTCAGGAACAAGGCCAGGGATTTTATTCAAGACTGTTTCTTGTTCCAAGAAAAGAAAAACAATGGAGGCCTATATTGGACTTGTCCGTTCTAAACACTTTTCTCATTGTGCCAAAATTCAAGATGCTGACGTTGCAGCAACTCCTTCCCATGCTGGGCAAGGGGTCTTGGCTGGTTACTCTGGACCTCAAGGAGGCATACCTGCATGTCCCTATCAGACACAGTTGCAGAAGATACCTCAGATTTCTTGCAGGAACAGAGCACTATCAATTCTCAGCATTGCCGTTTGGCTTATCTACTGCGCCCAGAGTATTCACGAAATGCCTGGCATCAGTAGTTGCACATTGCAGGCTCCAGGGGATTCAAATATACCCTTACCTGGACAACTGCCTCATACAAGCAGACAGCAAACAAACCTTGACAAAAAACTTGGATTATGTCATTCAATTGCTACAGGCTTTGGGATACACAGTCAACATTCAAAAATCAAGACTACTGCCATCCCAAGAGATTATTTTTCTAGGAGCAAAGCTGGACACACAATTACAAATGGCTATCCTCACAGAGGAGAAACAAGAACATTTAACAGATTACTTCAAAAGCCTAGCAAAACTAACCCACCTGACCGCAAGGAAGACCCTGCAGGCCCTGGGGTTCATGGCATCTTGCATTCTTCTAATCCCTCTGGCAAGACTACACATGAGAAAGCTGCAATGGTACCTAAAAAGCTTGTGGTCTCAACACAGCCACAACTTAGAAGACGTAATACCACTCATTCCATGCCTGCAAAGGGAATTCTTGTGGTGGGCTCAAGCAAGTCATTTAAACGAAGGCATGCCTTTCAACAAAGCTCCAACAAGTCAAACCATTACAAACAGACGCCTCAGACCATGGATGGGGGGCACACATGGAGGGCAGATGCATTCAAGGACAATGGACTGCCATGGAAATGTATCAGCACATAAATCAAAAAGAGATGTTGGCAGTGATACATGCAATAGAAGCCTTTGGAAAATCTCTTCAGCAAGGTCATCTGCTAATAAGGACAGACAACACCACTGTCATGTGGTGCATAAACAAACAAGGGGGCACTCATTCATACCCCCTCTGCAGATTAACAATGGCTCTTTGGGAAAAGTCCCTGAAACTGAACATCCACTTGCAATCCCAGTTTGTTCCGGGCAAGGACAATGTTCTGGCAGGCAGGTTGAGCAGAAATTTCTTGGATCCACACGAATGGATGCTACACCCACGCATTTTCTCACAAATAACAACTGCATGGGGAAGACCGGACATAGATCTCTTTGCTTCTCATCTCAATCTTCACCTGGAAAGGTTCTGCACAAGGACACACCATCCTCTAGCCTGGAGAACGGATGCTCTTTCCTTCAGCTGGAATACCCTAACAATTTATGCATTCCCTCCTCTACCTTTACTGACCAAGGTGTTACTGAAGATCAAAGCAGAACAACCAAAAGGAATCTTGATAGCTCCAGACTGGCCAAGGCAGCACTGGTATCCATTGCTACTGAGCATAACTCACACCAAACCGTGGCCCTTGCCTCAATGGCCTCTGCTCCTGACTCAGCACAATTACAGGACTGTTCATCAAAACCTGCAAACATTGAAGCTGACAGCTTGGAGGGTTCCATGACTGTGACCCATGACTCCCTCTCCGAAAAAGTTCAGGAAATTTTGCTGGAGGCACGCAGACCTTCCACCAGAAAAACCTATTCGGCCAAATGGAAGAGATTCATCATCTGGAATGCCAACAAGGGCCAGGATGCATCAGTGATGAACATACCTCAAATATTAGAATACTTGGCAGAAATGTTTCATAGTGGCCTCTCATATTCTTCCATTAAAATCCACGCTTCAGCTATCTCAGCAAATTACAACTGTGACCCACCTGTGTTTTCACATCCCTTGCTAAGACAGTTTCTAAGAGGGATAAAGAATATCAAACCTCCCAGAAAACCACCAGTTCCTGCATGGGACCTCAATTACGTCTTGGAAAAATTAACTCTTCCTCCTTTTGAACCAGCAGCATCTTCAGAAATGCAATTTCTCTCCTGGAAAACGGTTTTCCTGTTGGCAGTCACTTCAGCAAGAAGAGTCTCAGAGATACAGGCCCTCATGGCAGTGCCTCCTTTTCTCATTTTTCATCAGGACAGAGTTTCTCTAAGGACCAACCCTTCATTCATGCCTAAGGTGATATCCAGAGTGTCTCTAAATCAAGCAATCCACCTGCCTACTTTCTTTCCTAATCCTCAAAATAAAGGGGAAAAGCTGCTGCATACTTTGGACATACACAGACAATTACGCTACTACTTGGACAGAACAAAGGCCACCAGGAAGTCTGACCAACTGTTTGTAGCCTATGCTGCTGGAGCGCAAGGAAAAGCAGTCTCCAAACAAACAATTTCAAAATGGATTGGACACTGCATCAGATTCTGTTACTCTTTCCATGGAAAAAGTGTGCCAGCCAATATTAGACCACACTCCACCAGAGCTATGGCCACATCCACAGCCTTTCTAAGAGGAGTGGCTACAAAAGACATTCTAGAGGCTGCTACATGGAGCTCCGTGCATACATTTACCAAACACTACAACCTGCCATTATACTTCAGATCCCGAGCAGGCTTTGCTTCGTCAGTCCTGCAGGGCCTTCTAGCTACACCATCTCTTGCTTAGATCCTACCCCCCCCCAACTTGGCTATGGTATTCAACCCATATGTCAGGACTGCAGTTGCATTCTTGAAGGACATAGTACAGTTTTGTACCTACCATAAATGTAGATGTCCAATAGATATGCAACTGCAGTCAGGTTTTCCCTCCCTCCTACCCCTCTGCTTTTTCCCTTGGGTCCATTCACCCCTTTCCTATTAGCTGGGGATATCTGTTATGGTGTATCTGTTTATTACTGTTGTGCATGTCTGGATTTTCTGTTTATCCATTCACAAAATGTAGCCTTCCTTGGAGGGCACCTGGCATCTGGGGCAAGAAACACTGAAGAAGATGGCGTCGGCTGATGCCTTTATACCCCAGCCGCTCTGACGTCGGGAAGGAGGCGACATCAGCCGACGCCGGACCCAGACTTTGGAATCCGGCCGACCGAAGGGCTGCCTGAGGCAGGACAACCCATATATCAGGACTGCAGTTGCATATCTATCGGGCATCTACATTTATGGTAGGTACAAAACTGTACTTTCTTTTTGGTGCCAAAAAAGATGGGACCTATATCCAATTTTGGACCTCAGTGAACTGAACTTATCTGTCAAGAAGTCAATGTTCTGGATAATCACTGTTCAGTCCATCCTGCCCCTGTAGCAGAAGGACAAATGGATATGTTCCTTTAGACCTCCATGATGCCTACTATCATATCAAAATAGACAGGTGATCCAGGAGGTATTTGCACTTTTGGATCAGAGCCAATCATTTTTAGTTCAGAGCTCTATCATTTGGACTCACCGTAGCCCCCAGGGTGTTAACCAAATGCTTGGCAGTTGCAGCAGCTCACTTGAAGCTTCAGGCTTTTTAGGCTTCCTGTACCTGGACGATTGGCTCCTCACAGCTCCGACGAGGCATCAACTGGTTACATCTCAACACAATCACAGAGGTTGCAGCATTGCCTCCCCACAGGGTAGGCTTGATCAGGCAGCAGGTCAAGATATCTTGGAGGCTTCTTCACCACAGGCATACCTCATTCTCAGAGTACTGGGGTCCATGTTGGTGGCTGTTGTCCTGGTTCCTCTAGCGAGATACCCATGCTGGTGCTTCCATGGATGCTAACAGTACAGTGATCCATTAGGTTCATAGGTGTGTGCTAGGCCAACGGCCCTGGAGCCTTTACAAGCCAAACCCATAGAAGTGCCCTGGCATCATGCCGCCATTAGTTCCCGGTGCCTCTGTCAAACAGAACCACTGGAGTGAACCCCGGGGTGAACTTTCTATTTCCCATCCACTCAAGATTTCTCTTCAAAAGGGACAATGAGGTGCTCTACTTGACATATGGGAAGTCTATTCCAGAGCATGGGCAGTCTCTGGGTTCATACCTATTATGTTGACTTCTGTTTGCAGACAGCACCTGCAGTGGTGGATTCAGTTGGAGGATGTCCTTCAGGGCAGGATGTTTTCTCTTCCTCACCCACAGCCATTGTGACCATGGATGCTTCCCTGTTGGAGTGGAGGTCCATTTTCAGGGCAGGACAGTCCAAGGCACATGGTCCCCTTAGAGACCAAATTGCACATAAACATTCTAGAGGTGAGGGCAGTCCTTCTCTTGTTGCAAGTCTTTCAGGAGTGTCTTCCATTGGGAATGGTGACGATTCATACAGATAACATGTCAGTGGTTTGGTATGTCGAGCAAGGGGGAGCACGATCGTATCCTTTATGCAGAGAGGCCATGAGAGTGAGGGAATGGGCAATCTTTTCCAATCACTTTCTCCTTGCAATGCATGTACCTGGGGAGTCCAACAACTTGGCAGACGAGCTCAGCAGACCCATCCGGACTTTCCACGAGTGGTCCCTGAATCCATCAGTGGCATCTCAGATTTTCACTCGTTGGGGCCAACCTTGCTGTGATGTTTTTGAATTCCTGTTAGAACAACAAATGTGGCAGGTACTTTCCCCTGATTCTCCCCAGAAGGGCAATCCACAAGGGACACTGTTGTACATGATTGTCCCCCGGTCTCCTCTATGCTTATCCCCCCCATTCCTTTACTCGCCAGAGTACTTCAGAAAGCCTTCTAACTGCAGAGTTCCATGGTACTCCTTGCCCTCTTCTGGCCTCGTCAGGTGTGGTTCCCCTTAATCAGGTCTCATCTCAAGTATCCTCCCTGGGTACTGGATCCTGTTCCGCATCTCATCTGTCTCCCGTCAGAACCTCCACCCAATCTGCAATCACTTCGACTAACCTTATGGTTTCTGCACTTCCAGTATTCATAAAGCAGTTCAGGCTAGCCTTTCCAGTTAGGAAAATTATCCTGGCTTCACAGAAGCTTTCCACTCAAAAGGTCTACCGTAATAAGTGGAAACATTTTACTTTTTGGGCTGCACAGCAGAATTTGGATCCTTTTTCGGCTCCTATTCCAGATAGCCTTCTCTTCTTAACATCCCTGTTTTAAGAAGGGGCCAGTTTTTCACTTTCATATTGCAGTTGGCAGCCATCTCTACTTTTCATTCCAATACTGGACCTACCTTTTCTTCTAGGCTATGTAAGGCTTTCATGAAGGGCGTCTTTCTTCTTAGGCCTTGTGCCCCTCTTTGGGATTTGACATTGATGCTGCAATCTCTCACTCAAAGTCCTTTTGAGCCTGCTCATTCCTGTGATCTCAGATATCTTTCATGGAAGACGGTCTTTCCTGTAACCATTAGTTCAGCGAAGAGGGTTTCTGAATTGCAGGCTTTATTTTCTAAACTGCCATATATTGTTTTTCATAGGGACAAAGTGACTTTATGAATTATCCCCTCCTTTATGTGTAAAGTAGCTACCGAAAAGAATTTTAACCAAGGCATCCAGTTGCCAGTTTTCTTTCCTAATCATTCTAATAAGGGCGAATATCTTCTTTATACCTTGGATGCTCATCATCAGCCGAGGTTTTATTTACATCAGACTAAATCTTTCCAAAAATCTGGCCAGTTATTCTTGGCCTTTTCCGTGAACAGGCATGGCCAACCGGTGTCTAAATTAACAATTTCTAAATGGATCTCTAGTTGTATTTCCCTGGTTTACTTTATGAATAAGCTGGAACTTTCTCTTCCTTCTGAGGCGCATTCTCTTAGGTCAGTGGCTACTTCTTCGGCCTTTACTGCCAGGATGTCCTTGGATGAGATCTCTGCTGCAGTTACGTGGTCCACTTCCCACACTTTTGTTCATTATAAATTGGGTGTGCTTTGCAGAGGCGGAGCATTGTTGGTTCCACAGTGCCCAGGCATGTCCTTCCTTAGGACCACCCGGGGTTCCTTGTAGCTGGCAATTCTGACCCAGATATGATGAATAATGAAATGTATAACATCAGGTAAATAGTTATATACTTACCATAACTTGGTATCTGTGTTATCCTATTTCATTATTCATCACGTCCTTCCCCCTTCCATGTTTCTCATGGTTCTTGAAAGGTGGGGATTTTGGGCCCTTGAGCTACCACATATTGCAGTTCTGATACTATTGTTGTCAAAGTCCACTTGGTTAGTCAGGTGCCCTGGCGCTTTTCTGTTCTTGGTCAGCAAACTCGATTTGAGGGTTTAAAGGTAAAAAGGGATTGTGGGAGTGGGAGGAGCTTAAGCCTCGAATCGGCTCTGTAAAGTGCATGGGATCCAAGGCCCAGACATGATGAATAATGAAATAGAATATCACAGATACCAAGTTATGGTAAGTGCATAACTATTTTTTCATTGATCTTTATATGCCTATCCATCTCTATTAAATCAAGTAGCTCTTCTGTTAGCTCATTTTGTTCTAAGTTGAGGGCACATTCTTTGTTCTCTTTCCTGCGGGCATTCTACAGAAAGCTCCAGAACATCTTTCTTTGACATATTCTCTTTAGCTGCATCCTGCATCAAACGTTGCTCTTTCATACAGGAACTGACTGGACTATCACTCCACATCATCAACTGTGTCAAGTGGCTACTGTTTCCGGCTCCTACCCTTGCTGTGCAACTCAAACTGAATTCTTTTATTGGTTTCTACTGAAGACTGCAGTGTCTTCATGTGACAAGTGATCAGATGCTTCCTCTTTCTCCTTAGTTTGGGGACTCATTGATGCAGCATAATATTATGCCATATTAGGTTCATAGGTTCATACTAGGCTATCTGCCATGGGGCATTTATAAGCCTAGCCCGATTGTGTTTGGCTTACGCCACCCCTTGATTTGAGTATACTGTGCCCTTTTTAAAGTTTAGTTTACTGTGCCTCTGTCTAATAGTGACACAGAAGTAATCCCTGGGACAAACCTACGATCCCCCATCCACTCATCAAGATTCTTCTTGAAGAGAGTCAGTGAGGTGCTCTGCCTAACATGAATTGGAATTCTATTCCAGAGCAAAGGGAGCCTCTGGGATATGAATCTGTCCCTCCAGCATATTCTATTTATTTCTGTGCTGAGGTTCAAGTCCCTCGAGCGCGTGGCTCTAAGGGATTTAGATTTACTGAGGTGGAGCATGTCCATTAATTCTGGGTTGGACATAACTTTATATGTCAGGCAGAGATCGCCTCGAAGTAGGCGGTATGCAACTGAGTAGATCTGGAGTTTTTTTAACCGAGCAGCATATGGCATGTGTTTGAGTCCCTTGATCCTCCTGGTGAGGTACTTTTGGGGTCTTTCTAATTGCTGCAGGTGTCTGGTAAGGTACATCCCAAAGGGGGCATTGTATTCTATGATGGGCCTGATGAGGGATGAATAAAGGGGCACGATTACCTCTCTTGATCTAGATGTGAATCCTTTCATGATGAGGTGGGCTATGTAGAAGGTATTTCTAACCACTTTGGCAATGTGGTTGTCAAAGGAGAGATTGCTATCAACTTGCGTCCCCAGATCCCTAATTACTTTCTCTGTACTTAATGGGTTACCACCTATGTGGTAATTTGTGGGCACATTGTTTTTGCCAAAGGGTATGACTATACACTTTTTGGCATTTAGCTTTAGACCATGGCTCTGGCACCAGTTATCCATCTCTGCGAGACCTTTTTGAAGGATGTTTGTGTCAGCTGGAGAGTGAATTATGGCGCCCAGTTTGCAGTCATCTGCGAACTTGGTGAGCCATAGTCCTCCCACATTGGCCTGTACCTCAGAAAAGTAAATACTGAACAAGAGAGGTCCCAGGACAGAACCTTGTGGGACGCCACTTGTGACCGGTTTCGAGTCTGACATGGCTCCAGCAACTCTGACTCTGTGGGTTCTGTCTTTGAGCCAGTTTGCGACCCATCTTGTGACATAGGGGTTTAAATTTAGGCTGGATAGCTTATCTATGATGCCCAAGTGGGGTATTGTGTCAAATGCCTTTGCGAGGTCCAGATAGGCTGTGTGGACTACCTTCCCTTTATCTATGGCCTTGGTGATTGTTTCGAAGAAGTTGACCAGGTTCATAAGGCAGGATCTGCCCTTGACAAAGCCAAATTGGTTAGGATCTAGGGTCTGTAGGTCCCCAATGTCTTTGTTTATGAGTTCCATGATGATCCTCTCCATAGCCTTGCATACCAGGCTAGTCAGGCTTATGGGTCGATAGTTTCCAGGGTCCGCAGAGGCGCCACCTTTGTGGAGTGGGACCACTGTTGCTGTATGCCATTCTTTGGGCGCACATATCCTGTAGTGAGGCTGAGATTGTACAGCAGTTTTACTTGAGGGATTAGTTCTTCTTGGAGTTCATGTAGGATGCAACCCGGGACGCCATCTGGTCCCATGGAAGCAGTGTTTTTTGCTTTGGAGAGGGCGGCCTTCACCTGAGCATCAGAGATGTTTGGGAGGCTGCACTCTGCCGAGATAGATACTTGCTGTTTTGGGGGAGAGGGGGTGGGGAAGTTTGCACTGAACCTGTCTGTCAGGATATTGGCAATGTCTGTGGGTTCAGTGTATTTTTTGTCATTTCGAATCAACTCAGAACAAGTCTGGGAGTTGCATCCCAGGTTTCTAACATAACTGAAAAAAGCCTTATGATTGTCTTTAGTGTCCTGTGCACTTTTTCTCTCGAAGCTGGCCTTGGAGGATTTTATGAGGGATCATAATTTTTTGCTAGTACTGATCAGAGATGCCTTCCCTTTTAGGGATTTTGCTCTATCATGTAGTAGCTTCCTCCTTCTGTTGTGCAGTTTATTTATGGCAGGGGTCCACCAGACTGGACGCCTGCCTTTGGATGATTGGGTCTTGGTTTTGTTTGGGATAGCATGATCCATGCATTCCTGCAGATGTCCGTAGAATGCGTTTATATAAGATTCTGCAGTTTGGGCCGTAGTTTCCACTGGCCCTGGGGCCTTGAAGGATTCCACTTCAGTTTTGAGAAGTGTGAAGTTCGCTTTTGAGAAGATGTTCATCGTGCATACAGCTGCAGTCATAACAGATGGGTTCTCTTGCCGTCAGGCGGGTCCTCGGTCGGCCGAATTCCAAAGTCTAGGTCCGACGTCGGTTGTCGTCGCTTCTTCCCTGACGTCAGTGCAACAGGGGTATAAAGGAACCAGCCAACGCCATTTTCTCCAGTCTTTCTTGCCGCACGGTGCCCGAAGCAGAAGCAGTTCGCAAGTGCCAGTCGGCCAGCTCCTGAGATTACGAAAATTTGGAAACCAAAGTCTTCTTAAAAGCTAAGTACCCCATTGGGGAAACTTTTCTTGCCTCAGACCGATGTCAGACAAAGTTAATAATTGTATTTCTTGTGGGAAGCAAATACCGCATAAGGATTTCCATTCCCTCTGTATACCTTGTTTAGGCCCAGACCACGACGTCTCGGTCTGCCGCTTTTGTGCTACATTCAACAAACGCACTATTAAGCGTCGGGCGGAGTTCACCCAGCATTATTTTGGGAAAGCATTTAACTATACTATGTCGTCGGATACTCCAACTCCGGTTTTGTCTAAAAAACGCAAAGACAAGGACCGACACACGAGGTCCGCGGCCTCTACCGACACCACGCCAAAGCCGACTTCACATGGTCCGGTTCTCAGCGAGGCACCTACGCAGCCCTTGGCTACTGATGACCTTTCTTTGACGGTGTCTCCTGTGCCTGAGGTCGCAGGCTCCTCGGCCCACACCCCGATTACAGATACCGAAGCCACTCTTGGCATTGATAATCAGAATGTGGACAGGTCCACCTCCACTCAAGGTGTCTTCAGACCTTCCTCTTCTTTCTCCATCAAGGCTTTCACAAAGTTTAAAGCAACCATGCACTCTGAGACCAGCTACACAGGGCCCATCTCCAGGCCCCATGCTTAAGAAACAGATGCTTAAAATGGCTGAGGATTTAATTACTCTTATCAGAGGTTCTCAGCCCCCTCCGGACAAAAGGCCTAGAGTGGAGGAAGATTCCCCCTCCTCTGATCAGGGCTCCATTATTTCAGAGCACTCTGATGATCAGGAACATTTTTACTCCCCTTTTGAAGACTCTGATACGGGGAGGAGTCAATCCCTTCTGTATCCCCCCCCTGAGGATTACTCATTTGGGGAAACTTTGCATACCTTAAGGAAACACTTCCACTGGGAAGGCCAGGATTATTCAGATTCCAAGAAAAGGCTCAGGGAATTTCTCTTGCTTCCTCAGCACAGGCCTCTGGCTATACCTCCTGTCTTGGACATCCTAGATGATGTTTACTCGGAGGCCTGACTTAACCCGGACTCTCTACCTCCAGCTCCAGTTAAGCCTGACAGGTACTACAGGGTCCCTGACTCACACCAATTTCTATACAAAAGCCATGCTGCTGACCCAGAAACCATCTCACAGGGCCCCAAGGGAGTTAAGGCCTCCATTGCTAAAAATCCATTGCCTTCCGAGAGAGATTCCAGATCCGTAGAATGGTGGGGAAAAAGGTATATACCTTGGCTACCTTATCCATGAGGGCCTTAAACTGTCAGTTTCATATGCTAAAATACCAACAGTTTTTGTTATCACAATTGAAAAGTAAAATGTCACAACCTGAACAACCAGACTTGAAGGAGTTGCAGGATTTGATAGTGCAGAACAAGTGGGTAAACATACCTTACAATGTGGTTTTGATGCTCTAGAGGCCTCATGTAGAGCTGCTGTTACAGGATCAGTCATACGTAGGCATGCCTGGCTCAAGGAACAAGCCTTGCCTGATCATGTCAAAGCTAAATTACTAGACGCCCCTCTACAAAAGGATGTACTATTTGGTGCTAATGCTGAGGAGGTATTAAGGAAAATGGAGGAAAATGCTAAATCAATGCAAACTGTGAAAGAATTTCTACAGGTTCAACCCCCACGTTTTAGTAGAAATTGGCCTTCCAAAAACTGGTCCTTTCCTGCCACAGGCAGACCCCAAAGAGGCAGATACAGGCGCCCGAGGGGCAGAGGACAATCCCAAGGATCGTTTAGAGACAGACAATGGCAAGCTCCTACACAAAGAGGTGGTGAGGACAACTCGTAATCTTTCAGAAAGCAAACCCAATGACTTTCCCCTTTGCATGTCAACCAGGTCTCAAATGGCAGCCCCCTTAGGAGGAAAGCTGGCATTATTTTCAAAAAATTGGCATATTGTCACAATGGACAAATGGATTCTGGACATAAACAGAGGCTACAAATTCCATTTTCACACCCTTCCAAAAATGAGAGGCATGACAAACCTGCCACTCAATCAAAGGGCAGAGGCACAAAGGCAAATTACAGATCTCATAAGCATGAAAGCTATTCAAGAGGTACCTACGCACGAACAAGGTCAAGGTTTTTATTCCAGGCTATTTCTGGTGCCAAGGAAGGGAAAAGATTGGAGACCTATTTTGGATCTATCCATCCTAAACACATTTCTACTCGTACCAAAATTCAAGATGCTCACTCTACAGCAACTTCTTCCCATGCTGGGCAAGGAGTCTTGGCTGGTAACATTGGACCTCAAGGAGGCATACCTGCACGTCCCAATCAGACAAAATTGCAGAAGGTACCTCAGATTTCTTGCAGGTTCAACCCATTATCAATTCTCTGCATTGCCATTTGGCTTATCTACTGCGCCCAGAGTATTCACAAAATGCCTGGCATCAGTAATTGCCTACTGCAGACTTCAAGGGATACAAATATACCCCTATTTGGATGACTGCCTGATCCAAGCGGACAGCAAGCACATTCTTCTGAAACATCAGGCTTATGTAATAATGTTATTAAACTCTCTGGGATACACAGTCAACAAAAAGAAATCAAGGCTAATACCCTCTCGGAAGATAATTTTCCTGGGTGCCAATTTGGACACAAACACCCAGATGGCCTACCTCACGCCAGAGAAGCAGGGGCAACTAATTCAATACTTCAAAACACTAGCAAATTGCACCAGGCTGACTGCAAGGAAAATCCTGCAGGCTCTGGGATTCATGGCATCTTGCATTTTACTAATCCCATGTGCAAAGCTGCATATGAGGAAACTACAATGGTACCTGAAAAACATATGGTCTCAACACAGCCACAGTTTGGAAGCAATAATACCACTAATTCCATGTCTGCAAAAGGAATTTCTGTGGTGGGCTCAAGCATGTCAAACAAACACAGGTCTTCCATTCAGCAAGCTTCAAGCAAATCAAGTCATCACAACAGACGCCTCGGACTACGCCTGGTGGGCGCACATGACAGATCGGTGCATTCAGGGCAAATGGTCCCAAAAAAGAAAAGCATCTTCACGTCAATCAAAAAGAAATGCTAGCAGTAATAAATGCTATTATAGCTTTCAAGGACATTCTACAACCAGGTCAACTATTGATAAGAACAGACAACACCACAGTTATGTGGTACATAAACAAGCAGGGAGGAACACATTCTTACCCCCTATGCAGACTGGCCATGTCACTTTGGAACATGGCCATGGACTTACAAATGGAACTACAAGCACAGTACTTGCCAGGCAAGGAAAACACGCTGGCAGACAACCTAAGCAGGAATATGACAGATCCACACGAATGGAAATTGCATCCAAAAGTTTTTACAGAAATAATCCAAGAATGGGGAAGGCCAGACATAGATCTCTTTGCCTCCCACAAAAATCATCAATTGACAAAATTCTGCTCAAGGATCTTCCATCCAAAGGCCTGGAGAGTGGACGCTGTCTCTTTCAGTTGGACATCAATGACAGTTTATGCCTTCCCACCTCTTCCTCTGCTGCCCAAAGTTCTATTGAAGACCAGAGCAGACAGACCAAAGATGATCCTTATTGCTCCGGACTGGCCAAGGCAACACTGGTACCCACTTCTGAGGAGCCTGACGCATTCCCCACCATGGACCCTGCCTTTAATGCATCTTCTTCTGACTCAGCACAGCTTCAAAACTCTGCACAGCCAGCTAAAAACACTCAATCTAGCCGCATGGAAGATTCCTTAGCATCACAACAGGCCCTACTCTCCAAGGAGGTGCAGGATGTCATTTTGGAGGCCAGAAGGCCATCAACTAGAAAAGCTTACTCCGCAAAATGGAAACGTTTTTGTGTCTGGAATGAGAAAAAGGGCCAGGATCCTGGAAAACTGAATTTACCTCAAATACTACAATATTTGGCTGAACTGCTAAGCAGTGGACTTTCTTTCTCCTCCATCAAAATCCATGCCTCAGCCATTTCTGCAGAATACAACACTGATCCACCTTTATTCTCTCACCCTCTCTTAAGACAGTTCCTCAGAGGGGCTAAGAATTTAAGACCTCCAAGGTAACAACCAATACCTGCTTTTGATCTTAATTTCATTCTGGAAAAACTGACCTTGCCTCCCTTTGAGCCAGCTGCCTCATCATATTTGCAATATTTGTCCTGGAAAACAGCTTTCCTTCTGGCTATCACCTCAGCTCATAGAGTTTCAGAACTACAGGCTCTCGTGGCTGTCCAGCCTTTTATCATCTTCCATCAGGACAGAGTTTCCTTACGAACCAACCCGTCCTTTATGCCTAAAGTGGTATCCAGGGTAGCTTTAAATCAGGCCATACATTTACCTACTTTTTATCCTAATCCTCAAAACAAAGGGGAGAGATTACTACATTCCTTGGACATCCACAGACAACTGCGTTATTATTTGGACAGAACAAAGCCTTTCAGAAAATCAGAACAGCTCTTTGTGGCCTATGCGGTAGGTGCTCAAGGAAAGCCAATTTCAAAACAGACAATCTCAAAATAGATAGCCCACTGCATACGTTTTTGCTATTCCTTTCATGGCA
Source organism: Protopterus annectens (assembly GCF_019279795.1). Lineage (NCBI taxonomy): Eukaryota > Metazoa > Chordata > Ceratodontiformes > Protopteridae > Protopterus > Protopterus annectens. Next base: position 1,278,094,799 of record NC_056735.1, read on the forward strand.
AAACTGTACCTACAGGCATTAGATCTCATTCCACCAGGGCCACAGCCACCTCTGCAGCCTTCCTCAGAGGAGTTCCTACCAAGGATATTTTGGAAGCAGCCACTTGGAGTTCTGTGCATACCTTCTCCAAGCACTACAACCTACCATTATACTCCAAATCTAGAGCAGGCTTTGCCACTGCGGTCTTGCAGGGCATTTTGGCTCCTCCTAGTTCCACCTAGTGCCTACCACCCCTTTCTTAGCTTTGGGATTCTACCCATCTGTTATGACTGCAGCTGTATGCACGATGAACATAGTACAGTTTTGTACCTACCATAAATGTAGATGTTCGAGTGCTAATACAGCTGCAGTCTAGGTTTCCCTCCCTCCTTCCCCTCTTGGGACGGGCCTATGGGCTAACACATCCTCATACAACCTGATTGGGGTATTCATTTATGATGTATTTGCTTGCAACTACTGTATTTTGATTATATTGTACTGCATTATTACACAAATTTATGTATTGCCTTCCTTCTGGGGGCACCTGACATCTGGGGCATGAAAAACTGAAGAAAATGGCGTCGGCTGGTTCCTTTATACCCCTGTCGCACTGACATCAGGGAAGAAGCAACGACAACCGACGCCAGACCTAGACTTTGGAATTCGGCCGACCGAGGACCCGCCTGACGGCAAGAGAACCCATCTGTTATGACTGCAGCTGTATTAGCACTCGAACATCTACATTTATGGTAGGTACAAAACTGTACTTTTTTCACTGTGGTTTTCTGGGCTGGGGGTGGGGTCGGGATGTGGATATCCAGTGAAATTAATTTATGGTCTGATCTTACCAATGAGGGATATACTTCTGGTATGGAGCATAGAGTCCCCATGTTGGTAATGATCAGGTCTAGTATGTTTTCCCCTCTTGTGGGAGTGGTGACTAGTTGTTCCATAGTATTTGAGTTTATAAATTCCAGGAACCTTTGGGCTAAGGTGCTGGGGCTCGAGTATTGCTCCCAGTCTATGTTTGGGCAGTTGAAGTTGCCTAATATAATGGTGTTCGGAGAGATCTTGGTGTTCTCCAATGTTTTCAGGAAAGCCGAGTGGGATTCCTGACTTTGAGAGGGTGGTCTGTAGGATGCTATAAACTGAAAAGCAGTCTTGCCCACTGTCAGTTGCACATGGATGGTCTCCAATACTTTGTGCACTGCCACTAACCTGGAGGTATGGATATTTTTGATAGATATGGAAACTCCCCCTCCTTTTGTGGTTCGGTCTGGATTTTGGGGCCAAAAAGCATGATATGAGGTATAACCTGGTAGTGCTGGGGTGCTCTTTGGAGCCTTGAATCAGGTTTCTGTCACTGCACAGATATCGATGTTCTCCATACTGAGGAGAGCTTCGAGTGCATGCATCTTGAGGTTAAGACTTCTGGCGTTTAGCAGCATTGCCCTTAGTTTCTTGTTCCTTGTGCTTTCTATGGAGGTGGGTTTGACTTTTGAGCCTTGCCTAAAAAAGGCACTATGGGGGTGGCAAGAGCCTTTGCCAATATCCGAAAGCCCAGGGGTGACAGGTGCAAGCCGCCCTAAGCAATGTGGCTTGTCGAGCATGTCATCCCAGGCTGACAGACACTGGATCCCCTTTGAATGACACCAACATTTTAGCCAATTGTTAAAATCGATCATTTTGTCTTTATACTGTGGCATCATTCTAGGTGAGGGTAAGATGCTGCTCAAGGTCAGGGTCATACCGGCCTGGGCTACATGGTCAGAGAGCTCCTCTATGTCTCTTTTCATGTAGTCAAGGGAGGTACGTCTCAGGTCTCTGTGAGGTATTTGCTTCCCACAGGCAAGCCAATTATTAACTTTTTCTGACATCAGTTAGAGCAAGAAAAAAATCTTTTTCTTTCCCAAGTCCATATTTCTTCTACAGATGTCTCCCTCTCTGCCTGTTTCTTCTTTCTTTTTGGACTCATTGTTCCATCATGCTGTGATGTAACGTGATGTTCTTCATGTTTCACTGTTGCAGTCATCACATTTGGGTTATCTGCTTGCAGGTAGCCCTCTGAATACCAGAGTCTTGGGATTTCTGCGTTGGATGCTGTCGCTTCTTCCATGACGTCAGGTCGTCAGGGGTATAAAAAATGCAGCCGATGCCATTACATCAGCTTTACTTGCCGTGCAATGTCCGAAGCAGTTCGCAAATGCTGGTCAGCCTCCTCCTGAAATTTTCATTTTTTGAGTTTCAGACCTGAAGTCTTCTAAAAGATAAGTACCCCGTTGGGGATTCTTTTTTTCTTGCTCTAACTGATGTCAGAAAAAGTTAATAATTGGCTTGCCTGTGGGAAGCAAATACCTCACAGAAATTTTCATTCTTACTGTGTCACCTGTTTAGGCCCATACCACAATGCTCCTCGCTGTCGGTTTTGTGCCTTGTTCAACACCCAAACTATTCATTGTCGGGCTATTTTTGTCTCTCAATTCTTTCGCTGTCATTCTCCATATTTCAAAATATCTTCGATAAGCCATCCGACTACCGATCTTCCGAAAAAACCTAAGGATAAAGACAGAGACAGACCGCATAGGTCCAAAACTTCCAATGACACTTACGTTAAGCTAGTCGCCAGTCCGCCGGTACTCAGTGAGGTGCTTTCACAGCCCCTGATACCCACTTCTACAGATTCGCTGCCCTCTACTGAGACCCATTTGGAGTCCAGTATGCCACGAGATGCTTCTTCGACTATGGAACCTGCAGATGTCTCTACCTTGGATGGGTCCGGAGCTGCTGTGCAGGCACCGACTTCTGAGGGTGTATTCAGGCCTTCCAGTTTTCGTATTAAACCTACGACTTTGTTTCATACCAAAAATACCTTATTTCTCAGGCCCAGAGTTTGCACTACACCTAGGAAGCCGGCGACCAAAGCGCATTCTCAGGCCCACATGCCTCAGAAACAAATGGCTGAAGATCTTATTACTTTAATTAAGGGAAGCCAGCCTTCCCCCTCAAAAAGACCTAGAACTGATTTTCCTACTGGTTCCTCAGATCATGAGTCTGTTGACTCTGATCCTTCTGATTACCAGGACATACCCTTATCTACCTATGAGGATTCTGATGCAGAGGATTCCATTCACTCTGCTTCCCCACCAGAAGATTTTTCTTTTGGTGAAACCCTGCGTACCCTTAGAGAGCATTTCCGCTGGGAGTGCCAGGACTACCCACAGTCAAAAATGAGACTCAGGGAATTTTTAAACTTGCCTCAGCACAGGCCTCTAGCTATCCCTCCTGTTCTAGAAATTGTAGATGATGCCTTCTTGGAATCCAGCCTTACCCGTGATACTTTGCCTCCAGCTCTCAGGAAACCTGACAGATACTACAGAGTACCTGACTCACACAAATTCCTCTTTAAGAATCCTACTGTGGATCCAGAGACCATTTACCAGGGACCTAAATGCATTAAGGCTACAACAGCCAAAAACCCTACCACTTCAGACAGGGACTCTAGGGCTTTAGACAGATGGGGTAAGAAGGCATACACCTCTGCTATTCTTGCCATCAGGGCTTTAAATTGACAGTTTTATATGTTAAAGTATCAGCAACATATTATGGAGCTAATTAAACAGAAAACGGTGTCGATTCTTGATTGTGCAGACCATAAAGATTTACAGGAGTTAATGCATTCTGCCAACCTAGTTGGACAACATACTTTGCAATGTGGTTTTGATGCCTTAGAAGCATCTTGCAGGGCTGCTGTTACTGGGTCTGTTCTTAGAAGACATGCTTGGCTTAAGGAACAAATCTTGCCAGACCATGTCAAAGCAAAATTACTAGATGCACCATTAAACCAAGAACGCCTGTTTGGCAATAAAGCAGAAGTCCTCAAAAAGATGGAGGAAAAAGCTAAATCTGCAAACTGTTAAAAGATTTCCTACAGATACAGCCACCTAGATTCGGTAGGCATTGGCCTTCTAAAAACTGGTCTTTTCCAGCCCCTCCCAGACCTTCTCAGTCCAAACCCAGGGGTAGCAGACCACCAAGAGTACATTCTCAGGGTATGCACAGATTTAAGCAATGGAGAGCTCCCACCTCTAAAACAGGGAGTAGTAAGCCACCATCCTATGGTAAAATCTCGCAGTGACTTATCTTTAACTCTTCCAAGCCTTGCACCCTTAGGAGAAAAACTTGCCCTGCATGCAAAAAAACTGGGAGTACATCACCCATGACAGATGGGTCTTAAACATTGTATCCCATGGATACAGATTCTACTTCCACTCACTGCCAACCCCAAGCAGATGGCCAGACCTCCCCTCAAACCGGTGGGCAGAGGCCCAAAAGTAAGTACTTTCTCTTCTCAGTATCAAGGCTATTCAACCTGTCCCAGCAGAGCAAAGGGGGCAAGGTTTTTACTCCAGACTGTTTCTGGTACCCAGAAAAGAAAACTCTTGGTGCCCCATCCTGGATCTGTCTATTCTCAACACCTTCCTGGTGGTACCAAGGTTCAAAATGCTTACTGTCCGACATCTGCTTCCTACGCTAGCCAAGGACTCCTGGCTAGCCACCCTAGACTTAAAAGAAGCTTATTTGCACATCTCCATAACGGAATCTTGCAGGAAATACCTACTTTTCAGAGCAGGCTCTATGCACTATCAGTTTTCTGCACTTCTCTTTGGCTTATCTACTGCACCCAGGGTATTCACAAAATGCCTAGCTCCAGCCATTGCATATTGCAGGCAGAGAAAAATTTAAATTTACCCATACTTGGACAATTGCCTGATTCAGGCGGACAATCAGGAATTGCCACTCCAGCACCTGACATTTGTAAAGAGACTTCTAACTTTACTGGGGTACACCATCAATGAAAATAAATCACATCAGGTACCCAACCAACAGATTGTATTCCTGCGAGCAAGCTTGAACACAACTTCCCAGATGGCATTCCTCACTCCAGAAAAACAAATTTATTTTACAAACTACTTCAATCTACTGGCCACCAAAAACCAGCTGTCTGCAAGAAAAATACTGCAAGCCCTAGGGGTCGTGGCCTCTTGCATCCTACTAATTCCATATGCAAGACTACATATGAAGAAACTTCAGTGGTACTTAAAACGTCTCTGGTGTCAACATTCTCAGGACCTGGAAACAATGATTCCTATCATTCCTTGCCTAAGGGCAGAGTTCCTTTGGTGGGCAGGGGCCTGCTACCACAACAAAGAACTCCTTTTCACTCAATCTGCTGCCGCCCAAACCCTAACAACAGATGCATCAGACTATGCATGGGGGTCTCACATGGTAGGACAATGTATTCAAGGCAAAAGGAACCCAAAGCAAATGCACCTGCATATCAATCAAAAATAAATGTTTGCTATACAGAATGCTTTATTCTTCCAGGGCAGCTGTTGATAAAGACAGACAACACCACAGTTATGTGGTACATAAACAAGCAGGGGGGAACCCATTCCTACCCACTTTGCAGGTTAGCCATGGCTCTGTGGAACACAGCCTTGAGCAATAAAGTGCACCTGCAAGCTCAGTTCCTGCCAGGCAAACTAAATTCACTGGCAGATGACTTAAGCAGAAATCTCATGGACCCATACGAGTGGAAACTGGAACCTAATTCATTCAAGCTTCTGATCCACAGGTGGGGGACCCCAGAGGTGGACCTCTTTGCTTCCCCTCAGAACTATCAATTGAGCAAATATTGCACCAGAACTCCCCACAGCCAAGCATGGAAAAGTGGATGCTCTGTCCTTTACATGGGAAAACCTTTCAATCTATGCCTTTCCCCCTCTGCCCCTCCTCTCGAAGGTTCTGCTAAAGGTCTAACAGGACAAGCCAAGAAAAATCCTGATTGCACTGACTGGCCATGCCAGCGCTGGTACCCACTTCATGCAGTCTGACAGTACTGCCACCATGGCACCTGCCTCAGACCTCCCTCCCTGCTGTCCCAGCAGGAGGGTCAGATTTTGCATCCTCCGCTACAAACCCTGAAACTAGCAGCCTGGCTCATCCCCTGAACTCATCACCAGCAACCCTCAGTAAACAGGTGCTGGATGTCATCCTGAGGTAAGGAGGCCTAGTACTAGAAAATCCTATTCAGAAAAGTGGAAAAGATAATGTTCTTGGAGCCAGTCTCAAGGAATGGACACAACTGTGCCCAGCTTACCTCACATACTAGATTACTTTACAGAAGTGCTCCACAAAGGCCTATCCTTCTCTTCAATTAAGATTCATGCCTATGCCATCTCAGCTCATTATAATAGTGAGCCACCCCTTTTCTCTCATCCTCTGGTCAAACAGTTCCTGAGAGGAGTTTAAGACCTCCAGGAGAGCTCACACTCCAGCCTGGGACCTTAACTTTGTATTGGAAAAACTCATGCCTTCCACCTTTTGAACCTGCTGCTTCAGCAAAGTTAAAATTCCTCTCCTGGAAAACAGCTTTACTTCTAGCCATCACTTCAGCAAGAAGAGTGTCTGAATTGCAGGCCCTTATGGCCGTGGAACCCTTCATCATCTTCCATGTGGACAGGGTTTCCCTCAGGACTAACATACCATTTATGCCCAAGGTGGTATCTAGTGTGGCTTTAAACCAATCCATTCATTTGCCAATCTTTTTCCCTAATCCACAGAGTAAAGGGGAAAGGATCCTGCACTCCTTGGATGTGCACAGGCAGCTTAGGTTCTATCTGGACAGGACTAAACCTTTCAGAAAATCTGACCAGCTGCTAGTCAGCTTTGCTACAGAGGCAGAGGGCAAGGCCATTTCAAAGCAGACCATTTCTAAATGGATAGCACACTGCATCCATTTCTGCTACAAACACCATGGCAAATCTACCCCACAGGGGATCAGAACACATCCCACTAGGGCTACATCAGCCTCTACAGCATTTCTCAGGGGAGTCCCTACCAGGGACATCCTGGAAGCTGCATCCTGGAGCTCTATACACACCTTCACCAAGCATTAACACTTACCTACCTTTTCTAAATCCAGAGCTGGATTTGCCACAGCAGTCTTACAGTGCCTGCTTGACAGCCCTAATGCTTCTTGACTGCCTCCACCCATCCTCAGCTGTGGGAATCAACCCAAATGTGATGACTGCAACAGTGAAACAAAAAGAACTTAGTACAGTTGTGTACACTTACCATAAATGTAGATGTTCAAGCGTATTCACTGTTGCAGTCCTGGTTAACCCTCCCTCCAGCCCCCTGACTTCTCTATACTTCTACCTATTCTTCTTTGTTTAGCCGTATCTTATAACATTGGTATTTACTTTCTACTGGGGGTGTTCCACACCATGTAATTGCTTCCTATTCTGGGGTCTCCTGACATCTGATGCAAGAAAAACTGATGTAATGGCATCGGCTGCATGTTATATACCCCTGACGACCTGACGTCATGGAAGAAGCGACAGCATCCGACGCAGAAATCCCAAGACTCTGGTATTCAGGCCGACTGAGGGCTACCTGCAGGCAGATAACCCAAATGTGATGACTGCACTCGAACATCTACATTTATGGTGAGTGTACACAACTGTACTTTAGACGTTCTACACTAAATCCTTCACTTCGCAGATATGCTATAACTTCAGCTTCAGTTTGTTTTAACTTCTACATTATTTAACTTCTTTTTGCATTGCCCCTTTGTGATCTTATTTTTTGTATTGTGAAATTTTCCATATCTGGCGACCTTTCCCTTAATTTCTTTTCAAATATCTTTGGAGCTGGTTTTTTTTTTTTTGTATTGATTAGTTTGGCTTTCTCATTTCCATAAATATTGCAACATATGAGATCTCTCTCTCTTTCCCGTGTCCATTTTTTCATATTTTATACTAGTCAAAAATCTCTAGGTTTTTTCTTTGTATTTTCGCACTTCCTCAGTTTCTTCTTTTTCCAAATAGCCCAACATTTTTTGGTGTTTATAATTTTTTCGTGGATCTGTTGTATTAATGAACACAAATTTGCATGTGAAGTTTTTGACAGTTTTTCTTGTGCAAGTATTTTCTCTCTTCTAATTTCTCTCAATCTTTTTGAATATCTTCTATCTGGAATGTCTAGGCTTCTTGCATAATAGTAACAATTCATAATTTTCTTCTTATCCTCAATAGTCTATTCTGTCATCTTTATGGCTCTTTTTCTGGCCTTTCTGTTTTTGTGGACTATTACTACCATCTATAAAAGGGGGGCATCCTCCCCCTGATTCTGGCTTAACCCCATTTTAGGAATGTTTCTGTGTTTTGAGGATTATGCAATGTCATTTGTCCCAGTCCTGGCACCAGTGCACATACTACGATTAGGCACTTTTTTATCCTGGGACTTGTGCATCCAGCTGCCTTTTTAAATTTTTAATCGAGTTCTGTCCATGGATATATGCCATGTAAAATACAGTCTAAATATCAGTGTCATCTTGGTAAGATCTTTAAAAACAGGGTCCACCTCATTATGGTACTGATTAAGACCTGAGGATGAATTAATTTTCAGCAATACTACTCTCCTTTGCTTGCTGATTTTATCATCTCTTTATTTGGACCCCATCATCTGTTTGTGTAAGTAAGGCTGGATATGAATGGGCAGTTGTTAGGTTTATAGATGATACAGATGTGAGGAAGTTGTGAGTAGGTTAGATGATCTGGTTATTCTGTCACTATAATTCCCTAAGGGCAGTAGAGTGGTGGGTCCTATTAGTAAAGTCGGCAGGAAATCATGCTACTTTGTTGTAGCATTAGTCACATTTGTTTAGCAAGGTCGCTTGGAGTTTGTTTAGGATTGGAGCTAGGGATGTTAGAGCTTGCCTACAATGTTTCAATGATGTCTGAGAGTAGGGGTTTGGCTCTATAGAGAAATTTTAGCTTTTGGTGTATTTTCTTTTCACTATGTTTTATACGAGTGTCAAATTGTAGGTTCTCATCTTATGTTGACTGTAAGCTGTTTGACCATAAATAGGATTAGTTTGGATTTATTTGGATTTAGGAAAATCTGAGCAGATGCCATCCATGCTTCTGTATAGGAAAGTTCTTGACTGATGTATAACTGTGACATCATCTGCATACTGTACCAGTGATGCAGTTTTACAGGTTATATATATAGATTGTTGATGTAAATGGTAAATAGAATAGGTCCCTAAATTGGCCCTTGTGGTACACCGACTGGGATGAGGAAAAAGGATATAATGTCATTCTGTCACTTGAATGCTTAAGCTCTGTTTAGGAGGTAGCTACGAAACCATGATATAACAATGCTTTCTAGTTCTAAGTTATAGATTACGTGTACGAGAATGGAGTGCGAGACTGTCAAAAGTCTTGGATAAGTCAAGGACGAGGGCAGACACTAAGTTACTGTCATTCCTGTTTGTGTTTCATGGAGATTTTCTGTGAAGGGTTACAAGACTTGGTGACTGGATACATTTCAAGTATTTTTAAAAAGTGGAAAAGGATGGCTATGGGCCTGTAATTTGAGAGTTCAATTGAATAACCTCATTTGTGGAGGGGAGAATGTGGCTTTTTTCCAGAGGGTAGGGACATATGCTACACTGACAACACAATTTGTTAGAGTTGAAATGGGGAAGTCTATAGCTTCAGCTGCCATCTTAAGATATTCGCCAGGTAAGTTAATGAAGACTAAGGAAGTGGTTTTCAATTTAAGTGGTTGTGTGTGTGTGTGTGTGTATATATATATATAACACACACACACACACACACATATATGTATATTTATAATGGTGAGGACTGGCTGGGAGGAGAGGTTATGGAGAAGAATGGTAGGTGATGCTGATGTTTTCTTATTGGTATGACGGAAGTTTTTGGAGTAGGGATTAGACTGATCAATTGAAATGGGAGTTGTGTGCATCAGCAATGGTGGAAGAGTTGCTGGTGTTTAGTGTAGGAGTTGGTTGAGGGGTATGGATGGGATTAAGCAACTGTTCCATGGAGGAGCAGAATGTTTTCGGGTTTTTTTGGTAGTTTTTATGTTTTTATCTAACTTAAGTGGATTTTTTATTTGGTTTCGGGGTTGTCTGAATTTTTGGAGGTTTGTTAGTGTTTTTTTTAGATGGCCACATATTCCATACTTTAATCTCATGAGGTGTTTTGTAACTCTTGAAAACCTTGGGGCCAGGTTTGATCTTTACTTACCTTTTTTCTGAGTGTTACAAGTTCATTTAGGATGTTCAAGAAAGTAAAGGTAAAAAGAGTTACTATGTCATCTAGTGGAATGTATTTTAGAATGTTTCAGTTATAAAGTGTTAGATAAGAGCTGACAGTTTTTGTTGAAATATGTGAGATTATGTGCCATGCTAAAATGTCGCAGCTTTTGTTTATTAATTTGCTTTCTTATTAAGTAAGTAGGGAGATGATCACTTAGGATGAATGCAAGAATACCTGAGGTACAGATTTTATGGGGCATAGAAATTAAGAATCCAGTCAATTATAGTTTCCTTAGTGTTATTTTTATTATACAGGAGTAAAGATTATTTAAGGAACTGTAAAGATTTGCTGATTGGTTAGGTAATCTGGTGGAGAGAGAGAAAGCCAGTCAATATTAAAAATCATCCAATATTAATTTTTTCTTGGAGACCCGGCAGAGGTAACCTTCTGCATTGGGGAGGTTATTACCAGGTGAATAATAGGCACCAGTGATGAATAATGTTTTGTTTTAGTTAATTTTGAGAGTAGATATGAAAATGTCTGCCCTTCTAAATTGTGAGGGATTTTGCAGTGAAGGGATGAGCTGCAAAGAATTTTTGTATAGTATTGTAAATCCACCATCCCTTTTATGTCTGTCTGTCTGCCCTTAGTATATTATAGTTTGGGTGTTGACTTTAGTTATCTTTTGTTTCTTTTTTCAGCCAAGTTTCCGTTAGTTACTACTATGTCTGGAAGATGCAGGGTAAGCCAGGTGTGCAATTGAGGTATTTTGTTATAGATGCTTGTAATGTTTGCATGTGTAAAATAAAGGGAAAAACAAGCAGTCTTGTGTTGTGCTGAAGAGCTGAGATTTGTGGATGCCATAGAGTTAAAGATTTCTGGAAATGCAGTTGGTCCATGCATTGGGTAGATGTTGCAACTGAGTTTTAAGTTTGGGAACATACGCTGGTAATAACGAAAACATTTAATCTGATTATGACAATCTTCATTTTATCCTTCACAGCTCTCGTTTCCTGCTTTCTGAAACGGTCACAACTAACTACTCCTCTCTAGCTTTAGTCATTTGGGTAAAATGTTTTGACCCTTTTCTCACAGTTTCTCCCTTTTTCTTTAATTTCTCTTCTTAAACTTAGTGTATTCTGTAAAGTTATAAAACAAAAACAAGTCGGGACCCGAGTATGGCTAAAAACCAGAACTTTAATCCACAAATTTAAAACAGACAAGTAAATACAATCCTGTAAAGCACTTTTCGTCTAGTTGGTAACTCTTCTTCCTCAGATACTAGAGTATCTTTTGACTTGTTTTTGTTTTATCAGTTTGTTTTAGCCATTGTTTTTTTTTTTTTTAATTCTGTTGTGTCATCATTGATGCATTTTTTTCCCTTACACTTTTGTGCATTTCCCACTATCTTCGCTGATTATTCCCTCTTTCCTCTCTCGTAGCTTTTTCCTTTCCCTGTACACACTTGTGTACTTCTCTAGCTATCATTGTTGGTGGTCTTTTTCCCTTGGCTTCTGTATATATATATATATATATATATATATATATATATATATATATATATATATACACACACACACACACACACACACATATATGTCATATTTTTTCCTCTGTCACTTCTTTTTCTTCTAAGAGTTTTAAGTGGCTATTTTTCTAGCTTCCTTTTTCCTCTGGGTTCAAAAATGCCAGAAGTGTGGGCATAAAATTCCCTTGTCAGATTTCCTTTTCTCTATGTGTTCATTGTGTAGGCCCTCATCATTTTCAGGAAGACTGTAGCATTTGTCATGCCTTTAGTTACCAAGCTCTTGTGGAAAGGTGAAACAAGCTTATTTTAAAAGGTCTACTTTCCTCAGCTTTTGGCAAAGCCTTATCTTCTGTACATAAAGCAAAGACAAACGTCTCATCTCTTTCATCTTCATGTTCTCTGGATAAAGGCAGAAAAAGAAGCCTCTCTGTTCTGACCTCCCTGTCTGTTCCAGAAGCTAAGAAGTTGGAAGTCCTTGGTTGAAAAATCTTCAGTGGAACCACAGGCCTCTGCTGCTGACACTCCGGTGCCAACACCCATTCTGGCACAGATTGTCATTTCAAGCCTTTCAACGACGAGGACCTCAGTAAAGAAAATCATTACCATCTCACCTGCTATGACCAGAATCCCTAGAACTACTTCCTCACCATTGATTGATCCCTTTATTTGGGTGCTCCCAGAAATATTTTTTTCAGAGGCCTAAGTCCCTTTCTGCCTCGTCTGTCCGCTCCACCAAAAGTCTTCCCAACTCGACATGGAGAGGCTAGTGAATTAAATCTTATGGGCTACAGGAATTTCAGGCCCCTTTTTGGGTCCGACCCCCTCAGTTCTTGGTACCGAAGCTTCCTTTAGACCACTAACTACTACTCCTCTAACATCCTTGGAGATCTTAGAGTCCTCTGTTGCAGATCTCCTGGCACCGACTGTACTGGCTCTGGAGTTGTTTGCTTCTTTGGAGCCAGTAGTTACCCTGAGCTCTGTTTAATTCTGAACCAGAGACCTCCTGGAGCCATAGCTACCATGTCGGTTCCGGGGGGGGGTTCAGATCTCAACTCCAAATTTTTCATAGCCATCCATGCTCCCCGGAGCTTTGGCTTGAGTAAGTTTGGCTTTGGTTTTGAGGGTAAGTTATTCAGAGTGGGGAGTGTCTCCAGTTCCAGGCTCCCTTCCCTCTTCAAGGGGGCCTGCCTTCGAAGCAATGCAGGGAGCCCTTTCTCTTACAGAGACTTGGTCTGCCCCTTCTTTCTTGGAACAGGTACCCCCCCTCTAGTTCAGTTATTCCTCCTGCCTGTATACTGGGACAGTAGGTGCTGAAGCCTCAGGTGTCACAGGCTCAAGTACTGTCATCTTCTGACACCTCCTCAGATTATCCCCCTGAGGAGGTCCCTCAGAAAAAGAAGTGCAAGAGGAAGCACTTGGATTCCCCCCAGGAATCGGTCACCGAGGATACAGATTTCGATGAGGGGGTGGGTCCCCATGGTCACCTCCTGAATATGTTTAACTTGGCGACATCCTGGACATTTTAAAACAGAGGGGTGGCTGGAAGTTCCAAAACCTTTCATCTGAGGAATCTGTTTACCTACAGGCTTTTGGCACCTGCCTGTCTACCTCTTGGTTGACACCGCCCGCTGATGAAGTCATTCAGTTGATTTCACAGCAGGCATGGAAGGCTTCAGACACCATCGAGCCCATTCCCAAAAGATCTGATAAGATACTTTCCACCCCTAAAGATAAACAGTTCTGGGCCAAGAGGTTAGCTGTAGGTGCTATGGTCATAGCAGCCGCCACTATAAAGGAACTTGCTGAGGAGGGTTCCTCTGTTCAGCCACCCAACAGGAAGTCTCAGGCTATGAACAGATTTGGGAAGCAGATCTACGATTCATCAACCTTCGCCATTAGGTCCTTGAATTTTTTGGCACATTTCACCAGACTCCAGCGGGATCTGTTTAAGGAGTTGTCAGACGCCCTTTTTTTTTTCTATTTTAATATTGACTGGCTTTTTCTCTCTCCACCAGATACTCAGGTGGGAGCTGTAGCTGAGGAAGTCCAAGAGAAAGTGGCTTCCCAGTTGGCTACCGTGGAGTCTATGTCCAATTCTTCCATGAGGCTGATCACCCATACAGCCAAAGGGATGTCCAGAGCTGCGGATGCAGGCATAGCCATAACGAAAACCACCTGGTTGCACCTATATGATTTTATGGAACCATTCAAGTCTTCTTTCGTCACTGCTCCTTTTGATGGAACACCTTGTTTTACCTGAAAGTGACAGACTTTATCCAGGTGTGAGAAGAATGGTAAGAACCTTACTGCTGTGGGTGTACATTTTTCCACCCCCCCAAAGGTCCTTTTCTAGGAAGCAGAGGAGTGGTGGAAAAATGTGGATCTGAAGTAGTTTACTTCATTTGGTCTGTGGGTTTCGGATCCATATCGGATCCGACACTGCCGCATTTTCCAGCTATTGATCGGAGCTCCAAGTTCCAGGCCTTACCCATAACACCTCCTGTCTCCTTCCTCCCTTCAGATCTTGTTTGCCGCCAGCGAAGCTACAAGTGTGGTCCGAGGTCTTAGCATAGTGGGTCGTGTAAGTGGTGCTTTTTTCATAATTTCTCTCTCTTTTCTTCTCTTCTTTTTTCTTTACCTCCCCACAACATTTCTCAGTAAAAAAAAAAAAAAAAAAAAAAAAAGTTCTCTGTTCTATCTTTCCTTTCTATTTAGGGTATGTGACTGTGTGTCTAGGCCTGGTTCAGGGATGTCGTAAGCCCCTAAACCAGGGTTCAGAAAATGCACAGAGTGTGGCCATAAGCTCTCCCCAGCAGATAGCCACATTCTGTGTGTGGTGTGTCTGGGTGTAGTACACCTTAAGACCTCCTGTCCTGTCTGTGCTGGGTTCAACCCCAGAGCACTTGGGGACAGGAGGGACAAGTTGATCTTGAAAGGACTGCTTCCCTCATCAGGGACCGCAGTCCTTTCTTCTCCCTCTGGGGGGGCAGCCGCTAAATCTTCATCCTCTTCCCCGGACTCAGGGACTCAAACTCCTGCCAAGAGGTCCAGGGAAGGGGAAAGGGCCAAAAAAGTTAGGCCACGAAAGAGATCCACTGATCGCTCTTTGCAGGCTGGTCCGCCACCGAAAGTGACGCCTCCTACTAGGCCTGGGTCTCCTCTGCTCTGGTCTCCCGGCTTTACCCTGAGCCCAAGGAAACCCCTAGCCGGTTACCAGGTACGTCTTCTCCCCACCGGCCTTCCAAACCTGTTTCAATGGCTTCTTCCCACTTCACTCGGAGCCTGAACGAGGCGGAGATGAACAAGATGATGCAGAGATTTATCCACACTCAGATTCAGATGGGGGCCTAGCAGGCACAGATTTTCTCTGGAGAAGGGGAGCTTGCAACGTTTTTTCCAACCTGTAACTCCTTCTCCGATACAACCTTTGGCTTCGGAGTTTTTGGATCCAAGGACCCTTGGGGTCGAGGGGTTGGCACCAATGCTACCATGTACCTCGACGCCGGCCATTGACTTGAGCTTGTCGGATTTGACTGGGTTGGATCTGAGCCTAGCTCTCAGAGCCATAGTCTAGGGGTCGAATCTAAAGGGGTGCTGTCGGCTCTGAGAGTTTCAGAGCGTAGTATCCCATTTGGCATCTCGGCTCTGACTCCCATGTCGGGTCAGGGGGGTAACGGCCCCTGCTGATATTTCCCAGGAGGTTTGTTCCCCTTTAGCCTTCAGCGTGCTGAAGAGGGTTCTCTCAGTGTTGAGACCCTTAACCATTTTGTCCTCGGACTCCGTCCAGACCTCCTCAGCTCTGGGTGTGGTCCCGACTGTCTTGCTGTCTCAGGGACAGCCCATGACCGTTCTGCCTCAGTAAGCTCCCCCAAGGGAACAACAAGAGGTTTGCCAGTCCTCCCCAAAGAGTTCCACTGAGGAGGCCCCTTGCAAATGGATGTGTAAGAGGAGGCATTTGGACTCTTCACCCGAGTCCCTCACTGAAGACACTGACTTGGAGGAAGGGGAAGATTCCCCACGGTCACCCCCTGAAGATGTCTCCTTTGGAGACATCATGGAACTCCTTTGCCAGAGGGGGGAGTGGACTGCCCCAAAAACCGACCTCGGATGAGTCAAGTGTTCCTAGAGGCATTCGGCTTGGGCCCATCTACCTCTTGGAGTGTCCCCTCCTGTGGATCCTTTAGTGGATCTCATAACATATAGAGCATGAAAGAAACCGGACACCGTGGAGCCTATCCCTAAGCACCCCAACAAGGTGTTGAGCTCCCCATCAGACAGAACATGCTGGAATAAGGGGTCACCAGTGGATGCAATGTTTGTGACAGCCACCACCAAGAAGGAGCTCACGCAGGAGAGCTCCACGGTTCATCCTCCTGATCGAGAATCGAGGGTGATGGACCATTTTGGGAAGCGGGTCTATGCTTCAGCAACCTTCTTTGTTAGGGAGCTGAACTACATGGCAGATGTCATTCGACTTCAGTTAGACCTGGTCAAGGAAGTCGCTGAGTCGACCCCGGAGTCCATGTAAGCGGAGGACAAGAAGACGCTCTCCGCTCGAATGGCCACTCTTAAAGCGGTTGCAAATACGTCCATGTGCCCTTCTCTCTCATGCTACAGAGGGAGCCACCAGGGTGGCCGTGACAGGCGTTGCCATCAGGTGCCACACCTGGCTGTGGCTCTGTCAATTCTTGGAACCCTTTAAGGCGTCATTCACAAATGCCCCATATGATGGTTCTTCCCTTTTCGGGGAATCTGTCAGAGACACTGGTCCAGAGCAAGAAGGATGGGAAGATACTATCTGCCGTCGGGATCCACTTCTCCTCCCCTCAAATATCCTTTTTCAGGAATCAGAGAGGGACAAAAAGATGTGGTTCTGGATATCTCGGGTGTTTTCCTGAGATGCTTAGGACTCTCCTTCTACCAGAGGTGGAGTGGGTTACGACAGATGCCGCCCTAGAGGCAGAGAAGGTCCAAGGAATTTTGGGTCCCGAGAACCATTCTTGGAGAAGCCCTGGAAGCAGCCCTGAAAGTTTGCCTGACTGCCCATCTCTGAAGGCAGTCTGGGGTCGCCTGTTGCTACACCCAAAGGCATGGTAGTCCATTACGACAGATCGCTGGGTGTTGCGCATTATATCTAGAGTTTATTTCGTTCTGTTCAAGGAACCACCTCAACCGAACAAGCACCTCCCAGACGTTCCACCCACGCAAAGGGAGAAAACAGCGCTAGAAATAAGAAAGCTGCCTACAGAAACGGGACATCCAGCCTCTCCCACTAGACCAGTCTGGATCTGACATTTATTCCAGGTTCATTTAGTCCAAGAGAAAATGGGGGACCTCAGACCCATCTTGGATCTGTCCACATTGAACCTGTCAGTAGCCAAGGCGAAGTTCCAGATGGTCACTCTTCAATCCATCTTCAATCCATCTTGCCCTATCTGCAGCCGAACGATTGGATGTGGTCTATCAACCTCCAGGATGCGTACTATCACGTCAAGATGGACAGGCGCTCCCAGTGGTTTCTCCACTTCGGGCTAGGAGACAATCATTATCAGTTCAGAGCCCTTCCCTTTGGTCTCATCATAGCACCCTGAGTGTTCACCAAGGTGATGGCGGTAGTAGCGGCTCACCTGAGGCTTCAAGGGTATTCAAGTCTTTGCTTACCTGGACGATTGGCTCTTCGCTACCCCTTCCGAGCATCTACTTTGTCAAGCCAGAGATTACTTCCTTTCGCTAGCAAACAAACTGGGCATCACCATTAATCTCAACAAGTCTTCACTGGCCCTGGTTCAGATCCTAGACTTTATTGGGGCTCGGCTGAACACTATCCAGATGAGAGTTTTCCTCACTACAGACAGGATACATAATCTAAGGTTACACGTGATGTATATTCTTCGAACCCAAGTCCCGACAGCCGAAGCAGTCCTGAATACATTGGGTTCCGTGGTGGCCACGATCAGTCTTCTACCTATGGCACGTCTTCTCATGAGAATCCTTTAGTGGACTCTTGAGGTTCAGTGGTCTCTGTTAGATCTTCCTCTGTCTCTCCCAAGTTTGCAGGGACTCTCTTTGGTGGTGGATTCAGTCTCCAGATCTCCTCAGGGGATGCTCCTTTCACCCCTCCTTTCCCAAGTCCACGGTGACCACAGATGCCTCCCAGCTTGGGGGGGGGGGTCACTGCTCGGGAAGGACAGTCGAAGGCACATGGTCCCCTTCCAAGACCAGCTTGCATATTAACGTGCTTGAGACAAGGGTGGTTTTTCTTGTGTTGTAGGCCCTTTATGCTCATCTTCCTCTAGGAACAATTGCAATTCAGACAGACAATATGTCAGTAGTCTGATATACCAACAAGCAAGATGGAACCAGATCTTATCCCTTCGCGAAGCCATGAGAGTGTAGGAATGGACAATCTCCACTGGCCGCTTTCTGGTGGCAACGCACATTCCGGGACAGTCCAACATTCTAGCGGACAGGCTCAGCAGATTTATCCTGATGCCTTACGAATGGTCTCTGAATCCTGCAGTAGCGGAACAGATCTTTCTAAAGTGGGGTCGTACTTGCTGCAATCCATTCGTATCTCCTTCCAACATGAAATGCAGCGAGTTCTTTGCTCTGAACACCCCGCAGGGGGGGAAGCCCCCAGAGACACACTGGTTCATGCTTGGCCTCCCGGTCTCCTGTATGCTTATCCTCCACTACCCCTCATTTTGGAGTTACTTCAGAAAGCCAGAAGGCTGGAGAGCACTGTGATCCTCATCACCCCATTCTGGCCTTGCCATGTTTGGTTCCCCTCGCTATGGTCTCTAGAGTTTCAGCCATGGATGTTGGATCCAGTTCCGGATCTTCTTACTCATCCCTCAGGGATTTTCACCCAGCTGTGGACAGTCTGAAACTCATGGCTTGGCTGCTCCAGTTCCCATGATCATTAGGACTCTCGGCTTATCATCGCCCATTAAGTCTATTTTGGTGGTGGCTACACAAGTCTTCCACCAGAAAGGTGTATCGGAGCAAGTGGAAGCGCTTCTCCTTATGGGCTTCTCAGTGTGCATTGGATCCTTTTACTGCTCCTCATTCTGCAGTCTTAGAATTTCTGCAGAGTATTTTTCATCAAGGTGCCAGTTCATCCACAGTTAAAGTTCACCTGGCAGCTATTTCTAATTTTCATGCGGGTGTGAAAATGTCTTCTTTGGCCTCTTCCAAACTTTGCAAGACCTTCCTTAAGGGTACTTTTCTTCTTAGACCCCCTGTTAAGGACCCTATGTCTCCATGAGATCTTTAGTGTTGCAGGCCTTGGTTTCCACACCTTTTGAACCTGCAGCTTCAGTAGACTTGCAGTTTTTACCCTGGAAGACTGCCTTTTTGCTTGCCATTACTTCAGCTAGAAGAGTATCAGAGCTTCAAGCTCTGTCTATCAAAGTACCTTATATGATTTTTCACAAAGACAGGGTTTCATTGCATACTAATCCATCTTTCCTTCCTAAGGTAGCCTCAAAAGCCAGTATTAATCAGACTATCAATCTTCCAGTTTTTTTCCCTAACTTTCAAAACAAAGAGGAATATAAATTGCACCTGCTAGGTGTTCATAGGCAATTGAGATTCTACTTGCACAGGACGAAATCCTTTCTTAAGTCAGATCAGCTGTTTGTCTCTTACTCCAAACCTTTCTTAGGTAAACCAGTTTCGTAAAGTAATAATTGCTCGTTGGATCTCCCAGTGCATTGTTTGAGCATACTCTGTTAAGGGAATGTCTCCTCCAGGGCAAGGGAAGGCACATTCTACCTTATCTATGGCTACTTCAGCTGCCTTTTGGTCCAGAGTGCCACTGGATTATATCTGTTCGGCAGCCACTTGGTCCTCATCGCATACCTTAATTTCACATTACA
This sequence comes from Protopterus annectens, assembly GCF_019279795.1. NCBI lineage: Eukaryota > Metazoa > Chordata > Ceratodontiformes > Protopteridae > Protopterus > Protopterus annectens. The sequence goes on from NC_056735.1 coordinate 1,278,114,319, forward strand.
AACTGGATATTGTGCCTTGGAATAGGGCATCCTTTGACTCTGCAGTGCTCTGGAATATCCTTCCATGCGGGCCACCCAAGTGTTCGGTAGCTGGGGACTCTGTTCCACAGGTTGAAGACCAAATGAAATAAACTATTTCAGATAAAGAAGTTATGTACTCACCATAACATTCTATCTGAGTAGTTGTACTTCATTTGTCTTCAGCCATCTCCCCCTACCTTGTCACTTTTGTGCTGGTTTTTATGCCTTTGAATACCTTCGTCAGATCCTTGGTCCTGTTAGGGCTTAAGAAATTTTTGTGGTTCACAATAGTGATAAGGTTTTGTTGGGCTGGGTGTCTCGTACTAATTTGGCAGCAAACTCTATCTGAAGGGAGGAAGGAGACGGGGGTGTTATGGGTAAGGGGAGGAGTTTGGAGCTCAGATCAATAGCTGGAAAATGCGGCTGTGTCAGATCCGATATGGATCCGAAATCCACAGGTTGAAGACATATTAAGTACAACTACTCAGATGGAACATTATGGTGAGTACATAACTTCTTTTTCAAGAAATCCCAAGGGCCTTTCCAAGACTCACGTGAAGGTAGTTCCCCCAGGGGCAGAGGGGGGAACCAAAACAGAAGACGCTGCCGTCTTGGCAGAGGTGGCCCACAAAACCAGGGCTTCAGGGATTCCTTTCCAGGGAAGCCCTTTCAGTGTTCCTGAAGGGAGACCCAATTGTCTTCCTCTGGAGGCAGTCGGGTGACTCTCGTCCTTGCACCTAAACACCTGGCTAAACATAATAGATTCCTGAGTGCAATGGATCGTATCCAGAGGCTATATCATTCCTTTTTCTCACCCCTCCCCATGTACTCAAGAAAATCCCTGATGTTCCACCCAATCAGAGGGATTTGCAGTGCAAGAAATTCAAAAACTGCTGGACAAGAGAGTCATTCAAGTAGTCCCACCACACCACAAAGGATCTGGCACCTACTCAGGTTTCTTTTTTAGTGCCAAAATAGACATGGGACTGGAGACTGATTTTGGATCTCAATGTGCTATACAAATCTGTTCGGCAAACAAAGTTCTGGATGGTCACAGTACAGTCTGTTCTCCCTTTCTGAAGAAAGATGTGCTCAGTAGACCTTCAGGATGTGTATTACCATGTAGAGATAGACAAATGATCCAGAATGTTCCTCCACTTCTGTCTGGAAGCCAGTCATTACCAATTCAGAGTTCTGCCTTTTGGTCTCACCACAGCCCCCAGGGTGTTCAAAAATGCTTGGCGGTGGTAGCAGCTCACTTAAGACTGCAAGGATTCAGAGTGTTTTCGTACTTGGATGACTGGCTTATAACTACTTAGACCAAGCATCAATTAATGGGGAACAGAGATTACACCCTCAACATCTGCGCACATGTAGGGATTCCATTAAATCTAGAAAAATCGTGTTTAACCCCAACAAAAAATTAAAATTTGTAGGGGCAGTTCTGAATTCTAAAACAGTAGCTTCCCTTCATCCAGAAAGATATCAGAGAATAGTGGTACAAGTTCAAAAGATAATCTGCAGAAAGAGGGTTCCAGCTCGACTAGTCTTGCAAGTTCTAGAGTCGATGGCAGTTTCTATAACTCTAGTACTCTTAACCAGGTTATATATGCAAATTCTGCAGTGGCTACTAGCTTCCCAGTGGTCTATCCTTCATCAATCGCTGTCAGATCAAGTACTAATCACCAGTTGTCGCTGCCAGATCAAGTACTAATCACCAGTTGTTGCATAATGGATTTCTTTGGTGAGTACATTCCTAACAAATTCTCCACGGCCATCCATTTGTTCTTCCAGAACCCACAGTCATAGTGACCATGGACGCCTCTCAGATGGGGTTGGGGGTCATTATCTGGGTAAGACGGTCCAAGGCACTTGGTCCCAATTAGAGGCTAATTTGCATATCAACGTATTGGAAATAAGAGCAGTGCTTCTTGCATTGCAGGCTTTTCAGACAGGTCTTCCTGAAGGGACTGTTGGAGTTCAAATGACAATATGTCAGTGGTCTGATACATCAGCAAGCAGGGAGGAACCAAGTCTTATCCCCTTTGTCGAGAAGCCCTTAAGAGTGTGGCAGTGGGAAATCTCTTCCATCCTCTTTCTAATAACAATGCACATTCCAGGAGTTCCAATGTGATTGCAGGCAAGCTGAGCAAATGCATCCTTCATCTTCACAAGTGATCTCTCAATCTAGAAGTGGTGAAATTGATATTTCATCATTGGAGTCAACCTTGCTGCAATCTGTTTGTGTCCCCACTAAACAAGTGCAGCAATTACTTCTCCCTGATTCCCTTTCTGGGGAAGTCACCCAGAGATGCTGTCCTCCACAATTGGCCCCCAATACATCTAATTCCAAAGTTTTTACAGAAAGCACTCTGGTTGAAAAGCACATTAATCCTCATTGCCCCCTTTTGACCTTGACAGATTTGGTTCCCCTTTCCTTTGGTCTTATCTGATCCAACAACCTTAGATTCTGGACCCAGTACCAGATCTTCTTTCCCATCTGGACGGTCTTGTTCACCAAGACATTTTGAACCTCAAGCTGACTCCGTGGTTCCTCCAGTTCCATTAGTTGCTAGGCATCCTAATATTTCCTCTCCAGTACAACATCTCCTTTTGTGGGCTTGTAAATAAGGACTGGATCTATGAAATCCGCCTGGCGGAATTAAAGGCCACCAAAAACAGTGTCTTCCAAGATAAACCATGGAGTCAGCTTGAGGTTCAAAATGTCTGAGTGAACAAGACCGTCCAGATGGGAAAGAAGATCTGGTACTGGGTCCATATTCCAAGGTTGTCGAAAGCTATATTTAAGTAAGTGGAAGAGATTTACCATTTGGGCCCATGGAAAGGAAATGTATCCTTTTTCTGCTTCCATAGAGCAGGTTTTAGATTTTTTAGCCTCTTTGTTTAATGCTGGAGCTTCTCCTTACACCATCAGACTACAATTGGCTGGAATCTCTAACTTTCATGAAAATTCAGAACTTTTTTAGCCTCTCATAGGCTTTGTAAGAGGCACACTTTTATTAAAAACCACCATTCAAAGATCCCACTCCTCCTTGGGACCTGAACTTAGTGCTACAAACCGTAATACATTCCCCCTTTCAACCCTCTGTGTAATGTGATCTAAAGATTTTATCTTGGAAGACACTGCTTTTGGTAGCCTTTAATTCCTCCAGGAGGATTTCATAGTTCCAGTCCGTATTGTCGGAACCTACTTATCTGATTTTCCATAAGAATAGCGTCTCTTTACGAACAAACCCCTCCTTTGTACCCAAGGTAATACCAGAGGCCAACATTAATCAGACTATTAATTTACCGGTTTTCTTCACTCATTCCAACAAAAGAGAATATGCCTTGCATTTCTACTTTCACAGAACAAAACACATAAGGCAATCAAGTCAACTGTTTTTCTTTTCCCATTACAAAGTTGGGAAAGCAGTCAACAAGGCTCCTGTAAGTGGATGAAAGATTGTATTTCATTCATCTATGATAAGAGTAAATTAACCTTGCCTAAGCCCATCAAAGGACATTTTACAAGGTCTTTTTGCCACTTCAGCAGTCTTGCAATCTAGAGCTTCAGGATGATATATGCAACAGCTACTTGGGCTTCTCCCCACACTTTTATTACTCATTACAAACTGAGCTTGATCTGTATGGGAAGATCATCATTTGGCTCGATGGTGCCAAGGAATATTCTTCCACATCTTCATCCAAGATTTTAAGTAGCTGGGGACTCTTTCCCATCTGTCAAGGATAAAATGAAGATTGACAACATCAGATAAAGAAGTTAAGTACTCACCATAATGTTCCGTTTGTGTTGTCTGTCTTCATTTATAGTTGACTTCCCTCCCTTCCATCCCCGACCTTTGATTTTTTTTTTTGGTGGACCAGATCACATATCCTTGTATAATTATTATTTAATCACAGTAGATAAGGCTTCCATCTGGCTTACTTTCTATATGTATGCGTATATAGTTTCTGCAAACTTGATCTGAGGTAATTGAGCGAGAGGGATTCTGGGTAGAGGTCACGCCTGAGAGTTTTTGGCTGTAGCGAGCTGTAGTAACGGCCAAGTCGGTTCCGATCTGTAGAAGCCATATGGCAAAAGCATTGTTAAAATGTAAGAGAATCCATATTATCTCAAGTGGGTCAAATTTGTTAATTTAAGTGGTAACCCCCTGTTCTGTTTAAACAAGGAAACAGGAATTATCTTGCTAGAACTGTCTTAGTCGCTGTTAGACTTATCTTGAGCATCGTTAACTGATATTGATATACAACACAGGCACTGTAAAAGGATAGGGGAGGATTAGCCAGTGTGGATACACCACCCCATTGGTAGACGTTTGGTCATATTCAACTGAGGTGTGTTTTACCTCCAATTAAAATAACCCTACATTGACATATTCACATTAGGTGTATTTTACCTCCACCTGTTAAAACACCTGGCTATTCTGATCCACTTTCTTCGGTTCTAGTTCATTTTCCAAGTGCTACATTAGCCAAGCTGGATGCCATGGCTGCACTCATGGCTATGCTGGTGGTTTGTGTGTAGAACTCTACATGGAAAGTAAAATAGTTGTTACTGAGCAGGACATTCAAAAGCTTACCCAGAATCTCCATCTCTCCAGGGATGACTGACCTGTCTTTTAGATACGATTCCATGATTGTCCGTATGCAGTACTGATGTGGAAGCGTGGTATACAATGCTTCCACATCTGTGTTTACCGAGATACTGGGCATGCATTTAATCTTTTTGAGGAAATCCAAAGTGTCTAATAAAAATGATTTATTCTTTCTGTAAGTGGTTTTATCTGAACTTCAAAGAATATTAAGATGGATTCTGTTAGACCCACCACTGGCCACAACAGGTTTGGGAAGGGTCAGTTATATTTTTATATGGGTTTGAGATTCCAAAGAAGTTGGGGATCTTTGGGTGGGCTATGATAAAAATGTCAACAATCATCCTCATGCATCCTTCTAAGTTCTTCATGGATATTGGAAGCCATTTGCACTGTGCCTAGGTCTTTTTTGCCATAATACTTTTCATTGCTGAGCATAATTTTGATCTTGTTAAAGTAACCAACAGTATCTGTGGCCATAGCTCCCCCACCCTTATCAGCCTTCATGACTCTTCTAGTCTTGTCATTGCTAAAGCCTTGATTTCTTCTTTTGATAAATTGTAAAATTTCTTTTTGGAAGGTTTACTTAGGACCTTCAAGACGTCTGCTTCACACTTGCTCTCAAAGGCTGTGAGTGAGGGGTGGACTGGGGAGCAAAAGTCACTGGCTAATTCTCGCTTAACTCAACTTAAATTACTCTGAACATCAGTACTATTCTTTTGATTGTCATTGAAAAATACTTGTAAGTTGACATTTCTGGCATGAAGTTTATGATCTATAACAGTGTTAATGAAATCACTTATACTTTGAGGGATAAAAGTCATTCCCTTACATAAAACCAGTCGTCCTTTTGCTGTGAGGGGTTTTGCTGCATGGTTCCAGATCTTAACCTTGCATTGTCCATCTTGCTGTTCCACCATCTTGTTTGTGGTTCCCTAAGCCCTTAAGTTCTCTCTTCCCTGTCCACACTCCTTTGCCCATAGTGTCCCTGTGGTGACGGTGGGATCCTCTGATGGCTTTGTTCCTTCATGTGGTACCTTCCTGGTATTTTTTGATTGCAGCTGGGTTTCTCTTGGGATGGTGTCACTTGATAGAGGGTGTTGGAGTGGGTGGGAGATTGTATAGCTATGTCCAGTCCGGGTGGGAACTGAGCCCTCTGAAAATTCTGATTCGCTTCAATAGTGTTCTGTCCTCTTGCTTGCTTTCCTGTATTGCTGTGGTGGTCCTGTTGGTTCTGTCCCATAGTGTCCTGTCCGTTTGTTTGCTGTTCTGTGTTGTGGCGGTTATGTGGCTACGTCCTTATGTGAACTCTCCTGTTGGGGTGTTGATGACCCCTGGTACGTCTGCTAGTGTTGCATTTCAAAATCATATTGGGTTCTTCATGATCTTTAGTGTCTCTGTCCATTTTGGCTATTTTCTTTTCCTTAGTTTTTTCCATCTAAAAAGTTCATGACTCTTTTTCCTATAGTCTGGTATTTCTCTGTAGACCCAAGATTATCTTTGCAGGCCTGTTCCACAGATAAAATTTCCTTGGTGGTGGCATCCTGTTCGGGTCTTATTATGGTCAGGTAGGGTGGCCACTAATTTGAGGCTTGCCTCTTCAAGTGTTTTGTTCCATTGCTGATATAGTTCCTCAGGAGCATTGTTCCAAATGGGAATTTTCATAAGCTTGAGTCCCCTAGGTGGAATTCCTTTGTCCAGGCTGTTGTTGAAATAAATCTCCTCCCATTGTAATCCTTTTAGTTTCTCAGAGTTTCTCCAAATGGACAAGGTCACTGTCCATGCTGTTCTTCAGGTCTGGGTGGGGGGCTTTTTTGTGCTTTTCCCTTGGGTTAGTATGACCAGTGTGGTGTTTTAATTTGGTCCTTAAATTGGGAATCCACAATATTCAAGTGGGTTTACTACCAAAATGTTGAAACTGCAAAGAGTTTTTAACAAAATTACCAAATCGTTTATCCAACTTTGATAATGCTGTATTACCAAATATTGAAAATGGTAACGACGTCAATCGACATTCAAACACAGGAAGTTCCAATGTAGAAAGTCCGTGTTACCATTAACATTTTTGCAGGGGGGCAAGCCCCCCTGTACCCTCCACACCCCTGTATATTATATATATATATATATATATATATATATATCAACTCTGAGATCGCACTACAGCAAGGAAAAGATAAAATTTCCCTATCCGCACTGTACCATGATCTCAATTTTGAAATGTTGACTTCATATTAGCGAATGTATACTCACTCTCGCTAATATGAATTCATATATTTTCAGTTCGACATTACGGATGTTGGTAGAACACACGTTTGACCAACCCGTATTCGTTAAACTGTCTTTCAGCATTTTGATAGTAAACTATTCAAGTGACATCTTCCAGGTAGCGTAACATGGTCAGACAGTCCAGAAGGTGGGGTGGAGTGGAGTGTGCTGCTTCAGTGGACAACTCCGCTGCACCATTTGCCTTATTCCTCTGGAGAGGAAGGGTAGATAAGCCATCTACGGTAAGCTGTGGATCAGATTTGCTTGTATCCCACTCAAAGTCTTGTTTAGTTTGTCCTTAAATCCAAGTCCCTGGATTACAGATGGGATGTCACAAGCTGCCTTTAGTGAGTGCATCTTTGGTATTCTTCTTGTAAAGATACATTTTTGATACTGTTTCTTTGTTAGAGCAGAATGAGGGTTGTGATTCATGAATCTGTGCAAAAAGTGTATAGGTAAAGGAAGTAGACTGGAAACAAACATGTGGCTCTTGGAAGTGTAGAATAAACTGACCAGGCAAAGTGAATGATCCCTGTTTTTCTGTTCACAATTCTCTACTCTCGTTCAGGAACGTGGTCTTAATTTCTTCACTATCCTACATACTGTAGAATCTATAGTGTCTCTGGATATGCTTACATATATAGTTTGCATAATTCACTGTTGCGGTAATGACTCTTAGTAATTCCTGCCACAGAAGGCCCCAAAGTTTTTCACCCTTCCCTTTCCTAGCTAGGCAGATGTCCTTCCCACTTAAACATCTGGCTAATGGTGGTATAAGAGGGATGTTGACCCTCACAATCTTCTCTTCTTTCATGCTACAACTTATTCAAGTCCAAATATATTGTTGCATCACCAGTCTGTTGGCGCAGCCTAACTATCAGAGTTTTGATAAGTACAATGTTGGGACAGTCTCTCTTTTTTGCTATTTGTTTGTTATTATTATTATTATTATTATTATTATTATTATTATTATTATCTGAAAGCTTTTGACTGTCAGGGCTAGATGTCAAGTTTTGAAGAAAAGGTTAATAATTGTATTGATTGCGGGGAACCAAAAATCACCATATTGATGTTAGTAGATGTTTATTTTATTTAGTGTCTAATGTCCCCATTATGCCAAGTTTAACCGGAGGTCAATCAGATAGAAAACAAAGTCTCTCTTAGATTGTTTTGCTTAGAAGTTGTTGCATGTCTGGTGTTGGACTGTCATTGTATTTGCCAGATCCACCTCTGAAATCCTGCATAAAAAACAGTACTCTGAGAAGTGCCTAATAGAGAAGAAATATCTGCAGTCTGAGAACAGTCCATTGAAACTTAAAGGCCTTCTTATGCTTGAGGACATCAGTCTGTTGAGAAGATATTTACCATGGTGGGAGTAACAAAAAAACACAATAGCAAAGAATAACAATCATCCAATAGTTTGCTGAGAGATTGGGTGACCTATCTTAGCCCCAGTACAGGAGGTAAATAGCTGTTAAGCGTTCCTAAACGGCTTTCCTCTGTCAAGGTAGCACCTGAGCTGCCTGTGTGCATCCAAGGTGTGCAGAATCTTTTCTCCCTAATTTTTTGGATCAGGCAGAACACTGTTCAAGGTAAATTCAGAAATAACTTCAGGCATGAATGATGGACTTGTGCATAACACAACCCTATCCTTCTGAAAAATCAGATAGGGTGGCCAACCATGAAAGCTTGCAGCTCAGACTCACCTAGCAGATATCAGAGCAATGAATAAAACAGTGTTCCATGTAATGAACTGTAGATCAGCCTAAAAGAGGCAGGTTAAAAAGTGGTAAGACTAATTTTTCACTAACAAAGATAAGATCCCAGGGAAGAGGAATTTGCTTTTCTGGGGGGGGGGGGTCTCATATGCAGCACTCCTTTCATAAACTGTTTGATCACAAAAATAGGTGAAAGAGGGGATCAATGGGAATACAAGCTGGGATAGCCACAATATGTACTTTGATGGATGCATATGACAAACTATCTCAAAGCAACTCACAGAAATATTTCACAGAGTAATATATTCTGTATTTTACAGATTGCCCTTGTGGACAATGGGCACTCTGTAAAGTACTAAAAGGTATAGGCACAAACCTAAACTGTCTACTAGCCTTTAGTGATGGAAAATTGGGTAACTTGTAAGGGCTGTTAAGCCGTTAGCCTAGTAATCGCCTATGAACCTATGAAAACCAGAGGGATCAAAACCCTTTTGGGAACTCTGTTATTGGCTAGACATCCCCTAGAAAACATCTTCCACTTAGTAAACAAGATTTTTCTAGTTGCAGGTTTTCTTGCCTCCTTAAATACCTTCTGCACATCTTCATGGAACAAGCGCCTAGAAGATATTAAAATCATCCAGGCTATCACCGTTACACTAAGCTGAGGTGCACAATTCTTCCTTGATTCTGTGTGAGCAAATCCAGTCTGTGAGGAAGCTTGTGGTACCTGCTGTTGGCCAATTCCATTAAAAATGAGAACCGATTTTCCCTGGAAGAAAAGGGGATTACCACAATAATCTTTGATATTTCATTCTGAATCATTAAAGTACCTTGGGAAGCATTGGAAAAGGTGTTAATGCATGCAGAAACATTCTAGCATTTGATTGATAGAGCATCTGCCTTCTAAGGATGGGTGTAAGGATGTCTTGAACAGATTTTTTTCAGTTGTCTGTTGTGAAAGAAGGCGAACAGATCTACTTGAAATGTTCCCCACATCTAGATCAAGTCCCAGAGGACGTCTACATGGAGCTTCCACTCATGAAGGTCTGTCCAGGTTCTGTTTACGTTGTCTGCCACAGTATTTTGCTCTGTCAGAATGCATGAGGCCTGAAGAATCAGAATGCTGTAGAGCCAGCTCACAGACTATCACTGCCAACTGGAAAAGAAGGTATGACCTTGTACCCACTTGCTTGTTCAGGTAAAACCTCAAAGCAGAGCAGTCTGTGACCACCAAAAAGGACCTAGAGTCCATAAGTGGTGAAGAACTTTTAAGGCATAAATCACTGCCAAAATCTTCTGTGTTTATGTGCTTTAGACTCCCATGTATACTGTTCCACATGCAAAATTTGAAGAATCTGTCTGGATTTGGGTCTGAAGAAAGAAAGAGAGTCATGGATTCAGAGACGGTTAATCCCTACACCACTGCAGCTCCTGTTTCACAAATCTGAGTACTTTCAGGTGGAAATTCAATGGAGGAAGGTGGATCCAGTAATTCTTCAAGTACCACTGAAATGTTTCTCATGTGTAGTCTGGCTGGTGATATCATGAGGCTCACTGTTGCCATGAGGCCTAGAATTTCAAGGAACCCTCTTGCTGTGAGGCCAAGTCCAGAAAAGAGAAATTCAACAAAATACTGTGATAAATCAGAACTTTATCTTCTGGAAGGAAAGCCGTTCATTTTACTGTGATTGTCCAAACACCCAAGGAAAACATTCAGTTGAGAGGTATTAAGGAAGGAGTTTTGAAAGGTCCGTTTGAAGCCCAAATAGGAAAGGAGGCATGAGACCTTGTCTAAGGACTCCAAGCACCTGGCTACAGACTCTGCACAAATCGTCAAAAAATCTAAGTAAGGAAAAATGTCAATGCCTAGGGTTCTGCTATGGGCAACTACTGACGGACATGTTGTAAACACTTAAAGTGCAGTAGGTAGCCCAAAGGGTAATACAGAAAACTGATAATGTAAGCCAGGCACAGCAACTCTCAGAAATTTCCTGAAATTGGGAGCAATAGGAATATGATAAGTGCCCCTGAGAAATAGTCATTATGAAACAGTGGTCTAAAAACAATGCCAGGGCTGGTTGTAAGGTGATTGACGTGAGCATTTTGAATTTCAGAACTTGTAGAAAAGTGTTTAGAAAAGACAAATCTTGTATGGGTTTTCAGGAATGCTCCTTTTTTGGTACCAAAAAGATTCTGGAGTAAAATCCGTTGCCTTTGTGTATCGCAGGCACTGGTTCTATGACCCCTGTTTCTACGATGTAATGGGTTACTGGGGGGAAACAGCTGTCTGGTATGGTGGGTGTGATGGAATTCCCCAGAAAGGGGAGTGATTTTCTATTCACTGCCAAAGAGATATCCTCTCTGAATTATTCACAGAATCCATTTTTCAGGCCTTTTGTGGCCAGGTGCAGGATTGAGAAAGAGCCTGGAGGAAGGAGGAAAAGGAAGGGGCGGGGGTTGGTGTGCTCTGCGACTAGGCACAGTCATTGTTTTGCAAGGAATTGATCCTTTTTCAGAAAAGAATGTCTCTTGTTTGGTTTTGAAGAATTATCCTCCTGTCATTTTATTTTGGATCCCTGACTTTCATTTGGCTAGGACTTTTGTTTGTTCTGTACCTTGAAGGAAGGACCCTTGTTTGGACAGAACTTGTGTACATAAGTCAACCTAGATAACCCATGGATTAATTTGCTTCTCTCATCCCACAGTTTGAGAATCTGTATAATAGAGGGCTCAAACACCAATTCAGAACTTAAAGGTGCATTCAAAATCTTTTTTAATTGGAAAAGTTCTGATTATGTAACCGACCATACTATCTTAATATAAAAGAAGTAGTAGCATTTCTCGAGACTTTGTCTGCACATTCAGGTACATTTTTCAAAGCATGTTTTGAAACCAGAGTCAAATTAAAAACAATTTCATTCATGTAAGAATTTTGCTTTGCAGATTAGGATGCAGCAAAACCATCCAAACGATGCGCTTACTTTAAAATTTCCGCATAGAGCCTTGATAATTAAACATTCTAAAGTCTGGATTACTAGACAGCCTTTTGTCCTGAAGATCTATTTTTTCCCTCTTTTTCAGGAGGTGTTAATTTAAATGAAGCCATGGGCTTTTTTTTTTTTTAATTTGAGCAGAGTGCTGGAGAGACCTCAGTTGGCTCAGCGGTCGAATGAGAAGAGAGACCTTTCCTATCCAAGGAGAACCCTATATTTTCTCTGAGCCTTTTTATGGGCTCCTGGAATAGATGGTTGTGTCCAGCAGGCAGCTTAGTAAACATTCTTCCAAGGCTGGTAACAGAGGAGGGAATAGTCACACAATTAGAAATCTCATTTTCTGTAAGGTCATTTTCCCTGCCTATCTCTGGGGTGGTTCCAAAGAGCTCCCAAGCAAAAACATCACTAAATCTGGCACTCGTCTGTGGCGAAATGAGAACTTGTTTGGACTTAAATTCATATTCAGCTTCTGAATGATCAGAATGACTGGACATACTGGCAACTAGAAAATCACCATTTTTCTCATCAGGTTCTTCATTATTCTCGGAAACAGAAAGATCTGTAGCCAAGCTTCTAATAGAGTCATGAATGAGAACGCAATCACCAGAATTAGCTGTCTGCAGAACAGACTTAGCCAGGGAAACCCCATTAGCCTTATAAACAGCTATATAATCTGATTTTATCAACTATATGGTGAAGCTTCTGTTTCTTTTTCTTGTGAACTTCGCTACTAGGTAAAATATCTGAGGACATAGTAATATGTCTGGCAAGTGGACTCTTACCCCACACTACTCCAGTACCTAAAGGATTTGTTTCCTTTCATACCTGTGCTAGGTACTGGAACACCATGGCACCTGCAAGACGTGTCTAAACTGTATTCCATAGTGGCCTGCAAAGCTACACTAGAGAGAGACTGGACAGAGTTAGGTTGACTGTGGGCGAGAAGTGGCCCTAACAGAATTAGTAATCATAGGCTGAGGCATATTTCTGTTTTGTTTTTCTCTTTTCAGGTGTAACCAGATTTGATGATGGGGTGGGTAACAGAATTAGGAACCATCAAGTCATGGGAGAGGGCAACAGCCAGAATAATAAATTCACAGTACTGGATAACATATCACAATAACGGCTTAAGGATTCTAGTAATACGCATGTCCCCACACAACTAAACACTGCCGAACTATGCTGTTATGACAAAAAAACTGTTTGAACTGTGCTAAAATTTCCAGTTCAGAAAGTCCAAATACCAAAGCAACCAATGTGTCAAACCTAGAGTCAAAAATTAGATCCACATACTTTAATCACATTAAATAGTCATAAAACAATGTCTAATAGTGGTTTAAACTTTATTTTCTTGTCAGAGATTGTACAAATCACCATAGTACATTTAAATAACTTACTTTCTAGTAAAATTGTGATCTAATATTAAACACACACAGAGCAGAGTCATGGCCTTAAGTTAAATGCAAAAAAAAGTATTATCATGCCATTCGGCAAAAACATAGCCCGTACTGTTTACCGCATTAATGGCAACTCCCTAAGGACACAGCCTGTGGTGAAAGATCTGGGTACACAAGTTGACAACAATCTCGCATTTGACCATCATGTAGCGGCAGTGGTCAGAAAAGCCTTTTACTTGGTTCATCTTGGATTGCATCCAGAAAAAAGGAGGTTATTACGTCTCTGTACTTCTCCCTCATTAGGGCAATAATTGAGTACAACACCCCATTTGGTATGTACCTCTACAAACACCTGCACCAACTGGAAAGGTCACAGAAATACCTCACAAAGAGAATCCAAGGTCTCCAACACCTGTCCTATGTGGACAGGCTCAAATCACTATCACTCTATTCGGTATCGTACAGATTGCTCAGAGGTGACCTGTGTCTCGCCTACAAGGCAATCTCGGCCTCTGCCCTACTAGAGATGCTCCATATCCATAAGTCTAACTCCTCGCACATTACCCCATTGAAAGGCCTAAATCTAATATGCGACATTACCAAAACCTGCTGGAGAGGCAGGTTTGTCTCCCACAGGCTGCCCCGTCTCTGGAATAGACTCCCCATACACATCAAAGTATGTCGCTGACCCTCTTCAAGTGCAACCTTGATGAGTGGTTGGGAAACCAGAAATTTGTCCCAGGAGTTCCACCTATGTCCCTCATTGACAGGGGTGACAGGTACTGATTGAGGTTTCATTTTGGGGATAAACTCTTGGCTAGGCTTGTAAGGGCCCCAGGACCATTGGCCTAGTAACCTTCTATGACCCTATGCATATAGTAAACAATGTATAAATGCTGAAAAATTAAATTTCTGCATATTTTCCTGTCAAAAGATGAAAACAAAGCAGAGTAAACAGTAAAGGCAAGTGTGATTAATTTGTGGTTCTGACTGCATGAGACAGCCCCAAATGCACGCACTCACACTGCGCTTCTGAGAGAAATACTAAAAGTTTCCTCAGAAATAGTAAAAACAAGCATTTGTCAAAGGCAAAAGCCAAATAAGCGCTACTATAAGCAGAAATTCTCACATAATTACTGTAAACATTAACAAAAATAGATATTAAAATAAATATATATTTTATATAAACATAAAAATAGAAAGAGAGTAATAAATATAATAACAATATGAAAGGAAATGGTCCCCAAATGGGGCTTATCTGAGCAGTAAGATGGAAAAATCAGTGCTGGATCCCATGTAGAGTTAGAGGACTTTCTTCTTTGAATAGCAGAAAAAGTTTGAACACTCATGTCTTGTGGCAGCTAAAGGCTTCCATCTCAGGATATGCTCAGCCAGTGAGCTGTCAGAGGAAGAGGCAGGGAGGGGAGTCTGAGGTTTTGAAAGCTCATCAGTACTGGGTTACCTTGGCAGATAACCCAAAATACCATTGAGGTAGCTAGAAATTTGAACATCTGCTTTTATAGGTAAATAAGACTTGCAAGTGTACTAGTGTCTTTTTTGCCTTGGACTAGACCATGATATGGACTCCTATCCACACTGCACATTAGTAGGGACATTGTATCCTTGGGATAAACCGTGTTCACTCTAGTCATTTGCTGCCAAAAAAGGAGTGTGAGCCAGGTTTAAGGTCACAATGGCATTTTCCAAGGACTTTGGGGAGAGCCCCCCTCCTAAAAAGGACACAAAAAAAAAACTGCCAATGTCACCAATAGCTCAGGCTTTCTGATCTGTAAAAAAAAATTTCCAAGTCTGTTGTGGCATTGGCCTGTGGTTCAGCAGGCATCCACCCTATCTGGTATGCCCTCCCAGATCAAAACCTCAGATGTTCCTGCTTGTTGCCACATATCCTTAGCTACCAAGACCTGCATTTTGGATTTTTGTAAGAGCCATGATTCCCAGAGGCTGTATTGAGGGCTCAGTCACCCTCCTAGAACTTGAGGACTCAAAGGTGGCTGCCCCCAAGACCCGGAAGAGACAGTGCACTGCAACCCAAACAGGTGCAGCGCAGTTTGGCTCAACTTAGTTTAGATAGTGCCTTAGTCCAACCCTGATCCGGGCATCCACCTTGGACACTTTGGTACAGCTGGACACAAACCTTAATATTTTACCTGAAATCAGAGAGGGCTGAAGTAGTCACATCATCAGTGTTGGGGACCCCTTGCAAAAAGAGAAGGGTACATATCCCTCAGAATCTGAGGCTTATGAGCTAGCATATGTAGGCAGATTCCCATCAGCTGAAGACCTTGTCTTAGATACTGAAGGCAATATGTCCTCTACATCTCCACCAGGGGATTTGTCTTTAGGAATATTCTCCACAGAACGAAATGAGCTTTTCAGTGAGACAAAAAGGCGTGCTCAAAGACCCAACCAGGATATAGCGCCTTCATGGGGATCCTTTTACCTAGACCCCTAGTTGTTCCTTCAGTGCTAGAGGTCCTAGAGAAGGTCTTCATAAACACATTTTTGGAGCCTGACTCCCTCCTCCCCTGCTCTTAGGATGTCTGGCTGCTTCTACAAGGTCAAGGATTCCCACAGTTGCTTATATTGAAATCCTTTGTCTGAATCAGACATGGTGTCTCTGGATTCCATGGGAGAAGTGTCTATTTCAAACATGAATTGCATCCTAAATGATAGAAAGAGTAGAGCTCTAGATCATTTTGAGGAAAGGTCTACAATATTGTTACCTGGCATTTAAGGCTTTGAACTGCCAGTCTCACGTGCTGTCCTATCAACACAGCCTGCTACATTTCCATGGAGGTTATTGCTTTAACTATTTCAGATTTTTATATATGATGTTCTTCGTATTTCACTGTTGCAGTCATTACATTTGGATTATCTGCTTGCAGGTAGCCCTCAGTCGGCCTGATTATCAAAGTCTTGGGTCCTGAGTCGGTTGCTGTCTCATCTTCCATGACGTCAGGTAGTCAGGGGTATAAAGTGCAGGCGACACCATTACATCAGTCTTTCTTGCAGTGCAGAACCCGAAGCAGAAGCAGTTTGCAAGTGCCGGTTGTCCGACTCCTGAAATTTTCATTTTCGAGTTTCAGATCCGAAGTCTTCAACAGAGCTAAGTACCCCATTGGGGAACCCTTTTCGTGCTCTAAACCGATGTCAGCAAAAGTTAACAATTTTATTTCTTGTGGAAAGCAAATACCTCATAAAGATTTTTATTTGTACTGCATTCCTTGCTTAGGCCCAGACCACGACGTCCCTCGCTGTCGGTTTTGTGCCTCATTCAATCCTCGAACTATTCGTCGTCTGTTCATTTTCACATCTAACTATTTTGGTACTCAGTTCAATTATCCAGAAATGGCTTCAGTAAGACACCCGACTACCGATATTCCAAAAAAATGCAAAGATAAAGACCGAGACAGACCGCATAGGTCCAAAGCTGCCGAAGACGCTTCCGTTAAGCTAGTCGCCAGTTCGCTGGTACTCAGTGAGGTACTTTTGCAGCCCCTGATACCTGCTACTTCAGATTCGCAGGCCACTACTGAGACCCATTCGGAGTTCGGTATGCCGCGAGATGCTTCTTCGACTGTGGGACCTGCGGATGTCTCTACCTTGGATGGGTTCAGAGCCACTGTGCAGGCACCAGCTTCTGAGGGTGTATTCAGGCCTACTGACTTGCATATTAAACCAATGCCATCTTATTCTTCAAGGCCTAAAACTTGATCCAGGCCCCTATGCCTAAGAAACAAATGATAAGAATGGCTGAAGACCTTATTACTCTACTCAGAGGAAGCCACCCTTCCCCCTCTAAGAGACCTAGAACTGATTTTCCTTCTGATTCTTCTGATCAGGATTCTGAAATTTCTGTTTCTTCTGATGACCAGGATTTGCCCTTATGTACCTATGAGGATTCTGATGCAGAGGACTCCATTCTCTCTGCTTCCCCTCCAGAAGATTTCTCTTTTAGTGAAACTTTGCATACTCATAGGGAGCATTTCCGCTGGGAAAGCCAGGATTTCTCTGACTCCAAAAAGAGGCTTATGGAAGTCTTACTCCTACCTCAACACAGGCCTTTAGCTATCCCTCCTGTACTGGACATTGTAGATGATGCCTTCTTGGAATCTAGCCTGGCCCCAGACACTTTACCTCCGGCTCCCAGGAAACCTGAAAGGTATTAGAGTGTCCCTGACTCTCACAAGTTCCTCTTTAAGAATCCTACTGCGGATCCAGAGACAATTTCACAGGGACCCAAAAGCATTAAGGCTACTACTGCCAAAAACCCTACCCCCTCTGATAGAGATTCCAGGGCCCTGAACAGATGGGGTAAGAAGGTATAGACTTCTGCTACTTTCACCATTAGGGCCTTAAACTGCCAGTTTCATATGTTAAAGTATCAGCAGCATATTATTGGATTACTTAAACAGAAAATTATGTTGATTCCTGACTGTGCTGAAAATAAAGAATTATAGGATTTAATGCATTCTGCTGAACAAGTTGGTAAACATACTTTACATTGTGGTTTTGATTAATTCGAGGCATCTTGAAGGGCTGCTGTCACTGACTCTGTACTTAGAAGGCATGCTTGGCTTAAGGAGCAAACTTTACCAGATCATGTTAAAGCTAAATTACTAGATGCTCCCTTAAACCAAGACCCCCTATTTGGCAACAAAGCAGAAGTACTTAAAAAGATGGAGGAAAAAGCTAAATCTATGCAAACTGTTAAAGATTTCCTGCAACCAAGATGCTCTTCTCCAAAAAAAGGAAGCCAATCTGGTGGTCCCCTGCTATAAACAAACTATACAACAGAAGGAAGAAACTGTTGCAGAAAAGAGGAAAATCCCAGGATGCAAAAAAGTCCCTCACCAGCCTCAGTAAGAAGCTGAGATCCCTCATAAAATCCTCAAAAGCTAGTTATGAAAATAAAATTGCCAAAGATTCCAAAGACAACCACAAGGCATTCTATAATCATGTCAAGAATCTAAATGGCATTGCTCAGATCTGCTCTGAGCTACAACAGAATGGCATTAAATATACTGATCCCAAGGATATTGCCAGTATCCTGGCAGATCGATTTAGGGCCAACTTCACCCCCCCCTCTCACCCCCTAAAGGGCCCATCTCAATACCAGAAGATTGCCAAATTCCACTAATCACTGCCACACAGGTGGAAACCGCACTCTCCAAAGCTAAGAATACAGCATCCATGGGACCAGATGACATCCTAGTGTCATGTTTAATCATAGCCTCACCTCAGGCTTCATGCCCACTGAGTGGCGCACAGCTACAGTTATCCCACTCCATAAGGGAGGATCCGCCTTGGATCCTGGGAACTAACGTCCCATCAGTCTGACAAGCCTGATCTGCAAGGGCATGGAACGCATTATTATGGAACTTATAAACAAAGACATTGGCAACCTTCAAACACTGGACCTCACCCAGTTTGGGTTTGTGAAGGGCCGATCTTGTCTCCTGAATCTGATTGACTTCTTTGAATCAGTCTCCAGAGCTGTGGACGAGGGTAAGGCGGTCCACACAGCCTATCTGGACCTCGCCAAGGCTTTTGACACCATCCCCCACTCTTGAATCATAGATAAACTTACTAAGCTGGGCATAAATCCCTACATCACTCAATGGGTTGCCAACTGGCTTACTGACAGAACCCAGACTGTAAAAGGAGCCGACTCCAAATCCAGCTCCAGACAAGTGACAAGTGGAGTATCTCAGGGTTCAGTCCTGGGATGACTCTTGTTTGGCATCTACTTCTCTGAAGTACAGGCCAACACTAAGGGACTCTGGCTAACAAAGTTCGCAGATGACTGCAAACTGGGAGCCATTATTGAATCCTCAAATGATGTGGATATTCTACAAAAGGGCCTTACAGAAACAGATGCCTGGTGTCAGAGCCATGGGCTCAAGCTTAATGCCAAGAAATGTATAGTTATCCCCTTTGGAAAAAACATGTACCCATGAATTACCACATAGGTGGCAGGACACTAAACATCGAAAGTGTGATGAGAGACTTAGGGACACAGGTGGACAGTGGTCTCACTTTCGATAACCACATGGCCACAACAGTCAGGAAATCCTTCTATGTGGCACACCTCATCACTAAGGGCTTTTCATCCAGAAAAAAGGAGGTAATTGTCCCACTGTACTCATCCCTCATTAGACCCATTATAGAGTATAATGCCCCATTTGGTATGTACCTCACAAGACATCTGCAACAGCTGGAAAGGCCACAGAAATACCTCACTAAAAGAATCACAGTCCTAAAGCAGATGCCATATGCTGACCATCTAAAAACTCCAGCTATACTCTGTGGCATATCGTCTACTCAGAGGCAATTTCTGCTAAACATACAAGGCCATGTCAAACCCTGAGCTGTTGGACATGTTCCACTTAAAGAAATCCCAGTCCCTCAGAGCCACACGCTCCAGGGATCTAAACCGTGTCATCACAATGAACAAAACATGCTGGAGGGATAGGTTCCTGACCCAGAGACTCCCCATACTCTGGAATAGTCTGCCCATACATGTCAAGCAGAGCACCTCATTGGCCCTCTTCAAAAGGAACCTTGATGATTGGATGGGAGATAGGAAATTCACCCTGGGGATCATGTCAGTCGCCCTGCTAGACAGGGGTCCAGAGAAGTAAATATTGTGGGAAGAAATATCCAGGGAATTGTTATGGCTTGGCTTGCATAGGCCCTAGGGCCGATAGCCTAGTACCAACCTATGAACCTAAGTACAGCCTCCCAGATTTAGTAGGCACTGACCTTCTAAGAATTGGTCCTTTCCTGTCTCTTCCAGGCCTTCTCAGTCCAAACCCAGGACCAGCAGACCACCCAGGCTTCAGTCTCAAGGTACTCCCAGGACTAAGCAGTGGGGGGCTCCCACTTCAAAAGCTGGAAGTAGTAAGACACCCCCTATAGTAAACTGTCACAATGACTTAACCTTAAACCTTTCAAGCCCTGCTCAACTGGCTGCTCCTTTAGGGGGAAAGATCGCCCTGAATGCAAAAAACTGGGAACTCATTACCCAAGACAAATGGATTTTAAATGTAGTTTCCCAAGGATACAGCTTCCAATTCCACTCCTTACCATCCCCAAACGGTTGGCCAGACCTATCCCCAAATCAGTGGACAGAGGCTCAAATGCAGGTTCTCTCTCTTCTAAGTATCAGGGCTATTCAACCTGTCCCAGAAGAGGAATGGGGGCCAGGTTTTACTCAAGACTTTTCCTGGTACCCAGAAAAGACAATTCCTGGTGTCCTATCCTGGACCTGTCTATCCTAAACACCTTTTTGGTAATCCCAAAATTCAAAATGCTAACTCTTCATCAGCTGCTTCCCATGCTAGGCAAAAATGCCTGGGTGGCAACATTGGATTTAAAGGAAGCTTACCTGCACATCCCAATAAGGGAATCTTGCAGAAAATACCTAAGTTTCAGAGCAGGCTACATGCACTATCAGTTCTTTGCACTGCCCTTTGGCTTATCTACTGCGCCCAGGGTATTCACAAAGTGCCTAGCTCCAGCCATTGCATTCTGCAGGCAAAGAAATATTCAAATATACCCATACCTGGATGATTGTCTAATTCAGGCAGAAAGCCAGGACACACTATTAAATCATCTGGCATTTGTAAAGAAACTACTAACTTCACTGGGGTACACCATAAACGAAAACAAATCACACCTAGTACCCTGCCAACAAATTGTATTCCTGGGAGCAAGCTTTAATGCAACTTCCCAGATGGCCTACCTCACACCAGAGAAACAAGTTTATTTGACAGCCTACTTCAGACTACTGGCCACAAAGACCCAGCTGTCTGCAAGGAAAATACTGCAAGCCCTGGGGAAGGTAAATTTAAGTCCAACATCTTCCGGAAGGAAACTTTCAGCAATTCCTACTTACATTACATGAGTAATCACCCTTGGGCACAAAAAAGGAATATTATTAAGGGTCAATGTATTCGGGTGGCCAGGATGACCTCTGAAAGAGAAGATGTTGAGGAAGAATTAGCCAAAATAGCCCTGATGTTATGTGATCCTATCTCGCCTACATTCTGAATGATGGGTTCGGAGCCGATCCCTCGGCTCCGCACGCTTATGCCAAAGCGAAGTCTCTTATTGGCTGAGCTTACTATATCCCAGGATGCACCACCATCAGTCCCCAGATCTCGTTTGCGCTTAACTGCAAAGGCGTGGTCTCGAGCTGGCTGGGCTGAGTAGCTTTTATTAACTACTTTTCTGTCAGTTTTGTGCTTGTATATCACAAAGCCGTTTTAACGCTATTGCTGCCTTTGTGTACGTTTGAGTAGTGGAAATTCTTGTGTGTGATTGGGTAGAGTTTGTTTCGGCCCCCCTTTCAATCCAGGGCCTTTTCGGTCAAACTGTATAACTGAACTTTTAGTGTTTTAAAGTTCCGGTTATTACACCTAAGGTTGTGTTTTACATTGTTTCTGTAAGCCTTTTTTTTTGTCATGGCGAATCTACAGTTGTTAAATTTCCTGTCAGAAATTGTTTAACATCATGTCTCAAACCCTAGGCCTTGGGCTTTAAAAATGTACTAAATGTGCTTTTAAGATGTCTGTTACGGATGACCATCTACTTTGTGTTTATTGTGTAGGGGCAAAGCACTTGCAGGAGTCATGCAGCGTATGTCACGCTTTTCCTCTAGGGTCCTCCAGGAGAGGAAAAATAAATTAATTCTTAAAGGGTTGATTAAACCCTCTTTGAAGAAGCCTTGTCTTCGCTCCGACTCCTGCCAAAAAGAAAAGGCCTTCGGCTCCGACCACTCCGTCGGATCCGACTGCCAAGAGACCTAGGCAGGCCTCTCCTTCGGCTCCAAAGACTTGGGCGAGGTGAACGGTCTGCCTCGATGCCTCAGTATCGACTCCTCGGGCTTCGGGCCGATGGCTGGGGCATCGAGGCGGGTCACCTTCGGCTCCACTGCTCGGAGCCGACAAGGTCGCCAGCTCAGACACTTCCTCCTCGGCGCGAAGTCTACCTCGGCACCGATGGAATCTGGTGTGTGTGTTTCCTCGGCGCCGATTCTCATCGAGTCGCCTCGGGCGGTCCCCTAGTCCCTTGGGGCCGAGGGAGAGGTCTTCTCGAACCCGTTCTGTTTCCTCTCGGTCTTGAGAATGTCGGATTCTGATATAGACAGGGTGCTCCAAAGACTTTCCAGTCCCAGTCTTCCAAAAATTTGTTTCGGCTCCGACCCAGTTGGCTTGAGCCGATGACCATGACCCACCCCATTGCTATTCCTCCTCCGACTGCTTGGCTCCGTCGAGCAGGTGCTCTTAGCCGGTGGAGATCTCAGGGTCGGCTCCGACCCTTACTCCAACCCGGCCTCGGGTCCGAGTTTAGTAGTGGACTTCTTGGCTGGACCCGAGGGTGATGTTTGGGACCGATGCTTTCGGTTCCGAGCCTCCTCTCGGTGCTTGACTCTTGGGACTTCCGTCTACTATCATGGCCCGGAGACTGGACGCTCCCAGGATTCTGGAGGTCCGGCTTTCAGAGCCATGAGGAGTGCCTTGGCCAAATCCTCTTGACCATCTCTCCGGTTTTACCAGCACCTTCCTGGGCGTGGAGACTGGGTCTTTGGCAGTTCCCCTGTCCGTAGCCAGCGGAGCCCCGAGGCCTGAGGTTACCCCCAGTGGGGGTTCCCCTCCTCCTGAGGGTTCTTCGGAGTTGTCTTCAGAGGAACCCCCAAGGAAGAGATCGTGCAAGAGGAAGCACGTGGACTCCCCCGAGTCTATTACATCGGACACGGATATGGATGATGCAGAGGGTCCCCTAAGTCGTCCTCAGATGATGTCTCCTTTGCAGACATCTTAGAGATCCTCAAACAACGAGGCGGCTGGATGTCCAAACCCCCCTCTGCGGACGAATCAGTGCTCCTCAAGGCCTTTGGGGCTCAGCCCTCCGCCTCCTGGGTATCTCCGCCTTGGCGAGCTTCTGGATTTAGTTTGTCGGGCGTGGGAACACCCGGATACCGTGGAACCAGTCCCTTCTCGTCCAAACAAATTCTTATCTGCTCCCCGAGAAGGAGTTCCTTACTAAAGGCGTGGCTGTAGATGCCATGGTGGTGGCATCTGCTACACAGCAGGACGTGGCAGAGGCTTCAACGTCCATCCATCCTCCTAATAAGGAGTCTAGGAGTATGGATAGGCAGGCGCACCCTGACTTCAGCGGCCTTTACACTTAGGTCCCTGAATTTTTTGGCACATTTTACCAGGCTTCAGAGGATCTGGTCAAGGAGTTGTCAGACTCCTCTCGGGTAACCTACCTGAGCAGCTAGCCCAGTCCGTTAGCTCTCAGTTGGCTATCCTTCGTCAATTGCTAACTCGTCCATGAGGCTCATTTCCTATGCGGAAGGGGCGGGTAGAGCGGCAGGCACAGGCGTGGCTCTCGTGAGACAAGCCTGGCTCCGCTTGTGTCAGTTCGGAGGCCTTCAAGTCTTCCTTAGCCCGGCGCTCCTTTGATGGGTCCTCATTGTTTGGACCCAAGGTGAAAGACACCCTTACCGCTGTGAGCAAGAGGGAAACGTTATCTGCCGTAGGGGCCGTTATTCCACTCCCTTCGGCCTTACCCCAAGGCCAAGGAGGGAAAATGTGGTTCGAAAATCTCAAGTTTTTCTCCCAA
The DNA here is from genome assembly GCF_019279795.1 of Protopterus annectens. Classification (NCBI taxonomy): domain Eukaryota; kingdom Metazoa; phylum Chordata; order Ceratodontiformes; family Protopteridae; genus Protopterus; species Protopterus annectens. The sequence continues at coordinate 1,278,137,985 of NC_056735.1, forward strand.
CAGCAGGAAGATTCCCCGTCCAGAGGCAGAGGGCGGGAAATTTTTCAGGGAGGCCGTCCCAGAGGCGGCAGAGGGCCCGCAATTCTGGAGACCATGAGTCCTTTCGTGGCTCTTCAGCCTCCCACCCATGAGGGATTGCCCGGCTGTGCTGCTCGGAGCCAGTCGGGTGTCGTTGCCAAGCACCTAAAAGCCTGGGAGTCAATCACTCCAGGACAGATGGGTGCTTGGGATAATTGCGGAGGTTACACCATCCCATTCAAATACTCACCCCTCCGTCCAAGAGAATCCCGGACCCACCACCCAGTCAAAGGAAATAGCAGCCGCAGAAGCTTCAAAGCTGCTACAAAAGGAGTCATCCAACCGGTCCCCACAGACCAAATCGGATCAGGAAATTACTCCAGGTTCTTTTAGTGCCAAAAGACAGGGGACCTGAGACCAATATTGGATCTCAGCAGACTGAACCTATCCGTCACGAAATCCAAATTCGAATGGTCACGTTGCAATCCATTCTCCCGTTGTTGGAGAAGGATGTTTGGATGTGCTCCATAGACCTCAAGGACGCCTATTATCACATACCGATACATCAGGCGTCCAGAAGGTATCTGCGCTTCAGCCTGGGAGCCAGTCATTACCAATTTTGTGCTCTGCCCTTTGGTCTCACCACAGCCCCAGGGTGTTCACCAAGTGTTTGGCAGTAGTGACGGCTCACCTGAGGAGCCTTGGATTCCAAGTGTTTCCCTATCTCGACGACTGGCTCCTGACTGCCACCACCAGGCATCTACTTATGGACAACCTCAAAGCCACCATCTCCTGGGTGTTTCCCTGGGGATTACATTCAATTGGTCAAAGTCTGTCTTGCTGCCCTCTCAGCGCATAAAGTTTATAGGAGCAGAGATAGACTCAAGATTGATGCGTCTTTCTTCCTGCGAAAGGATCCGAACCTTACAGGGCCAAGTTCAAGCTCTGATCTCGAGATCCAAAGCCCCAGCCAGGATGGTCCTACAGGTTCTAGGCTCAATGTCTGCCACGGTACTTTTAGTTCCTCTAGCAAGGTTACACATGAGGATTCTTCAGTGGCTCTTATCAACTCAATGGTCCTTTCAAGATCTTCCCTCAATCATCACATCATGATTACGGAAATATGCAAAGGGACCTGCGCCTGGTGGCTTCAGACATCCAACTTGGATCAGGAAAACCCTTTGTTCTCCCCTCCAGTGGTTACCCTGACGACAGATGCCTCCCAGATAGGGTGGGGGGGGCATTGTCTGGGCAGGCTAGTTCAGGGCTCCTGGCTTCCGGACGAAGCTCTTCTCCACATCAACGTGTTGGAGATGAGGGCTGTACTTCTATCCCTACAGGCCTTACACAAGTTCCTTCCTCAGGGCATCATCGCCATCCACACAGACAACATGTCGGTGGTTTGGTATCTGAACAAACAAGGAGGGACCAGATCATTATCCCCTTTGCAGAGAGGCCATGAGAGTGTGGGAATGGGCTGTAGCTACCAACCGCTTCTTGGTAGCGACCCACATCCCGGGAAAGTCAAATGTATTGGCGGACAAATTAAGCAGGACAATTCTCTCTCCTCACGAATGGTCTCTAAACCGCACAGTAGCAGCCCAGGTTTTCAAGAGATGGGGGACGCCGTGCTGCACCTATTTGCGACTCCACAAAACACCAAGTGCCAAAGGTTCTTCTCCTTGATTCCACATCAGGAAGTACCAGCCATGGATGCTCTAGCACAACCTTGGCCAACAGGGTTGCTTTATGCTTTTCCTCCAATTCCACTCCTTCCAAAGTCATTCAAAAGCTTCTCAGCTAGGGTCTTCAATGATTCTGATTGCCCCATACTGGCCTCGTCAGATATGGTTTCCTTACCTGAAAAGCATGCAGTGGACGATCCGTGGACCTTAGACCTGATCCCAGATTTGCTAATCCATCAGTCGGGACATTGGCATCAGTCCCTTCAATCTCTGAAATTGACAGCTTGGCTCCTCCACTTCCGACCTTAGTTAGAAGTCACACACTAGACCCGGAAGTTGTTCAGATTTTATCTTCGCCCACAAACCCACCACTAACAAATTGTACCTCAGTAAGTGGAAGAGGTTTGCTATCTGGGCTCAACTCAAGGGCTTAGACCCTATCACTGCTCCTGTCCCAGAGGTTTTGAAATTCTTAACATCCCTATTTAATCAGGGATCTTCTGTCTCAACTATTAAAGTTCAACTAGCTGCTATCTCTAAATTCCATGAATCCACGGATCCTCCTTTGATGAGCAGCAGACTATGCAAAACATTCATTAAAGGTGCGAGTCTGTTAAGACCACCAGTTTTCATCCTGCACCTCCGTGGGATCTTGATTTAGTGCTTGGCATTAACATCTCCCCTTTTGAACCGGCTGCTACATGCGAATTAAAATATCTGTCATGGAAAGCGGCATTCTTAGTGGCTATTACTTGCAAGAAGAGTCTCAGAGCTTCAAGCCCTGTCTATTAAACCACCATATTTGATTTTCCACAAAGATAGAGTATCTCTTAGGCCTAATCCATCCTTTGTCCCAAAGGTCTGCTCTAGTTTCTGTCTTCAACAATCTCTAGAACTACCAGTTTTCTTTCCAAAATTCTCTAATGAAGCAGAATACACTCTCCATAAATTGGATGTTCACAGGCAATTACGCTTCTATTTAGACAGGACTCAGCAACCGTAAGTCAGACCAGTTGTTTGTGTCCTTCTCAGATAATAAATTGGGCCAAACCATCACAAAAGCTACAATCTCAAAATGGATCAGAGATTGCATAACTCAGGCCTATTCTTCTTCAAATAAACAACTTGCATCATCTATCAAAGCTCATTCTACCAGAGCTATGGCTACTTCTATAGCTTTTCATTCCAAGCTCGCTATTTCGGAAATTTGTGCTGCAGCTACTTGGTCCAACCCGCACACTTTCATTTCCCACTACAAATTGGATGTGGCATCTAAAGGACGAGCTTCATTTGGTTCCACGGTACTCAGGAGTGTTTTCCAGTGAGCCACCCAGGATTCAGGTGCTAGGGGGCTGTCCCATCATTCAGAATGTAGGCGAGATAGGATCACATAACATCTTTTAGTTATGTACTCACCATAACTTCAGATGTTTGGGATCCATCTCGCCTACATTCCTGATACCCACCCTCCTTCCCCTGCCTTGCAGATCAGAAGAGATAGAACGGTTTTGAGCTCCACTGTTTTTATCTTGTTTCATCTGACGATGTTATATAAGCAGGGTATGCATGTGTGCATGTATGCGGACAAACTAGATCTGGGGGACTGATGGTGGTGCATCCTGGGATATAGTAAGCTCAGCCAATAAGAGACTTCGCTCTTTGGCATAAGCGTGCCGAGTCGGAGCCGAGGGATCGGCTCCGAACCCATCATTCAGAATGTAGGCGAGATGGATCCCAAACATCTGAAGTTATGGTGAGTACATAACTAAAAGTTTTTCAAGGTAAGGGGTTACCCGATGGAGATGATAGTAGACATTACTGGATACGTCCACAAACAGTGGGGTATTAAATACAAACCGTTGATTGGGGTAGGTCTTGCCAACCATACGAAAGAGGATGGAGTCAGTAGTGACCAAGAGGAAATAGTTGGTAAATACGGCATGGCATGTGTATTGCAACATAACTTTAGTGGAGAAGTTAAGAAAATCATTCACCATAATTGGAATATACTAAGAGTGGATGACAAGATGTATAACATTTTGGGAGAAATGCCCCATTTTGTACACAGAAGGGGGAACAACATGAAGGGGTTGTTGGAAAAGAAAGTTGTAAAGTACAATGATACAGCAGTGAGATCAGGTACCACTAGGTGTGGCACCTGTAATCAATGTAGATATATTGTACCAACTAAGGAAGTGGTGCTGTCCAACTACAACAAATCTAGTATACAATATCAGAGAGGGAATTGCAGAACTACCAATTTAGTGTACCTAGCTACCTGTAATGACTGTCCATGTTTTTATGTGGGGATGACTACTCGTTGTCTGAGGAATAGGATTTACGATCACATGTATAGTGTAAAGAAAAAAGACGCCAATAATGCACTATCGAAGCATTTGATGGACAGTGCAATTTGTTCAGGGTTTAAGTTTGGAATATTGGAGGTAGTTAAAACGAACATAAGGGGTGGGGATACAAAACTAAAAGTGAGTGACAAAGAAATCAGGTGGCAAATCAAATTAAATGCATCTGTTTATCCTGGAATAAATGAACAGATATCTATTAAGCCTATATTAGATGTTATGTGTAAATGACACAAGGTGTTAAAGAAATGTACTTTTTCCATCTATTTTAGTCATCTTATATGGATATATATATTTTATATAAAAAAAGTTAGTATACTTGATTTATTTATATATAAACAAAGTATTCTTGATGCACAGAAGAGACAGATATATTTTTATGGGTATGAGCTGTATAATAGCTACTTTGACATGAATTTTTAACATGAATTACTGATGGATTTTTAAGTTGTAATCATTGGAAGGAACTATTTTAGGCACTAGCACTTTAAATCTATCTATCATTCAATGTAATGGAATTATGTCAGGTGATGCAAAGGATTGTTTTAAAAGGAGAATGATTAGTTTATGTGATGGTTCTGATGAAGTCATTACTTGATGAAAGCGCTCAACTGTTTTTATTGTGTGGAATAAAATACTTTTTTATCGGATTTTCATAGTGCTGGTGCTTTGAGAGAACACTTTGGAACAGTTTGTGGGACTGATTTTGCTTATTTGTTGTTCACTGTTCCAGTTTATTCGTTTTAGTTTTGTTGCTGCCGTTTGGATTATGGATTCTCTCGACGAGTTACCTTCAATTTTTTCCCCGCGAAGAGAAGAGATTAGGGGGCTCCAGTCGGAAATGGCCATCATGCGAGGAGAACTCACAAGGTTGATTGACCTCATGACGCAACCTAATCCTACAGCCGCCAATCTCAGGTCTGTGACGTCGTCGCGTTTGGAGGGCCGCAATGGAGACCAGAAGGAAGACAGAAGTGTTCGGATGTTCCGGGACGAATTGGAGATACCAGCCTCTCATGGATCCCGACCGGAGGGCAATTCCACGTTCAAGAATGTGTCCGGAGGGGAAAGGAACGGATCGGAGGTGGACTTCAATAAAACTGGGGCGCGGCCAAAACGCACAGTCCCCAAGAGGACATACGCATTCACGGCTCTTGAGAAAGGTATCGCCACTGATAATAAGCCCATGTTTCAACGAACATATAGAGGTAAAGGGCGGGCTGATTTCAACAATTTTTTGGATGGGCAATATGATTTTGACGATAAATATAAGGTTGCAGAAGGTAATAACACCCATAAAGACAATTCCAGAAATGTGCAAAGTTCTCTTAAAGACTTAATTGTTAACTTTGGAAAAAAACTGAAAACGCTAAAGACATTACAGTTGGATAACAATTATCTAAAAAAATGTCTGGACAGTGGCGTGGTCCCTATGGGGCTGCGTTTTTTTAAAATTCCTATGGGTATAGACATGAATGATAACAATAAAAGGGAATGTAACAAGATGTTTGATGGGTTTGGCTTCAGTTTCATGAAGTTTATTATGGGATGCAATGATAACAGCATTTGTAAGCTACTGTCTGAAATGGATGATCTCAATAATTGTATAACACAAGATGTTTTATTCGATGAATATGAAACCTTGTATGAAGCACAATTTAACTGGGTATGTAGTGTAACTACTAAACAGTTTGAGAGAAAGTGTAGGAAGCTTAATAGAGACTTAGAACAATATAAAAAAGGAGAGGTTTATAGATGGGAAAAGGATATAATTAATAAGACCCACAAACCGTACGGTGGTTTTAACAACAGACCACAGGAAAGGACATATGGTAGGGGGAATTATACCCACAACAATTATAAAACACTGGATGCCTATAAACCAAGGGATGGGGGTAGATTTAACCATCGAGCACCCAACCGTCAACATAATAATCACAATAATTATGGAAACACTTTTTTAGATGGAGAAGAGACCTGGGAGGAATATTTTGCGAAACAGTTCAGACACAGGGGGGAGTCTCCCCTAAGGGGAAGGGCAACCAAGTAACAGTTGGGTCTAGGCATAGAAATTACAAGGAGATAGTAAAGGTGGATGACGTGACTAATTCTTATGAGAATTTTCTCATTTTCAATTACACTGACTTGACCCCCAAGAAAGAACACTTTACCCTCCTCTCTAAGGGAATGAAATTTATTCCTAGTGCTAAATTTGATGTAGTTGACAGCATAATTGATGTCAAGAAATACATCAGGAAATTAAATCTTAAAGTTATTTATGATGGGGTGGTGAGAAAGGAGGATAATGAATTTCGAATTAAGAGCACATACACTCCACCCTTAAACCCCTTACTGGGAACCTTGGAGAAATTGATTACTGAGGATCTTTATAGGTACAGTACGCAGAAATACAAAGGTAGGTACAATTTGACCAGGGAAGAATCAGGTGTGTTGAGGCAATTACAGGAAAATAAGGATATTCGAATTATGAAACCGGATAAGGGGGGAGGGGTGGTTTTGTACCCCACCCAGCAATACAGGAATAAGATTAATGAGATTTTATTGCAGTCCGGAAAGTATAGAGTATCCTCAGTGAATGAGGTCAACATTGGGTACCGTAAAATTGACCTACACTTGGAAGATTTATTGATGGATGGCAGGATTAACAATAACCTATACAGTTTTCTTAAGGTGAAAAATCCCATTATGAGTACTATCGTAGGTATTCCTAAAGTCCACAAAGATCTAAGGGACCCCCCATTCAGACCCATCATTTCTGGGAGCCAGTCCAAAACTTTCCCTTTTGGCAAGGTCATCGACCAGTGGCTGAAACCCATTGTTAAGAAAATTCCCCATTTGGTAATCGATTCATGGGATTTTTTAGGGAGGTTGGTACCAGAATTAGCTGATGGGGTAAATTGGTTAGTAACTATTGACGTGGTGGATTTGTTTTCCAATATACCCAGAGAAGACGGTTTGCAGAGATTACAAGAGAGCATTATGTGGTCCAATATAATCCCATGGGAAAAGACCTTACTTATAATGGGATTTATGGAATTGACACTGGCACATAATTATATCTGGTATGAAGGTGAACACTACATTCAGGTTAAAGGGGTGGCTATGGGGGCGGCATGCGCCCCCATTTATGCCAACCTGGTAGTATTCGACTGGGAAAAGGAACACGTCCTTAATACCCATTGGAAACAATACTTTTCTGGGTATTTTCGTTATTTGGACGATATTTTTATATTGTGGAAGGGGGACCTTGACCAATTGAACAAGTTTCATTCATATTTGAATTCATGTAGTGACCATTTTAAGTTCACTATGGCTAGACATCAGGAGACAATATCCTATTTAGATGTACAAGTAAGTTTAAAGGAAGGTAAATTTAAGTCCAACATCTTCCGGAAGGAAACTTTCAGCAATTCCTACTTACATTACATGAGTAATCACCCTTGGGCACAAAAAAGGAATATTATTAAGGGTCAATGTATTCGGGTGGCCAGGATGACCTCTGAAAGAGAAGATGTTGAGGAAGAATTAGCCAAAATAGCCCTGTTTTTCAAGGAAAGGGGTTACCCGATGGAGATGATAGTAGACATTACTGGATACGTCCACAAACAGTGGGGTATTAAATACTAACCGTTGATTGGGGTAGGTCTTGCCAACCATACGAAAGAGGATGGAGTCAGTAGTGACCAAGAGGAAATAGTTGGTAAATACGGCATGGCATGTGTATTGCAACATAACAACTTTAGTGGAGAAGTTAAGAAAATCATTCACCATAATTGGAATGTACTAAGAGTGGATGACAAGATGTATAACATTTTGGGAGAAATGCCCCATTTTGTACACAGAAGGGGGAACAACATGAAGGGGTTGTTGGAAAAGAAAGTTGTAAAGTACAATGATACAGCAGTGAGATCAGGTACCACTAGGTGTGGCACCTGTAATCAATGTAGATATATTGTACCAACTAAGGAAGTGGTGCTGTCCAACTACAACAAATCTAGTATACAATATCAGAGAGGGAATTGCAGAACTACCAATTTAGTGTACCTAGCTACCTGTAATGACTGTCCATGTTTTTATGTGGGGATGACTACTCGTTGTCTGAGGAATAGGATTTACGATCACATGTATAGTGTAAAGAAAAAAGACGCCAATAATGCACTATCGAAGCATTTGATGGACAGTGCAATTTGTTCAGGGTTTAAGTTTGGAATATTGGAGGTAGTTAAAACGAACATAAGGGGTGGGGATACAAAACTAAAAGTGAGTGACAAAGAAATCAGGTGGCAAATCAAATTAAATGCATCTGTTTATCCTGGAATAAATGAACAGATATATATTAAGCCTATATTAGATGTTATGTGTAAATGACACAAGGTGTTAAAGAAATGTACTTTTTCCATCTATTTTAGTCATCTTATATGGATATATATATTTTATATAAAAAGTTAGTATACTTGATTTATTTATATATAAACAAAGTATTCTTGATGCACAGAAGAGACAGATATATTTTTATGGGTATGAGCTGTATAATAGCTACTTTGACATGAATTTTTAACATGAATTACTGATGGATTTTTAAGTTGTAATCATTGGAAGGAACTATTTTAGGCACTAGCACTTTAAATCTATCTATCATTCAATGTAATGGAATTATGTCAGGTGATGCAAAGGATTGTTTTAAAAGGAGAATGATTAGTTTATGTGATGGTTCTGATGAAGTCATTACTTGATGAAAGCGCTCAACTGTTTTTATTGTGTGGAATAAAATACTTTTTTATCGGATTTTCATAGTGCTGGTGCTTTGAGAGAACACTTTGGAACAGTTTGTGGGACTGATTTTGCTTATTTAATCCTCAAATGATGTGGATATTCTACAAAAGGGCCTTACAGAAACAGATGCCTGGTGTCAGAGCCATGGGCTCAAGCTTAATGCCAAGAAATGTATAGTTATCCCCTTTGGAAAAAACATGTACCCATGAATTACCACATAGGTGGCAGGACACTAAACATCGAAAGTGTGATGAGAGACTTAGGGACACAGGTGGACAGTGGTCTCACTTTCGATAACCACATGGCCACAACAGTCAGGAAATCCTTCTATGTGGCACACCTCATCACTAAGGGCTTTTCATCCAGAAAAAAGGAGGTAATTGTCCCACTGTACTCATCCCTCATTAGACCCATTATAGAGTATAATGCCCCATTTGGTATGTACCTCACAAGACATCTGCAACAGCTGGAAAGGCCACAGAAATACCTCACTAAAAGAATCACAGTCCTAAAGCAGATGCCATATGCTGACCATCTAAAAAAACTCCAGCTATACTCTGTGGCATATCGTCTACTCAGAGGCAATTTCTGCTAAACATACAAGGCCATGTCAAACCCTGAGCTGTTGGACATGTTCCACTTAAAGAAATCCCAGTCCCTCAGAGCCACACGCTCCAGGGATCTAAACCGTGTCATCACAATGAACAAAACATGCTGGAGGGATAGGTTCCTGACCCAGAGACTCCCCATACTCTGGAATAGTCTGCCCATACATGTCAAGCAGAGCACCTCATTGGCCCTCTTCAAAAGGAACCTTGATGATTGGATGGGAGATAGGAAATTCACCCTGGGGATCATGTCAGTCGCCCTGCTAGACAGGGGTCCAGAGAAGTAAATATTGTGGGAAGAAATATCCAGGGAATTGTTATGGCTTGGCTTGCATAGGCCCTAGGGCCGATAGCCTAGTACCAACCTATGAACCTAAGTACAGCCTCCCAGATTTAGTAGGCACTGACCTTCTAAGAATTGGTCCTTTCCTGTCTCTTCCAGGCCTTCTCAGTCCAAACCCAGGACCAGCAGACCACCCAGGCTTCAGTCTCAAGGTACTCCCAGGACTAAGCAGTGGGGGGCTCCCACTTCAAAAGCTGGAAGTAGTAAGACACCCCTATAGTAAACTGTCACAATGACTTAACCTTAAACCTTTCAAGCCCTGCTCAACTGGCTGCTCCTTTAGGGGGAAAGATCGCCCTGAATGCAAAAAACTGGGAACTCATTACCCAAGACAAATGGATTTTAAATGTAGTTTCCCAAGGATACAGCTTCCAATTCCACTCCTTACCATCCCCAAACGGTTGGCCAGACCTATCCCCAAATCAGTGGACAGAGGCTCAAATGCAGGTTCTCTCTCTTCTAAGTATCAGGGCTATTCAACCTGTCCCAGAAGAGGAATGGGGGCCAGGTTTTACTCAAGACTTTTCCTGGTACCCAGAAAAGACAATTCCTGGTGTCCTATCCTGGACCTGTCTATCCTAAACACCTTTTTGGTAATCCCAAAATTCAAAATGCTAACTCTTCATCAGCTGCTTCCCATGCTAGGCAAAAATGCCTGGGTGGCAACATTGGATTTAAAGGAAGCTTACCTGCACATCCCAATAAGGGAATCTTGCAGAAAATACCTAAGTTTCAGAGCAGGCTACATGCACTATCAGTTCTTTGCACTGCCCTTTGGCTTATCTACTGCGCCCAGGGTATTCACAAAGTGCCTAGCTCCAGCCATTGCATTCTGCAGGCAAAGAAATATTCAAATATACCCATACCTGGATGATTGTCTAATTCAGGCAGAAAGCCAGGACACACTATTAAATCATCTGGCATTTGTAAAGAAACTACTAACTTCACTGGGGTACACCATAAACGAAAACAAATCACACCTAGTACCCTGCCAACAAATTGTATTCCTGGGAGCAAGCTTTAATGCAACTTCCCAGATGGCCTACCTCACACCAGAGAAACAAGTTTATTTGACAGCCTACTTCAGACTACTGGCCACAAAGACCCAGCTGTCTGCAAGGAAAATACTGCAAGCCCTGGGGTTCGTGGCCTCTTGCATTCTACTAATCCAGTATGCAAGACTGCATATGAGGAAACTACAATGGTATCTAAAAAGCCTATGGTGTCAACATTCTCAGGACCTAGAATCAATGATTCCTATCATTCCTTGTATAAAGACAAAGTTCCTTTGGTGGGCAGAGGCCTGCCACCACCACAAGGGACTGCCACACAGATGCATCAGACTTTGCATGGGGGGGGCTCAATTGGCAGGGCAGTGCATTCAGGGCAAATGAAACCAGAGTTAAATGCACCTGCATGTCAGTCAAAAAGAAATGTTAGCTGCATAGAATTCTCTGACAGCCTTCAAGGACCACGTTCTTCCAGGACAATTATTGGTAAAGACGGGCAACACCAATGTTATGTGGTACATAAGCAGGGGGGAGCCCACTCTGCAGACTAGCCATGGCTCTGCGGAGCACAGCCTTGAGCTACCAAGTGCACCTACAAGCTCAATTCCTGCCAGGCAAGCTAAATACACTGTGAGACGACCTAAACAGAAATCTCATGGGCCCACACGAGTGGAAACGGGAACCAAAGATATTCAACATTTTGAGAAACAAATGGGGGAGCCCAGAAATAGACCTGTTTGCCTCCCCTCAGAACTACCAATTGGACAAATTCTGCACAAGGACTCCACACAGACAAGCTTAGAAAGTGGATGCCCTGTCCTTCCCCTGGAAAAACCTATCAGTTTATGCCTTTCTCCCTCTGCCTCTCCTCTCCAGAGTTCTACTGAAGATCAAACAGGACAAACCAAGGACAATACTCATTGCACCAGACTGGCCACGCCAACATTGGTACCCCCTCTTTTGCAGTGTACCACTGCTGGAACCATGGCACCTGCCTCAGACCCCTTCCCTGCTGTCCCAGCAGGAGGGCCAGATTCTGCACCCCCAGCTTCAAACCCTGAACCATGCAGCCTGGCTAATTACCTGAGCTCTCCATTACCATCCTTCAGTAAGCAAGTGATGGATGTCATTCTGGAGGAAAATCCTATGCTGAAAAGTGGAAAAGATTCTGTTCCTGAAGCCAAACTCAGGGGATGGGCACAGCAGTCCCCAATTTACTGCATATTCTTCAATACTTGACTGAGATGCTTCACAATGGCCTTTCCTTCTCTTCCATTAAAATTCATGCCTCAGCCATTTCAGCACATTATTCTACGGAGCCACCCATCTTCTCTCATCCACTGCTGAAGCAATTCCTCAGAGGGGCCAAAAACTTAAGACCACCCAGGAGAGCCCCTACTCCAGCCTGGGACCTTAACTTTGTATTGGAAAAGCTCACTCTACCTCCCTTTGAGCCAGCTGCAACTGCAGAGTTGAAATTCCTTTCTTGGAAAACAGCCTTCCTCCTAGCCATCACTTCAGCAAGAAGGGTATTTGAATTACAGGTACTCATGGCAGTGGTGCCTTTCATCATCTTTCATGCGGACAGGGTGTCCCTCATGACCAATCCTTACTTTATGTCCAAGGTGGTGTCCAGTGTGGCCCTTAATCAGTCCATTCATTTGCCAACCTTCTTTTCTAATCCACAGAACAAAGGAGAATGAATACTGCACTCCTTGGACGGGCACAGACAACTTAGATTTTACTTGGACAGGACTAAGCCTCTCAGGAAATCTGAACAGCTGCTGGTTGCATTTGCTGCAGGGGCAGAGGAGAAGGTAATTTCAAAGCAAACCATTTCTAAGTGGATAGGCCATTGCATTCATTTCTATCAGCACCATGGAAAACCTACCCCCACAAGGGGATAAGACCCCATTCCATCAGGGCTGCATCTACTTCTACAGCCTTTCTCAGAGGTGTTCCTACCAGGGACATCCTAGAAGCTGCTACCTGGAGGTTCTGTACATACATTCACCAAACATTACCACTTGCCAATTTTTTCTAAATCCAGAGCTGGTTTTGCCACTGCAGTCTTGCAGGGTCTAATAGCTGTCCTAATGCTGGCCAGTTGCCTCCTCCCTTCCTTAGCTTTGGGAATCTACCCAGATGTAATGACTGTAACAGTGAAATACGAAGAACATAGTACAGTTTTGTACACTTACCATAAATGTAGATGTTCAAGTGTATTCACTGTTGCAGTTTTGGTTACCCACCTTCCAGCCCCCTGACTTCTATTGACTTTACCTCTCTTTTTGTTTACTATACTTAAAGCTTTCTGGTGTATTTGCTTTTTATTGGAGGTGTAACCTTGCATATAATTGCTTCCCATTATGGGGGAACCTGACATCTGGTGCAAGAAAAATTGATGTAATGGCATCGGCTGCATGCTTTATACCCCTGACAAGCTGACGTCACGGAAGATGAGACAGCAACCAACGCAGGATTCAAGACATTGATAATCAAGCCGACTGAGGGCTACCTGCAAGGAGATAACCCAAATGTAGTGACTGCAACAGTGAATACACTTGAACATCTATAATATATGGTAAGTGTACACAACTGTACTTTCTAGTTCTTCTGTTAAGCAATCATCTGAAGTTGTTAATCTTTTTCCTATTCATCACTGATAGGTTCTGTTCTTAGCCCTCGGAACTGAGTCGGCCTTATACCAAGCTTGCGTGCACCAAAAACTCTCTAGCTAAGCTACTACCCACAATGCCCTTCACTCAGTTTCCTCAGATCTCGTTTGCCACACAGCCATATAGCAGCATTTCACCGAGCTCTCCAGCTAAGTGTTATATTTTTTCGAAATTTTATAGTGTTTGTGAGTTCTTTCCTGTCAAATTCTTATTTTTTCTCTAATTACTCACTCAGCTCTACCCACAGGTATCTCTTTCTCATACCATTGTTGGTATTTGCCCTTTTTACCCTTGTAGTATTCCCAATACTATTGTTGGTATTTCCCTCTCTTCCCTCTCTCTCCCTAACTTTCCTTAACATTGTGTGTGTTTCTTTTGTTGGCAAAGAAAGGAACAACGGGGTTTAAACACTGCTTCTCTTGCAGTGTTAAACTCCCTAATAGCAATCTGCATGAAGAAGGTGTGTATTGTTTGGGGGTTCCGCACTTATCGGCGAAACCTCCCTGTGACATTTGTGCCAGTTTCAGTCAGCGGATGCTGAATGAAAAACGAAACAAGTTAATCCTCAAAGGCCTGCTTCCTTCTCCTTTTTCGGAGGCTATTTGTGCATCGGAGGTCTCAACCCTCTCCTTCTGTGGACAAAAAACGTCTTTGTTCTGACCCCTCTTCACTAGCCGGTGATATGGGCAAGCCTCATAAGCATAAGGCCTATAAGTCTTCTTCTGAGCATCGAATTGCCTCCTCGGTTCTGACCACCTCGGCTCCAAGTTTGGCTCCAGTGGTTCATTCGGGCATTGCCATGATCGTCTCGGCGCCAGTTCCAGCACCGACTACGGCTCCCTCTGTAACTTCGGTTCCAGCCAGTTTGCCTGCCTCTACGTTGGCACCGACGTCCCCCATCTCTGCTCCAACGTTGGTTCTGACAACATCTTCAGAACCGCTATTGACCTCCACCCTAGCTTTGACTTTGGCTCCGAGCCTGTTTTCGGCCCAGATTATTCCCCTGCTACCAGTTTCTAAACTGGAATCCTCGTTGTCAATTTTCAATACATCACAGGCCCAGTAGTCCCCGTCTGCAGATCCAATTGCCAGACAAGCTTTCAGCCCCTTTTTTGACTGGCCTGATTCCCCCTCAGGGGCATCGGTAAAGTCCACCAGAAGCCTATCTGTTGGATGTGGTGTGCCTCTTTGATCAGCTGCTGACCGCCAGGGGAATTACAAATTTTCCTAAAGCCCATCCCACTCCAGGTTTTGGGTCCATTGCCCCGGCGACCCCCACGTATTCTTCTCCCTTGGACTCTCAGTTCCGAGGCTTATATTTCCGACGTCTACAAGAGGACCCCTTACCTCGGCGCCGACAGTGATCGTGTCTGAGGCTCCGAGGTCCCTATGGGTGTCAGTTCCGTCGGAACCCACCCTTCCTCAAACTCATGCTTGGGGGGTGGAACCCTCAGTTCTGGCCACGGTTCCGGTGGTGTCTCCAGTTCCATCTTTGGGGCCAAGGGTGACTCCCACCCCAGTTTTGCTTGAGGCTTCGTCTCCGGGAGCGGACCATGTGGAGCGGGGTGTGACTCCAGTTCTGAAATTGTCTCCTTTGGTTCCGGGCTCCCATTTCTCTTCAGGTTGGCCTGCTTTCCTGGTGATGGAGAGGGTGCTTGCTTCGAGCAATTCTCCTACGTCGGACTTGCCACCCTTTCCGTCTGAGCTTCAGCTATCAAAGGCCACCCCCCCCCCAGGACTCCGAGAGCGTAAGACCCAGGAGACCCCTGTACAGGGTATTTCCCTTTGAGTCTTCTTCAGATGCTCCCACCGAAGAACCCCCTTGGAAATGGGCATGTAAGAGGAAACACATGGATTCCCCAGAAGAGTCCCTCACGGAGGATACAGACTATGATGATGGGGAAGGGTCCCCACGGTCACCCCCTGACGATGTCGCATTTGGGGACATCCTAAAAATTTTGAGGCAGAGGGGTGGCTGGAAGCCCTTCAACCCTTCCTCTGAGGAATCTGTATTCCTGCAGGCATTCCATTCTCGGCCCGCTACTTCTTGGGTGACTCTCCCTGCCGATGAGTTAGTCAAGCGCATCGTGCAGCGGGCATGAAACAAACCCGACACCATTGAGGCCATTCCCAGGAGAATCAGATAAGATACTCTCCCCTCCAGAGGATCAACCCCATTGGTCTAGAGGTTTTCCAGTAGACGATATGATGGTGGCAGCTGCCATGAAAAAGGACCTTGCGGAGGAAAGTCCTGCTGTCCATCCGCCCAACAGAGTGTTCCGGGCAGTGGACAGGTTAGGGAAGCAAGTTTTTGCTTCAGCAACCTTTACTGTCAGGTCCCTTAACTTTTTGGCATATTTCACGAGGCTCCAGAGAGATCTCATCACCGAGCCCTCTGGAACCTTCTTGGGTCAAGTTTTGGACAGGGCACATGATAAAGTTGCTTCCCAACTTGCCACCCTAGAGTCATTTTTTAACTCGTCCTTAAGGTTGCTGTCCCACACAACCAAAGGGATGGCTAGAGCTGCGGGTGTAGGCGTAGTTATGAGACGCCATGCCTGGATGCACATTTGTGACCTCGTGGACTCCTCCTAGTCATCGTTTTTAAACGCCCCTATCGAACCATCAGCTCTGGTTGGTTTTAAGATCAAGGACACATTCACCAGGTGCGAGCAGGACGTGAAGACCTTGTCTGCAGTAGGTCTACGTTTTTCCAAACCTCAGCTCTCCTTCTCGAGGAACCAGAGGAGTGGAAAGATGTGGTACAAAAAGTCTCAAGGTCCTTTCCGTGAGGCACGTGGTGAGGACTCCCCCAGAGGCAGAGGGGGATTCCAACAATGGAAGACGCCCCTTTTGGAGCTGAGGGGGTCCTCGAAATCAGGACTCCAGAGATTCTTTCTCAGGAAGACCATATCAGCTCTCCTAAAGCACTGCCCGATTGCTTTCCTCTGGAAGCAGTCGGGGCTCATTTCTCTCTGCACCAAGCTGCCTGGCTCTGTATTACAAACGGTCAGTTGGTGCAGAGAATAATCTCCAGATGTATTCACATCCCACTAGTCTCTTACCCAAGACCTCTGAAATCCGTTCCTGATTTTCCACCCAGTCAAAGGGAGGAGGCAGCTTCCAAAATAAGAAAGCTATGTCAAAAACGAGTCATCCAACAGGTCCCCCCAGACCAGTGCGGGTTCGGTTTTTACTCAAGATTCCTTTTAGTGCCAAAAAAGACCGGAGACTGTAGGCCCATTTTGGATCTCAGCCAGCTAAACAAATCAGTGATTCAGACCTAGTTCCGCATGGTCACGATTCAATCTACCCTCCCTTTTCTTCGGGAGGGTGTGTGGATGTGCTCGATAGACCTCTGGGATGCGTATTACCACATCAAAATGGACAAATGCTGCAGGAGTCTCCTTCGCTTCCAGCTTAGAGCCATTCATTACCAATTCAGAGCCCTGCCATTCGGTCTCTCGACGGCCCCCAGAGTGTTCATAAAATGCCTAGCAGTGGTCTCAGCTCATCTGAGACTTCAGGGATTCCAAGTGTTTCTGCATTTAGATGATTGGCTCCTCTCTGCCCCCACCAAGCATCTCCTGGTCAGGGCCCTCCGCTACACTCTAGTACTAGCAGAGTCGCTGGGCATCACCATTCACTGGGAAAAATCCAACCTTCAGCTCTCAACAATTGGAATTTATAGGGCAGTATTCAACACTCAAGCAAGTCTGGTCACTCTTCCCCCTCACAGGCTTCAGAGATTAAGGGCACAAGTTCAAGTGATACTCTGTCTAAGAAAGGTGTCTGCAAGGGAAGTTCTTCAGGCTCTGGGGTCTATGGCAGCGGCCATCCCAATTGTCCCCCTAGCCAGATTACATATGAGACTGCTACAGTGGCTCTTTCTGTCCCAGTGGATATCTAATCTTCAACCCCTGAGCTCACAGATTCTCATCACCAACTCCTGCAAACAAGATCTCCTCTGGTGGATGAGTATAGATGAAAATCTTTGGTGTCGCCCCTTCCAGGCTCCCCAACCTAGCGCCACGGTGACCACGGACTCTTCCCTGATAGGGGGGCCACTTCCAGGTAAAGTTAATCCAAGGCACGTGGTCCAGCTTAGAGGTCAACTTGCATATCAGTGTCCTGGAGTTAAGAGCGGTGGTATTGGCATTGCAAGCGTTCCACCTGCTCCTTTTTTCAGTAACGAATGCTATCCAGCCGGACGACACGTCCTTTGCCTGGTACATAAGCAGGGAGGGACCAAATCCTACCCCCTATGTTGCGAGGCCATCAGAATCTGGCATTGGGCGATAGCTTCCAACTGCTTTCTGATTACTACGCATATCCCGGGGAGCTCCAACATGATTGCGGACAAGCTGAGCAGGTGCATCCTCCGTCCTCATGAGTGGTCTTTCAGTCAGAGTGTGACGGCAGAAGTCTTCAGCCGTTGGGGCCAGCCATGCTACAACCTTTTCACCTCCCCCTCAAACACAAAATGCAGCATCTACTTTGCCTTCTTTCCCCCTCACAGGGAGTCACTGAGAGATGCTCTGACTCATGATTGGCCCACGGGTCTCCTTTATGCTTATCCTTGGCTACCTCTGATCCCGCTGTTTTTAATTAAAGCTATTCGGTTGAGAAGCAAAGTGATCCTCATTGCCCCATTCTGGCCTCAAGTGTGGTTTCCCTTCCTCCGACCTCACCTGTTACAACCTCCTTGGATCCTGGGCACCCATCGGGACCTCATATCTCACCCACAAGGGCTGACTCCCCCTAATCTATCCACTCTCAAGCTGATGGCTTGGCTTCTTGACTTCCGTTAGTTTGAGTCCATTTAGCAGCTATTTCCAACTTCCATAATGGTTCAGATGGAGTACCGCTTATTTCCACCCGACTTTGCAAGACCTTTCTCAAAGGAATTTTCCATAGCAGACTTCCTATCAGGTAGCCGGTGGAGGCATGCAATCTCTTCTGGGTTCTCCAGTCTCTCTCTACCCCCTTCTGAACCTGCTGCAACATGTGATCTAAAATTCCTGTCATGGAAATCCTTGTTTTTGGTGGCGATCACTTCAGCCAGACGAATATCTGAGTTGCAAGCCTTATGCATCAAGAGTCCCTATCTTTTCTTCCATAAAGACAGAGTATCACTTTGTACTAATCCATCCTTTCTCCCCAAAGTGGTTTCCAACTTTTCTATTAACCAGTCCATTGAACTCCCTGTATTCTTCCCAAATTATTCAAACAAGGGAGAATACTGCCTGCATTCATTGGATGTTCATAGACAACTACGCTTCTGCCTGGGCAGAACTAAGTCCTTTCGCAAGTCGGACCAACTTTTCATTTCCTTTTCTGATCCTAGAATGGGGTGTGCAGTATCTAAAGTTACTTTGTCAAAATGGCTCAGGGGTTGCATTACCTTCTCATATTCACTTACAAATGAATCTAAGCCTGCTCAAATCAAAGCTCACTCAACTAGGGCTATCGCAGCGTCTGTTGCCTTCTACTCCAGGGCCTCCATGGATGACATTTGTGCAGCAGCCATTTGGGCTAAACCCCATACCTTCATCAAGCATTACAAATTGGATCTGATCTCCAGGGGAAGAGCGGCCTTTGGCTCAATTGTTCTCAGGAATATTCTTCCATAAGGGCCACCCAGGTTCTCCAAGTAGCTTGGGATTCTGTCCCATCAGTGATGAATAGGAAGAAGATTAACAACTTCAGATAAAGAAGTTATGTCTTACCAGAACGTTCCATCTGAGTTGTTGATCATCTTCCAGTCATCACACCCTCCCACCGGCCCCCACCAAAGGCTCCTGGCAGATCTTCTGGGTCTTGTGGTGGTTCAGGATTTTTGCGCAGAGATGGCCTCTGACTTTGTTTCTTTTATATGTTGCATGCAAACTCGATCTGAGGTAACTGAGTGAAGGACATTGTGGGTAGCAGCTTAGCTCGAGAGTTTTTGGTGCACGCAAGCTTGATATAAGGCCAACTTGGTTCCGAGGGCTCGGAACCGAACCCATTACTGATGACTGAAAGATGATCAACAACTCGGATGGAATGTTATGGCAAGACATAATTCTTTTTTTTTAGGCTGGGATTCACCTTAAGCCTTCAAGATGGAACCAGCAGCTCTGTGCCTTATGTAATTCCATTCACAGAGGACACTGTTAGGTGGCAGCCATCTGTGCTAGGCTTGTTTCAGAACTGCAAGCATTAAGAAGCAGTGGACCCTTCTTATTTGTTTAGCAGGGTAGTGTGGCTTTGCGTACTAACCCCTCTTTTATGGGCTGACCCAGACCAGACTTTTACCTAAATCACGTAATGCAGGAAAGGTAAGTATGTGCATAGACAGCTCAGATTTTATTTGCATAGAGCAAATGAATTCAGAAAAACTGCTCAGCTATTTACCTGGTTTACAAAGGGGAAGATAGGAAGCAAAGAAGAACTTGTGAAAAGCAAACTTTCATCATGTGGCTGGAGAATGGTATTGCATTTTGTTAATTACATTATGGGAAGCACGTGCCAGGCCACATTAGAGGCCACTCTATTAGAGCACTATGGCTACCACCACAAATTTACTTAGAGGAATGTCTACCCAAGCAATTTTGGAAGCAGCTACTTTGTTCTCTGCTCACACTGACTAGGATAATTATCCAGAGCCATAGCAGGATTTTCTGCTGCTATCTTGCAAGGAATAGTCTCTAAATGTCTGCTTCCCACTATACTTTCACTACTTTTTGAATCTTCCCTGCAATGGTGAATACTGTAATAACCCTGACTAATCTGCTTTTTCATTTCCTTGTCCTCTGCTCTACCATGCCTCACTACAATTTTTCCCTGTTAAAATTTATCCTTATATCATAATTACTCTCTGACCTTTCTACTCTGTCCAACTCTACCTATCCCATCTAACCACCAATCCTGTTTTCCTAATCCTATCTTATCCTGTAAATGTCCTTAGTAACCTTATATCCCCATCTTTTCTTGATTTGCTTACTTATTGTTTTTATTTGTGGGAAAATAGTCTAATCATTTTTTTTTTTTTACTATGTACAAATCGTGTTCTTGTAACATTTTGTTTATACTTTATTGTATTGTTGTTTTTAAATTACTTGTAACATTAAATGTTTTGAACACTTGGAGCTTTTCTCCTCGGGCCTCCACTGAAAATGGACATGTATCCAGTTGGACTAGCCCGGTTAACAAATGTAAAATAAAATAAATAAACATAGTATGCTTGTGTGAGAAAGGTACCAGAATTGTAATCTTTTGAATAGTTTTCACTGTTGTAGTCATCATTTTCTCTCAACTTCCCCATTTCTCTCTGTCTCCTCCTGGAGTTGAGATGGCAACCCTGTATATTCATCCTTCCTCTTTACCTTTGGAACTAGGTGGGCACCCCTGTTTTGTAAGCCTTTCTCTAGAGCTACTGGTTTGGACGACACCGGCTAGTTACAGCTAGTATGCAGTCATTACTTGCTCTAATGTGTGGTCTGAGGCCAGGAGGATTATTCTCCAACTTTATCAGGTCAAGAAAAATCTGAAGGTGGAGTCAGAAGATTGCACCCTTTATACTACAGATGTTTTGGCACTGGAGCAGGGTATCAGCTAAAGCACTAAGGGTGTTGGAAAGCTGGTTGGTCACAGGCTGGCTACACCGCAGGATATCCCAGAAATGACTATTGCAACAGTGAAACCTAGTTGAACATCTGCAGTTCTGGTAAGTTCATAGTGCAAGTGTATTATCCAAGGGTTCTGAGACAAGAACCTCAGGATAAGATGGAGCAATATTAAAGAAATTATGCCAGTCATTCTAGCCATTTGACAGCAGGGCACTTTGCACATTCTTACAGACACCACAACAATGTATTATATCAACAAACAGGGAGGAACCTATTTCTAACTGCAGTGTAGATCAGACCCAACAGTACAAGTGTGGTGTCTGGTGAATAAGTCAGGTCTTACTCTCTGGGCATCTTGCATCCCAACTCGAGAGAATTCTTTAGTAAAGCAGCTGAGCAGAATAGAAGTGGAGCCACACAAGTGGAAGTTACGCAAGACCTCAGACTTATTGAAACAATACTAGGCATGCAATCACTGGGATCATAAAAGACCTAGCCGTATATACCTTTAAGCAGACACACTTGAAAGATCTTGTCACCCTTTATGAGTACTTAATAGTGCCCACCTCCCAAATCGGGCAGGGTCATATCTGATAACCCTGATGTAAATTTGTCTCATCATGAAGACTAGCTTTAAACATAGCCAAAGTAGTTCTTTGCTTGACCTGTAGTTGCAACTTATTTCCATAGAAGGGAATACGTTGAGTTAGTAACCTATCCCTCCAGTGAGTCTTGCTTATTGGTGTAAATTTCTATCCGTAGTATGGGTATTTGTAGAGCCAAAGGTTTTGTGAAGAGATAAGAGATCAAATTTGATTGGGTCTTTCATGGTTTGAAAGGCTAGACATGTTACCTTGGAGCAGATGGTAGGCTACTGAGTATAAGGAGAGCTGTGCTAATCTGTTAGGATATTTGAAAGATTTAAGGCCTTTAATTTATTTGCTTAAAAATCTTTGGGACATTTCCAGCTGAGTAATATGATTGGATTTATACACACTAAAAGGAACTTTGTATTCACTGATGTGTCTAATAAGTTAAAATATCATTTGTAGGAAGACTTATTTGGATCTTGAAGCTATTCCCTTGGAAATGAATTGGTCTAGATAGAAGGACTTCCTGACTATGATGGGAACATGATGAGTAAATGAGAGTGTTGTTCACATAAGTACCCGGGTGTCTTATGAGTGCATGAATGTATCTGTTTGAAGAGGCTGACCACTTGTAATATCTGAGATGGGAACAGCTTTTTTTTGCCAAATGCTGCTATGCTGCAGGTTTTTTGCATTTAGCTTGAGATAGTTTTTCTACACCAGGAATGTGCATTTTCCAGCTCTTTTTGGAGCAGGTTAGTATCTGTGAATGAGTGTGTAACTGTATCCAGCTTACGGTCATCTGCAAACTTGGATATACTGTCTTGGATGTTTGCAAAGTGAATGTCAATCATCAGAGGACCCAGCACTGATCCTTGCAGTATCTCTCAAGGTATAATTTTAAGTTCAGAGATGGCACCAGCAACTTTCACTGGGGTCTGTTGGATAGACAGCGATATAGCGGATAATATAGGGATTGACATTGTCTACTTTTTCAGTAATACCAGCATGTGGGATAACCACACACATCTATATGTGCTTGTAGGATAGCCGCGGCAGGGCTAGCCACCCGGCGGTGTAAACCTTGGCTTGAGGAGATTGCCACCATTGAAGTGATACCCCGACCCTATGTGCAAAATGAGAAAAGTGGTTGAGGATGGATGGCTGGATGCTGGACCAGCATGTGGGATAAGGTCAAAAGCCTTGGTGAGGTCAACATAAGCAGTGTACACAGAGTGGCCACTGTCCACAGCTCTATAACCTTATCAAAGAAATTTGCAGGGATCAGGAGACAGGACCTATGCTTCACAAAAACAGACCGAGTGGGCTGTAGATCAGTTAACTGAAAAGAACAGCCACGAAGCCAGCAAAATAAACTTCAAAAAATTAAACTAAAAAATCACTACACAAGTGGAAAAACTGAACCTCTGTGCTCTATTATAGCAATTAGATTGAGTTAGCACTTTCGCCCTAATAACAAATGGGCATCCCCAGAGTCAAACAAACGTAGCCATAACCCTCATTTAAATACATACAACATCAAGGTCATGAATAAACAATCAGTTAAAGCCAGTCATCCAATTACAACAGTTACCCTTCAGTAATAAAACTGCTTTAAAGAAACAGTAAAAATGTTTGAATGTATATAATACTGTATAAAAATGTGTACACACAAGAATTATTAAAAAATGGGAATATGTGCACTTTATAAAAATAAAAGAAAAAATAAGCATATAAACTCACTCAGTTACAGTCACTGAATTCTCCCAATTTCTAAAAAAGTTGAATAAATAATAAATCAAACCCCACATAAAACCCACATATAAATATTAAACATTTCATCATTTAAAATAAGTTAACTGAAATGAGAAACGCATTTTGTACTGTGCACATACAGGCCACTTCTTGCTTTCTTGTTCTTTATATCTCTGATGTGTTCAGCTCTCCTATCTCGTTTTCTCTGTATGATATTTATTATTTATTTATTATTAGTATTTTTCTCTGCGTCTCAGAAAAAATGGGAAAGGCTCCTACTTCCTTTGGATGTACTCGGGCAACTTAGATTTTGTCTAGAAAGAACATGAGAAAGTTTGATCAGTTCTCCATTTCATGTGCTAAGGCTGGGGGGGGGGGGGTTTGCAAATGGACTATATGCAAATGTCTGGAGCACCCCCTCTACTTTCATTACTCCTTATGTGGCAAGATGGTACATGGGCATGCTAAAGTCTACTTTACTAGGAGTTCTGCAGCCACCCCTCCTTTCCTTAGTGGAGGTCAGTACACAGATCATCCTGGAAGCAGTTACTTGGTCACCTGTCCACACTTTTTCCAAGCATTACAATGTTAATGTATACAGGGCCAGGAAAGGTCTTGCCATGGCCATTCTTCAGGGACTCGCATCTCCATGACATCCCATGAGTTAAACACCCACTGATTTATCTGTGAAGATTCCCAATAGTCATTATTCCAACAACAACTTAAATGATTAACATCATACAGTTATGTTAGAAGCTTACTCTTGCCATAATTGTAAATGTTTTAGTAGGTTTAATCCCTCCATCCTTTCTTTCTCAAAACATTTTGTCAACCTTGAGTAAAACTAGTTACGTCACTTTCCCTTCCTGGTCATGCACGGTCACTCCTCAAGGTTGACTTACAACCTGGAAAATCAGCTTGAAAGCCTTTCTTCATTGGACTTTTTCCTTGGGCATCACTATCACTGTGGCAGTCGGTGCTGTAGCCACACCAGACCACCATAATTTAGCCTGCTATGGGAAGAAAGAACTGAATATGACCAAGCCAGCATCATTCTTATAACACCAATGTCCTGACATCCAGGTGCGTGGGCATCTGCCCAGCCATGAGTGGAAAGGTGAAATGTTCTGGAAGTTGTGCTAGCCATCAGTGCTTCTGTGGCAAGAAGTCCTAAGAGTCATTACTGTAACAGTGAATGTACTTGACCTTTTACGTCTAAGGAAAATTTCGTACTCCTCTCTACTTTCTCAGAATACCCATGTGTACATGTTACTACAGAACCGAGTACCAAATACTGAATGATATAATGGCAAAGATGGGTTATTGAAGATAAGTCAGAGTTATCCTGTTTTTTACTGTAAAATCCATAATTTGGGGATACATGTGCACCCATAACAGT
Source organism: Protopterus annectens (assembly GCF_019279795.1). Classification (NCBI taxonomy): domain Eukaryota; kingdom Metazoa; phylum Chordata; order Ceratodontiformes; family Protopteridae; genus Protopterus; species Protopterus annectens. The sequence goes on from NC_056735.1 coordinate 1,278,162,838, forward strand.
ACTCTTCATGAAGTGTGCCAGCCATATATAAGGAAGCACATCCCCAGAGCTGCCATTTCCTTTTTGACAGTTACAGTTCATGTCTCACGATTTGCTATTATTAGTGATATTTTCACATGATTACACAACACAACACATTAACCAACCAAGACCTGCACTGGCAATGACTTTACTGTGGTAAGGCAAAGCATGCAGTTGCAGTAACTTTATTGTGCCTAGGGCAAACCATAACATAAACAGCTTTCACAAGGATCATAGTTTCAACCTTACTTCTATATGTCATAGAAGAAAAAAGTTGGCCTACTTGATTTGCTGGCGAATGGAAATGGTAGACAACTCTTCACATGTTGACTGGGGCAGAGGGTCTTCCTTGCAGCCCAAGGTTTAAATTCAAATGTCTGGCAAGAACAACTTTTTGTCAATCAGATTTTCTTGGTCCCATTCAGTGATGGTCTCTGAAGACTAATTTTAGACCTACTGAAGCTAAACAAAGTCTTGATAGTGGCCAACTGCAGAATGTCTAACTTCCAGTCTTTTCTGCTCATTTTCTAGAACATCAAAATTACTCAGAATGATGTTTCCCCATTGAAGCAGGTACTTACATGAGGTCTTCTGGTCTCCACCAGGGGGTTCTTGCACAGAAATTGTGCCCCAGATATGCATGCCCTTACCCTCCCCTAAAGAGAGATCAGCAGAAATTAACTTATCACTCGTCCCACCCCTTTGCAAGCTGTTTCATAGCATAAGCAGCTAATCAAACCAAGGTCATCTAGGTCTTAGTCGTGCTTTGTCTTTTGCCACATAGCTTACTCTTTACTTCTAAGTAAATAAAAATGCTAGCAGGCAGAGTTTCACAGGCACAAATCACTCAGGTGATAATAAACCAAAGGTGTATTTAATGATAAAAATCCACAAGAAAAACAAATAAAATGTGAGCACTTTCGTTAAACAAGTGTTAACTTCATCAGACACCATTAAAATGTAAGACAGCCATTTATATACATATAAAAAACACTCTGACTGGGTAAGCAAAGAGAGGCAGCTAGCTAAGCAACACTGAGACAGAACATTAATTAACCCCTTAATGACTGTGTTACAGTTGAAACTGTTGCATCTTAAATACAACTAAAACTTGTGATTAAAAGATGAATTATTAGTCTCGTACTTGTGTCATGAATGATTCTAAATAGGATAAAACTAAAACCAAAGTCATTTTTAAAATCTCATGTTAAATATTCACATAATGCTAAAATGTTTATCAAAGCCAAATACATACAAAAGTGCTTATGCTTAACAAATGTTTTGAGATATTTTGTTCCTTTCTAGGGCTTTTAATTTCATTACAGGAGAGATGGGTGTCCTGTCATTTATCCCTGGCCATCTATCTGCCTGTAATAAAATTTGCCACTGAAAACATTCTATACCCCCTTCGCCCAAACACATATCACATACATACAAACACCACCACTCTCAACACTGACACACACTCACACCCTTACCTTTCTACCTACCCTAACCCACACCTAAAACTCCCTAACACTCACAAACCCTCCCAAAACCCTTAAAAAACATAATACTTACCTAACGCGCCGTCAGTACCGCAGGTTCAACATTTCTGGGTTTGATTTTTTGCAGTTTCCAGCAACTGCAGATTCGACAATTTGGTCTCAAGATATTGAAATTCGACATTTCAGTATTCCGAGATTCTAAAGGGAACCCGTGTGTGTGTATATATGTGTGTAATATATATATATATATATATATATATATATATATATATATATATATATATATATATATATAGTGTGTGTGTGTCTGAGTGCAATGCCCACTTATTTAAGAGAGAAGATGGTTTGATCTTCGTTCTTGTGCATGAGGACATCTGTGGCTGTAAAATGGAGATCCAAGATGCTGTCTACATTCACAGTCCTCTGAGGAGGTCCATCCCCTCTAAATCAAGGACCTGCCTGCCAAATGCTGGATATCTGCTTGCTCAGGCACCTTGCTGGGACAGCAGGAGAGTCCTCTTGCCTCTCTCCCCTCTGTTCCTTAACAGGACTATTGCAAACTCTGGTTTAGGATTTCATGGCCTTTATGCAAAGCCTTTAGCTGAAATCAGACTAAGCATCAGCATCATGGATCATACCTCTGAAGAGAAAAAGGGAACACAGGGGAGTTGGAATCCATCGAGTCAGAAGAGGAAGACATGGATTACATTTCCCACATTTCTTTCTCCCAGGACCAATGACACTGACGTTGTTCTGTAAGAGAGTGAGATGGTCACAAGATCACATACAAGACTGAGCAACATACAACTACAGTTGACATTCCTGGTAAGGAAAAGAGATGGGGAATAAATCAGTAATTGCAGTCATCACCGGTGAAACAGTCGTCTCACAGTACAAAATACTAGTTACCACAGTAATTACAAACAGCAGTCAGAGAAGCTTCTGCAGTTAACAGAAGATAAGCTGAACACCTAGAAGTTGATTGGAGAGAGAACACGAGATCAAGGAAGTGCTCACGGTTTTAGCACCTTAGGAAGAAGAGGAAATGGATGGAGTTGCAGAAGAGCAGCAGCACCTCAAAACAGAATATATGACAGCTGTAGACATAGAAATAAGGTACATTAAACTATTGATGAAATGCAGAAGTCCAGGAAGTCATCAACAGAAAGGAAGAGTGCAGGAGAAAGTGGAAGACAGAAAAGATGGGCAAGGCTAAGGAGAATTACAGGTTGGTTAACAAAAAGGCTGAAAGAGCAGTTGGAATACCAAAGAACAAGGTGTCGGAGTCATTCTACCAGCTTCTGGAAACAGACTCAGCAGATGGCTTAAAGAAACTCTATCCGGTTGCAAGGTGAAGACAGAAAGATAAAGAAGATGATAACCAGACACCCTTTTTAAGGAGCAACAGCAACAGCGCCTGTTCAGCAGTTCACGGGATATGAAAGGCAGATGGAAGGTGGACTTCCAGCATCTTCTGAATAAAGAAAACCCCACAGAAGATGTACTGCCCCAGACAACAGCCTACGATGAAAGAAGAGGAGGAAACCCACCCTAGAAGAAGAACAGCACTAAGGAAAATAAGTCAGGGTAAAGCAGCAGACTCAGATTAGCCCATGGCATATATGATCAAGATGTTGGGTGAGCTAGGGGACAAATGACTCCAGAGGATACTGATAGCAGTATAGCTACAAAGGCACATCTCTGATGACTAGACAATAAGTATTCTAGTGCCAATGTGCAAGAATAAGCAGGACATTCCCAACTGTGAGCACTACAGATGTATGAAACTTATGTCACACTGCATAAAAGTTCTGGAGAGAATGATTGCTAAATGAATATGCAGAGTAGCGGAAAGTAAAATAGGGGATGAGCAATCCAGATTTAGTTCAGATGCAACACAACTGACCTATGTTTGCAGTGAGACAGATAGTTGAGAAGAAGATAGAGATGAGGAAAGCCCCCAATGAGGATTCCTAGATTTAGAGAAGGCATATGAAGGTACTAAGAAAGCTGATTTGGGCAGTACTGCTATAGTTCAAAGTCCCAGAAATATTGATAGAGTTAGTGTAGGCAGTGTACAAGGCCTCAGAGCACAAGCTTGAACAGTGTTCAGACTCTCAGAGGGGTTCCCAGTGGGAATGGGTGTGCATCAGGGTTCAACTCTGAGCTCACTGCTGCTCATACTGGTGATAAATTACATTAGCAAACAGTTCAGAGGGGACATATCTACAAAGCTGCTGTATGCAGATGATGTGACATTACAGGCAGACTCTGAACAAGATGTTCAGCAAATTTTAGGGAAATGGAATGGAAAACTGAAGGTGCACAGGATGAAACTGAATACAGATAAGACAGTTGTTATGACAGCATAGCTGAAAGGAAAATAGTATCCGGGAGTAGTGGTTGAGGAGAAGAGAAGTCTGAATGGTGTGGTCAAACAGAATTGGGGGACTGTAGCCAAACGGCACAGAGTGTCAGGAGTAGTGTGTGACAGAAGAATGCAAAAGAAGCTTAAAAAGAAGGCGTAGAAAACAGTAGCACTGCCAATGCTACTGTGTGGTACAGAAACCTGAGAAGTTGAAGAAGCTAGAGGTGATGTCTGATAAAGCAGTGGGATTTAAGAAATGCTTAGCCTGTGGACACTAAATTCCTTCAGACTACCTCACTAGAAATGTAAATATTGTTTGGGGTTCTTGCACTAGGAGATGGAGTGTGGCGTGCTCATCATTTGGGCCATGGGCCCCTGTCTCTGTCCAAGTTGATGTTCAAGGGCTGCCTCCCTGAACCCACCAGAGAATCTTTCATTTCAGAGTCAGACTCTCCACTCTCAAAAAGGTCTTCAGAGAGGCCCCCTGGCAAAACTAATAGGATAAAGTCCAGGGACAAGGACAGCGAGAGAGGGAAAAAGAAAAGGATGAAGATACCTTGAAGGACAATGATCCATTCAAAGATTCTAGGATGAGATCCTCGGAACTGTCAGATTCTTCTGGTCCAGCTCCAGATGTTTTGAAGACTTCAGGTCCAAACCAGCCCATATTCATTACCCTAATCAAATGTTCCCGGTTCCTGCATTTTCTATGCCGCTGTCTCCTTCTCCACTCCATAAAGGTCTTCTGTTCTATTTCATTCGACTTGAAGAGAACTTGTGTGAGACTGGCTTTGGCATCAGTTTTGAAGCATTTGAGAAGGCTGTCTTCCATCTGAGAAAAGAGGTGACCTGCCCCTCGCTCAGACTTGCCAAGAACCCCACTAGTTTTTGTAGATTTTATTCTTCATAAGATTATTCAGTCTTCTCAGCTCCTAGTAGCCCCAGTCCAAGCCTTCCTTTCGTGCTTCCTCTCCTGCTTCTCTTTCCCAGATTGTCCTCCTGTGAAAAAACACAGAAAAAAACTCATGCAAAAAGAGGCATGAGATTTTGGTCTCACTCCAAGATAGACCACACAGGAGTAAGGGGCCTGCAGTAGAAACCATCATAGTGGTGGTGGCAGCCACTAAGAAAGAACCCTCTGTGTCCATCCCCAAACCAGGGAGTATCAGGCCCTGGACAGATTTAGAAAGTGAGTGTATGCCTAAGCAGCATTCGCCCTACATGCACAGAATTATCTTGTCTATGTGACTAAACTTCAGAGAGATTTGACCAAATAGCTCTCCAAAACTCTCTTGGAGTACCGTGACAACAGACTCCCGCAAATTGTTGAATTATCAGTTGGTCACTATGTCGTCCATATTAAATGTGACTGTACACCATTTATCCATTGCTGAGGATGGCACATCTAGAGCAGCAGGTACTGGCATTGCCATATGCCAACTCACGTCTGTAATTTTGCAAGGAACTTTAAAATCCCCTTTCTGAAAACTCTTTTTGATGGGTCCACATTTTGTTGTCCTAAAGTTAGACGCACTTTCCCTGAGTGAGCAGGATGGGCAGAACTTTTGTCTGGTGTCAGCATTCGCTTTTCCACTCCACAAAGTCTTTCTCTTGAAACCAAAAGGGTGGGAATTGATTATAGTTTAAAACGTTTGAAGGTTTTGTTCAAGACATTCCTGGAGACAGACCACCCCCCATAGGGGAGAAATGTAGGCATTGCCCGAGAGGCAGAGGTGCTTTGCATAACCAAGGGTTTAATGGGGCATTCATTGAAAACCATTCCAACACCCCGAAAGGTTGCCTGACTACTGCTCTTTGGAGTCAGTCAGTGGGTCTATTATCTCTGCTGCCTCATGCCTGTTTGGCCATCACTCTTGATTCATGGGTGCTAAGAATAATAAACAGAGGCTGCTACATCCCCTTTTTGCTTTCCTCAAAACTGTCACAAAGAAGCCTTCCGGACTGCCACGCCTGCAGAGAAAGTCAGTGACACAAGCAATTTTTAGGGCTGCTGGACAAATGAGTCATCCACGTAAGTCCCACCAGACCAGAAAGGATGGGTTCATAGATAGGTACTAGGCTATTGGCCCTAGGGCCTATACAAGCCTAGCCAAAAATGTACCCTGGCTTTCGCCACCCAAGAAAATTATTTTCCTGTGACCCTGTCAAGCAGAACCACAGAAGTGATCCCGGGGGTGAATTTCCTATTACCCATCCAATCATCAAGATTTTTCTTGAAGAGTGCTAATGAGGAGCTCTGTTTGACATAGATAAGAAGTCTGTTCCAGAGTATGGGAAGTCTCTGGGACAGGAATCTATCCCTCCAGCATGTTCTGTTTATTGTGGTGACAAGGTTTAGGTCCCAAGAGCATGTAGCTCGAAGGGATTGGGATTTCTTTAAGTGGAGCATGTCCAACAGCTCTGGGTTTGACATAGCTTTGTATGTTAGGCAGAGATCGCCTCTGAGTAGGCGATATGCGACCGAGTAAAGCTGGAGTTTTTTGAGACGGTCTGCGTAAGGCATCTGTTTGAGGCCAGTAATCCTCTTTGTGAGGTATTTTTGCGGCCTTTCCAGTTGTTGTAAATGTCTTGTGAGGTGCATACCAAAAGGTGCGTTGTACTCTATAATTGGTCTAATGAGTGATGAGTAGAGGGGAACAATGACCTCTTTTTTTCTGGATGAGAAACCTGTTGTGATGAGGTGTGCCACGTAGAAGGATTTCCTGACCACTTTGGCGATGTGATTATCAAAGGAGAGACTACTGTCCACCTGTGTCCCAAGGTCTCTTATCACACTTTCGGTGTTAAGTAGACTACCGCCTATGTGGTAGTTCATGGGTATAGAATTTTTACCAAAGGGGATGACAATGCACTTTTTGGCATTGAGCTTAAGACCATGTCTTTGACACCAGGCATCTGTCTCAGTGAGGCCCTTTTGTAGGATGTCCACATCGTTAGGAGTTTCAATTATGGCGCCTAGTTTGCAGTCATCTGCGAATTTAGTTAGCCAAAGACCTTCTGTGTTAGCCTGTACTTCAGAGAAGTAGATATCAAACAGGAGAGGACCCAGGACTGAACCCTGTGGTACTCCACTTGTCACTGGTCTGAAGTCTGATTTGGAGTCTGCTACTTTCACAGTGTGGGTTCTTTCAGTAAGCCAGTTGGCAACCCATCTTGTGACATAGGGATTTATACCTAGTTTAGTGAGTTTATCTATAATTCCAGAGTGGGGATGGTGTCGAAAGCCTTGATGAGATCTAGATAGGCTGTGTGAACCACCTTACCCTCATCTACGACTTTGGTGACCACTTTAAAGAAGTCTGTCAGGTATAGGAGACATGATCTGCCTTTTACAAACCCAAACTGTGTGAGGTCCAGGGTTTGGAGATCTCCAATGTCTTTGTTTATGAGTTCTATGATGATACGTTGCATGGCCTTGCAGACGAGGCTTGTCAGGCTAATGGGGCGGTAGTTCCCGGGGTCTGTTGTGGCCCCCCTTTGTGGAGTGGGATAACTGTCGCGGTGCGGCATTCAATGGGCACAAAGCCTGAGGTGAGGCTTTGATTGAACATGATACTTAGGTGGGGTGCCAGTTCATTCTGTAGTTCATGTAGAAGGCAGCCTTTGATGATGTCAGGTCCCATGGATGCTGTGTTCTTGGCTTTGGAGAGTGAAGTTTTTACCTGTGCAGCCGTGATTACAGGAACTTTGCATTCTTCCGGTATAAAGATGGGTCCTTTAGGGGGTAAAGTTAGCACTGAACCTATCTGCCAGGATGTTGGCAATATCAGTTGGTTCTGTATATTTAGTGCCATTGTGCTGTAACTCAGAGCAGATCTGAGTGTTGCCATTGAGATTTTTGACATAGCTATAGAATGCTTTGTGATTGTCTTTAGACTCAGTGGCAATTTTGTTTTCATAACTAGCTTTGGAGGATTTTATGAGGGATCTCAGCTTCTTACTGAGGCTGACCAGGGAGTTCCTCCAATCGTGGGATTTTACTCTTTTTTTTGCAACAGTTTTTTTCTTAAGTTGTAGAGTTTGTTTATGGCATAAGACCATCAGATTGGCTTCCTTTATTTGGAGGATAGCTTCTTGGTTCTGTTAGGGATAGCACAATCCATGCATTTGTGTAAGTGCTTATAAAGTGCATTTGTGTAGGATTCAGCAGTCGTACCTCTATTGTCCATCTGCATGGGTGTCATGAAGTTTGCCACTTCTGTCTTAAGAAGCATGAAGTTGGCTATGGAGAAATTTTTTACGGTTGTTTTCCTAATTGGGGGTGGGAGCGGGATGTGGATGTCTAGGGTGATTAGCTTGTGGTCGGATCTGACTAACGAGGAGCTGACCTCTGGTGTGGAACACTGGTCACCCATGTTGGTGATGACCAGGCCTAGGATATTGCTGCCTCTGGTGGGGGTGTGGATAAGTTGATCCAAAGCGTTGGAATTGATGATTTCCAGAAAACGTTGAGCAAAAGAGTTGGTACATGAGTAGTTTTCCCAGTTAATGGTAGGGTAGTTGAAATCACCCATTATTAGAGTGTTGGGTTGTACCTTAATATTTTCCACTGTATTAAGAAAAGAGGAGTGGGAATCCTGGGGCATGGTGGGGGGTCTGTAGCAAGCTACAATCTGGATTGCGGTTTTGCCCATAGTTAGTTGAACTTGGACAATCTTGGATGCATTATGCTGAGCCACTAGCTTGGAGGTGTGGATATCCTTAATGAATATGGACACGCCTCCACCTTTAGTGTTTCGGTCCGGGTTTGGTGGCCGAAAGGTGTGGTATGAATTATAGCCTGGTAATGCAGGGGTGCTCTCTCTGGAGCTTTGAACCAGGTCTCTGTCACTGCACAGATGTCAATGTTCTCCATTTTAAGGAGTGCCTCTAGTGAGTGCATTTTGAGGTTTAGACTTCTAGCATTGTACTGATGACTCATTTTAGATTACATCATTCTTAAAACCTCTCCGTTAATTCCCAGGCTAACAGAAACTCATAATTTACATTTCTTGTAAGCCTGTGAAGGTTGCCAGCCTCGCTAGGTAGAATTTTGTAAATAATTCTGTCTCATTGTAAATATTCATGTAATCCACAACCTTGTTCTACAAATGTAAAGATAACTAAATTGAGCTTCAAAAATGTAACAGTGCCGTCTGCTGGGAGAAAGTTGTTAAATAAAAAATTACAACTGTGTTTGATTTCAAAGCTCCCAGACAAGATGCCTGGGCCAAGACATTCTTTCTGTTGTTTTGAGAACAGAGTTAATTGCAAGGTTTTACATGTATAATGTCTTTTATTGCAGTAGTTTCGTGGCCAGGTGCAGCTTACAAGAAATGTAAATTATGAGTTTCTGTTAGCCTGGAAATTAAGGGAGAGTTTTTAAGAATTATGTAATCTAAAATGAGTTAGCAGTATTCTGTTATCAATTTAAGGACAGAAAGAAAGGAAAGTATTTTGCATTTGTCTGCAGAACTGACATCACTAGCAGTCTGCCTCTGCTTTATATGCAAGTTATTTAGAACATAATCTCTCTGAGATATAAATAGTAAGATTAGACTAGCTATTTTATATATTTATGTCAGGATTTTCCCACAGTATTGTATTCAAGTTTCTGTCTGAACTCTTGACTAGCACTGTGTAGAATTAAGGAGATTTGTCTTGTGTTTTTATTATTTATTAAATATTCATAGGTTCATACTAGGCTATCTGCCCTAGGGCATTTATAAACCTAGCCAGAGTGTGTTTGGCTTTCGCCACCCATTTTAAATTAATTTTGCTATGCCCTTTTTCGAGGTTAGTATACTGTGCCTCTGTCTAACAGTAACACAGAAGTGATACCCAGGGTAAACCTCTGATCTCCCATCCACTCATCAAGATTCCTCTTGAAGAGAGTCAATGAGGGACTCTGCCTAACCTGGACTGGGATTTTATTCCAGAGTGAAGGGAGCCTCTGGGTTATGAATCTGTCCCTCCAGCGTGCCCTATTTATTTCAGTGCTGAGGTTCAAGTCTCTCGAGCGCGTAGCTCGATGGGATTTGGATTTTCTGAGGTGCAGCATATCCATTAATTCCGGGTTGGACATGGCTTTATACGTTAGGCACAGATCGCCTCTGAACAGGCGGTATGCCACTGAGTAGAGCTGGAGTTTCTTTAACCGGGCAGCATATGGCATCTGTTTGAGCCCTTTGATCCTCTTGGTGAGGCACTTTTGGGGTCTTTCCAGTTGCTGCAGGTGTCTGGTAAGGTACATCCCAAAAGGGGCATTGTACTCAATTATGGGCCTGATGAGGGATGAGTAAAGAGGCACGATGACGTCCCCTGATCTAGATGTGAATCCCTTCATGATTAGGTGGGCTATATAAAATGTTTTTCTAACCACTTTGGCCATGTGGTTGTCAAATGAGAGATTGCTATCAACTTGGGTCCCCAGGTCCCTAATTACTTCTTCTGTACTTAATGGATTACCACCTATGTGGTAATTTGTGGGCACTTTGTTTTTGCCAAAGGGGATGACTATACACTTTTGGCATTTAGCTTGAGGCCATGGCTCTGGCACCAGTTGTCTGTTTCTATGAGGCCCTTTTGGAGGATGCTTGTGTCGACTGGAGAGTCGATTATGGCGCTCAGTTTGCAGTCATCTACGAACTTGGTCAGCCACAGTCCTTCCGTGTTGGCCTGTACCTCCGAGAAATATATACCGAACAAGAGAGGTCCCAGGACTGAGCCTTGTGGGACACCACTTGTAACTGGTTTGGAGTCTGACATGGCTCCAGCAATTCTAACCATGTGGGTTCTGTCCTTGAGCCAGTTTGCAATCCATCTAGTGACATAGGGGTTTATATTTAAGCTGGTGAGCTTATCTATAATGCCCGAGTGGGGTATTGTATCGAAGGCTTTTGCGAGGTCCAGGTAGGCTGTGTGGACCACCATCCCCTCGTCAATGGCCTTGGTGACTGTTTCAAAGAAGTCAACCAGGTTTAAGAGGTAGGATCTGCCCTTAACAAAGCCGAACTGGGTAGGATCCAGTGTTTGTAGGTCCCCAATATCTTTATTTATGAGGTCCATGATGATCCTTTCCATAGCTTTGCAGACCAAGCTAGTCAGGCTTATGGGGCGATAGTTTCCAGGATCCTTTGAGGCACCACCTTTATGGAGAGGGACCACTGTTGCTGTACGCCACTCTTTGGGCACATATCCTGTAGTAAGGCTGAGATTGAACAGTAGTTTTATGTTTGGGTTTAGCTCTTCTTGGAGTTCATGTAGGACGCAGCCCGGGACACCATCTGGTCCCATTGATGCTGTGTTTTTGCTTTGGAGAGGGCGGCTCTTACCTGAGCATCTGAGATGTCAGGGGGGCAGCACTCTGCTGGGATAGATATTTGCCCTTTTGGTGGGGGGGGGGGGAGTTTGTGCTGAACATGTCAGCTAGGATGTTGGCAATGTCTGTGGGTTCGGTTTATTTTTTGTCATTTTGGACTAGTTCTGAGCATATCTGGGAATTACCACCCAGGTTCCTAACATAACTAAAGAAAGCCTTGTGATTATCCTTAGTGTCCTGTGCAATTTTTCTCTCAAAGCTGGCCTTAGACAATTTTGTGTGTGCCAGTAGTTTTTTGCTAATACTGATCAGTGATGCCTTCCCTTTTTGGGATTTTGCTCTATCATTTAGTAGCTTCCTCCTTCTATTGTATAGTTTGTTTATGGCTGGGGTCCACCAGACAGGACGACTGCCTTTGGAGGATTGGGTCTTGGTTTTATTTGGGATCGCATGATCCATGCATTCCTGAAGGTGTTCATAGAATGTGTTTATAAAGGATTCTGCGGTCTGGGCCTTTTTTTTCCACAGGCCCGGGGGCTTTGAAGGATTCCACCTCAGTTTTGAGGAGTGTGAAATTTGCTTTAGAGAAGTTTTTCACTGTGGTTTTCTGGGCAGGGGGTGGGGTCGGGATGTGAATATCCAGTGAGATTAGTTTATGGTCTGATCTTACCAGTGAGGGATACACTTCTGATCTGGAGCATAGAGTCCCCATGTTGGTGATGATCAGGTCCAGTATGTTTTCCCCTCTTGTGGGAGTGGTAACAAGTTGTTCCATAGCATTTGAGTTTATAAATTCTAGGAACCTTTGGGCTAGGGTGTTGGAGCTAGAGTAATGCTCCCAGTCTATGTTTGGGTAGTTGAAGTTGCCCAATATAATGATGTTTGGAGATACCTTCATATTTTCCAGTGTTCTCAGGAAGGCTGGGTGGGGTTCCTGGGTTTGGGAGGGTGGTCTGTAGCAGGCTATAAACTGGAAGGCAGTTTTACCCACTGTTAGTTGCACATGGATAGTCTCTGATGCTTCATGCTTTGCCACCAACCTGGAGGTGTGGGTATCTTTGATGAATATCGATACTCCCCCTCCTTTTGTGGTTCGGTCCAAGTTTTGGGGCCGAAAAGCATGGTATGAGGTATAACCTGGTAGTGCTGGGATGCTCTCGGGAGCCCTGAACCAGGTTTCTGTTACTGCACAGATATCGATGTTCTCCATGCTAAGGAGAGTTTCGATTGCATGCATCTTGAGGTTTAGACTTCTGGCGTTGAGTAGCATTACTCTTAGTTTCTTATCCCTTGTGATACCTATGGAGGTGGGTTTATCTTTTGAGCCTTGCCTAAAAAAGGCACTATGGGGGTAGCAAGAGCCTTTGCCAATATCCGAAAGCCCAGGGGTGACAGGTGCAAGCCATCCCTAGCGAAGCATCGTGGCTTGTCGAGCATATCATCCCAATCTGACAGGCATTAGATCCCCTTTGAATGACACCAGTACTTAAGACAATTGTTGAAATTGATCATCTTGTCTTCATATTGTGGCATCATTCTTGGTGAGGGTAAGATGCTACTCAAGGTCAGGGTCATACCGGCCTGGGCTACATGCTCAGAGAGCTCCTTTATGTCTCTCTTCATGTAGTCCAGGGAGGTACGTCTCAGGTCATTCACACCAGCATGGACAATGACTGAGTCATATTTGTACTTGCCTTGGAGTGACCTGAGTGCTTGTGTTATGTGGCGGATCCTAGCGCCCGACAGGCTGCTCACCGTGACCCTCTCCTTGTTCAGCCTGGTGAGCGGGACGTCAGTGTGCCTGACGATAGAGTCACCTATTATAAGTGTATCAGGTGTGTTGTTTAGTCTTAAGGGCTGTGACTGTTTGGCACACTGGCTTTGTGAGATATGTATTGCACGTGTTTTGTTTTGGGGTAGCGGCTGCTTGGATGTCTGCTTTGGAGGTCTCTGCTGCTTCGGCAGATCTTTATTTAGAGCCTCTGAGTATGTTTTTGTGTGATTATGTGTTTGGTTTGCTGTCGTGGTAGGTCTATGTGAGACTGGAATTGTAGTGAGTGTGGTTTCCTTCTCCTCCTGACTGGTTATGCCAGTACTGAGTTGAGAGAGCTTAGCCTCCAGTTTGGCTATATGGTTGCATCTCTCACATGTGTTGGAATTTGTTGGGAGGAGGAGAGGGTTGTCTGTGTACGAGGCAGTTGTAACATTGCCTCAAGATTCCCAGATTCACCAGCTGGACCGGAGAGGAGATTGACAACTGACCTTTGGACATGCTAGAATAATATTGGGAATTCCTTAATAATTGAAAACCAGGGCCAGTGAGGAGTGAGGGTGTAGTGCTTTTAATTTTTAGTGCTGACTTATATAATTGCTTTAGTGAGCAAGTGCCAGGTAACTTAAGTGCAGTGTGTTACAGGTACCTTAAATGCAAAAATGACAAACAGTAACTTTCTTTCAAGTGAAACAAGGAAATAAGTACAGTAAGCAATGCAGATATCACTAGTGATCCACAGAAGCACTGAGAAGCCGTGTATTAGGTGGAATTAGCGTTCCTGGGAAATAACAAGCAAACAAACAAGCATATAAACAAAGCTAGATTCAGCAGGCCTGGATCTAGTCTATGCTACAGCAAACAAGGTGTACCAATTTCAGTAAGATACAGTTCAAATATTCAGGCACTATAAACCTTTAACCAGAAATTCCCAGCTCAGAAGGGCAGAGTCCAGCCTCTTCTCCCACAAGAGTGCAGACCACAAACCTTCTTAATGTAAAATAACTGGCCTGAAGCCCAAGTGCTTAAACCAGAATTAATACACTTTAAGAATAACAGACACTGGGCTCTCAATCAGCAGTTCCCAACTTAGAAGGATGAAAGCTACCTGTCCTGCCACCACAGTGCATGCCACGAACCTTCCTAATGTAAAACAACTGGTCTGAAGCCCAAGTGCTTAATCCAAAAGACTTAGAATGATAGCTACACTTTAATCAAGTTACTACCAAGCAGTAATAAATACAATTGAATACTTTAGAGAATGCCTGGATTAGTGCTCAAGTTACACAAACAAAGCTAGATCCAGCAGGCCCGATTCCAGTCTATGCCACAGCAAACAAGGCGCACCAACTTCAGTAAGAAGCAGTTCAGATATGCATGCACTATAAGCCTTCAACCAGAAATTCCCAGCTCAGAAGGGCAGAGTCCAGCCTCTCCTCCCACAAGAATGCAGACCACGAACCCTCTTAATGTAAAATAACTGTCCTGAAAGCCCAAGTGCTTAAACCAGAATTAATACACTTTTAGAATAACAGACACTGAGCCCTCAATCAGCAGTTCCCAACCTAGAAGGATGTAAGCTACCTGTTCTGCCACTACAGTGCAGACCACAGTGCAAAACAACTGGTCCGAAGCCAAAGTGTTTAAACCAAAAGGCTTAGAATGAGTTACACCAAGCAGTAATAAATACAATTGAGTACTTTTAAGATGATGCAAAAGTAAAAAAAAGTAGGTAGAAACACAAGTACAGTAAAAGCAGATGAATTTTTTTTTTTTTTTTTTTTTCTGAACAAGTGCTGAGATCAAAGAAACAGATTTGAGTGCTGAAACTAGAAAACTGGCTAGTTATAAGAAAAAAAATCTAAGCTAGAAGGCTTCCCTCAAACACAGAAGGGCATGGGGGCTCAGAAGCCTACAAATAGTCTATACCACTTAACAGGAAAGGCAGGAAACGAGCTTAAATTTTTTTTTTTTTTTTTTTCTGTTTCCCAGATGCTCTCTTTGTATACAGTAGGAGTGCCTGAAATCAGAATATGATCTCACTGCACTCAGTTGAGTGAGCAAATGAGATGGGCCCAGAAGGAGTATCCAAACACAAATTTACAAGAGGGGCTGGCAGTTGCAAGGCCACTAAGATTAACACCAAAACAAAAACAGGAAGGGTGGGTGGGACTAACTGAAGAGCAGAGTGAAAACTTCCAGTTCAGTTAGTATTCCTTCTACACAGTTAAAATCAATTTAAATACTGTATTTTTTTGAAACAAAAAGAGCAGATAAAGGTACTTAAATTCTCTTATACATCCAGTTGAATATAGCAAGTTCTTAGCCGGCCAAAGCTGAGGTTTTTAAGCAGAAAATATTTCACACTGTACCACTTAAATAGGCAAGGACAGGAAATCAAAGAATGTGACTACCCCACACCTGTAATTACTAGCAAATAACAAAATTCAGCAAACACTGACTAACTTCCAGTTCAGCTAATATTCCTTCCACACAGTTAAAATGAATTTAAATACTGTATTTTTTGAAAAAAAGAGCAGATAAAGGTACTTAAATTCTCTTATACGTCCAGTTGAATATAGCAAGTTCTTAGCCGGCCAAAGCTGAGGTTTTTAAGCAGAAAATATTTCACACTGTACCACTTAAATAGGCAAGGACAGGAAATCAAAGAATGTGACTACCCCCACACCTGTAATTACTAGCAAATAAAATTCAGCAAACACTGACTAACTTCCAGTTCAGCTAATATTCCTTCCACACAGTTAAAATCAATTTAAATACTGTATTTTTTTGAAAAAAAAGAGCAGATAAAGGTACTTAAATTCTCTTATACGTCCAGTTGAATATATCAAGTTCTTAGCCGGCCAAAGCTGAGGTTTTTAAGCAGAAATATTTCACACTGTACCACTTAAATAGGCAAGGACAGGAAATCAAAGAATGTGACTACCCCCACACCTGTAATTACTAGCAAATAACAAAATTCAGCAAACACTGACTAACTTCCAGTTCAGCTAATATTCCTTCCACACAGTTGAAATCAATTTAAATACTGTATTTTTTTGAAAGAAAAGAGCAGATAAAGGTACTTAAATTCTCTTATACGTCCAGTTGAATATAGCAAGTTCTTAGCCAGCCAAAGCTGAGGTTTTAAGCAGAAAATATTTCACACTGTACCACTTAAATAGGCAAGGACAGGAAATCAAAGAATGTGACTACCCCCACACCTGTAATAACTAGCAAATAACAAAATTCAGCAAACACTGACTAACTTCTAGTTCAGCTAATATTCCTTCCACACAGTTAAAATCAATTTAAATACTGTATTTTTTTGAAAAAAAAAGAGCAGATAAAGGTACTTAAATTCTCTTATACATCCAGTTGAATATAGCAAGTTCTTAGCCGGCCAAAGCTGAGGTTTTTAAGCAGAAAATATTTCACACTGTACCACTTAAATAGGCAAGGACAGGAAATCAAAGAATTTGACTACCCCCACACCTGTAATTACTAGCAAATAACAAAATTCAGCAAACACTGACTAACTTCCAGTTCAGCTAATATTCCTTCCACACAGTTAAAATCAATTTAAATACTGTATTTTTTTGAAAAAAAGAGAGCAGATAAAGGTACTTAAATTCTCTTATACGTCCTCTTATATTTTAAACCTTTCAGCTGTGGTTGTTTTGTGCATTGATAATTTAAGCTTTAGAGTACTTGTATGTATTTAATGATACTATCCAAGCCACTCCAATAGCCTTAAAAGTTCTGGTGACACTATTTGGATAGCAGTATTATTGCACAGTATAATTGGTCACCCTTTGGAAAGGGCTTTATAGTGGCTGATAGGAGGGGTTCTGGTGGCAGTGGATTACTACCTTATAGCCTGGGCAGAAGGGGCATACCTAGTGAGCCTGTGCTTGTCTTCCCCAGGAGTGTTTATGTGTTTGTATATAAATCAAATTTATCTGTGTGTGTGTGTGTGTGTGTGTGTGTGTGTGTGTGTGTGTGTGTGTGTGTGTCAGTCAGGTACTTGGGCAGAGACACGAAACACTGGTTGTACAGAGGGAGTGCTGGGAGGATGTGGCTTGGAACCCTGGCTAAGAACTCCATTCTATAGCTGTGCCAGTTGAGGAGTCTTTTTGGGGATATGGAGAGAAAGGGAGAAACCACCCCCAGACTGACTGTGATCTCTGTGTGCTCTTAAGGGAAACTGTACTTTACTGTGTGTGTACTTGTTATTTCTTTTACATTTGCATATCTGCCATAAGAAAAACATACTCTATTCGGAAATAAATGACATATTTCATCGTTTTGACAAATAATCGGCCAAAGAAAGTCCACTATATTTTTCATAATTGGTGAAAAAAGCGAATATCTATTAACTAAGAATATTCGATTCTCATTATTCAAAGGGAACCTGTCCACATTATTATTATAATGAAGAAAAAAAAAATAAAAATAGGTCGATGAAATAGGTCATTTATTTCCGAATAGAGTATGTTTTTCTTATGGCAGATATGCAAAATTAAAAGAAATGTTAAAGTTTAAGCCAAAAGCTAAGATCAACATACTAAATGGGAGCTCAACATCAAAAGGTATGTTTAGGTGTGGAAAATGTAGAATTTGTCCTAAAGTTAAGAATTTAACAGGTAGTTGCATAAATGGCGTAAAATATCAAGCTATGGATACATTTGATTGTAAATCTTGTGGGGTGGTTTATATTGTTGGTTGTGGGTGTATTCCACCTAAATATTATATAGGGCAAACTAAACGTCAGTTAAAGATAAGAATTTTGGAACATATGGGTGACATTAGAAATGGTAGGATGGAAAGCCCGATTTCTGAGCATTTTAATAGTTTGCATAATGGTGTGTTGGACTCTTTGTTCTTTTGTGCTTTGGCTAGGCCTGATACTTATAATGCTGGGAATTTCTTACAGAAACTGTTAAAGTTGGAAAGTATGTTTATTTTAAATTTTGGTACATTAAAACCTAAAGGTTTAAATTTGGAAATTAATCTGACTATCTGAGACTTTGCTTTAGGTAGCTGTACATACACAAAACTTTTTTAAGTTAAGTGTTTATTGCATTCCAGTATATTAATGTTTTCTGTATAGGTAGCTTTTCCTCACTATGTATTAGTATTTATCAGTGTATGGTCCCTTTTATTCTGAAGCCTTGTGATACATTTAAGCAATTGTCTAATTATTTAATTAATTAAGGATGGATTTTTTGTATAAAAGATGCATTAAATTGTGTAAAGGTTATTCCTTTGAAGGCTGTGTAAGCCGAGGTACCAGAATAAACCTGATTGCATCCAGCTCCTGTCTCTTTTTGGTGGTTGTCGTATCTACAAGGTTTTGGTTTTTTACATGAATTTTATATTTCCCATCCACTCATCAAGATCTCTCTTGAAGAGGGTCCGTAAGGTACTCTGACATGTATGGGAAGTCTATTCCATAGCTTGGGCAGTCTCTGGGTTATGAACCTGTCCCCTCCAGCTTGTTCTGTTGATTGTGGTAATGAGGTTGAGGTCTCTGGAGTGTCTGGTGTGCAGGGATTGGGATTTCTTTAGATGTAGCATTACTAACAGAGCTGGGTCGGACATGGCTTTGTAAGTCAAACAGAGATCGCCTCTATGTAGGCGATATAACACAGAGAATAGTTGGAGTTTGTTGAGTCTGTCCATATAGGACAAGTGTTTAAGGCCTAGGATCCTCTTTGTGAGGTACTTTTGTGGCCTCTCCAGTTGTTGCAGGTGTCTAGTGAGGTACATGCCAAATGGTGCATTGTACTCAATGATTGGCTTAATGAGGGAAGAGTAGAGGGAGACAATGACCTCTTTCTTCCTGGATGCAAAACCTTTAGTAATGAGAGGTAGGAGCCACATAGAAGGGCTTTCTGACCACAGTGGCAATGTGGTGGGACAAAAGAGAGGTTGCTGTCAGCCTGTGTTCCAAGATCTCTTATAATGCCTTCTGTGTTCAGGGGACTACCATCGATGTGGTAATTAATGGGAAATGGGTTTTTCTGATAGGAGATGAGAGCACATTTTTTGACATTGAGCTTAAGGCCATGGTTCTGACACCAGTCACTGGTCTCAGTGAGGCCTTTCTGTAGAATGTCAACACCACTTGGTGAGTTAATAATAGCTCCCAACTTCCAGTCGTCTGCGAACTTTATAAGCCAGAGTCCCTTCGTGTTGCCCTGGACTTCAGAGAAGTAGATACCAAACAGGAGAGGACCCAGGACCGAACCCTGTGGGACTCCTCTCGTGACTGGTCGACATTCTGACTTGGAGTCAGCTACTTTCACACTGTGAGTTCTATCTGTGAGCCAGTTTGCAACCCACCTAGTGATATAGGGGTTGATGCCTAGCTTAGCGAGTTGTTCTATGATTCTTGTGTGTGGAATGTTATCAAAGGCCTTGGCAGATCAAGGTAGGCTGTATGAACCACCTTGCCTTCATCCACAGCTCTGGTGACTTACTCAAAGAAGTCGACTGAGTTGAGCAGGCATATGATCTACCTTTCACAAAACCAAACTGTGTGGAATCCAGAGTTTGGAGATTCCCTATATCCTTGTTTATTAGGTCCATGATGATGTGGACTTGTTAGGGTAATGGCATTGGTTGCAAGGGTCTGTAGTCGCTCCTCCTTTGTGGAGGAGGGATGACTGTAGTAGTGCGCCATTCATGAGGGACAAAGCCTGAGGTGAGGCTGTGGTTGAACAGGGCACACAGGTGAGGTGCCAGTTCACTCTGTAGTTCATGTGGAACACAGCCAGGGATATTGTCAGGTCCCATAGAAGTTGTATTCTTGTACTTGGACAGTGCTGTTTTAACCTGTGCAGCAGTAATACTGGGTGCCTGGCAATCTACTGGTATTGTGATTGGTCCTTTGGTGGAGGAGAGAGGGGTAAAGTTGGCACTGAATCTTTCGGCCAGTATATTGGCAATATCTGTTGGCTCGGTATAGGAGGTACCATTAAGCAGTAGCTTAGAGCAAATCTGGGTACTGCTGTGGAGATTCTTTACATAACTACAGAAGGCCTTGTGGTTGTCTTTACTATCTGCTGCAATTTTGTAGTCATAGCTAGTTTTAGAGGATTTGATGAGGGATCTCAACTTTTTGTTGAGCCTAATAAGGGAGTTTTTCCAGTCTTGGGGCTTCACCTTATTCCACATCAGTTTCCTCCTCCTGTTACAGAGTTTGTTTATGGCAGGGGACCACCAGATTGGCTTCCTTTTTTTGTTGGAGAGCATCTTGGTTCTATTGGGTATGGCGAGATCCATGCATTTGTGTATGTATTCGTACAGTGCATTGGTGTATGATTCGGCAGTCATGCAACTATTCTCCATTCGCATGGACGCCGTGAAGTTAGCCACCTCTGTTTTTAGGAGCCCAAAGTTAGCTTTGGAGAAGTTTTTCATGGTGGTTACCTTTGTGGGGAATTGGGGGGCTGTAGAGCAGCGGTCGCTTATGTTAGTAGTGACCAAGTCAAGGATGTTGCTACCTCTAGTAGGGGTAAGAACGAGCTGGTCCAGGGCATTGGAATTAATAAATTCCAGGAAACGTTGGGCAAGTGTATTGGTACATGAGTAGTTTTCTCAGTTAATGGAGGGGTAGTTGAAGTCGCCCAGTATGAGAGTATTAGGTTTGACACTAATATTCTCCAGGGTGCTTAGGAACATTGAGTGTGATATTTTGACATGGTTGGAGACCTATAGCAGGCTACGACCTGAATCACTGTCTTACCCGGTGTTAGCTGCACCTGAAGTATCTCTGATGCGTTATGTTGGGCTACCAGTCTGGAGGTGGTGCGCATCCTTTATGAATATGGAAACACCACCGCCTTTGAAGCTTCAGTCTAAGTTCTGGGGCTGAAAGGTGTGGAATCAGTTATAGTCTGGTAATGCAGAGGTGCTTTCTGCTACCTTGAACCAGGTCTCTGTTACAGCACAAATGCCAATGTTCTCCATTTTAGGAAATGTTTCGAGTGAATGCATTTTGAGATTCAGACTTCTAGCATTGAGCAGCATGACCCTCAGATTGCATTTGTTTGTAGCTATTATCGTGGTAATTTGGTCTTTGGAACACCGCCTAAAAAAGGCACTATAGGGGTGGCAAGAGCCTTGGCCAGTATCCGGAAGCTCAGGGGTGACAGATGCAGGCCATCTCTGGCAAAGCATCAAGGTCTGTCAATCATGTCATCCCAGGCAGACAGATACTGGATCCCCTTAGAAAGACACCAGAAACTTAGCCAGTTGTTGAAATCAATCATTTTCTGCTTATACTGTGGTATATTTCTGGGTGATGATAGGAGGCTGCTCAGGGCTAGGGTCATACCCGCCTGGGCTACATAATCCGAGAGCTCCTCCATGTCTCTCTTCATGTAGTCCAGGGAGGTATGTCTCAGGTCATTCACAGCCACATGTACAATGACAGAGTCATATTTGTTCCTGTTGTTGAGGGACCTGAGTCAGTGCTTTATGTGGCAGGTCCTGGCACCTGACAGGCAGCTGGCTTTTACTTTATCCTTATTCAGCCTAATGAGTGGGACATCAGTGTGCCTCACTATCCAGTCACCTATGACTAGAGTGTTGGGCATGCTGTTTTGCCTTTGGGGCTTTGGTTGAGTGGCACACTGTTTGAGAGTTATTTGTCTCGTGATTAGTGTTGTGTTGTAGTGGTCAAGTGCATTTCTGCCTCGGAGGTCTCTGCTGTTTGGGTAGATTTTGTATTGAGAGCCTCTGCGAAGTTGGGTGTGTGGTTTGTGTTTTTATGTGAAGGCAGTGCTGGTATGTGTTCTGGAGGGCTGCGTGTTCCATGTGGTGTGGTGCAAGTGTTGACCTTCTCCTCTTGAGCTATTCCGGTCTTGGCTGGAGAGTGCGTGGCTTCCAATTTGGATATATACATGCATTTCTCACAAGTTTGAGTGTTCGAAGGTAAGAGGAGAGGGGTGTCAGTGTACATGAGGCAGCTGCTACATTGCCTCAGGATTGCCCAAGTTTACCAGGTTGATATGAGAAAGCTCAGGGAACTGACCTCTAGACATGCCTGGAGGGGTGGGCATTAATGATAATTACTGGAGCTGTTTCCTAGTTGATTGTTTAGTGCTGGTAGCACTTTTGTGTGCTATAATAATTGCTACAAGAAGTCTGGTAAAGTGCTAGATGACTAATAAGCTAGTAAAGGTGCAGGAGAGGAGAGAACTAGCAGATCTAAGGGAAAAAATTAAGAGCAGACCTTTTGGCACCCCTCAGAAGCTTACAAACAGTCCTGGATACAGCAGATCTGTGACTGGACTAGACTATTCACAGGCGAGGCAGGAAATAAGCACAAACATGGGCTTTTAAACCAAAAAGTTTAAAGAGATGGAAAAACTGCCCAAACGATCAATAAACTACAATTTCTGGACCAGAAACCACTCCTGTTGTGGTAGATAGGCTACCTAGTGCTTACCACTAACGCTGACAAGCTAGAAGGCTTCCCTCTAGCATAGAAAGGCTTGGGGGGCTCAGAAGCATACAAACAGTCCTGGATACATCAAGTCTGCATCTGAACTAGACTAGTTACAGGAAAGGCGGGGGAAACGAGTGTAATTGCATTAGCATGTTTTAACAAGGTTTTTGTTAGTTTAAGTTGGTCAGGGAAATCAGGTAAGCCTGTCAGCAGATGAGTATGGCAAGTTAACAAGGAGCCAGTTGACTGAAATGTGCTAGCCTAAGGGACTGGTGCATGGAAACCTGACTAAGGTAGACATGATTGCAGCTTTGGTCGCAGCTGCATCAGAAAACAGCAATCAGGAGGATGATCAGACTGGCCATGTGGATGTCCAGCACTCAGAGAATGGAGAGCTCAACCTTTCTGCAGAGGACATAAAAATCCATCTCGAGCTAAAGAGACTTGAGTTGAACGCCAGGCGTTTGGAAATGGAAGCTGTGGAGAGGGAGTGGCAGAGGCAGCATGAAAAGGAGATGCTGACTCTTTGCCTGCGTCATGGAGGTAAAGGACAAGGGAGTAACTGGAACCCAGAAGCACAGAAGGTCAGTAAATTTCTTCCTCATTTTATACAGGGGGATAATTTTGATAGTTTCATTCTTATGTTTGAGAGAGTATGTAAACAGTATGATGTTGCCCAAAGGCTCTGTGTACAGTTTCTGACTCCCTTACTCCATGGTAAAGCTGTAACTCTGTTGTCTAAATGATCTGATCGGGAATTTTTTGATTATACTGCTGTTAAGAATTGTTTGTTAGAATTCTTTAAGCTAACACCTGTAGCTTATAGGAAAAAGTTTTTTGAGCATAGACACAAGGCAGATGAAAGTGTGTGTGAATATATTGCTGAACTGAGCACTTATTTTCATAGGTGGGTGAGTGGATGTCAGGTCACCACTTTTGAAGCGCTGGCAGACCTTTTGGTGAGGGAACAAGCCCTTAGCATTTTTCCTAAGGACATGAGTATCTCGTTATCTGATAGACAACATGCTACTTCATAGGAGGTGGGGAAGAAGGGAGATCTATACCTAGCAAGCAGGGCATCACTACACAGGAAAGGGAGACTCAGTGCTTCTCATGGGTCTAAAGGAACCCCTGGTGGGCAGCCAAGACCTCCCCAACAGAATCTGCCAGTAGTAGGCGAAGCCACTAGTCCAGGTACACATCCGGGACCTAAGGTTAAATGTTTTGAATGCAAACAGTGGGGCTATGTGGCATTTTAATGTCCACAGAGGCAAGGTGGGGAACAAAAGGTGAGGGAGCCAGTAAGGGAGAAAGACAAAATGCTAGTAGTAGGTTGTCTTGAGACAACAAGGATACCAAACTACCATCCTGCAGATGTCCTGATAGGGAAGGATTTTGATTAGGCAGTACCATGTGTTAATGCAGTTACACGCAGTCAGGCTAGGAGACCAGCATGTGGGTCTGGTAGCCTGGGGAAACCCAGTCAGTCCGCATACTTTAAGCCAGGACTGGTGAGGTGGTTATTTCAGGGCAAGAGCTACCCTGTAGCATTGAGACTGAAGGTGAGCCACAGCTGCTTGTGGTTACTGATGATCCCTTGGACAGAGTGACTGCAAAGGTAGAGGTGAGTAGTAGTACCCAGGCTGACAGTAAGGCACCACTATCAGAGGTGCTCAGAGTTCCTGTGGAAGGGGAGCTGGGAAAGGTTACAAAGAAAAAGTTGAGACAGGCTCAGCTCACAAGACCCTACATTGCAAGGCCTGAGGCAGGTAGCTAGTGAGGCGCCTGATTCTCAAGGGAAAGGGGAATCTTTATACTGGGAGAAAGGGTTACTGTATAGAGTGGACCCCTGAGGGAGGGCTAGAAGGTGAAGAGGATACAGCATTTGGTAGTGCCTAGAGCCTACTGTCTGGCGCTTCTAGCCATAGCCCATGGTATTCCCTTTGCAGGTCATATGGACATAAAACATACAAAGAGATGCATTATGCAGAACATCTATTGGCCTTGAATTTCCAGAGATGTAACAGGGTACTGCAGGACCTGTAAGTAGTGCTAAAAGGCAGGCAAGCCAGGAGACAAGGTGAGAGCTCCTTTGATGCCTTTGCCTGTGATTCAGGAGCCATTTCAGAGGATAGCTATGGATATTGTGGGGCCTCTGAGTACCCCAAGTTCCACAGGGAAAAAGTATATCCTAGTAGTAGTAGATTATGCTACAAGATACCCTGAGGCAGTGGCTTTGTCCTCCATTGAGGCGGAAAAGGTGGCAAATGCTTTGTTAGAGATTTTCAGCAGGTTAGGTTTCCCAAAAGAATACTGACTGACAGAGTTGCCAATTTCATGTCAGACCTGCTGGCTTGCCTGTGGAAGTACTGTGTGGTGAAGCACCTAAAGACCACCCTTATCATCCCCAGACTAATGGTCTTTTAGAGAGGTTAAACTCTACACTCAGGTCCATGCTATGTGCATTTGCAGACCAGTTTAAGAGGGAGTGGGACAATATTTGCCCCCATTTGTTTGCTTACAGAGGGGTTTCTCAGGAATCCACAGGTTTTTCACCCTTTGAGTTGTGGTATGGGTGTATAGGGTGAGGGGTCTTCTAGACTTAATTCATGGTGAGTGGGAAGATGAGTGTGAATCTCACAAGGAGTCTGTTATGGCATATGTCCTAAACGTCATTACACAACTCAGGGAACCCATGGGCTTGGCCCAGGAGAACCTGGCAGAAGCCCAACAGCGGAAAAAGGTCTGGTGTGATAGGAATGCTCGACCTAGAGAGTATGCTGTAGGGCAGCAAGTAATGGTTCTCATTCCTGTCAGACACAACAAGCTGCAAGCAGCTTGGGAGTGACCCTACAAGGTGGTATGAAAGGTCAGTGATGTTAACTACATGGTGGAACTGCTAGGCAGGTGGCAGGTGCACAAATTGTACCATGTTAACATGATGAAACCTTACCATGATAGGGAGGCCCTTTTGCTGAGTATTTGCAGTGGATAGCAGGAGGAGTCTGAGGGAGATCTGGTGACTGATTTCCTCAGTGAGGTTCGGACTGACCCCTCAGTGGAAGGAGTAGCAGTGTCCCAGCAGCTATCTCCTACCCATGTTCGAGAAATCTGAGCAGTGTTACAGGAGTTTGGTGACATGTTCACTGGGAAACCAGGGTGCACCCACCTGGTGCAGCACCAAGTGGATACAGTTCCCAAATGCCTATTAGGCAGGCCCCTTATAGGGTCCCTGAGAGAGTCAAACATACTCGGAGGGAGGAGATAGAGGAAGTGTTGGAACTAGGAGATAATAGGTTCATAGGTAGGTACTAGGCTATCGGCCCTAGGGCCTGTACAAGCCTAGCCAAAAAGGTACCCTGACTTTCACCACCCAAGAAAATGATTTTCCTGTGCCCCTGTCGAGCAGAGTCACAGAGGTGATCTCCGGGTTGAATTTCCTATTTCCCATCCAATCATCAAGATTTTTTCTTGAAGAGTGCTAATGAGGAGCTTTGTTTGATATAGATAGGTAGTTTGATCCAGAGTATGGGAAGTCTCTGGGGCAGGAATCTATCCTTCCAGCATGTTCTGTTTATTGTGGAGGTTTAGGTCCCTAAAAGTGTGTAGCTTGGAGGGACTGGGATTTCTTTAAGTGGAGCATGTCCAACAGCTCTGGGTTTGACATAGCTTTGTATGTTAGGCAGAGATCGCCCCTGAGTAGGCGATATGCAACGGAGTAAAGCTGGAGTTTTTTGAGACGGTCTGGGTAGGGCATCTGTTTGAGACCAGTAATCCTCTCTGTGAGGTGTTTCTCCAGCCTTTCCAGTTGTAGATGTCTTGTGAGGTAAATACCAAAAGGGATGTTGTACTCTATAAGGGGTCTAATGAGTGACTAGTAGAGAGGAACAATGACCTCATTTTTCCTGGATGAGAAACCTTTTGTGATTAGGTGTGCCACATAGAAGGATTTCCTGACTACTGTGGCAATGTGATTATCAAAGGAAAGACTACTGTCCACCTGTATCCCAAGGTCTCTTATCACACTTTCAGTGTTAAGTAGACTACCACCTATGTGGTAGCTCATGGGTACAGAGTTTTTACCAAAGGGGATGACAGTGCACTTTTTGGCATTGAGCTTAAGGCCATGGCTTTGACACCAGGTATCTGTTCAGTAAGGCCCTTTTGTAGGATGTCCACATCGTTAGAAGTTTCAATTATGGCTTCCAGTTTGCAGTCATCTGCGAACTTTGTTAGCCAAAGGCCTTCTGTGTTGGTCTGTACTTCAGAAAAGTAGATACCAAACAGGAGAGGACCCAGGACTGAACCCTGTGGTACTCCACTTGTCACTGGTCTGAATTCGAATTTGGAGTCTGCTACTTTCACAGTGTGGGTTCTGTCAGTGAGCCACTTGGCAACCCATCTTGTAACATAGGGATTTATACCTAGTTTAGTGAGTTTATCTATAATTCCAGAGTGGGGTGTGGTGTCAGAAGCCTTGGCGAGATCTAGATAGGCTGTGTGAACCACCTTACCCTTGTCTACGGCTTTGGTGACTGCTTTATAGAAGTCAATCAGGTTTAGGAGACATGATCTGCCTTTTACAAACCTGAACTGGGTGTGGTCTAGAGTTTGGAGATTACCAATGTCTTTGTTTATAAGTTCCATGATGATACGTTCCATGGCCTTGCAGAACAGGCCCGTTAGGCTAATGGGGCGGTAGTTCCCAGGGTCTGTGGTGGCTCCCCCTTTGTGGAGTGGGATAACCATCACTTTGCGCCATTCAGTGGGCACAAAGCCTGAGGTGAGGCTAGGATTGAACATGGTGCTTAGGTGGGATGCACCACAACAAACCTCACACAGAGCTGGTGCAACGGCCAAAAGAAACTTCAGTAATATTCCAAAAACTATAGCCAGCACCATGGAACACAATTTATTCTTTACAATGAAAAGTGTGAATGCAGAATCATACCTGTTTCGGCATATAGCCTTCTTCAGTGATACCATAACATTCTATTCATTGACTATATATAGTCAGAAAGCTCATTAATTATGCAAATTGATGAGAGTTTATTTAAAGTTGCATTTTACAATTTCAAATTGGGCTGGTATATACCCCCCAGTTTTTACATATATAGAAATTGGTAAGGGAACACAATCATTCACTATATAGGACCACATATTTTTGTTGTTATTAATACCAGAAATATTTTTATAAATGTTCATTTAAGCCTGGATAAAATAATCTACCTAATCTGATAATCCATGCTTTTTCTTTGTGATTCAACAAATCATGCCAACCAGATTTGTCACTATAATCCCCCCTAATGACATCAATAATCTGAAAATAAAATTTGGCATTAGTATGGATCAAAGTATGTTTGTATAAGGCACTAGTACAATGTTTATTTCTAACATTACTCAGATGTTCAGATATCCTGATTCTGAATGGTCTGGATGTTTGACCTATATAAAAAGCTAAACAGGAACAGGTCACCAAGTAGATAACTCAACTGGTTCCACAGGTACCAAAACATCTAATATCAAAAATTTTGGTAACATTTTTACTAGAAAATTCTCTAGACTTCTTAATATGAACACAAAAAGAACAGTGACCACATGGGAAACAACCCCTTAATTCAATTCCTGACAATGTACGCTGTATCCCTCCAACATTTTGTTTTCTACCTCTCTTATAACAATTCAAGTAAGAGCCTAATGTACAACCTCTCCTATAGGAAAACGAGCACTCTTGAGGCAGAATGTCAGTCAGCTTAGGGTTCGTTATCAAAATGTTCCAATTGTTATTGATCACTCTTTTGAAGACATTAATGTTTCTGCCAAATGTTGTAATAAATCTAATAGGTGTTACAGTAGAGATATTTTTGTCCTTATAGTTCAATAAATCCTCACGATTAAACTGTTGCACCCACTTGGAGGCTGAAACTACACCCCCATATTTGTATACCCTAGCAAGAAATCTCTTCTTAAGGTCCTGCTGAAGAAATTCATAGTTGTCCTTATTAGAACAAATCCTTCTGATTCTTAAAAATTGGGACTTGGGGATGTTTTGAAAAATGTGTTTGGGATGTAAACTACTAGCATCCAATAAAATATTATATTGAGGATATTTTCTAAAGACTTTTGAGTCTAAAGTGTGGTCACTGTTTCTGTTCACACAAACATCCAAGTATTGAATTTGATGGTATTGTACATTGAGAGTAAATTCAATCCCCCAAACATTGTCATTAAGATACTGAACAAATTCTAACAAATATTCTTGATCACATCTCCAAATAAACCAACAATCATCTAGGTACCTTCGCCATATATCCAATTCCTCTCTCTCTCTCTATATTATATATATATATATATATATATATATATATATAATGTGAGATTTATCATAAATGAGATATTCTTCCAAATATCCCATAAAGAGGTCGGCATATATAGGGGCAAAAGAAGCCCCCATGGCTGTACCTTGAACCTGCAGATAGCATTGTTAATGAAAATAAAACACATTTTTAGTTAATACATGCTCCACCATACAAATAATTAAGGTATTCAAACCAGGTGGGTAAAGATTGCTTCTTTTCAACCAATATTCTACTGCCTGCAGCCCAGCCCAGTGTGGGATATTAGTATATAATGACTTAACGTCAAGTGTACACATCAACCAACTGGGTTCTAATTGGGAATCCATGATGATTTGTAAAAACTCTGTAGTGTCTTTTAACCCAGATCTAACTAATGTCAATAAAGGCTTGAGATGTAAAGTAAAAAATTCTGAAAGTGGTTCTGTTAATGATCCTCGACCTGAAACTATAGGTTTACCTGGAGGTTTCAGTAAATCCTTGTGAATTTTTGGCAATAAGTAAAAAAATTGTTTACTTGGGTTGGCCACTGTTAGTTGCATCTTGGTGTTCTTATCAATAATTCCTACCTCAACCACTTCTCCCAAAAATTCATCAATTTGTTGTTTAAACATATCAGTAGGATCTAAAGGCATCAGCATATAATGTTGTTTATTATTAAGTTGAGTGTATGCCTCAGCCATATACTGTTCTGAGTCCATTATAACCACAGCACCATTCAGTGGGCACAAAGCCTGAGGTGAGGCTAGGATTGAACATGGTGCTTAGGTGGGATGCACCACAACAAACCTCACACGCAGAGCTGGTGCAACGGCCAAAAGAAACTTCAGTAATATTCCAAAAACTATAGCCAGCACCATGGAACACAATTTATTCTTACAATGAAAAGTGTGAATGCAGAATCATACCTGTTTCGGCATATAGCCTTCTTCAGTGATACCATAACATTCTATTCATTGACTATATATAGTCAGAAAGCTCATTAATTATGCAAATTGATGAGAGTTTATTTAAAGTTGCATTTTACAATTTCAAATTGGGCTGGTATATACCCCCCAGTTTTTACATATATAGAAATTGGTAAGGGAACACAATCATTCACTATATAGGACCACATATTTTTGTTGTTATTAATACCAGAAATATTTTTATAAATGTTCATTTAAGCCTGGATAAAATAATCTACCTAATCTGATAATCCATGCTTTTTCTTTGTGATTCAACAAATCATGCCAACCAGATTTGTCACTATAATCCCCCCTAATGACATCAATAATCTGAAAATAAAATTTGGCATTAGTATGGATCAAAGTATGTTTGTATAAGGCACTAGTACAATGTTTATTTCTAACATTACTCAGATGTTCAGATATCCTGATTCTGAATGGTCTGGATGTTTGACCTATATAAAAAGCTAAACAGGAACAGGTCACCAAGTAGATAACTCAACTGGTTCCACAGGTACCAAAACATCTAATATCAAAAATTTTGGTAACATTTTTACTAGAAAATTCTCTAGACTTCTTAATATGAACACAAAAAGAACAGTGACCACATGGGAAACAACCCCTTAATTCAATTCCTGACAATGTACGCTGTATCCCTCCAACATTTTGTTTTCTACCTCTCTTATAACAATTCAAGTAAGAGCCTAATGTACAACCTCTCCTATAGGAAAACGAGCACTCTTGAGGCAGAATGTCAGTCAGCTTAGGGTTCGTTATCAAAATGTTCCAATTGTTATTGATCACTCTTTTGAAGACATTAATGTTTCTGCCAAATGTTGTAATAAATCTAATAGGTGTTACAGTAGAGATATTTTTGTCCTTATAGTTCAATAAATCCTCACGATTAAACTGTTGCACCCACTTGGAGGCTGAAACTACACGCCCATATTTGTATACCCTAGCAAGAAATCTCTTCTTAAGGTCCTGCTGAAGAAATTCATAGTTGTCCTTATTAGAACAAATCCTTCTGATTCTTAAAAATTGGGACTTGGGGATGTTTTGAAAAATGTGTTTGGGATGTAAACTACTAGCATCCAATAAAATATTATATTGAGGATATTTTCTAAAGACTTTTGAGTCTAAAGTGTGGTCACTGTTTCTGTTCACACAAACATCCAAGTATTGAATTTGATGGTATTGTACATTGAGAGTAAATTCAATCCCCCAAACATTGTCATTAAGATACTGAACAAATTCTAACAAATATTCTTGATCACATCTCCAAATAAACCAACAATCATCTAGGTACCTTCGCCATATATCCAATTCCTCTCTCTCTCTCTATATTATATATATATATATATATATATATATAATGTGAGATTTATCATAAATGAGATATTCTTCCAAATATCCCATAAAGAGGTCGGCATATATAGGGGCAAAAGAAGCCCCCATGGCTGTACCTTGAACCTGCAGATAGCATTGTTAATGAAAATAAAACACATTTTTAGTTAATACATGCTCCACCATACAAATAATTAAGGTATTCAAACCAGGTGGGTAAAGATTGCTTCTTTTCAACCAATATTCTACTGCCTGCAGCCCAGCCCAGTGTGGGATATTAGTATATAATGACTTAACGTCAAGTGTACACATCAACCAACTGGGTTCTAATTGGGAATCCATGATGATTTGTAAAAACTCTGTAGTGTCTTTTAACCCAGATCTAACTAATGTCAATAAAGGCTTGAGATGTAAAGTAAAAAATTCTGAAAGTGGTTCTGTTAATGATCCTCGACCTGAAACTATAGGTTTACCTGGAGGTTTCAGTAAATCCTTGTGAATTTTTGGCAATAAGTAAAAAAATTGTTTACTTGGGTTGGCCACTGTTAGTTGCATCTTGGTGTTCTTATCAATAATTCCTACCTCAACCACTTCTCCCAAAAATTCATCAATTTGTTGTTTAAACATATCAGTAGGATCTAAAGGCATCAGCATATAATGTTGTTTATTATTAAGTTGAGTGTATGCCTCAGCCATATACTGTTCTGAGTCCATTATAACCACAGCACCCCCTTTGTCTGCTGAAGTAATGACAATGTTTGGGTTAGTCCTTAAACTCTCAATGGCCTGGCTTTCTAGATCAGATAAATTATTGTTTGGCATAGATGTCTCTTCCTGTTTAAAATGTATATCCTTAATCACCTTTTCTTGAAGAATTGCCACATATTTATCCATCTGTGGCTGAAAAGTGGATTTATGAAATCGAAAACCAGTAGATCTTTGTGAGTTATCTGTATTTCCAAAGAACTATTTTAAATTGAGTGATCTACAAAGGGTCAAAACATCCTGTACAAAACTATATTCGTTAACAAAAAAAAAAACAGGAACAAAGGATAGCCCTTTATTGAGTATTTTTAATTGTGTATCATTCAAAGACACAGATGAAATATTGTGAACATTTGAATATAAATCTATTTCTGAGTCAGAATATCCAATAACATTTCCAAATTCTTTACCGTGGCTATGTTTGTGTTTTCGACCCCCCCCCCCCCATGTCTCTTAATCCTAAAGGGCAGTCCATGTTCATTTTTTCTCTTATATGCTGGGGACTCCTTACTGGAAACATGTTCATGTTCGGTAGTTGAAGATTCCTCCCCTGAGGTGCTGCTAAAATCAGTCTTAGATCTTTTTAATATAGACCTGGGTCTCTTTTTTCTAAATTTTGTGGGTAAGGACTCCCCTTCTCTAAATCTGACATATTTTTTAATGCCAAAGGGCTTTCCTTCCACATAATCTGTGATATCCCTTTGAAATTTGTGTATCTTTTTTTCTTTTAAACCTTGTTCCAATACCAATAAATCCTTGGAAAGTTTAGTTAAACAAGATTATATATCATCTGTCCCTCAAAGGGTTTAAATTGTCACATAATGTATTGACTTGTATAGTATTGGCATCAATAATTCTCTCATAAAAAGAGATAAGAATATCTACAAATAACATAGTTGCTGTATGTTGAGCCTTAACACGTTCATCATTTAGCTGTTCATCCGGACCATTCACAAACGGTTGAAGTTTAAATCTAAGGCCTGTAGGAGTAATGTTTCTAGCCTTGTAGGCTTTAAATAACTTAAGATTCCATACATTGCTTCTCAGTTGTGACATACTTTTGGTTATTTTAAAAAATAACTCCTTGCAATGATCTTCCGGGTCCTTGGCCCTCTCATTATCGATAAAAATACCGTCCTTCTGAATTCCAAAAATTTGAACATCATCTTTGTCTTGGGACAAACCCTTCAAAATGGTTGTCAGATCCATTTCCATCCAATATTATGCCAAATCTTTAAATCAAAAATCAGTTTACCAACACCACAACCCAAGCTGTCAGTACATAAAAAATCAGCCCCACCAATATATAAATATATAAATCGGCCATCCAATGGTTAAAAAACTCCAGTACCAGCCTCCTTATATCAATAAACCATATAAAGTGGCACCATCCACAAGCAGACTGGTATTATTCCACATGTGCAGTAAACGCCCAGCGTCACTAGAATGAAATTAGCATTATATAACTCACAGTATATTTGTACAAAGTACTGTTTCAAAGAAAACCAACTATAGTAATTTGGATAACTGACAATAAACATCCCAGCGTCGTCAGATATCCTATAAGACTCTTAGCTGCCGGTTCCGTTTGGGCCCAAACTCATCCAAGGTGCATGGCCCTTTCAACCACGGGTGGCCTCAAAAGTATATATAAACAAATATATATATAGAAAAAGCCAATTCCCTTAAATGAAAATATATGTATGAATGACAGCTGTGGCTGTGATGTTACATAAACCTAAATATCAAAACTAAATACATATTATTTTTTTTTTTTTTTTTTTATATTTGTTGACCGGGCTAGTCTAGCTGGAGATATTTCCATTTTCAGTAGCGGCCCGGGGAGAAAAGCTCCACAGAAGTATGATACATACAGAAAAACCAGCATACAAAACAATAATAGAGTTAGTAATAGAGTTTGCAAAAAACAAAAACAAGCAAACAATTAACATGCTATTGGAAGGAATTCTAACGATCAAAACCAAATATAAATTCTTAGAAAATCAAACATGTTCCAAAGACAAAGTTTCTTCTTATAATGATATAAAAGCCCAAAATGTTGGTAAATATCCTGGATAATTCAATTTCAGTGGAAGGCATTCCCAAAGGGATAAAATTCCTTTACCCCAAACAGTCATCCAAAAAGATTTTTTGGTTAGGTAAATAACAAAACTTCCAAAACATAGGAAGATGTCCACGTATCAATGTTATGCCATAAACAGTCTATTAAGTTTCAAACATATGTTTCAAATAACCTACAAAGAAGTTATAATGTTCATATATTATCCAACAAATAATATGTCAATAGGCGACAGCTTCAAACACTATCCCCTTTCACAAACTAAACAGTAAACTCAGAAAAATGGTTTCATTACAAAATACCAAAAAATGTTTGTTGAAAATATTGAACAGTATATTACACAATGGCAACAGCTTTGAACACTATCCCCTTTTGAAAACTAAGGTTATCTGCTCAAAAATGCTGGATGAATATAAGTCCCAACATCCAATTGCTTTGAGAAACATTTACGCTTCACCAGACTGTAAAGCAGTTCACACTATTTGTCCAAACCTAAGTCCATGTATTCATTTCAGAGCCCTCAGCAAAAATGAGAAACAGGAAACACCCCCACAGACATCGCACCTGAAACTAGTCCAACAGCCAAAAAATATATCCAGAGAAAACTGGTTGTAATAAAATGTTGATATACAGAAAGTCCTTCTGTTTGTAGATTCCAAATACGTAGTCTCATCCACGAAACATCAGTCTCCGTAGCGATAATGCATTCCGCATCACACAAATGGCGATGGCTTTATGCATTACCCACTTTCATAAACAGAAGTTATCCGTTCAAAAAAAACACTAGATAATTGTAAGTTCCATCGTCGTTTTTAGTTTAAAGATGAAAAAATAAGTAAGTTGACAGACAAGAACATCTCACCAAACTAAAACTCTTCACACAATTTTACTCGAACATAAATCCATGTGTTCAGTCAGAAGCCCCCAGCGAGATACAGGAACAGGAAGCACCACAACAAACCTCGCACGCAGGGCTGGTGCAACGGCCAAAAGAAACTTCAGTAATATTCCAGAAACGATAGCCAGCACCATGGAACACAATTTATTCTTTACAATGAAAAGTGTGAATACAGAATCATACTGGTTTCGGCATATAGCCTTCTTTAGTGATACCATAACATTCTATTCACTGACTATATATAGTCAGAAAGCTCATTAATTATGCAAATTGATGAGAGTTCATTTAAAGTTGCATTTTACAATTTCAAATTGGGCTGGTATATACCCCCAGTTCATTCTCTAGTTCATGTAGAATGCAGCCTGGGATGTTGTCAGGTCACGTGGATGCTGTGTTCTTGGCTTTGGTTTTTACCTGTGCAGCCCTGACTACAGGAATTTTGCATTCTTCTGGTATAGAGATGGGCCTTTAGGGGTTGAGAGGGTAAAATTAGCACTGAACCTATCTGCCAGGATATTGGCAGTATCAGTTGGTTCTCTATATTTAGTGCCATTGTGCTGTAACTCAGATCAGATCTGAGTGTTCTCATTGAGATTCTTGACATAGTTATAGAATGCTTTGTAGTTGTCTTTAGAATCAGTGACGATCTTGTTTTCATAACAAGCTTTGGAGGATTTTGAGGGATCTGAGCTTCTTACTGAGGCTGACCAGGGACTTCTTCCAGTTATGGAATTTTACTCTTTTTTTGCAACATTTTCTTTTTTCTGTTGTAGAGTTTGTTTATGGCAGGGGGGGACCACCAGATTAGCTTCCCTGTTTTGGAGGATAGCATCTTGGTTCTGTTAGGGATATCGCAATCCATGCACTTGTGTAAGTGCTTATAAAGTGCATTTGTGTGGGATTCAGCAGTTGTACCTGTGTTGTCCGTCTGCATGGGTGTTGTGAAGTTTGCCACTTCTGTCTTAAGAAGTGTGAAGTTGGCTTTGGAGAAATTTTTTATGGTATTTTCCCTAATGGGGGCTGGGGGTGGGATGTGGATGTCTAGGCTGATTAGCTTGTGGTCAGATCTGACCAACGAGGAATTGACCTCTGGTGTGGAACACTGGTCACCCATGTTGGTAATGACAAGGTCTAGGATATTGCTGCCCCTGGTGGGGGTGTGGATAAGTTGATCCAAGGTGTTGGAATTTATGAATTCCAGAAATCGTTGCCAAAAGAGTTGGTACATGAGTGGTTTTCCCAGTTAATGGTGGGGTAGTTGAAATCGCCCATTATTAGGTTATTGGGTTGTACCCTAATATTTTCCAGTGTATCAAGAAATGAGGAGTGGAAATCCTGGGCAATGGTGGGGGATCTGTAGCAAGTAACAATTTGAATTGCGGTCTTGCCCAGTGTTAGTTGTACTTGGATAATATCGGATGCATTATGCTGAGCAACTAGCCTGGAGGTGTGGATATCCTTAATGAATATGGACACACCTCCACCTTTAGTGTTTCGGTCCAGGTTAGGTGGCCGAAAGGTGTGATATGAATTATAGCCTGGTAATGCAGGGGTGCTCTCTGGAGCCTTGAACCAGGTCTCTGTCACTGCACAGATGTCAATGTTCTCCATTTTAAGGAGTGCCTCGAGTGAATGCATTTTGAGGTTTAGACTTCTAGCATTGAGTAGCATTGCCCTCAGATTTTGCTTGCTTGTACCTGTTACGGTGATGAATTTGTCATTTGAAACTTGCCTAAAAAGGCACTATAGGGGTGGCAAGAGCCTTAGCCAGTATCTGGAATCCCAAGGGCTACAGTTGCAGGCCATCTCTGTCAAAGCATCATGGTCTGTCGATCATGTCATCCTAGGCAGACAGATCACTGGATCTCCTCAGAATGACACCAGACGTTTAGCCAATTATTGAAGTCAGTCATTTTTAATTCAAGAGTCCAGCAGTCCATGGGCCTCCCCAGTGGTGCTGGTGCCAAAGAAGGATGGCAGCACCAGGTTCTGTGTGGACTACAGGAAATTAAATAGTCACACAGAATCAGATGCTTACCCCATGCCTATGTCGGATGAAGCCCTAGAGCAGCTGGGTGGGGCTAAGTATCTCACCACCATTGATCTTACTAAGGGTTACTGGCAGGTGCCCTTGACTGCCAGTGCTAGAGAGAAGTCAGCCTTTGTGACTCCCTTTGGCTTGTATAAGTTCACAAAGATGACCTTCAGGATGTAAAATGCCCCAGCGACTTTCCAGAGGCTGGTTGATCATATCCTTGCAGGAGGAGGAGGGTTTGCCCTTGCTTACTTAGATGATATTGCCATCTACAGTCATTCCTGGCAAGAGCACTTTCAACATGTCAGGGAGATGCAGGGCAGACTATATAGGGCAGTGTTGACCATTAAGCCAAGCAAATGTTAGGTGGGAGTGGGGAGTGGTAAGATCAGGCCAGAACATGCCAAAGTAAATGCCATTCAAGCATGGCCTGCATCTGTTACCAAAAAAACAGGTGAAGTAGTTGTAGTACCATAGCTGCTTCCTTCACAGACCTGACAAGGAAAAACAGGCCAGATAAGGTATTGTGGACCACAGCATGTGAGCAGGCATTCCAAAAGCTTAAAGAAGCTTTGGGGGGGGGGGCTGTATTAGCCAGTCCAGATTACAGCAAAGAATTTGTTGTGCAGGTGGATGCTTCGAACCATGGGATGGGTGCTGTACTTAGCCAGATTTCGTCGGAGGGAGAAGAGTACCCAGTGCTTTATCTCAGTCATAGGCTTCAACCCAGGGAGGAATGCTATGCAGCTGTAGAAAATGAATTTCTATCCATAGTGTGGGCCCTGCAGAAACTTCAGCCTTATCTGTATGGAAGAATTTCACTGTACTTTTACAGATCACAATCCATTAACATGATTACACTGAGCCAGCCAGCAAAATGCGAAGTTGCTAAGATGGAGCCTAGGTTTGCAAGCTTATGATATGTCAGTGCAGCACTGTAGTGGGGTTAGCAACGCAAGTGCAGATGGGCTCTCAAGACAGGGAATGGGGTAAGGTATATTCAGATAGACTAACCCTGCAAAGCAACGTTTCTCAAGGGTCACTTGAAAAACTAGCTCGAGTTCTCTGGGGGGGTTATATGTGAAGGCTGCCAGCCTAGCTAGATAGAATTGTGCAAATAATTCTGTGTCATTGTAAATATTAATGTAATCCACAGGCTTGTTCTACAAATGTAAAGAGAACTATATGTTAGGATTATAACTATATGCTGTACTGAGCTTCCAGAAATGTAACAATAGTGCCCCCTGCTGAAAGAAAACTTTTAAATAAAAGTAATTGCAGCTGTGTTTGATCTCAAAGCTCGGAGACAAGATGTCTGGGCTAAGACATTCTTTCTATTGTTTTGAGACCAGAGTAAATTGCAAGGTTTTACATGTATAATGTCTTTTATTGCTGTAGTTTCCTGGCCAGGTGCAGCTTACAAGAAATGTAAATTGAGTTTCTGTTAGCCTGAGAATTAAAGGACAAGTGTTAAGAATGATGTAATCTAAAATGAGTCAACAATACTGTGTTAGTTTAAGGACAGAAGGAAAGGAAAGTATTTTGCATTTGTCTTCAGAACTGACAACATCACCAGCGCTCTGCCTTTGCTCTATATGTAACTTATTTAGAACATAGTCTGTCTTGGAGATAGTAAGATTAGACTAGCATTTTTCTATATTTATGTCAGACTATCCTACAGTATTGTTTTAAAGTTCCTGTGTCTGAACTCTTGACTAGCACTGTGTTGAATTGAGGAGATTTGTCTTGTGTTTTCTATTTATTATTATTAAATATGTTTAAATCTTTCAGCTGTGGCTGTTCTGTTTGCAGATAATTTAAGTTCAAGAGTACTTGCATGTATTTAGTGATACTGCCCAAGCCACTCCAATAGCTTTAAAAGTTCTGGTCACACTTACTAATCGAGTAACAATATTATTGCACAGCATAATTGGTTACCCTTTGGGAAGGGCCTTATAGTACCTGATAAGTAGGGGTTCTGGTGGCAGTGGATTACTACCTTATAGTCTGGGCAGATGGAGCATACCTAGTGAACCTGTGCCAGCCTTCCCCAGGAGTGTCTGTGTGTTTGTATTTAAATCATATCTCAAAGTGTGTGTGTGCATCAGCGTTTTGGCCAGGGACACGAAGCACTGGTTGGACAGAAGGAGTGCTGAGAGGACTTGACTTGGAACCTTGGCTATGGACTCTATAGCTGTGCCAGTGGGTAGTCTTATTGGGGATCTGAAGAGAAAGAAGAAACTAGCCCCAGACTGACTGTGATCTCTGTGTGCTCTTAAAGGAAATTGTGCTTTACTGTGTGTGTACTTGTTATCCTTCCCAATGTGCATGCCCCTCACTGTTGCTACTCGTGAGGATTGAGGCTCCTTGATTACTAGGCCAGTGCATGGATGTCACAGGGCCTACTCAATATTCTACTTCTGTAAATCAATAGGTATCTCAGATAGACCAATTCTGGATCTCAATCAGCTAAATCAGTTCATAAAAAAAACTGCATTCCATTTGGTCCCAGTGCAGTTAATTATTGCTTCGTCTGTGGACTTACAAATTGATGTACTTGGTGGACCTTCAGGATGGCTATTATCACATCAAGACAGTGAGGCAGTCAAGATCCCTTCGCTTTCTGCTGGGAACCAGTCATTTTCAATTCAGAGTGCTGTCCTTTGGACTATTCCACCCTGAGGTGTTCACCAAGCACATTACAGTTGTAGCAACACATCTCAGGCTGCAGGAGTGTTCCCTTACCTAAACAATGGCTCTTCACTGCTGTCACATAGGCTCTAGACTAGGGACTCCTGCTTCAGACGAAATGAAACCATGGAACCACAATCAACCTGGAGAAATCTAAACTGACCCCATTTGAAGCCATAGAATTCATAGGATGCCACTTGGATACCACCTCTCAAATTGCCAGACTTCCTGTGTCAAGACTAGTGACCCTATTCCAACAAGCTTCAGAAGTCCTCTATCATCGATGTCTGCTAGTGAGATCCATCCTTGGTCTTTTGGGCTATATGGCAGCATCCATCATGCCAGATTCCCCATGAGGGTGTTAAAGTTGGACCCTGTACTTTCAGATTCCACATGAGGGTGTTGCTGAATGGACCACTGAAAGTGCAGGGACCAACTTTATTACCTGATGCATCGTCCTGTCAAACTCACTGGGATTTGCAGACATCATATTCAGTGGTGGCTAGACTGTCACCTGTCTTTTTTAGGCTGTCCTTTCATTCTGCCTCCACCAGGAGCCACAGTAACCAATGATGCAGCCCTTCTGGAGTGTGGGTGGGCATTTTGAAGGGAAGATGGTCCAAGGCACATGGTCACAGACCAGGGACAATCCTTGTTTAAAATACTGAAGATGAGGGCACTTCTCCTAACATTTCTGCTCTTCCAAGATTCCCTTCCCACTTGTGTGATCACAGTTCAGACAAGATAGAATGTCAGTGACCTAGTATATCAAAAAATAAGGTCAAACCCCTCTTGCCCTTTATGTTGGAAGGCCATGAGTGTCTGGCACCAGGCAATGACTTTCCAGCACTTTCTAATTGCAACTCATATCCTGGAGAACTCCGCTGTATTAGCAGAAAAGCTGAGCAGATCAAACCTTCTGCCATAAGAGTGGTTTCCATGATATTCAGCCACTGCATCCAGCCTTGCTGCAATCTGTTTGCAACCCCCTCCAACATCAAATGTAGCAGCATATTTACTTTAATTCCCCAAAATTGACCGTCTCTGAGGGACGCCTTGGTCTACATTTGGTCCACAGTGTCTCCTTTGTGCTTACCCACCGAGTCCAATAATAACCAAATTTCTTTAGAAAGTGGCCTGGTGCAAGGTGAAGGTGATTCTTATAGCTCCCTTCTGGCTTTGAAAGATATGCTTCCCCTTCCTGTAGCCCCATTCCGTGTACCCTTCCTGGTTGCTGGATCCCTTCAGGATTTTCTCTCACTCATCTATCAAGATTTCCCAGACGTCAAATCTCTGAGTCTGACCAATTGGTTTATCTACTTCCACTGATTGCCAGAAACTCTAGGCTAGTCACATTTTGTCCACAACTCAGATGCTGTCCACTAGGAAAATTTACAAAAGCAAGTGGAAGAGATTTTCTATGTGGGCTTCATCCAAAGATCTACATACTTTTTCTGCTCCTTCACCATCAATTCTAGACTTTCTTGCAGACATTTTCCATGTAGGAGGAAGCTACAGTGAAAAGTTCAACTGGCAGGTATTTCATATTTTCATTAGGCAAAAATCAGACCTCTGGTGCATCTCTAAAATGTTTAGGTTCTTCTCTCCTGTGCCATCCCTTTTGGGCTCCCGTTCCTTCTTGGAATATTACTGTGCTATTGCAGGGTTTGACTAGACACCATTTTGAACCTGCTCTACACCGGATATGAAATTCCTGTCTTGTAAAACTGTATATCTGATTCATAGGTTCATAGGTTGGTACTAGGCTATCAGCCCTAGGGCCTGTACAAGCCTAGCCATAACAATTCCCTGGCTATTTCTTCCCACACTATTTACTTCCCTGGACCCCTGTCTAGCAGGGCGACTGACGTGATCCCGGGGTGAATTTCCTTTCTCCCATCCAATCGTCAAGGTTCCTTTTGAAGAGGGCCAAAGAGGCACTCTGCTTGACATGTATGGGCAATCTTTTCCAGAGTCTGGGAAGTCTCTGGGTCAGGAACCTATCCCTCCAGCATGTTTTGTTTATTGTGATGCCAAGGTTTAGATCCCTGGAGCGTGTGGCTCTGAGGGATTTGGGATTTCTTTAAGTGTAGCATGTCCAACAGCTCTGGGTTTGACATGGCCTTGTATGTTAAGCAGAGATCGCCTCTGAGTAGACGATATGCGACAGAGTATAGCTGGAGTTTTTTAGGGTGGTCAGCATAGGGCATCTGCTTTAGGCCTGTGATTCTTTTAGTGAGGTATTTCTGCTGCCTTTCCAGTTGTTGCAGATGTCTTGAGAGGTACATACCAAACGGGGCGTTGTATTCTATAATGGGTCTAATGAGGGATGAGTACAGTGGGACAATGACCTCCTTTTTTCTGGATGAAAAGCCCTTAGTGATGAGGTGTGCCACATAGAAGGATTTCCTGACTGTTGAGGCGACATAGAAGGATTTCCTGACTGTTGAGGCGATGTGGTTATCGAAAGTGAGACCACTGTCCACCTGTGTCCCTAAGTCTCTTATCACACTTTCAGTGTTTGGTGTACTGCCACCTATATGGTAATTCACGGATACATGTTTTTTCCCAAAGGGGGATAACTATACATTTCTTAGCATTGAGCTTGAGCCCATGGCTCTGGCACCAAGCATCTGTTTCTGTAAGGCCCTTTTGTAGAGTATCCACATCATTTGGGGATTCAATAATGGCTCCCAGTTTGCAGACATCTGCGAACTTTGTTAGCCAGAGTCCCTTAGTGTTGGCCTGTACTTCAGAGAAGTAGATGTCAAACAAGAGCGGTCCCAGGACTGAACCCTGAGGTACTCCACTTGTCACTTGTGTGGTGCTGGATTTGGCGTTGGCTGCTTTTACAGTGTGGGTTCTATCAGTAAGCCAGTTAGCAACCCATTGGGTGACGTAGGGATTAATGCCCAGCTTAGTAAGTTTATCTGTGATTCCAGACTGGGGGTTGGTGTCAAAGGTCTTGGCAAGGTCTAGATAGGCTGTGTGGACCACCTTACCCTTGTCCATGGCTCTGGAGACTGATTCGAAGAAGTCACTCAGGTTCAGGAGACAAGATCTGCCATTCACGAACTCAAACTGGGTGGGGTCCAGAGTTTGAAGGTTGCCAATGTCTTTGTTTATAAGTTCCATGGTAATACGCTCCATGGCCTTGCAGATGAGGCTTGTCAGACTGATGGGACAGTAGTTTCCGGGATCCAAGGTGGATCCCCCCCCCTTGTGGAGTGGGATAGCTGTAGCTCTGCGCCACTCAGTGGGCACGAAACCTGAGGCTATGATTAAACATGACACTTATGCCAGTTCATATTGTAGTTCATGTAGTACACAGCCCGGGATGTCATCTGGTCCCATGGTTGCTGTATTCTTAGCTTTGGAGAGTGCGTTTTGTACCTGTGTGGCCGTTATTACTGGAATTTGGCAATCTTCCAGTATTGAGATGGGCCGTTTAGGGGGTGAGAGGGGGGTGAAGTTGGCACTGAATCGATCTGCCAGGATATTGGCAATATCCTTGGGATCAGTATAATTAACGCCATTCTCTTTTAGCTCAGAGCAGATCTGATCATTGCCATTTAGATTCTTGACATAGTTATAGAATGCCTTGTGGTTGTCTTTGGAATCTTTGCCAATTTTATTTTCGTAACTAGCTTTGGAGGATTTTATGAGAGATCTCAGTTTCTTACTGAGGCTGGTAAGGAAGTTTTTTGCATCCTGGGATTTTCCTCTCTTCTGCAACAGTTTCTTCCTTTTGTTGTAAAGTTTGTTTATGGCAGGGGACCACCAGATTGGCTTTCTTTTTTTGGATGAGAGCATCTTGATTCTATTTGGGATGGCACGATTCATGCATGAGTGGATGTGCTCGTACAGTGTCTTAGTGTAGGATTCAGCAGTTGAACTTTAAGTTCCCGTCTTCATGGGTGTCATGAAGTTTGTCACTTCTGACTTGAGTGGCATGAAGTTGGCTTTGGAGAAGTTTTTTATGGAGGTTTCCTTACTGAGGGGTGGGGGTGGGATGTGGATGCTAAGGGTGATTAGCTTATGGTCAGACCTGACTAACGAGGGGATGACCATAGGTGTGGAGCATCGATTTCCCATGTTGGTAATGACCAGGTCTAGGATATTGGAGCCCCTGGTGGGACTATGGATTAGTTGATCCAGGGCATTGGAATTTATGAATTCCAAGAACCGTTGGGCAAAGGTGTTGGTACATGAGTCATTTTCCCAGTTAAGGTAGTTAAAATCACCCAGTATTAGGGTGTTTGGTTCTATTTTAATATTTTCCAGTATGTTTAGAAAGGTGTAGTGAGAATCTTGGGGTGTGGTGGGGGATCTGTAGCAAGCTACAATTTGGATGACAACTGATGTTGTCAAGCTTCCTTTTATCCTTGACAGCTGGGTTTGGTTGCAATCAATGAACCGACTCTGCCGTTACTACAGCTCATGCCAGTCAAAAACTCTTGAGTTTGATCTGTACCCAGGATCTCTGTCTCAGTTTACGTCAGATCTCATTTGCCACTTCCCAAAAACTGTTGCATCCAGCTACTACTCTCGAGCACTAGTGGGTTTAGGTAAATTGTTCTCTTATAGTTTTCTGTGTAGTTTCCCTTTTCTTTTTTCTAGTTACATTTAGTGTATTTCTCATAGTATCATTCCCTTTACACTTTTGTGTATTCCCCACTATCATTACTGATAGCCCCCCTTCCTTATCATCTCTATCGTCCCTGTATATGCTTTTGTATTTATACGACTATCATTGTTGATGGCCTCCTTTTACCCCTTTTTCCTTCTATCTTAAAATATAAAAATATAAAGAAAAATAATATCTCTTCTGCTCTTGCTTTCCTTTATTTTTTGTGTGGAGTCAGATTTATTTAGTGGATTTCTCTAATTGTTTTCCCTGCTTGACATGGCTGAGAAAGGGTAAAGGCCTCTCTGGCTTCAAAACACTGCCAGAAGTGTGGCCATAAAATTCCTTCATCAGACTTTAATTTATTGTGCATATATTGTCTTGGTCCTCACCATTTACAGGAAGATTTGCAGCATTTG
This sequence comes from Protopterus annectens, assembly GCF_019279795.1. Lineage (NCBI taxonomy): Eukaryota > Metazoa > Chordata > Ceratodontiformes > Protopteridae > Protopterus > Protopterus annectens. Next base: position 1,278,207,431 of record NC_056735.1, read on the forward strand.
TCACTTTAAAAGTAGCAGAATAAGCCTACTTTAAAAGGACTTCTCCCTTCAGCCTTTGGTGAAGCCTTATCCACTGGAAATGAAGCTAAGACAGATGTTACATCTCCTTCCTCATCCTCTGTTGAAAAATCTAAGAAAAGAAGTCTCATGGTTCTGACCTCCCCATCGGTTCTGAAAGCCAAAAAATTGAAGACCTCAGCTCAGACAGTTCCCACAGAATCAAAAGCTTCTGCTGTTGACACTCCAGTGCCAACATGCATTCAGACACCAGTTGCAGTTTTGAACTCTTCGAAGTCCTCAATACTAAAAGTGGCTGCTGCTTCACCTGACAAGACTACTTTGCCTAGAACTACCTGCTCTCCCTCTAGTAATCCCTTTGCTGGGGAGTTCACACAGGTATTCTTGCGGAGGCTTAAGTCCCCTTCCATGTCATCCATCCATTCAACCAAAAGCATTTGAGAACTTGATGTGGGGAGGTTTGCGAATAAAATTTTATGGACTAGAGGGCTTTCAGGACCCTCTTTGGTATCGGCCCCTTCAAGTATTGGTACCAAAACTTCTTTTACACCATTAACTACTACTCCTCTAACCTCCTCGGAGGTCTTAGAGTCCTCTGTTCTGGAACTCCTAGCACCGACTGTAACAGCTCAGGAGTTCGCTTCTTTGGAGCCGGTAGTTACCCTGAGCTCTTCAGTTGTTTCTGAACTGGAAATCTCCCGGGGCCATGCCTACCCTGGTGGTTCTGGGGGACAGGTCTCGACTCCAGGTTTTTCAGAGCCATCCCTGCTCCTTGGAGCTTCAGCTCAAGTTAATTTGGCTTCCATCTCAGGGGTCGGTTCTTCAGAGAGGGGAGTGACCCCAGTTCCCAGGCAGTCCTCGGTTCCAGGCACCCTTCCCTCATCAGGGGGGGCTGGCCTTCAAGGCTATGCAGAGGGGCCTTTCTCTTGTAGAGAGACTCGGTCATCACCTTCCCTCTCAGAACAGGTACCCCCCTCTGTTTCTTTTATTCCTCCTGCATCTCCACTGGGACAGTGGTTGCTGAAGCCTCGGGTATCACAGGCAAAAGGTACTGTCATCTTCTGATACCTCCCCAGATTATCCCCCTAAGAAGGTCCCACCGAAGAAGTGCAAGAGGAAACACTTGGATTCCCCCAGGAATCAGTCACAGAAGACTCAGATTTTGATGAAGGGGAAGGGTCCCCCATGGTCACCCCTTGAAAATGTCGCATTTGGAGGCATCTTGGAAATTTTACAACAGGGGTGGCTGGAAGTCCTAAAACCCTTCCTCTTAGGAATTTGTTTATCTGCAGGCTTTCAGCACCTGCCCTTCTACCATTTGGATTATTCTGCCCGAGGATGAGCTCATTCAGTGGATTTCTCAGCAGGCTTAGAAGGCTCCAGCCACCATCAAGCCCACCCCCAAAAGATCAGACAAGATTCTTTCTGCTCCAGAAGACAATTAGTTTTGGGCTAAGGGGTTAGGTGTAGATGCTATGGTCGTACTGGCAGCCATTAAAAAAGAACTTACTGTGGAGAGTTCCTCTGTCCATCTTCATCTCCCAGTGGGGAGTCTCAGGCTATGGACAGGTTTGGAAAGTGGCTCTATATTTCGTTAGCCTTTGCCATAAGGTCCTTGAATTTTTTGGCACATTTCTACAGACTCCATCGAGATCTGATTAAAGAGTTGTCCGACACCCTGGCAGGAGCTTTCACTGAGGAAGTCCAAGAGAAAGTGGCTTCCCATTTAGCCACCCTGGAGTCTGTGTCCAATTCCTCCATGAGGCTGAGCACTTATACAGCTGAAGGGACATCTAGAGCAGCAGGTACAGGCATAGCCATGAGGAGACACTCCTGGATGCGCGTATGTGACTTTTACGGAATCATTGAAGTCTTCTGTCGTCAATGCTCTTTTCGATGGAACATCCTTGTTTGGCCTTAAAGTAAAACAGACTTTATCCAGGTGTGAGAAGGATGGTAAGACCCTTTCTGTTATGCAGGTACATTTCACCACCCCCACCGCCTAAATGTCCTTTTTCTAGGAACCAGAGGAGCGGTGGAAAAATATGGTTCAAGAAATCCCAAGGGTCTTTCCAAGATGCACGTGGGGAGAGTTCTCTCAGGGACAGGGGGGAACCAAAATGGAAGACGCCACCCTAGTGTCAGGGGTTGTCCGGAAAACCGGGGCTTCAGGGAATTCTTTCCCAGACAAGCCATTTCAGCGTTCCTGAAGGGAAGCCGGATTGTCTTCCTCTTGAGGCAGTTGGGGGATGCTTATCCTTGCACATAAACGCCTGGCTAAACTTAAAAGATTCCTGGGTGCAACGGATTGTATCCAGAGGTTATATCATTCCCTTTTCTCAACCTCCTCCCATTCATAAGAAAATCCTTGATGTCCCACCCAATCAGAAGGATTCAGCAGTGAAAGAAATCCAGAAACTGCTGGATAAACGAGTCCTCCAACAAGTCACGCCAGACCAAAAAGTATCTGGAACCTACTCAAGATTCCTTTTTAGTTCCAAAAAAGACGGGACTAGAGACCAATTTTGGATCTCGGTGTACTGAACAAGTCTGTTTGACAAACAAAGTTCCGGATGGTCACAATACAGTCTATTCTTCCCTTCCTGAAGAATGACAACTGTATGTGATGAATAGACCTTCAGGATGCGTATTACTGTATAAAAATGGACAAACGCTGCAGAAGGTTCCTCCTCTTCCAGCTGGGTGCCAGTTATTACCAATGCAGAGTACTGCCCTTTGGACTCACCACAGCCCCCTGGGTGTTACATCAAATACATGGCAGTAGTAGCAGCTCACATGAGACTGCAAGGATTTTGAGTATTTCTGTGCTTAGACAACTGGCTGTTAGCTTTGACCAAGCATCAATTAATAGTAGCCAGAGATTACGGGTCTATATTATAATGTCAACATGTTAAAATTTCGACTCTGACTTGTTCGACACAAAAATGTCGATCTGCAAGGTTACCGAATGGCCAAATCCCCAAATAACCAATGCCACACAAAAACAAACATATTTAAGTGGAGGAGCTGTGCCTCCCACCCCACCCCTAATTAAATATTCTAACTCCGAGACCACACTACAGTCAGGGGAAAGGGCAGGTATAAGAGAACGGCCAACCGATTTCTTTCTGTTGGAAAGAAATTGGTGATTTGGCTGTTCGGTAACCTTGTAGCTTGACATTTTCTTGTTGAACAAGTCAGAGTCGACATTTTAACATGTCAATGATATGATATAGACTCAGAGATTACACCCACGACACCTGTGCCCATCTGGGGATTACCGTCAAGCTAGAAAAGTCACATTTAACTCTGACACAAAATTTAAAATTCATAGGGCAGTACTGAATCCTCAAACAGCAATAGCATCTCTTCTCCCAGAATGATGTCAGAGAATTGTGGTTCATGTTCGAAAGTTAATTCACAGGAAGAAGGTTCCAGCATGATTAACCTTGCAAGCTCTAGTATCCATGGCAGTATCCATAACTCTAGTCCTACTAGCCAGGTTACATGTGAGAGTTCTGCAGCGTCTACTAACTTCCCAGTGGTCAGTACTTATCCACCCAATGTTAAACCAAATCTTAATCACCAGCTGTTGTAAAATGGACCTTTTTGGTGGATGCATTCCTAGCAAATTTGTCACAGTTGTCCTTTTCTTTTTCCGGAGCCCACGGCTACAGTGACCACGGATGCCTCCCTGGTGGGGTAGGGCTGATTATCTGGGCAAGATGGTCCAGAGCACTTGGCCCCCATTATAGGCCAACTTGCACATCAGTGTCCTGGAGATAAGAGCGATGCTTCTTGCATTGCAAGCCTTTTAAACAGCTCTTCCTGACTATTGCAATTCAAATGGACAGTATGTCAGTGGTTTGGTATATAAACAAGCAAGGAGGAACCAAGTCTTACACCTTTTGTCGAGAAGCCCTCAGAGTGTGGCAGTGAGTGACCTCATCCAACCACTTTCTAATAGGCAGCGCACATTCCGGGGAGTTCCAGTGTGATTGCATGCAAGCTGAGCAGATGCACCCTTCAGCCTCATGAGTGGTCTCTCGATCTAGAAGTGGTGAGAATGATATTCTGTCATTGGGGTCAACTTTGCTGCAACCTGTTTGCATCTCCCCTGAACAGCAATTGCAGCAGTTACTTTGCCCTGATTCCTCCTCCAGGAAAGTCACCCAGAGACTCTCTCCTCCACGATTGTCCCCCGGTCTACTGTATGCGTTTCCCCCAGTACCTCTAATTCCCAAATTCTTACAGAAAGCACTCATGTTGATGAGTACAGTAATCCTCATTGCTCCTTTTTGGCCTTGACAGATTTGGTTCCCCTTTCTTTGGTCTCAACAGATTTGGTTCCCTTTTCTTTGGCCTTACTTGATTCGGCACCCTTGGATTCTGGACCTAGTGCTAAATCTCCTGTCCCATCCACTGGGCCTTGTTCACCGAAACATTTCGAACATCAAGATAACTGCGTGGTTCCTCCAATTCCACTAATTGCCAGGCGTCATAATATGTCCTGTCCAGTACGTCACATCCTTTTATCAGCTCATAAACTTTCTTCTTGGAAACTATATTTAAGTAAGTGAAAGAGATTTACAATTTGGGCCCATGAAAAGCAAATTGATCCTTTCTTTGCTTCAGTTGAGCATGTTGTAGATTTCTTAGCATCTCTGTTCAATGCTGGGGCTTCTCCATCCACTATCAATCAACAATTGGCTGTGATTTATAATTTTCATAATGGTTTAGAAGAACATTCTTTAGCCTCTCACAGGTAAATCGTTCTTAAGAGGCACACTTGTTAAAACCCCTATATAAAGATCCAACTCCTCCTTGGGACCTTAATTTAGTACTACAGGCAGTAATGCATTCCCCCTTTTGAACCCTCTGCAGAATGTGATCTGAAATTTCTATCTTGCAAGACACTCTTTTTGGTTGCCATTACTTCAGCCAGAAGAATTTCAGAAATCCAGGCCTTATCATCTGAACCTCCTTATCTAGTTTTCCATAAGTATAGGGTATCTATATGAATAAAGCCTTCTTTCTGCCCAAGGTAGTGTCAGAGGCTAATGTTAACTAGACTATTAATTTACTGGTATTCTTCCCTAATCATTCTAACATAGGAGAATAGGCTGTATGTTTACTAGATGTCTATTTACAATTGCGTTTCTGTCGTCGCAGAACAAATTCTACAAAGCAATCAAGTTGTTTCTTTTTCTACTGCAAAGTTGGGCAAGGCATTCAGCAAGATTACCCTCTCTAAGTGGCTGAAAGATTGTATTTCTTTCATTTATGATAGAAATAAAATGTGAAATTGTTCAATCTCGCCGTTTGTTCTTACACACGGGTTCGGAGCCGATCCTCGGCTCCGAGTCGGCCACATTACAAGCTCTGCATCTAAGAGAAGCTCGAGACTCAGTCTATATCCCATTATCCTCCCTGCTATCCCTCAGATGTAGTTTGCCGCTACAACAAGATCGCGTTGAGAGAGGTCGGGCCAGTAGAATTTTTTTCTATTTTGCTCATCTTTTGATAAGAGTTGTGCTATCTTTAATATAGTGATATAGTAGTAGTGTGTGTGTGTTTTTCTAGTAGTTAGCTGTTTTTTTCTTAAATATGTGTATATATATATATATATATATATATATATATATATATATATATATATATATATAGTGTTATAGGCTTGTTATAGTTGGTTAGGCCTACTTTTTTCTGTCAGGGCTCTGACAATCGTTTATTATTAGTACTTAGATTAGATAGTTACTAGTATTTAGGATTGCATTTAGACTTTGTGTGCAGTGTTTCTATTTTTCATATATATACTCATACAGTTAGATAGTGTGTAGTTTTTGAACTGTTTCTGACTGTGTTTTTCTGCTTTGACATGTCGGAAAAAGCAAAATCCAGCTTCAAGAGGTGTCAGTGTGGACAAAAAATGTCCATCACGGACAATCATGCTTCCTGCGTCTACTGTCTTGGCCCTCTCCACTTGCAGGAGGACTGCTCTATTTGTCATTCCTTTAATGGAAGGGTCATGATGGAGAGGTGCAGGAAGCTGATCGACAGAGGCTTAATTAAGCCAGACTTTTTGGAAGCCTTAAAGAAGGCTGATCAAACTTCTAGGTCTTCGAAGGGGTCGAAGACGTCAAAGGTGTCGGAGCCCAGATCATCGGCTCTGAGTACCTCTTCCAGAGTTCGTTCGCCGGTTCCACAGACCTCGGGGCTGAGCATCGAACGATTACCTTTGATCGAGCCCCAGGTCTTGGAACCAGTGACGGAGCTGCCTCCACCGTCGATACTTCGATTGGTGCCATCTTCGGCCCCTTCGACCCATTCTTCCAGGCCTTTGTCTGATACCGACGTGGATCGTGTGGTACAGAAGCTCATGGAGAACACGGTTCTGTCCAAACTAATTGCGGTTTCGTCCCAATTAGTGTCGAAACTGGAAGCCCTCCCTGTGTCTCAGACGGATCCTCCTTCGAGACCTATCCAGTCTTCGGAGCCGGGAGAAGATGAACCGATGATGGTGGAACCCTCGGTGTCGAAGCCTTCCATTGTGCGATCGGCACCGCTAACTTCGACACCTTCGGAGCCCATCGAGGAGTCGCGGAGCCGACGATCTCTCCTTGGTTCCAGGGCCGAGAGCCGTACCGAATTTTCGGTCCCGACTCTCCCCCTTGGGGCCTCGGCGCAGATCAGTTCGGCTCAGTCCTCTGGGTCGGAGCCCCTGGTACCGGTGTCGAGGAGGCTTCCGTGTTCTTCAGATCTGGAGGAATCTTCGGCCCGGAGCTCGGGGGCTTTCGACCTTATGAGGAAGGTCTTGTCTGAGAAGACATCTATTTCATCGGAGTCATCTTCTCCTTCCCCCAAAGGGCCGCGTTCTACTTCTGTTCCCGCGATCCCTCCCAAGCTTGGAGTCCCAACACCTCAGCCAGCCCCAGAGGGTGTCCCCTGTTCCTCGGAGGCTTCACCAGATGCCCCCTCTGATGAAGTTCCGAGGAAAAGATTGTGCAAGAGGAGGCACATTGATTCCTCACAGGAATCACTAACATCTGACACCGATTTGGATGAGGCAGAGGGGTCCCCACGGTCCCCCTCTGAAGATGTCTCGTTTGCTGACATCCTGGAGATCTTAAGACACAGGGGTGATTGGCAGTCACTTGCCCCCACTGAGGATGAGTCTGTGTTGCTGAAGGCGTTTGGGGCTCAACCTTCTACCTCCTGGGTGACCCCGCCCTTCGATCAGCTAATGGACCTGATAACTCGAAGAGCATGGGAGACACCAGACGCAGTGGAACCAGTACCTTGGAGACCGAACAAGTACATTGCAGCCCCCCAGGACAAGACTTACCTTACTAAAGGAGTCCCAGTCGATGCTATGGTGGTAGCGGCAGCCACGAAAAAGGAAATGTCAGAAGCATCTTCTTCTGTCCATCCTCCTAACAAGGATTCTAGGACTATGGACAGGTATGGGAAGCGCGTTTTTAGCTCGGCGACTTTTTCCATCTGTTTGCTGAACTACCTTACTCATTTTAAGCGACTTCAGAGGGATCTCATTAAGGTGCTGGAAGATACCCTCCAGGGTAACACAGATGTTGCTGTCTCGGACAAAGTGACAGCACAGTTTAACACCCTCACTTCAATAGTTAACTCATCTATGAGGCTCATCTGGTATGCGGCCGAAGGTTCGAGTAGGGCTGCAGCCTCAGCTATTGCTCTACGTAGACAATCCTGGATGCGGCTGTGCTCCTTTGTGGAAGCCTTTAAGTCTTCCTTTGCCAACGCCCCCTTTGATGGTGCCACCTTGTTTGGGCCCAAAGTAAAGGAAACTCTCACTCGGTGCGAGCTAGAAGGTAAGACCCTGTCTGCCTTAGGGGTCCGTTTTTCCACCCCGACTAGACCATACCCCAAAGGGCAAAGAGGCGGAAAAATGTGGTTCCGTAAGACTCCGGGATCTTACCAGGCCACACAGAGTGATGCCCCCTCCAGAGGCAGAGGAGGGGGGAGAAATGGAAGACGCCGCCCAGGCGGCAGAGGGGGTCCGCAGCATCAGGGCGACAGGGATACTGTCCCTGGGAAGCCTTTCCAGCACTCCTGAGCGGAGGCCCGACTGTCCTACTCTGGAGGCAGTCGGGGGTCGCTTGGCTTTGTACCCAGAAGCCTGGCTAAACCTTACCTCAGATTCTTGGGTATAAAGCATAATAACCAGAGGATACAACATTCCTTTTATATCCATTCCCCCCGCACAAAAGAGATTTCCAGATGTTTCACCCCATCTGCGAGATCCAGCAGCCTTAGAAATTGCAAAGCTGCTCGCAAAAAGAGTCATCCAACCAGTCCCGGCAGACCAGAAAGGATCCGGAACTTACTCAAGGTTCTTTTGAGACCAATACTGGATCTCAGCAAACTCAACACTTTTTGAGGAAGGAAAAGTTCCGGATGGTCACGCTACAATCGATCCTTCCCTTTATACAGAAGGGCGACTGGATCTGGTCTATAGATCTCCAGGATGCATACTGCCACATCAAAATGGCCAAAGCGTCCAGAGATTACCTGCGCATCCAGCTGGGGGCCAGTCATTTCCAATTTCGAGCGCTGCCCTTTGGTCTCACCTCAGCCCCCAGGGTGTTCACCAAATGCATGGCAGTAGTAGCGTCTCACCTGAGACGGCTAGGATTCCGGGTGTTTCCGTATCTGGACGACTGGCTTCTTACCGCCACCACCGAGCATCGTCTTGTACAAGCCAGGGACTACACACTCAGCCTCTGTTCCCATTTAGGACTCTCGATCAACTTCGAAAAGTGTACCTTATCGCCCTCACAGCGTGTCTCATTCATAGGGGCAGAGTTAGATTCAACTGCAACGATAATAAAGCTTCCCCTGATAAGAGTGTCAACCCTCAGGGATCAGGTCGCTATTCTTCTTCAGAGCAAGAAAGCTCCTGCCGCGCGAGTGCTGAAAGTCCTAGGCATGATGGCGGCTTCTCTTATTGCGGTTCTTCTGGGCAGAATGCACATGAGGGTCCTCCAGTGGCTGCTCTTCACGCAGTGGTCGTTCCAGGAATTTCCTTTGTCACACAACATATTGATCACAGAGTCTTGCAAGCGGGATCTTCAGTGGTGGATGGACAGTCAAGATCTGACGATAGGTCGTCCCTTTGTCCTGCCCAGCCTGCAGCCACGATAACCACGGACGCTTCTCTGATAATGTGGGGGGGACTTTTTCAGGGAAGAACAGTCCAAAACAGAGTACAATCTGCACATCAATGTCCTGGAGCTGAGAGCAGTGTTTCTGGCATTGCAACACTTTCACAAATCTTTGCCTCTGGGAACAATAGCAGTTCAGACAGACAATATGTCAGTGGTCTGGTACATAAACAAACAAGGCGGAACCAGGTCTTACCCGTTATGCAGAGAGGCCCTGAGAATTTGGCAATGGGATGCGTCCACGGGTCACTTTCTGATAGCAATGCACATCCCGGGGCCATCCAACGTCATTGCGGACAGGTTGAACAGAGCCATCCTGATGCCACACGAGTGGTCCCTCAAAACTCAAGTGGCGGGAAAAGATTTTCCGCAGATGGGGCCAGCCTTGCTGCGATCTATTTGCATCCCCTTTGAATGCCAAATGAAGAATGCAAACCACTTAGCACCACAGGACCCGGAAGCAGGTACACAAGCGCTTTCACTTGACCACTTGCGAGCTTTTTCAAGGCCTTGAAAAAGCTCGCAAGTGGTCGAGTGAAAGCGCTTGGAAGAGACTGTGATTTTAACTTTGCCTTGTCATATTAAAGGATCTTATTGGAGACCTAGCAGCTGATTGATTTCTTCTACTGCTTATTTTGAAAGCCTTTGTGTACCTGCTTCCGGGTCCTGTGGTGCCAAGTGGTTTGCATTCGTGGTTTGGTTTTGCTTCTAGTTTTGTTTTTTCTTTGCCAAATGAAGAAGCTACTTTGCCCTACTTCCCCCTCTGGGGAATGTCCCCAGGGACGCTCTAGTGCACGATTGGCCCCCGGGTCTCCTGTACGCATTTCCCCCTGTTCCTTTGATACCCAAATTTCTTCAGAAAGCCAGGAACCTGGAAAGGACGATCATCCTAATAGCACCATTTTGGCCTCGGCAGATCTGGCTTCCCTTCCTTCGATCCCATCAGATAGAGGAATCTTGGATTCTGGACCCATTGCCAGACCTGTTGACTCGCTCATTGGGAGTTCCTCATCCATCCCTTCAATCCCTCAAACTGACAGCTTGGCTGCTACGCTTCCCTGTTTAGCCAGGTCGAACCTTTTGTTCCCTGCAGTACAACACATTCTAATTTCTTCCCATAAAGCCTCCACCAGAAAGCTATACAGGAGCAAATGGAAGCATTTTGTGTGTTGGGCATCAGATCAAGGTATTGATTCATTGGTGGCCCCGCTACGCAAAATATTGGAATTTTTATATATACTGTTTCGTGAAGGGGCCTCTACATCCACCATAAGAGTACAGTTAGCGGCCATATCTAACTTCCATGTAGGTGAAGGGGGTTCTGCGATTATGTCCCACAGGCTTTGTAAGGACTTCATGAAGGGTACTTTTCACCTTCGCCCACCCATTCAAGAGCCAATTTTTCCATGGAATTTGAACTTGATGTTGTCCCAGCTTATGCTACCACCCTTCAAGCCTGCTTCATCGTGTCCACTTAAGTTTTTGTCATGGAAGACTCTTTTTCTTATTGCTGTCACTTCAGCTCGAAGAATTTCGGAGCTACAGGCCTTGTCGGTGAGACCACCTTATATGACTTTCCATCCAGACAGAGTCTCCTTACGCACAAACCCGTCGTTCCTCCCCAAAGTCTGTTCTGTGTTAAATATTAACCAATCTATAGAACTCCCTACGTTCTTCAAAAAACATTCAAATAAATTAGAATACATGTTGCACAAATTGGATGTGCATAGGCAGCTGAGATTTTACCTAGACAGAACTAAAGATTACAGGAAGTCTGATCAGCTGTTTCTGTCATTCGCAGACTGTAGGAAGGGCATGGCGGTAACAAAAGGTACCTTATCCAAATGGCTTTCGGAGTGCATAAATTTTGTTTATTCTGCTTCAAATCAACCACTGCCTTTCAAGCCTAAGGCTCATTCTACTAGGGCCATTTCTACTTCCTTAGCCCATGCAGCTCACTTACCGTTGGACACTATTTGTGCGGCAGCGACGTGGGCAAAGCCTCATACATTTATCACACATTACAAAGTGGACAAGGCCTCTAAGGACAGGACATCCTTTGGTTCCACTGTGCTCAGGAACGTTCTTCCGTGAGTCACCCAGGGTAACAGAGCTAGGGACGCTTCCCGTGTTTAAGAACAAATGGCGAGATTGAACAATTTCACATAAAGAAGTTATGTCTTACCATAACGGTCCATGTGAATTGTTCATCTTGCCTTTGTTCTTACATTCCCTCCCTCCTTCCCCCACCACGTTCTGGAAGAACTGGTATGACTAGAGTTTGATCGGTCTATTTCTGAGTGGGTTACATTATTCCCTCATTGCTGGGTTGCATTCCACCTTTACACCTATATGTGTTATAGTTCTAATGTCTCAGTGTTAGGTGTATGATTGCGTAGGCGTTAGATGCAGTTGGTGTTAGAGCGAGATGGTCTCTTGCAAACTAGATCTGAGGGATAGCAGGGAGGATCATGGGATATAGACTGAGTCTCAAGCTTCTCTTAGATGCAGAGCTTGTGATGTGGCCGACTCGGAGCAGAGGATCGGCTCCGAACCCGTGTGTAAGAACAAAGGCGAGATGAACAATTCACATGGAACATTATGGTAAGACATAACTTCTTTTTAACCTTGCCTAAACCTGTCAAAGCACATTCTACAAAGTCTGTAGCCAGCTTCAGCAGTCTTCAACCTACGCTTCTATGGATGACACGTGCCTCAGCTACTTGGGCTTCCCCCCCATACCTTTATTTTCATTACAAACCAGACTTGTTTTCTAGGGGAAGATCATGATCATTCTTTGGCTCAGTGGTGCTAAGGAATATCCTTCCATGAATCCACCTAAGTTTTTTTGGTAGCTGGGGACTCTGTCAAAGATAAAATGAAGATTGACAACATCAGATAAAGAAGTTATGTTCTCAGCATAACCTTCCATCTGTTGTCTATCTTCATTTATCCTTGAACCCCCCCAACACCCCCCCCATCATTTAACAACTTGCAATGCTGAATAGAGGTTTGAGTTGTGTGCCAGCTACTTCATCTATCTTAAGTGATGATGTGCTAAATCTTAATTTTTTTGCATGCAATGCGATGCTTAAGATTATTTATGGCTCAGAGGTTAATAACGGTTATAACATTTTGAGAAAACCAAGTTCCTTCATTCCACAGAATTATCAGGCTTTGGATGCCTTTTTACAGGTCTTTGAACAAGAAATCTCTGAAATATTGAATAAATCAAGACTCTGCTTCCTTAATTTATCCACAAAAGGGAAGCAAGCTTTACATCAACTGAAATTAAATAAGGATGTTTCCATTAGACTGGTAGATAAAGGAGGCGGAGTAGTTTTAATGGATGCTTCATGATATTCAGGCAAAATGACACAAATGCTCCATGTTGCTACCACATATATTAAAATAAACTACAAGTTACAAATAAACTACAAGTCAATACTATGATTATGAATGTTAAGGCTAAGATACAGTAATTTTTCCAGGCAAAAATGATCTCACAGGATTTATATAATTATTTTATTGTCCAACATCTGGTTGTTGTTATTATCACTGGGCTTCCTAAAGTCCACAAGGATCGTGAAGACCCTCCATTGAGACAGTCGTATCAGCTAATGGTTGATTAACCGAACCAATATCCAAATATGTGTAACAACAGTTGAAACAAATATTAAACAAAGAACCAGCAGTTATAAAAAAATACTAAACATTTTTGGAATCTTTATCTGAGTTCAGAAACGCACCGGAAAATGATGCATGTTACTTAATGGTCACTCTATATGTTCAGTACAGTGACTGTGATAGTAATAACGTTGAACTCATTGGGATTTTATTGAATTTAATCCTGGAGAATAACATTTTCTTATTTGAGAAAGATTTTTACTGTCAAAAATGGGGAGTATGCACAAACAGCTACACTAACTTGGTGTTGGCAGAATGGGAGGCCAATTATGTGTTCACTGACAACAACCCTTTTTTATTTTCTCTGAAATTTTATAATTTGTAGATTGTTTATTTACTTTGGAAAGACACGTCTAAGCAACTTGCAGAGTTTATTAGTTATTTGCAATCAACCACAAATTTTTTAGGTTTTACAGTGCATGTATCCAGTGATGCAATTGACTATCTAGAAGTGAAAATATTACAGGATACCAAGGGTGATATTAATACAGCCATACACATAAATGAATGCTGGAAAAATAATACATTATCCAGACATAATATGCACCCTCCTCACATATTTCATAATATTGTGAGGAATCAAGTACTAGGAATCTCCAGATTACATACAAACAATGAGTCTTTGCAAGCTTTACAAAGACTGACCAATAACCTCAGTGACAGAGGCTATAAAAAAAGTTGACAAAGAAATAGCTGAAGTTAATAAATTAAGGCGTAAAGAAGCGAGACCTTTCCTTAGAACACAACATTTACATCAGGTTCCTGTGAATAAAAGGGATAACATCCACATGGACAACTAGAGTTATGTTATCATATGCAAATTATATCAGTCATGTCTGTTGTGATATAGAACGCAACTGGAAAATATTGATGATTGACCTGAGGTTGAGAAAAATGGTTTGACAAGAACCTCAGTTTGGCTTTAAGAGAAATAAGAATCTCAAACAGCATCTATGTTGTACTTCTAGTGTTTGCTGAATTTTGTTATTTGCTAGTAATTACAGGTGTGGGGGTAGCCACATTCTTTGATTTCCTGTCCTTGCCTATTTAAGTGGTGCATTGTGAAATATTTTCTGCTTAAAAACCTCAGCTTTGGCCGGCTAAGAACTTGGTTATATTCAACTGGACGTATAAGAGAATTTAAGTACCTTTATCTGCACTTTTTTTAAAAAAAATACAGTATTTAATTTGATTTAAACTGTGTTGAAGGAATATTTAACTGAACTGGCAGTTATTCTGCTCTTCAGTTATTCCCACCCACCGTCCCTGTTTTTGTTTTGGTGTTAATCTTAGTGGCCTTGAAACTGCCCGCCCCTCAGCCTGCCTCTGGGCTCATCTCATTTGCTCAGTCAACTGAGTGCAGTGAGATCATATTCTGATTTTAGGCACTCCTACTGTGTACAAAGAGAGCATCTGGGAAACAGACAAAAAAAAAATTAAGCTTATTTCCTGCCTTTCCTGTTAAGTGGTATAGACTATTTGTAGGCTTCTGAGCCCCCAAGCCCTTTTGTGTTTGAGGGAAGCCTTCTAACTTGTTTTTTTTTTTTCTTATAACTAGCCAGTTTTATAGTTTCAGCACTCAAATCTGTTTCTTTGATCTCAGCACTTGTTCAGATTAAAAAAAAAAAATTTCATCTGCTTTTACTGTACTTGTGTTTCTACCTACTTCATTTTACTTTTGCATCATCTTAAAATACTCAATTGTATTTATTACTGCTTGGTGTAACTCATTCTAAGCCTTTTGGTTTAAACACTTGGGCTTCGGACCAGTTGTTTTGCACTGAGAGGGTTTGTGGTCTGCACTGTTGTGGCAGAACAGGTAGCTTACATCCTTCTAGGTTGGGAACTGCTGATTGAGGGCTCAGTGTCTGTTATTCTAAAAGTGTATTAATTCTGGTTTAAGCACTTGGGCTTTCAGGCCAGTTATTTTACATTAAGAGGGTTCGTGGTCTGCACTCTTGTGGGAGGAGAGGCTGGACTCTGCCCTTCTGAGCTGGGAATTTCTGGTTAAAGGCTTATAGTGCATGCATATCTGAACTGCTTCTTACAGAAGTTGGTGCGCCTTGTTTGCTGTGGCATAGACTGGATTTGGGCCTGCTGGATCTAGCTTTGTTTGTGTAACTTGAGCACTAATCCAGACATTCTCTAAAGTATTCAATTGTATTTATTACTGCTTGGTTGTAACTTGATTAAAGTGTAGCTATCATTCTAAGTCTTTTGGATTAAGCACTTGGGCTTCAGACCAGTTTTTACATTAGGAAGGTTTGTGGCAAGCACTGTGGTGGCAGGACAGGTAGCTTTCATCCTTCTAAGTTGGGAACTGCTGATTGAGAGCCCAGTGTCCAAGTGTATTAGTTCTGGTTTAGGCACTTGGGCTTCAGGCCAGTTATTTTACATTAAGAAGGTTTGTGGTCTGCTCTCTTGTGGGAGAAGAGGCTGGACTCTGCCCTTCTGAGCTGGGAATTTCTGGTTAAAGGTTTATAGTGCCTGAATATTTGAACTGTATCTTACTGAAATTGGTACACCTTGTTTGCTCTAGCATAGACTAGATAGCCTGCTAAATCTAGCTTTGTTTATATGCTTATTGTTAGTTTGCTTGTTATTTCCTTGGAAGCTAATTCCACCTAATACGCGGCTTCTCAGCGCTTCTGTGGATCACTAGTGATATCTGCATTGCTTACTGTACTTATTTCCTTGTTTCACTTGAAAGAAAGTTACTGTTTGTCGTTTTTGCATTTAGTTACTTGTAACACATTGCACTCAAGTTACCTGGCACTTGCTCACTAAAGCAATTATATAAGTCAGCACTAAAAATTAAAAGCACTACACCCTCACTCCCCACTGGCCCTTCTTTTCAATTATTAAGGAATTCCCAATATTATTCTAGCATGTCCAAAGGTCAGTTGTCAATCTCCTCTCCGGTCCAGCTGGTGAATCTGGGAATCTTGAGGCAATGTTATAACTGCCTCATGTACACAGACAACCCTCTCCGCCTCCCACATAACACAAATACTTGCGAGATGCAGCTATTTAGCCAAACTGGAGGCTGAGCTCTCTCAACTCAGGACTGGCAAGACCAGACAGGAGGAGAAGGCAACTACACACACCACAAAACCAGCCTCACATAATGCTACCACACCACTGAATCAAACACATAAACACACAAAGACATACTCTGAGGCTCTGAGTAAAACTTTACCTAAACAGCAGAGGCCTCCAAAGCAGACACCCAAACAACTGCTACCTCAAGACACCCCACAAGCAACACATAAACCACAAAAGCAGTGTGCAAAGCAGTCACAGCCCTTAAGGCCAAATACAACACCAAACATACTTGTCATAGGTGACTCCATAGTCAGACACACTGACGTCCCACTCACCAGGCTGAACAAGGAGAGGGTCACAGTAAGCTGCCTATCGGGCGCTAGAATCCGCCACATAACACAAGCATTCTGGTCACTCCACGGCAAGTACAAATATGACACAGTCATTGTCCATGCTGGTGTGAACGACCTGAGACGTACCTCCCTGGACTACATGAAAAGAGACATAGAGGAGCTCTCTGATTATGTAGCCCAGGCAGGTATGACCCTGACCCTGAGCAGTATCCTTCCTTCAAGAATGATGCCACAATATAGAGACAAGATGATCAGCTTTAACAATTGGCTTAATGTCTGGTGTCATTCAAAGGGGATCCAGTGTCTGTCTGCCTGGGATGACATGCTTGACAAGCCACGCTGCTTTGCAAGGGACGGCTTGCACCTGTCACCCCTGGGATTCTGGATATTGGCTAAGGCTCTTGCCACCCCCATAGTGCCTTTTTTAGGCAAGGCTCAAATTTTAAACCTACCACCCTAGAAAACAAAAATGGGAAGAAACTGAGGGTAATGCTGCTCAATGCCAGAAGTCTAAATCTCAAAATGCACGCACTCGAGGCCCTTCTCAGTATGGAGAACATCGATGTCTGTGCTGTAACTGAAACCTGGTTCAAGGCTCCTGATAGCACCCCGGCACTATTAGGTTTTACCTCATATCATGCGTTCCGGCCCCAAAACCCGGACCACACCACAAAAGGAGGGGGTGTATCCATATTCATAAAAGATGCCCACACCTCCAGGTTGGTGGCAACTCACGAAGCTTCGGAAACCATCCAGGTGCAACTAACCATAGGCAAAACTGCTCTACAAATTGTAGCATGCTACAGGCCACCCTCTCAAACTCAGGAACCCCACACAGCCTTCCTGAAGACACTGGTGGGTATAAATGTATCTCCAAACACCATCATATTGGGTGACTTCAACTACCCGAATATAGACTGGGAACATTTCTCAAGCCCTAACTTTCTAGCCCAACGGTTCCTGGAGTTCATAAATTCAAATGCCATGGAACAGCTAGTCACTGTTCCCACGAGAGGAGAAAATATACTAGATCTCATTATCACAAACATGGGGACAAAATGCTCCACACCGGAAGTATATCCCTCATTGGTGAGATCTGATCATAAACTAATCTCACTGGAAATCCACATCCCGCCCCACCCCAAACAAAAATGACCACAGTGAAGAACTTCTCTAAAGCAAACTTCACACTACTCAAGACTGGTGTGGTATCCTTCAAGGCCCCTGAGCCAGTGGAAACCACAACCCAAGCTGCGGAAGCCCTTACAAATGCCTTCTATGAACACCTCCAGGACTGCATGGATCAGGCAATCCCAAATAAAACCAAGACTCTTTCCACAAAGGGCAAACGTCCAGTCTGGTGGACCCCAGCCATTAACAAACTTTACAATAAGAGGAGAAAGCTATTGCATGATAGAACAAAATCCATAAAAGGGAAGTCACCCCTGATCATTATTAGTAAAAAATACGAGCACTCATAAAATCAACTAAGGCCAATTTTGAGAGAAAAATTGCCATGGATTCAAAGGACAATCATAAGGCCTTTTTCAGCTATGTTAGGAACCTGGGTGGAAACTCCCAGATATGCTCAGAATTAGTCCAAAATGATACAAAAATCACTGAACCCACAGACATTGCCAACATACTGGCAGACAGGTTCAGTGCAAACTTCACCCCCCTCAAGGAGAGATAACTATCCCAGCGGAGTGTAGCCTCCCAGACATCTCAAAAGTGCAGGTGAAAGCTGCTCTGTCTAAAGCTAAAAACACAGCATCAATGGGACCGGATGGTGTCCCCGGCTGTGTGCTACATGAGCTAAATGAGTAATTAAACCCGCACATAAGGCAGCTGTTTAATCTCAGCCTTACCACAGGATACGTGCCCAAGGAGTGGCGTATGGCAACTGTGGTCCCATTCCACAAAGGCGGTGTCTCTACGGACCCTGGTAATTACCGCCCCATAAGCTTAACAAGTCTAGTCTGCAAAGCTATGGAGAGGATCATAATGGAGCTCATAAACAAAGATATAGGGGACTTGCAGACATTGGACCCGACCCAGTTTGGCTTCGTCAAGGGAAGATCATGCCTTTTGAACTTGGTCGACTTCTTCGAAACAGTCACCAAGGCCATTGATGAGGGAAAGGCAGTCCATACAGCCTACCTTGACCTTGCAAAGGCTTTCGACACAATACCCCACTCGGGTATTGTAGAAAAACTTACCAGCTTAAATGTAAACCCATATGTCACAAGATGTGTTGCAAACTGGCTTAAGGATAGAACCCACAGGGTTAGAGTTGCTGGCGCTTTGTCAGACTCCAAGCCGGTCACAAGTGGTGTCCCACAGGGCTCGGTCCTTGGCCCCCTATTGTTCGGCATCTACTTCTCAGAAGTACAGGCCAACATGGGAGGACTTTGGCTAACAAAGTTTGCAGATGACTGCAAACTGGGTGCTATAGTGGAAAGTGCATCGGACACGGATATCCTTCAGAAGGGACTCACGGAAACAGATAGCTGGTGCTAGAGCCATGGCCTGAAGTTAAACGCCAATAAATGTATAGTCATACCCTTCGGGAAAAACAAGGTAACCTCAAGCTACAGTATAGGTGGCAATCCACTAAGCACAGAAGAGGTTATCAGGGACCTGGGGACCCAGGTTGACAGTGGACTTTCTTTTGACACTCACGTTGCTAAAGTGGTTAGAAAGACCTTCTACATTGCCCACCTGATCATGAAGGGATTCACATCCAGATCTAGTGAGGTCATTGTTCCCCTGTACTCTTCACTTATCAGACCAATGATCAAGTACAATGCCCCATTCGGGATGTATCTCACCCGACATCTGCAGCAATTGGAGAGACTCCAAAAGTTCCGCACCAAAAGGATAAAGGGACTCCAAAATCTGTCATATGCTGCCAGATTGAAGAAACTCCAGCTCTATTCAGTCGCATACCGTCTGCTCAGAGGTGACATGTGCCTGACATACAAGGCCATGTCCAACCCGGAATTAATATGCTCCACCTCAAAAAATCCAAATCCACCAAAACCACTAGAGCAAGCGACTTAAACCTTAGCACAGATATAAATAGGACGTGCTGGAGGGATAGATTTATCACTCAGATGACTCCCTATGCTATGGAATAGAATCCCGGTCCATGTGAGGCAGAGCACCTCGCTGGCTCTGTTCAAGAGAAATCTTGACCTGTGGATGGGAGATTGTAGGTTTACCCCGGGAATCATCTTTGTGTCACTGCTGGACAGAGGCACAACAAACTAATGGGCACAGTATTTTTTCATATAAGGGGTGGCGTAAGCCACAAAAATTTGGGCTAGGCTTATAAATGCCTTAGGGCAGATAGCCTAGTATAAACCTATGAACCTATGAACTTCAGATTCTGTGAATGGCAATATTGCATTATCAAGAAAAGGAACATTTCCATGCAGATTATGTACTTCATGTAAATGCATTTTTTCTAATAATGAGTTAATACAGCTTGCTTCGGGCAAGAAGTACAGTCTGCATACATATGTTGACTGCAGAGCGAAACATATATATATGCATATTGCTACCTGTCGTTCCTGCAGCAGCTTTTATATAGGCAAAATGGATAGGCAAGTTAAGAAGCGTATTTCTCAATGTATGAGTGACACTGGACAGAGATACGAAGAGTCCATTGGCTAAACATACCATGTTAAATACAGGGCATTATTTCTTATTTATGGTTTTACAAGTGGTACATGATGATCTCCGTGGAGCCAACACAGTTGCTAGAACTCTGAGCGGAAAAATTACCAGGTGTGAATAATAATTTATCCCTTAAACCTGCCCTTAAAGGGGGGGGGGGGGCTGCCTATGAGATAGTGATCGTTGCTACTTTATGACTGAAGTGATGATGAACTAAGGTGGTTTGATTTTGTACTAGCAATTGTGTCAATGGAGAAGGGCAACAATTGGTTGTTTAGACAGCCATCACTTTATATCTGGTATTTGTGTTCGTTTTATGAATGAAATGATGACGAACCACAGAGGTTGGGTTGTGCATTAGGAGATAGACATTGATTGGTTGATTTAGATACTCATTATTCTGATTTGTGCTTTTAAATATCGAGTTAATGGCTATGCATTTAGATATGAAGAAGGTTTATTTGCTACCTGAAAGTGCTCATTGTTTTTTAAATAAGTGGTTTTATTTCAGTTGCTTTTATTTTCATTAAAGTGAATGTTGTTCTTTAGCCTGGTGACCACAGCAGTTTTTTTTATTTATTTGTACAATGTATGTATGTTCTCATATGTTTACAATTTTTCTGCAAACTTGACCTGAGGTAATTGAGAGAGAGGGATTCGGGTAGAGGTGAAGCTTGAGAGTTTTTGGTTGGCGCGAGCTGTAGTAATGGCTGAGTCCGTTATGATATTGGAACCGGACAAGTCTGTCATGGATAAATAAAGATAGACAACACAGATGGAACATCATGGTGTTGTCTAGCTTCTTTTTCTGGTGGTTGTTACTTTTCAGTTAGAAATGAATTCCTCCGCATTTGTTGGATGTTCACATTTTTACTTGCATCATACAAAGGATGTCAGGAAAGCTAACCGACTACTTGCGTCCTTTTCTTTAACTAAGCTAGGAACCAGGGTTGCATTGTCCAGGTGGTTGTCTGATTCTTTCACTTTTGTCTATAGTGCCATGGGACTCTCTTTACCTAACGAACCTAAAACGCATTCAACAAGAGTGGTAGCAACCTCTATGGCCTCCTTTTCTAGGGTCTCTATTGATGATATTTGTGCTGAGAGTACTTGGCCCACAGTTCATATGTTTACCTCTTGTTACAAGTTGGACTTGCAGTCCAGGTCTAAGGCTTCAGTTGGTTCCACCATCCTCTAGGATATCCTTCCATAGTACCTCCCAGGGTTTATTGTTGCTTGAGACTACATGGAGCTGGATGGAAAAGACACTAGATACAAAACTTACGCAGTTACCATAATATTAGATCTGTGTTGTCTTCTTTCAATCTCAACCTTCCCTCCCTCTGTTCCCCATCCAAATTTTTACCGTGTTACACTCCCTACTGACCCCACTGTACCTGTCAGGAGCTTTGCCTTATTTGCAATCCTTGACGAAGTCTTATTGTCATTCCTAATCATCCTTATCTATAAATATTGCATGCTATTCAGTCTGTTATAGGAGGGCAAACTTGATCTAAGGAGCTGTTAGGCTTGAGGAGTATTACGGAAATGGGGAGGAGTGTGAGCCTTAGATCCAAAGTCTGAAGTTGACTGCATCAGATCCCGTCAGATATGACATACCTACAAGTTGAGACAGACAGAAGAAGATAACGCTGTCTATTGTTATGGTAAGTAATCACTTACATTTTGTCTTCCTATCCCAAGGTATGATAGGAAGTACTAGTCTATGAACTGGCCCTTCTGCCATCACCAGGGTAACAGCAAAGAGCAGAAAGTGAGCATACAAGTGTGACAAGGAGATCATGAATGTAAGCTTGCCCCTCAGACCATATTTTAGATAAGGAGCAGCAGTAGCTGTTCTATGCTTCACCTTACTCCTTATCCTCTCTCAAAACCTACCTCAACCGTCCCACACTAAATCCCCTTTTGTAATAACACAAAAAAAATGGAGGTTAGATGGCCATACGTGCAACACAGTGGGGGAGAATAACAAAGCAGAAGTGGGTCCTGCAAGTGGTCTGACAGGAATACAGCCTATAGTCCTTGACAGCATTACAATTCCAGCAGATTTTATCAATACCCCAAGAGCAAAGACAAAACACCAGCTTGGGGGATCTTGTTTAGTGAGGCTATATATGGAGTATCCCGAGGAGAAGAGGGCATAGGCTTCTGCTCATGATTATTCTTGTTGCATAGGAAAGGTGGTCCTTGTAGACCCTTTGCAGACTTGTCAGGATTGAAGAGGTTTGTCAAAACATCAGCTGTATATGCATACCCCAGCTTTTCTACAAGCTCTGAGCACCCTGGTTTTCAGGGATGCCTACATACCTATTTCCTTCACTTGGACTGCTACTCTCACATTCAAGTCAGGGACTATCATAATGAGTTTACCTCTTTACCTTTTTTATTGGCTACTCCTCCCAAGGCTTTCCAAATGCCAGGCTTCAATAATCTCCTGTTGCTGAACCAAAAGCGTTCACATTTACCCTTACTTGGGCAATTGTTTCAGTTAGGCCTAAGTTGTTGGTGTTATTCTGAGGGGCTTTGATGTGAAGGTCAGCCTGGAGAAAGATGGGAAACAGTCCTGCCTGTTTTGCACCTTTGCACCTATCTCATCAGGTCTTTCAAATACCGGCTTACACTTTATCTACTCCCATATCACCTTTTTTTAGGCAATGTCAGTCTTTTCAGGTTACCTGTCTCAAAAATACAAATTCCAGTCTGATAAATGTCAATGTACCACTGCCCATATTCATGAGACTAATAAGAAAATGTCCAGCCACAAGACTGTCTAAATTTTGGAAAATGGGAATACCTGTGTTTTCACTGAAACCTCATTCCAGGACAAGGACAGTATGCCTACCACTCAGTTAAGCCCGCAAGTGCAGATACCAGAAATACCAGCAATGGCATGTCTGAGTTTGTGAAACACCATCACCTCTTGAATAATCAGCTGGATTACTATCAAAACCACAGAATATACAGCCGCGAACGATGATGTCCTTGACACATTTCACTGACTGCATTAATAATAATAATATCGGCAGTCTGTTTTCGATGTTAATGTCGACAGTTACCATTTACAGACATGCTGCATGTCTCTGCCTTGTTAACGATCTTCTTAACTGCCTTTCACTTGACTGTCAACATTTTCGACTGTCGCTCCTACGATGTTTGAACAGGAGCCTGACGTTAAACTGACTTTCAGTCTTTTGATTGTAAACCTAATCAGCTAGCACAATGACTGTGAACAATACCTTATACTACAGCCTGGTGAGCTACAAAATTCCTTATATGATACCAGCAAATCGGAAAATGTACTTTAATGAAGTAGAATCATGCTCATTTATCTAAACACCATTTTTCTAGGAGACTTTAACAACTTATCTATAAAACTGTGCACTTACACCTTTACAAGTAAATATTCTGAGCACTTCCTTGGCTTCATCATTGAAAACTTCTTTGCTGAAGCAGTACCCTCACTGACAAGTGACACCAACATATTTGATCTTAGAAATAGCATCTGTCTGGTCATTGTCACACCCCACTGTGCAGAAAAGATCTTTGCACTATTTTACAGATTTCATCCACGGTGGTGCAGCGGTAGCATTGTTGACTCACAGCAAGAGGTTCTCCCGTTCGATTCTCAGTTGGAGTGCAGGGAGTGCCTTCTGTGTGGAATCTGAATGTCCTCTCCGTGGTTGGGTGGGTGTTCGAAAGACGTGTAAATGGGCGTGCCTTCGTTGAAGGTTGAACGTCGAGCTGGCACCTTGGCGTTTGTCAAAATCTACTGCCAATCATTAGCGGACCGGAGTTCCACTGTGGCGACCCCTAACCGGGAAAAGCCGAAAGATAACAATGACTAATTCAGCTGTCTTTAGAGACTTACTCAAGGCCAATTTCCTTGCAGTCAATGGTGATCTGAGGCAGTTCATCAGTCCCTCCTCCCCTCAGTGTCCCTTTTGCAAATGAGACACATGCGCGCATTTGTTTCCATCTCTGCTCTTATAGTATTTCCCCTTTTAACGCTTTATGAAACCTGAATTATTCTACACATTTCACAAGTGACACCCTCCTCTTAGAATAGTGTGATTAGAGTCATGGGTATCTTTCTAGATAACTTACTCTCCTTTGATGACCACATATCCACTGTCATTAGGAACGCTTTCTATCTTTCTCACCTGATTACTGAGGGCATCTTCTCTCAATCAAAATATCATCATTCTTCTCTTCCCATCTACTCATTTCTCATAAGGCCCATAATAGAATACAGTGTGCCCATCAGTATGTCCCTGTCCATACATGTAAGTCATCTTGAAAAAACCATGCAGTTTCTCACTACAAAAAAAAATATGAACTTTGTGTTACCTAAAGCATCTAACAATCCTGTCTGTCTCTCCCCTCTCTCCTAAACATTCCTACAAAGTTGTAAACAACCCACTCCTGCTTGACTACTACATGTCTGCAAAACTGGCAGTAACATAAATAAAAGACGAATGGACCCATGTACTGCAACATAAATAAGACTTGTTGACGTGACAGGTATTACTTTCAAAGAATTCCCCACCTCTGGAATAACCCCCACTTTCTGTAAAGCAAGGCTTAACCCTTACTATGTTTAAGTCTTAGATAAGAGAATGAGATAGTGTAGATTTACCCCAAGCCTAGCTTTACTATCCCTTATGGACAGGGAGAGTAACTATCTGGATGTACCTGTGGGACTGCAGTGACTAGACTTTAGAAGGCTTAACTGGTCAGTTATCTAATAACCTGTGAACAAGAAACTTCCTTGGCGCCTAAGAAAAGCCAGCTGAGTTATAGAAATGCTGATTTATTAAGACATACAAAGCTTTCGGGAACAATAGCTCCCTTCTTCAGTGCATAAAAAACATTATATTCAGTCCTGGTAAGGAGTCGGCTTTCAAATATAAAATCCATGTATGTATGTATATATATATGTATATATATATGTGTGTGTGTGTGTGTGTGTGTGTGTATGTATATATATGTATATATATATATATATATATATATATATATATATATATATACACACACACACATATATGTATATAATGTGTATATATATCTTTATATATATATATATATATATATATATATATAAATAACCAGGACTGAATACAATGGTTACACTTGAACCCATTTTAAGGGTTAAACAAATGAATTTAAAATGGAGCATTTCTATAATATGCTCTAAAGTGTGTTTTATTGTGTTTATTACATGTGGTTATCCATTGGGAGGGTTGTCATGTGACTTGTTTCTTTGGGTATTTAAATAGTTTCAATTTAATGGTATTTATGCACTAAAGAAAGGAGTTGTTCCTGAAAGCTTTGTATGTTTTAATAAGTCAGCTTTTCTGTAGTTGGGCTTGTTTTTTTTTTTTTTTTTTTTCCATATATTTGCTGCACTTGGATTTACTGGTAGTGGATCTTAAAGTGCATTTTTAATCTAAGAAAAGTCCTCAGGTATTATACAATCTTGTACTCTTCATTGCTGTCTAAACTGGCTTACTCTAGCAGCTCCACTGCAGTTCTTTGGTCTGGTACTAGCTGTGAGGAACATCTCATCAAGTTAACCTAAGACTAGAGAACCATCGCAGGGGGCTTAGTGAGATCTTGATGTGTTCACCTTAGAATGCGTCGTCTGTCACAGACAGCTTCAATAGTAGATCAGTTTATTTCATCATTGGTTTTGGGACAAGCCAAGTCTGTTATATTAAAATAGTCTGTAGAGGTGGTCTGATGTTAGAGGAGGGAAAGGAATTTTGCTCATGTTTGTATGGTACTAAAGTTTAGTGCATGATTTACATCTCACTGTGGACTTCAACAGCTTCAACTAGCATGTCCAGTACATTCCATTCTGGTGGTAATCATATGTTTGCTTCAGCTAAGAGCCTGGATAGTACTACTAGATGTAGATAATGCCTTCTGGAACCTCAATGACTCTGCTTCACACATAAGAACACACTTCTGGCATATCACTAGTACACAGTGTTGCCATTTAGCCTTTACTAGGACATCTTGACATTCTTGTAGCTGGATGACTGATATCTGCTGCTCATCCGGAGAGGCCCAGGAGGCAGTCCTTCTTAGAGTGCTTCCATGGATGCAGTCCCTAGCCATCAGCATAAATTAAAAGTTGTGTTGTCTGAGCTTATCTCAATAGAATTCTCTTTTTATGGTAACATTTGGACATTCTCCGGTGTTGGTCATTCCCAGCCTTGGAGAGGGCATGATCTTGACTGCTTTTGACCTCTTGGAGGAGAATGCATTACAAGGTCCATCTGGATTATGCTGTGCACCTGAAAGTATGTATGTTGCCATGACTGTGGGGTATTTGTTATTTCAGAGCCGCTATGTTCTCACAGAACTGCTCTTGGTGTTGGACCTTTTTTCATTGGTCATGAAAATGCTGGACTGTCCACAGAAATCATCTGGTGGCTGTTGTCTTTCTGCAGTGGAGCACTTTGCAGATCTTGACAGATACTTTACCTGCAGGCTATGAGGTCTTATCTTTGTTCATACACTGTGTATCGAGAGCTGCTGCTGCTTGTGCCTCTCCTCATAGTATTAGAGATCCAGTCCTTTCTTTTGTATCGAAGAAAAATCAAGAGGACACAAGGCTGTACCCACTGCTCAGATAGCACTGAGTAGTAGACAAGGACACCCTGTTCTCTGTGGTTCATTTCTGTTGGGAAGTAAATGAGTGGTGAATGTTCTGTGACTAGCCTACAGTTCTTTCTTGGAGCTCTAGATTCAGGAGTTGCAGTCCTGCAAAGCTGAAAATTGTGTTTTTAGTAAATTTGGAAAGTGCCTAAAAAGGACTTTGTCGAGTATGAGGACTGAGTGGGGGATGGATGGAAAGAAGTTGGGGAAAAAATATCCAGAAGAATGTTAGCAATGTCCTTGTGGGCAGTGAAGGAAGTACCATTAGAGAGAAGGTCAGTACAGAGTTGTAGCTTTCTTCTGAGCTTCCTAATGTAGCTAAGGAAGTGTCTGCATGGGGTGAAGTTGCAGTCCTCTATTCACGGCTTTCATACAGGTAAGTTTGACAGACTTCCTTACCAATTTTAAATCCCTTTTATAATTGTGAAATGAGCATCTGTGGTGATGGCCATGTGCTTTTTTTATTTTTATTATATATTTGTTGCTGTGGTAGTTGCATCATATGGGTTTAATTCTAAACTTGCATTGGATTGTTACAGATGCCTTAATGCATCTCTCCAAGGGGGAGTAAGTCCATAGTAGTAGTGATGGTTATAAAGTTTGCCGGGGAGCTGTGCTGTTTGTAATAATGTATTTATTTATTTATTGGCATTTGTTGACCGGGAAAGTCCACTGAGTCAGGAACCCATTTTCATGGAGGCCCGGGGAGAAAAGCTCCAGTTACAAAACAAGATTGTTACAATGACAAACTATTAACAATAATAGAACAGTGATAAAAGTTGCAATTTAATGACAAAAAAATGACAATTTAGTAACATAAGTACGCTATGTAGAATTTTTTTTATACTCAGATGGGGTGTAGGTATTCCATATGTAGCATTTTAGTGGAATTGCATATTCAGTCTTTTATGACAGTACTGTATGCAGGAATAATATCAAAAGCTACCAATCTATTCATTTAAGCCCTTTGATAGAGGCAAGGTTAATAGTGTAAAACAATTGGTAGTTAAGAGATAAAGAAAGAAGAGATATGATTGTGGAAGGAAATATAGATTAGTTGTGTCACAAAGTGAAATATTATAGCTATTTTGGTAGATTGTTAGGAACATAGGAGCCTGAGTATTTGACAGGGTCCCTAGCATTGGTTCTATGGTTGTCTATAGGTATGGCTATAAAGGTAGATATGATTGTCAAGAAAGTGGGTTTTTAGGGCAGTTTTGAAAGTTTTTATGGAATCCATTTGTGTAATGGAGGGGAGTACGTTATTCCATAATTTTGCTGTCGAGTGGGAGCAGAGACTTTGTCCAGCTCTTTTACTGGGGTTGTCTACACGTAGGAGATGTTTACAAGTGGACCAAAGATTCCTAGAAGGGATATAGGTTTGTAAGATATCGTAAAGTGTTGGGCAGTTTTCTGGGTTATATATTAGTTTGTGAGCAATAGTGAGTTGGGTGTAACGGAGGTACTGGGGGAACTCAAGCCAGTTTAATTCTTTGATGGCTTGGCAATGATGTGTGCGGTTTGGTAGGCCAGTGACATATTTTGCTGTTTTATAATAGCATGATTGTAATTTGTTACTGAGAGATGTGTGAGGGCTGGTAAAAAAAAAATGGGGGAGCCATAAAGGAGGGAGGGGAGTAGGAGGGTATTTGCCAGCTTTGTTCTTGTAGGTTTATCTATGAAAAATTTGTGTCTGTAAAGCTTACCTTATTTGAAAAGTGTTTTTTTATTGTATTAAATATATTTTAGTTAGAGTAGTTTTTCATCTATAGACATGCCTAGTAATTTTGCAGAGTGCACTACTTCTATTTCAGTCTTCAAAAATAGCTGAAAAAGGCAACACCAAAGCAGATCATCCTATAAAATGAACTTTTAATCCAGTTGATTATAAAGACTGAGCGCTTTCACGTTATCACGTTTCATCAGACTTTGAATAAAAAACATTAACTGCCAACCATAAATAGTAAATTCAAACCCTTCTAGCCTATTGCTCAACAGAGACAATTATGACATCATGTTAAAATTTAAAAAGACGTGCTTTGTAAACATTTTTTGAAATATATACATATATTAAGCATGCATCATAAAAAACATTTCTAAAGCATATGTGCATTCAATGCATAAATATTGATATAATGTATATATTTATAAATGTTACAATAAATGCACACATCTTTGTGTTTAAACAAAACTAAAGAATATATATAATGTAGTTCATTCTAAACACTAAACTAAAGACAATATATATGTATGCATATGTCTAAAAATCATTCACATAAAGCTGTAAAAATTAAAATTCTAAATAAAGTGATTAATGTGCATACGGTCTAGCTGATAGAAAAGGTTTTAATGTAATCCTGTCATTCAATCCACTCGTTTTATGTGCTTGCAGGCGTATTATCCATCTACTTTCTTGACCCTCCGTATAAGTCTTAACATTCCCTAACCTACCTGATTTCTTAATCAGTTCTAATGCTCTAAACTTAAATTTATGAGTCATACCATGGGTTAACACATGTTTAGCTAATGCGTTCTTATCATCTTCTTTATTTATAGCATAAATATGCTCTCTTACTCTTTCTCTGAGGGTCCTATTGGTTTTACCTACATAGAAGGACTTGCATAACGGCATTGCGCCAGGTATACCAAGTCCCTCGTCTTACAGTCCGCATATTGTTTAAACACATACTCCTGTCTCGTGTCAGGGTGAACAAATGTATTATCACCTGCCATGTATGGGCACTGGTTGCAGCCCCTACAAGCAAATTTCCTCTGTCTATTTGAATATCTTATATTGTGAATCTTATCTTGCTCATAAAGTAATCGCTTAAGTGATTTCGTATTCCTATATGTATACCTTGGCCTATTTCCTACTATCGAGGAGATGTCCTCATCTACATTCAATAATCTCCAATTTCTCTCTTATTACTTCTCTTACCTTATTGTTCCTATTAGTAAACAGAATAACCATTTAAGCCCCTCATTTCCTCTTCCGTTCAAACCTTCTTCATCAACCCTATCAATATTTGTATTCCTTTGGAAGTATGGTCTTGCTTTTCTATTTCTTTGTGACCTACTATTATGCATAGATCTCTCGATCTCTCTATCTCTCCATCCTTGTAACCTCGTTGTCTAAAATTATCCGCCAATGTCTTGCATGCTTCTCTGTAAGATTCATCATGACTAGTGAGTCTTGACACCCTTAGTATCTGGCTCTTTATTATATTGGGATAAATATGAGTCGGATGCATGCTGCTCCGATGTAACAAGCTGTTTTTCCAACATTGTTTCCTAAACATATCAGTGTGTAGTTCATCTTCCTCCCTGCTCAATTGCACATCTAAAAATTGTAATCTCTTCTGGGAACTAACACATTCAAAAGATAGAAAATCTGTTGTCCCATTCAGATATTCCACAAATTCTTCCAATCGTTCACTAGTGCCCTTCCACGCAAGAAAAACATCATCTACAAATCGTTTGTAGTAACCAATGTACTCCCCATAATATCCACTGTTCAATACATATGTCTTCTCCTAATATGCCAACACTAGGTTGGCATATGAGTTCGCACACGGGGTGCCCATCGCCACCCCCTTGGTTTGTAGAAAATATTCCTTTTCATACATAGACATTATTATTCAATACAATATCTAACAATGACATGTATCTCATAATGAGATCCCTGGGAACTCCTCCTTCAATTAATAAGAGCCTGACATATTCCATTCCTGTGTTATTTGGTATGGATGTAAATAAAGAAACAACATCAAGTGAAACCAAAAGTTCATTACCACTATCTACATCAGAAAAGACATACCCAGCATAGGTCTCTAAAAACTGTTGTGTGTCCTAATTATAATGGATACACCATCTACCACTGGTCTGAGTTGTTTTTCCAAATAAATGGAGAGAGTTTCTGTAAGCCATCCCCTCCCTGAGACTATAGGTCTCATATTGGGGTCCATCAAACTTTTATGGACCTTTGGCAGTCCCCTGAAAGTGGGGACGATCGGTTTCTCAACCAAAGAGTTTCTATACAGATCTATGTCTATTACTCTTCATAAAAGACGGTCATACAATTGTCCTATTGACATATGTCAGGCTCTTATTAATTGAAGGAGGAGGGCCCAGGGATCTCATTATGAGATGCATGTCATTGTTAGACATTGTATTGAATAATAATGTCTTTATGTATGAAGAGGAATATTTTCTACAAACCAAGGGGGTGGCGATGGGCACCCTGTGTGTGAACTCATATGCCGACCTGGTGTTGGTATATTGGGAGAAGACATATATATTGAACAGTGGAGATTATAGGGTGTACATTAGTTACTACGAACGATTTGTAGATGACGTTTTTCTTGCGTGGAAGGGCACTAGTGAATGATTGGAAGAATTTGTGGAATATCTGAATTGGACAACAGATTTTCTATCTTTTGAATGTGTTAGTTCCCAGACGAGATTACAATTTTTAGATGTGCAATTGAGCAGGGAGGAAGATGGATTACACACTGATATGTTTAGGAAACAATGCTGGAAAAACAGCTTGTTACATCGGAGCAGCATGCATCCAATTCAGATTTATCCCAATATAATGAAGAGCCAGATACTAAGGGTGTCAAGACACACTAGTCATGATGAATCTTACAGAGAAGCATGTAAGACATTGGCGGATAATTTTAGACAACGAGGTTATAAGGGTGGTGAGATAGAGAGATCTATGCATAATAGTAGGTCACATAGAAATAGAAAAGGAAGACCATACTTCCAAAGGAATACAAATATTGATAGGGTTGATGAAGGTTTGAACGGAAGAGGAAATGAGGGGCTTAAATGGTTATTCCGTTCACTAATAGGAACAATAAGGTAAGAGAAGTAATAGAGAGAAATTGGAGATTATTGAATGTAGATGAGGACATCTCCTCAATAGTAGGAAGTAGGCCAAGGTATACATATAGGAATACAAAATCACTTAAGCGATTACTTTGTTATGAGCAAGATAAGATTCACAATATAAGATATTCAGATAGACAGAGGACGTTTGCTTGTAGGGGCTGCAACCAGTGCCCATACATGGCAGGTGATAATACATTTGTTCACCCTGACACGAGACAGGAATATGTGTTTAAACAATATGCGGACTGTAAGACGAGGGACTTGGTATACCTGGCGCAATGCCGTTATGCAAGTCCTTCTATGTAGCTAAAACCAATAGGACCCTCAGAGAAAGAGTAAGAGAACATATTTATGCTATAAATAAAGAAGATGATAAGAACGCATTAGCTAAACATGTTAACCCATGGTATGACACACAAATTTAAGTTTAGAGCATTAGAACTGATAAAGAAATCAGGTAGGTTAGGGAATGTTAAGACTTATATGGAGGGTCAAGAAAGTAGATGGATAATACGCCTGCAAGCACATAAAATGAGTGGATTGAATGGCAGGACGACATTAAAACCTTTTCTATCAGCTAGACCGTATGCACATTAATCACTTTATTTAGAATTTTAATTTTTACAGCTTTATGTGAATGATTTTTAGACATATGCATACATATATATTGTCTTTAGTTAATTTTTAGAATGAACTACATTGTATACATTCTTTAGTTTTATTTAAATACAAAGATGTGTGTATTTTTTGTGACATTTATAAATATATGCATTATATCAATATTTATACATTGAATGCACATATGCTTTAGAAATGTTTTGTTATGATGCATGCTTTATATATGTGTATATTTCAAAAAATGTTGTTTACAAAGCATGTCTTTTTAAATTTTAACATGATGTCATAATTGTCTCTGTTGAGCAATATGCTAGAAGGGTTTGAATTTACTATTTATGGCTGGCAGTTAATGGTTTTTATTCAAAGTCTGATGAAACATTGTGATAACGTGAAAGCGCTCACTGTCTTTATAATCAACTGGATTAAAAGTTAGTTTTATAGGATGATCTGCTTTGGTGTTGCCTTTTTCAGCTATTTTTGGATTCTTCTATGTTTATTCTGAAAGGCACTTTATCCAGGACTGCTTGAGTGTTTTTCTCTTTCTATTTCAGTCTTGTTTAGGGAGTAAATTTTAAATGGTTTTGTTGAGAATATTAGTAACTTAGATTTTTTTTTTTTAGGATTTAGCAGTAATTGTGTTTCGTTAAGCCATGTTTCTGTTGTTGAGAATGCGTGTTGTGTTAGTTTTAGGAGACCTGGGAAGTTATTAGAGGAGGATATAATGGTGGAATCGTCCACATATTGGATGAGTGAACTTCGAAGGGAGACTGTGGAGATTATTTATGAATACATTAAAAAGCAAAGGTCTGAGAATTGGCCCTTGGGGGGACACCAGTCTTATTAACCAGGTAACCAAATTGATAGTTTTGCCATGTCACATATTGTTGTCTATTATCCATATAGTTAGTGAACCAGGTAAGGGTATTTTTGGAGCATTCTAAGGTTGCTAGTTGTTGATTTAGTTTAGTATGTGACACTATGTCAAAAGCTTTGAATAGGTTTTGTCAGACTATGGTTGTTAACAGACTGGTGCCCAAAGCTTTGTTTTCAGTGTTTGTAAATGAAAGTAAGGCTGTAGTGGTACTGTGTACAGGATGAAAGCCATGTTGAGGAGGGGCTAGGAGATGGTCAGTGAGGTGTTTTAGTAGTTGAGTGTTTTCACTTTTCTAGTATTTTTGATAACTGCGAGAGTATGGAAATGGTCGATAGTTAAATTGTTGGTACTACCAACTTTATGAAGTGGGGTTATTATGGATTTCTTCCAAATCTGAAGGACACTAGATTCAGAGATGGATCAATTAATTAGAATACTGATTGGGTAAGCTATTGGGTCTGCACTTAGTTTAAAGTATTCAGAGGGAAGATTATCTGCTGAGAGGGACCATGATTTTAGTTTAGTTAGTAGTTTAAATATCTGGGTGGTGGGTACTGGTTTTAGGGAGAAAGTTAGTAATTCTGAGAGGTTATTAGTATTATGATCATAGAGTGGAGGATGCAAGTTGGCTTTCTGTTGAGAAATATTAGAGATACTTATTGTATCGATGGGGTATTTATTTGTTGGAGGTGGTTCTTTAACAGGTTTAAGAATGGTCTCAATAAAGTTGGAGTTGAAATTGTGTGCTTTCTGTTGATGGTCTTTGTCCAGAAATGGTGATGGGTTTTGTGTGGCTCCTGAACTGAGGAGTGAAGATACAGATTTCCAGAATTTTTGGGGGGTTGTTTCTTTGACCAGATAGTTGTTGGGTAAAATAGTTTTTTGTCATTTTAATTAATTTCTTTTTTGTATTATGGAGTTGTTTTAAATTAATTTCATTTGCTAGGTTATTATTTTTGTGCCATTTTTCCAGGCCCGGTCCCTAGAGTGAAGAATTAGTTTAGTTGGTTTTGTAAGCCATGGAGCATGATTAAGTCTTGTTCTTTTATAACGAATGGAGGCTAAAGTATTTATTGTATCAAGGAAGACCTTGTTAAAATAGTTTACAGCTTTTTCTAAAGGTAATATTTTAAGTGGAGTCCAATTGTGGGCTTTTAGGAAGCTGACCAAAGATGTTTGGGTGAAGTTGTTTAAGTTTCTAGATGCTTTGCAAGAATGGGGTTTTGGAACTGGAATTTGGGTTCTGTATGTAAAAGCAGGTAAGTGGTCACTTAAGCTGTCTAGGAAGGTACCAGTATCTGATTATTTGTGTGGGTCTGAAACTAGGATCCAGTCCAAGGTGGATTCTTGTTGGTTGTTTAGTACACTAGTAGAGTTTGTGACAAACTGAAGTGTATCCATGGAGGCTAATACTATGTTCTGGGGAGTTAAAAGTTAAGCTTTGCCAATTGATATTAGTATCTCCAAGAATGACTGTTCCATGAGATATGTTAAGGGTTGTCCAACACAGAAAATCTTCTAGAACTGGGATGTTTTGGCCTTTGGGAATATAATTCGCTTTGTTCCAAGCGGGACTTTTCCGGTTAACAAATGTTAAATAAGCAAATAAATAAAAATCAAAAATATTACTGCTATACATAATTGTGTAGTATTATTTATGTGTCGTGATGCTAATAATATTTCCATATGTCCAAAAGTTGGGACAGGTTTAGGGTGAGATGTAATGGTTAAGGAATTACACTATATTAAAGCTACACCCCCCACTACTTTGTAGTCTCTCTTGTCTAAGGATGTTGTAACCAGGTGGAATTATTTTAGTATCTGATATTTGTGGCTTTAACCAAGCTTTTGTAACTGCTATGATATCTGGGGTCTATTGAGAGAGCCAACATGAAATTCAGTGATTTTGTTGCAAATACTACATATGTTGGTTGATATAAAAAGATATTTAGTGGTGGTGGTAGGTTGGCTAGAGGAGGGGGAAGGGAGTAGGAGTGGTGTTTGTAGAGAGGAAGGGCATGAGTCGGAAGTATGTCATTGCTTTGAGATAGTATTAAGAGATGATTTCTAAGATGTTTAAAATACTAAGTTTTAGCTGGATTTGGCTAGATTAGAGAGGATTATTTTGAGTTTATTATTGCTGGGAAGGAATTTGAATTTACTCATATATACATTCTTACAATTGAATAGAGCTGAAGAGATATTTGAGAAAGTAATGGTATTTGCTAATCAGTAAGGTCAGTTTAATATTAGATAACTGATTCTGGAATTATCCCTGATTGTAGTGGAGTTAATAGGACCACAGTGCAGGTTTTCACAGAGCAGAGAAGATTACAGCTACGGCTAAAACAGACTGGGACTCCATGGTGGCAGTTTTTTTTTTTTTTAAGGGATAACTGTTAGTAATTGCACAGATAACAGCTAAGAGAATCAACACAGTATAGATCTAAAATCAGTGCTAAATGGTGAAAGTTGAGTACACATAATATATAATCAATTTAGCTACAATAAAAATAGGAATAGGGCACACAATATATAACTGACTTAGCTACGATAAAAACAGAAATAGTAGAGATTTTGTGTGAGGATAATTGGTTACACCTGTAGATAACTGAATACTCATTATTCTGGAGCTATGGAATATAATAGAAAGATGAATTAATTAGATTTAGGGTTGTGCCTCCACACAAAGATACTACTTTGTTTACTAAAAAGCCAATAAAAGAAAAATGGGAAGAAACTATATGGTCAACTTAACGTAAAGGCAGACAGCTTAAGAGACACTGGATTTAAGAAAACAAAAGGAAAAAGTTGAGAATTTTTTCCTTTATAGCTGTGTGTTCTATGAAAGAGGCTGTTTGAGGGCTTTCATTTGAAAACCTTGGAATGCTGCTGTTCTTCCATTCAAATACGAATACTAGTCTCTAGTGCCTCTCTCAGTTGACAGGTAATTAGCTTCTAAAGCTCATAACTTTATAAGAGGCATAGCTTTGTTCGCGCCCAATTTTCAGAAATTTTGGTAAAAAGAAGTAGGTAGATACGTTTTTTTTTTTTTATACAGATGTCTGGCAATTATCTGCTACTTGTCTGTCTCTGTGGACAAAATGGCAGTCAAAATAGAAACAGTGTATGTATTCCATAGCATTCTCAGGCAGTTTAGTCAGGCTAATATTCCTCCACTCCACTTTGGATTTTCCTGTATAAACACAAGCTCTTTTGTTTAGTAATATTTTCACAGATGACTGGCATTTGCCTACCATTCTACTTAGGCACTCTTGCCATTCCAAGAGACCAGCACACACCTCCCCAAAACTCAGAATGTATTGTTTCTATTTAGTCCAAGAATCAGTCAGGCATTCTTTCCCAGTTTATGAGGGACATTTCTTTATGCTGCCTGCAGTATTATGTCCCCATTAACCACAGTATAGCCACAACCCCCCATTCTATAGTTCATAGTGCAATATTGCTGTAATTTAAGAGAAATTCTGATAATGGAGATGTGCAATGGCTTTAGCTATCACTCTTCAGATGTGCAGAAGCTAGTACCCTAATGTGGGATCTGCCTGTCCAGCCTAAAATGCTGTTTCTGTTACTTCAGCCTCATCTAAGAGGCTGCTGCCACTCCACAAGAATGGGAATGAACTATAATTTCCTGTAAAAGAGAGAAAGTGAGCAAGCGGGCAAGACCTTTTAAACATAACTTATTTCACTGCTTAGGGGGATGCTGGGTATGGACTGGCTAACAATGATGTGTTTTTGTGCGACTGGAAGAAGTGAGATGATAAGCTAATGAATAACATTTTGCCGCACGTCTAGTTTCTAATCACATTTATTTTAATGGGAAAATGTAGGTTAGTATTATACTACCACTTCTACCTAAAATGTCTTGAGAGTGTTGAGAGTAGAGGAAATTTTTTGTGAAATGGACTTATGCTGCATTTAAAATGTAAAAAATATGAAGACTAGCTTGCCTCAGCACCACCTGTTTTACCCTTTGTCTCTAGAACTGAGATGACTAGTAAATTCATAGTTAAAGGATTAATAGTTTGATATCAGAGCCGCCTTTTGTGTTTTTTTTTTTGTTTGTTTTGTTTACAGATGAGTGCTTCCGACTGACAAGGTACTGAACTGGTAGGAGCAGAGGACAAGTGTGGCTGGCACTTTGTCATAGGGTGTGTTGATTGGCCATACATACCGTCTTAGCATTTTCCTGAAAAATGTAGATTTTCTGTTGAAACATCACCCTTCAAAGGACTTATTGATGAAATCGTCTTATGGATCAGCTGACACTCTAAGAACATACCTCTTGATTTCCACAGCTGGAATAGACCATTAGTTTAGTTTCTGATGGAACAGTTACAAAATGTCGTCATCCTAGGCAGTTTTTATAACCTCAGAGGTTTGTGTGCATTTCTCCTTTTTACATTGTCGACCAAAAACCAAGCCTCAATTTAATATGTGCTGTCGCAAAGCTACTTGATTCTACCAGCAGCTTTAACTAATGAAATGTTTCTTCACAAGATATTCAATAAATTTTAGCAAGCCCTTCTTGCAAAATAGCTAATCATTTGCATTAGCAAAGTATGTTTGAGTTACTGGGCTCCACCTGGCTAGTACATCAATATTGCCTCTTGTGATAAAGGGGCAGATAGCAGAATGGACAGCTTCTAGGCACTCTGGATTCTTGCCACCTTGATGCATTTAAGTAAATGATAGATGCATAATTTTGTTTTGCTGGCAAGTATAATAGAGGAATGACGTACATTGTTTTTGTTGTTTTCATTTTTGTGTTATCTCAATGCCTACATTTTCATTTTAGTTATCCTTTATCAGTGCAAAATTTTCTTTGTTTATTTTGTTTCTGTGCCAGTTCTAGAACACTAGTGCTGTAATATCATTAAACTAGTCATAAAAGAATTAACTAATGAAGAGTGCAAAAGGAAATGTCTGACAGGTTTTAAAAACTTTAGTATCACATTTTTGTACAGCAGCATGAGTTAAGACATTAAAATAATTTATTTTCTTTCAGATAAAAGAGCAGTTCAAAGATGTGAGGATTTCAGAAATAATGGACATTTATGAACAGAAGCTTTCTGCACTAGCAGTAAGTACAGCTGGAATTCTGTTGCTTAATTTAATATACTGGATGTTATTTAACATACAATATGTAATCTTTAAATATATTCTTATCAGACCACATCAATGTGATTTTTACATTGCTAAGATGTATAGTATTATACAAACATTTAGATCTGATGTTATCCATTTCATTATTCATCACATCTGGGTCTTAGATCCAGTGTCAGATCTGATCCAGCACTTTACAGACCAGATTCAAGGCTCGAGCTCCTCCCACTCCCATAATCCATTTCTGCCTTCAGACCCTCAGATCTCATTTGTCACATTGTGCTACAGACATGATTCAGGCTCGCAGCATTCATTCAGTGTATTTTTCTTGAAGAATTGTCAGTTAAGTGTTCTAATTTTTTTTCTTGGGGGGTGGGGGGTTAGTTTAGTTTTGTGTAGTTAGTCTTCTTACTTCCTTCCCTTCCTTCTTTGTAGCTCTTGTTCAGTATTAGGTCTGCCTTTCCTGTCTTTTGATGTTGGCGCCTTTATTCCCGTCCCTCCCCCTTAGTGTTTTTGGGCTTGTGTGTGTGTGTGCTTAGTCCAAGTTTTTTGCTTTGGTGCAGTTTG
This sequence comes from Protopterus annectens, assembly GCF_019279795.1. NCBI lineage: Eukaryota > Metazoa > Chordata > Ceratodontiformes > Protopteridae > Protopterus > Protopterus annectens. Next base: position 1,278,246,184 of record NC_056735.1, read on the forward strand.
GGGACTTTGTAGTTGGCTTGTTGTTTTTTCTTTGTGCTGTGTGTGCATGTGTGTGCGTGTGTGTGCACGTGCGCGCTTTGGTAGGACCATGTCTGATAAACCTACCGGGTTTAAGAGATGCTCATCTTGTGGACATAAGATTTCTAACTCTGACGCCCACAAGAAGTGTGTTTATTGTTTAGGATACGACCACTTCGAGGCTGAATGTGCCGTGTTCAATCCTTGAGCGTTGGCAGATCGATGTAATAAGCTTCTGCTCAAGGGCATGGCCAAGGGGGTCCTTTTTTGTCTGCTCCCCCTCTTCCAGTGGCCATAAATAGTCCAAGAGGAAGCCTCCTCTGCCTCCCCGGGGGCTTCTCCTCTACTTTCTCAGAAATGGCTGAAACTCTTGGATCGCAATCCTTTGGATCCAAAGCAGTCCACTCCAGGGTCAAATCTGAAGGCTCAGGATCCGTCCTTCAGACCCAAGATCTCCTTGGATCGGAGACCTTCGGATCCAACCACCATTCCCTTGGTCTTTCTTAGCCCCCTCTGATCCAGGGCAGGCTGATCCTCAGGGCTTGGATCTAACGCATTTGTGGGATCCGGAGCTAGTGGTTCTAGGGTCCCTGGTTGGATCTTCCAGGGATCCAAAATCTTTGGATCCTAGATGTCAGAGCTGTTCCCCGGATCAGGAATGCCATAGACTGGTGATGGGAACCTGGCAGGCTTCCCCTTCTAAATCCACTCATTCCTGTACCTTTTCCAAGGTCCTTTAGGAACATCTTACCCTCATACATGGATAGGATGCTGAGGAGTTTCCTTTAGGCCCAGATAAAGATGGGGTCTCAGTGTCCCCGGTCCGTTTGGGCTCATGGAGATCTGAGGCCCCTAAATTGGCTTTTCTTCTTCCGATTCCGATGATTTTGGAATCCTGGGACCTGGCCTTCCCTGGGATAGATGACCAGGGAATGGTTGCTTTCCCAGTTCTTCCAGGGTCCCTGACTAGCTCGGTCCCTGTGGTTTCAGACCAGAGCAAGTCCCATCTTTGAGAGGTTAGCAAAAGGTCCCTGGGGGGAGGGGTTCTGGTCCGAGTTTTTTGGATTGTCCCCTTCCTTTGGGGGCATTGGCCTTCGACAGCTCAGGGCCAGTATTGTCTGAGGGGCCCAGGACTAGGGTGGACTTCGCACCCCCTTCCCTTGTGGTTTAGGCTGTGGGGAATGGGGGCGGAGTTTTCTCCAGTCCTTCGGCCTTTTGGTTGATAGAGTGGACCTTCTCCAAGTCTTCGAAATACTGTATTCTGCAAAATATGCTTTGAAATAACTGTATTTTGTGAAATAACTGCACCATAATACTGTACACACAATTGCAAACACTTTGTACACTTCATATATTTTGAATAGCTTTAGTTAATGTGAAAAGTTAGCACATAGTGAAAAAAAAACGTGGTCGTTTTCCCCTCTTTTGTACGTTTTATGAGATTTGGATATTATTTCAAACATTTTCATAATTATTTCAAGTGTTTTTTAATTAACATGGCACAGTTTCAAACATTTTGTTAAGAAATTTGTTTTGAGCATTCTGAGTACTTTGTCTTGTATTTGTAGCTAAAGAAATAATTTAAGCAAGTTTTCGTACCTGAAAGTTGTTTCTGACCTATTTTGTGAGTCGTTTAAGCAGTAGGGATGATCCACTCCTGTATAGCAATGCAATGTCTTTCAGCTATTCTAGGTTAGGAGTCATCACAACGGATCACCAGTCCACAGATTAATTGGCAATGGAGTTTTTATGGTGTGGAGTTGCCAGCCTGGCACCCAACCTTCACAGAAGACACACACACACACACACACACACACACACACACACACACACACACACACACACACACACACACACACACACGTTAAAACTCACTAAGCCGCAGAGAGGACATGCAGACTCTGCACAGAAGGCGCTCCTGCCGAGAATCAAACTGGAGAACCTCTTGCTGTGAGGCAACAACGCTAACCGTTGCATCACTGTGGCTTTCATGATCCACTCCTGTATATTCCTCTAATATTGACAGGTTGCCTCATGGCTGTGATTCTGGATCCATTCTGACACCATGTCATTCTTATATGCATTAAGATGATGTTGGTGCAAAAGTGTTTGTTTAAAGTATTTTATTAAGTACAAACACATCAGGATGAACATCAAGAACATTGACCTTAGACAAACTATCTAACTTGCTGACTGACTAGTAACATTGCATGCTTACACTCTGGCTGCTAACTCAAAATGGCACTCTGTCACACATGCTTAGTGGATACATATGCATGTTCTTGCTGACTGGGAAGCTTCTTAAAGGTGTACACACATGTTGATGTTCACCTACTACCATTATTGAATGCCAACCTGGGTCATAGCCGTCCATATTTTATAAGGAGGACGTCCCAGTGAAGAAAAAGCAAAAGACTAAACATGCTACTCCTGCTCCTAATGATCCACAAAGTGAATGGCAGTCCTTCACTCAGGGCTTGTTTAGTGCTTTGATGGCACTGAAGCCTTCTCAGAGAGTTTCTGTTCCAGCCCCCCGTTGGTCCTCTACTCCCCTAAAAAGAACCAGAAAGCAGGACTCCTCTGAAGAGGAGCTGGATTCAGATGAGGAATCCCTTCCTTACTCCTCTCAGATTCCCTCTCCTTTGGACTGTGAATCAGAGGAAGAGGAATCTAGCAGTCCTTTGAAGAGATTTCTTGTGGGGACACGATCTACAGGATGAGAAAATTCTTTAAATGAGATTGTGCTCAGGTTTCTGAGGAACATAAAATATATTACGAGTTGCAGCAGATGGATTCTCCTATACCTTCTGTTGTTCCCCCTGTTTTTGGCTATCTTGTTGGATGCATTTTACAATGTCTCTAAGGATCCAGACTCTCAGCCCCCTGCTCACAAGAAACCTGCTAGAGTCTGTAGGTTGCTTGAGGACTGTAAATTTTTTATGTGTCCTCCTGCTGCCCCCTCAGCCATTTCTGCAGCTTCTGACAAGTGTCCTGAATTGCTTCCTTCTCCCAAGTTACTGCCCTCTAATAAAGATAGCAGGACTATGGAAAGGCTAGGCAAGAAGGGTTTATACCTCTGCTACCTTGGCCTTTTAGGGCTGTTAATTATCAGACTGATATATCCAGGTATTTGTTGGCTCTCCTGTCCCAGGCCTCCAAGATTATTTCCGATCTTCCAGACTCTGAGGGTAAAACTTATGCCCTTTCCCTGTTAGGGACTTCCTCCTAGGTGACTCATAATTTCATCAAGTGTAGTTATGATGCAGCAGATGCTTCTTATAGGGATGCTGTTTTTGGGTCAATGATAAGGATGTTTTCTTGGCTTAGGTTTCAACCTTTGCCTGATAATATTAGGGCTAAATTGATGGATGGCCCTCTTGATAATAAACAAAGCTGCTGCTGCTATGTTTAAGTCCCTTCAGGATAAGGGCAAGGCTTTACAAGAACTTAAACATATTTGTTTCTCCTGTGTCTAACTTTTAGAGAAACTATTCCAATAAGCCAGCCTTTGTTCACAAGCAATTTTGCCCCCCTCCTAAGGGTAAAAAGGGTGATAAGTGGCTCCTTCTGCTAAGGCTACTCTGACTTCAGTGCTGTCTGACTATCCTATTCTTCCCAGACAGTTTATTTTCTCTCTCTCTCTCTCTCTCTCTCTGTTAGTCTTTGGCTACGGATTACTTAGGATTCCTGGGTGCTGTCCATTGTTCTCCAAGGGTCTTTCCTGGTTTGGAAATCCCTTCCTACTTTTATGAGTGTTTCTGAGCCCCCTCAGGAACAACTCTCCTCCTTTCCAGAGGTGCTGTGGGATCTTTTGACTCAGAGTACTATTGAAGAGGTGCCTGTGTCCAAAAGAGGGAGGGGTTTACTCCAGAATGTTTCTAGTATCCAGGAAAGATGGTACTTGGAGACCAGTTCTAGACCTGTCTCATCTAAACACTTTTCTGAAGGTGCCCTCCTTTCAAATGTTGTCCCTTCAGACTTTGCTCCTTCTCTTGCTTCTATAAGCTTATATGGTGTCTCTGGATCTAAAGGACGCATATCTCCATAGCCCGATCCATCCACTTTTCATGAAGTTTTTACATTTCTCTGTTGCTTCCTGGCATTTAAAGTTCCCTGCTTAGCCCTTTAGCCTTTCTGCTCCCCCAAGGTTATTCACCAGATGCGTTGCTACTGTTATTACCTTTTGCAGGATTCAGGGGATCCAAGTATTTCCTTACTTGGACAACCTCCTGTTTCGGGCATTCTCTCCAGAGATCCTGTTACAAAATCTTCATTTTGTCAATTCCCTTTTGCAAAGCCTGGGGTGAACAATAAACTTCAGTAAGTCTTTTCTGACTCCTTCTCAAGACCTTGTTTTTCTGGGGTGCAGGATCCAGATGGTCCCTGTGCTGGCATCCCTGCCTCCTCCCAAGGCCTTGACATTTATTTCCTACTTTCAAACTCTTCTTCCTCTGGCCTCTATTACAGCCAGGGAGTTTCTGAGAGCTCTGGAATTCATGGCATCCACCATCCCAATGCTTCCTGTGGCCAAACTCCACATGAGAAAGTTTGTGGTTCCTGAAGTCAGTTTGGCTTTAACATTCACATCCTCTAGACTTTGTACTTCTTCTACCTTGTCTCAAGAAGGAAATTCAAAGGTGGAGCAAACAGTTGTCTGTAAATCCAGGGCTCTCTTTTCATCTCCCTCTTCCCTCTCAGAAGCTGTTCACAGATGACTCAGACTTGGGATGGGGAGCAGCTTTTGGCCCACAAAAGGTGCAGTGGGTATGTTCACCTCCTCAACAGAAAGAGCACATCAATATCAAAGAGATGAGAGCTGTTCTGCTGGAATTTCAGGCTTTTCATCCTCTCTTCTCCCCAGGACCTCTCAAGGTATTTACAGATGATACCACAGTGAGGTGGTATGTAAACAGACAGTGGGGACAAGATCTTATCTTCTTTGGTGGTTGGTACTCCTAGTGTGAGATCTTGCTGTCCAGTATCCAGTGATCCTTCAGGAAGTTTACATTCCCTCAAGTCAAAACATTGTGGCAGACACTCTGAGCAGGTCCTTAACTTAATCCTACAAATGGATGCTTCACAGGGATGTGTTTCTGGACATTGTCCACTGGTGGGGTACTCCTCAAATAGATCTTTTTCCCTCCCCTCTGAACAGACAACATCCTCTATTTTGTGCCAGAGTCCCTGGTCCTTTGGCTTGGAAGGTGGATGCCCTATCTTTTTCTTGGAAGGGGATGCTTCTTTACTGTTTCCCTCCCTTCCTCCTCATTACAAAAGTACTGTTCAAAATTCAACAGGATGCTCCCAAAATCTTGGTTGACTCCCTTTTGACTGAGACAGGATTGGTTCCCTCTTCTGCATTTAGCCAAAAGCAATCATCACAACTTACTTCACAGGATGGATCTTCTCACACAGGACAGCGGATGTATCATCTAGCCCCACCTGTCCACTCTTCAACTGACACTGTGGGTGATAGGACTTTAATTCCACAGACACCTTTTTTTCTGAGAGCGTGCTTGGGGTCCTGCAGGAGGCCAGGAATCCCAGTACTAGGAAATCCTATTTATCCAAATTGAAGAGGTTTTCTGTTTGGTGTCTCTCTTGTAACCTAGATACACCTTTGGTGAATGTTCCTTTGCTTCTCTCTTATCTGTGTGAATTGCTCAGCGCTGGGTTGGCTCCTCCTCCTGTTAAGGCCTGCTTATCTCTGTTTGTCTACCTTAATCTCCTCCATTAACTTTTAGGTTTAAGGCTGAACAATTCCTTAAAGGCATCCTTCATATTAGGCCTCCCAGGAAGGCCTTTTCCTCCTCCCTCCAATCTCAATTTTGTTTTGGAAAAATTGACTCGGGCTCCTTTTGAGCCTGCAGCTTCAGCTTCTTTGCAGCATCGTTCTTGGAAGACTGTACTTTTGTTAGCCCTTACTTGTGTCAGATGGGTATCTGAGCTCCAAGCCCTTATGGCTTGTCCTCCTTTTTTGGTGTTTCATAAGGACGGGGTACTCTTGCATACTAATCTTTCTTTTATGCCCAAGGTGGTGAATTATTTGTCCCTTAATCAGTCTTTTCATTTACCCACTTTTTTCCCTTCTCAGTCTGCCAGTGAGAAGGTGCTGCATGCATTGGATGTGCATAAACAATTCATATTTTATTTGGATAAGACCAAAATCTGATCAGGTCTTGTTTCCTTTCATCCTAGGTCCTTAGGATTAGCTGTATCCAAGCAAACTACTACTACTTAGATCTAAAAAGCTGTTTATTTTTGTTATTCCTTTCATGGTAAGAGCCTTTCTTATTCTGGTAAGGCTCATTCTACTAGGGCTGTGGCTTCTTCTGGTGCTTTTTTTCAAGGGTTTGGATGCTAACTGTTTTCTTGAGGCAGCTACCTGGACTTCTGTGCATGCATTTACCAAACACTACAAGTTGAATGGAATCTACAGAGCTAGAGCTCGTTTTGCTAGGGCCATCCTCCATGGTTTCCTAGAGGGATGTGCTGGTCCTTCCTCCTCCCAAGTTTCTTCCTGAGCTTTGGCACTCTCTCTAATGTAATGAATATTGAAACAGTGAAGAGAAGGACATATACCGTTATGGTAAGATTTTACACAATTGCACTTTCTGTTCAGAGAAGGACATACAACGTTATGGTAAGATTTTACACAATTGCATTTTCTATTCAGAGTGGACTTAATAATTTGGGTGTCCCTTGGAATAAGTGTCTCATCTGAAGAAGTAGTTATTGCTTTGCAGATTCTGTGGAAATAAAACCACTACACATTTTGGATCTTCATCTGGTGATGGGCATCTGTCTCTAGGTTATGGATTGGTGGGCCTTCCCAGCTCATCTCTGGTGCACCTTCCATTCCTGCAGTTATTCCTGTTGTTCTCAGCAGATGTTTCCTTGCACTTGGGAAGGCAATAACTCATCAAGGGTACTCTTTGGTTGTAAACTGGTTCCCCAAAGTGGGTGTACTAATTTAATAAATCCATCAACAGTGATTGCTTTTATGTTGGTAAGACCAATAGGCAACTTAAAGAAAGAATTTGTAATCATCTTTATGATATTAAGAACAACAATATGCAGAATGCTTTGGCCAAACTTGTCAGTGAATGTAAAAACAAAGTCATGGAACCCAAACTGCTGTTAAAATGTTGAACTCTTTCATTCCCAAATATTGTGGGACTTCATCAGAATAATTACCAAACATGTAGAAAGCTTTTAAATAGGTGACTGCTGGTGACATGTTCAGTTAAAACGTAATTAATAATTAATATTAAGCAATAATTAGCTAAAAATGTTGATTTAAATCAAATATGTATAACTAAAAATATATATTCATGCCTTAAAATATACACTTCTAATAATATAAAATTGTGTTCTTTATATAATTGTCTAACTCTTGAGCTCCTCCCTCTATAATGCCCTAGTCCGTTCCCAGTACCCCAGATCTTGTTTGCTATTGCCGCCATCTCACACAGACATGGGATCCTTTTCTTGTAGCATTTGCTGCTGCTGCTGTTACTTCTGAAAGTAAGAAAAATTGAATCATCTGTAATTTATTTTTCTTCTTTGTTAAACCTCCCTCTTAGTTCTTTAGACTTTCTGCATCAGGCTTTCTACTATTTAAATAGTAAATTCTTTTAATTACCATTACTGGTACTTTGTCTTTTTCTCTTTCTCCTTTGTCTTTCCTACCCTGTTCAACAGGGTAATTATTTTTACCATTGGTAGTATTCTTCCTTTATATAAAAAAAAAAAAAAAAAAAAAAAAAAAGAGAGAGAGAAAACTATTCTTACCTATGTATTTCTTACCTACAGTGGGTTTTTTTTGTACTGTTAGGACTGAAAGGTTTTAAAAAAATGCACTTTTTACAGGCATAAAATCCCCAACTCTGATGCCAAAAAGAATTGCATTTACTGCTTGGGTCAGCTCACCTAAATAGAAACTGCTCAATCTTTGCAGTCTTTTATTCTCGAGCCATAGCTGACAGAAGAAATAAACTGGTTCTGAAGGGTTTGCCTCCTCCCTCATCTTCCGGAACTCAAACCCCAAGTAAGCAGTCAAAAGCTCCATCGGAGCACAGGAAGCGGTCACTTCTAAAGTCTCCCAACACTCCATCAGAGCCACCATCCAAAGTTGCTAAATTGTCGGATCCAAATGACATAAAGTGGATCTTAAGTACTCTGATCTGAAACCATCGGATCTCCAAGTGATTCCTGCTAGTCCAACCAATCAAGTTATGGATCCTAAGTCTTCGGATCCGAATACTAGTACTTCAAACACTCTGAGAACTCATTCGCCTAAGTTCCCCATTGATCCCATTTCCCTTGGGCTATATTCTCCATTTATGCAGACTCCAAAAACCACGCCATGCCTCAGTCAACCACCTCATCTATTGGGTCTTCCAGGAGTCTATGTGACTAGGATGATGCGAAAGTTCCTCCGAGCTCAGATCCAGATGGGGGTTATCTCAGCTTCATCCCCTGTTGGATCCATGAGTCTTCCTGACACTGCTCACACAGGCTTATTTCCTTCTTTTATCTGACCTTCGGTTTTGGAACCTTAGGATCCAACAGCCCTGAGAGTTCTGTAGTCTGATCCGAAGAGAATTACTTCGATTTTGACAGTATCCCTAACCGGTTCTGTTATGCCTTCAGATCAGGACAGGTCTTGGAGCCAAATCATCAGTGTCTGATCCATGGGTTTGGGATCTACTCTGATGATGTCAGATCCATCCATGCCCCTTGGAGCCTTGGTGCTGGACAGGCTCATATCCGGTTCCCTCCTCCAGGCACAGATCTGGTCAGAGTGGTATGGGTGTCAATGGCCTCTCCAGGTCCATCTCCCTTCGAGGTTGTGGAAAGGGCTTTTTCTCTCCTAGAGAGCTGGTCTCTCACTTCTCGGATCCACCACATCCATCTCCTCTTCATTTCCGAGCTCTGAGTTTATCAGACCTATTCTACTGGGACAGCCAGTTCCACCAACTTCTAATCGGTCCCCATGAAGAAACTCACCCTCCTTGGAAGAGGACATGGCACATAGATCTCCCATTGGAATCTCAAACTGAAGATACTGATTTTGGGGATGGAGAAGGGTCCCCCAGATCACCCCCTGATTACCCCCTGATTAAACGTATTAGAAGTCCTTAAACAGAAAGGTAGTTGGCCTTCAAATAATCTGTATCCAGTCAGAGGAAGGGTGCAGCCCAAGAAATTCAAAAGTTACTAGATAAGAGTCATCCAGGCGGTCCCACCAGACAAAACAAAATTTGAAATTTAAGTTTCTTTTCAATGCCAAAAAAGATGAGGCCTGAGACCAATTTGGATCTAAGCAAACTAAATCAGTTCGCGAAAAAGTCAAAGTTATGAATGGTCACAGTTCCGTCCATTCTACGCAAGGGTATTTGGATGTGCTCCATAGATCTTCAGGTTACATACTATCACATCAAATGAACAGGCACTCCTGGATACATGCTTTTGGCTGGAGCCAGTCACTACCAATTCAGAGCACTGCCCTTTGGACCACAGCCCCTAGGGTGTTCACTAAATGTATGGCGGTGGTGGCAGTTCACTTGAGACTAAACGGACTCAGAGTGTTTCCATACTTAGACGACTGGATCATCACTGCCCCTACCATGCATTTCCTACAACAGTCCAAGGACTATTTGCTCCAGATTTGTCACTCACTAGGTATCACAGTCAATTATGCCAAATCAAACCTGACACCATTACAGAGCCTGGATTTTATTGGTGCACATCTGAATGCAACAATGCAAATTGCCTCTTTGCCTACTCATCGCATAGACATACTTGGATCTCAGGTTCATCAACTTCTATCTCAACTGACTCCTGGAGAGAGGCTAATTCTCCAAGCTTTGGGGACTATGGCAACAGCAATAGTTCTAGTTCCTTTAACACACTACTTTATCGTGTCCTTTAGTGGACTGTGGCTGTTCAGTGGTCTATTTTTCGACAACCCCTATCCTTTCCAATCAAACTTACATGAATATGCAAGCACCATATTCACTGTTGGATCTAATCAGACAACATTTACCTAGGCCAGCCATTTGTTTTTCCTCCCCCGCTGATTACAGTGACCATGGATGCCTCCCAGTTGGTATGGGGGGGCATTATTTGGGAAGGACTGTCCAAGGCACGTGGTTACCACAGGAGACCAATTCGCATATCAACATCCTGGAGATGTGAACAGTAGTTTTAGCATTGCAGGCAGTTGAAGATGCTCTTCCTATAGGGAGTACTGACATTCAAAACGACAATATGACTATAGTCTGGTACATCAACAACCAAGAGGGAACCTGGTCTTGACATCTCTGCAGGGAGGCTATGAGAGTGTGGCAATGGGCAGTCTCCTCCAACAGCTTTTGGTAGCAATGCACATTCTAGACAAATCCAACATACTAGTAGGCAAATTCAGCAGGTCCATTCTGATATCTCACAAGTGGTTTCTCAAACAGCAGCTGAGGAAGTTTTTCATCATTAGAGCCAGCCTTGCTGCATCCTCTTTGCATCCCCCCACATCAATAAGTGCAGCAGGTATTTTGCCCTGATCTCCCCTCTGGGGGAGTCACTGAGAGATGCTGTTGTCCACTTTTGGCCATCTGGTCTCCTTTCCGCTTATCCCCCACTTCCATTGATCTCAAAATTCCTACAGAAAGCAACTTGGTTGAAGAGCTCAGTCATCCTCATTGCTCCTTTCTGGCCTCACCAGGTGTAATTCCTCTTCCTTTGATCTCATCTTCTTTATCTTGCCTGGATACTGGACCCAACGCCAGCTCTTCTGTCACACCCCTCAGGGATGAATCATCCCAGTATCCCAGCCCTCAAGCTAACCAAATGGTTTCTCCAGTTCCAGTAATACCCAGACAGCCAAGGCTTTCTTCCCTAGTACATACCATTTATTATCCTCACAAAAAAGTCCACCAAAAAGGTTTACAAGAGAAAATGGAAAAGATTTTCCCTTTCGGCGTTAAACAACGTTGGAACCTTTTTATGCCCCTATATCTGCTGTTCTTGATTTTATGGCTACTCTTTTTAAAGGAGGAGCTAGTTTTCTGCAATTAAACTACAGTTTGCAGCCATATCAAATTTTTATACAGGAGATAAAATTTGTTGTTTTGATTTTTCCAAGTTATGTAAAGTTTTCTTGAATGGCACGCTGCTCCGTAAACCTCCAGTAAAAGATCCTTGGCCTCTGTGGGACTTGACAGTGGTACCATACGGTCTGAGTGAAAAACCCTTTGAACCTTCTGCAAAAATTGATTCTTTTAAAATATCTGCCTTTGAAAACAACCTTTTTGGTAAATATCACTTCTGCCAAAAGGATTTCTGAACTCCAAGCTCTTTCATCAAAGACTCCGTACATTATTTTCCATAAGGGCAGAGTTACTTTACGAACTAACCCTAGCTTTTTATCTAAAGTGGCTTCTGAATCTAACATTAACCAAGCCATTCATTTTCCTGTTTTCTTTCCAAAATTTTCAAACAAAGGAGAATACAAGCTACATCTTCTGGATGTGCACAGGCTTTTGATTTTATTTACACAGAACTAAAGAAATCAGGAAATCAGACCAGTTGTTTGTCTCCTTCTCAAAAAGTTAATTGATTTATCTAGCATCTAAAATTCCATTGGTTAAATAGATAACCAATTGCATTTCTTGAATCTATTCCCAACAAGGGATTTCTCTACCGAGATTGCTTAAAGCCCACTCAACTAGATCCATGGCCATTTCTGCTTTTTGGTCAAGAATGTCTGTTGATAATTGTGCAGTATCTGAATAGTCAATGCTCATATCTTTGTTACTCATTACAAAGTGGGCCTAATTTCCAGAAACAGAGTTGCCTTTGGGTTCAGTGATTCTCCAGAGTATCCTTCCATGAGGCCCACCCAAGATTCACATAGCTGCGGACTCTGTCACATTCGTTGAAGAAGAATGAAAAGGACAGCATCAGATTTAAAAGTTATGTACACACCATAACTAGGCATCTGTGTTGCCCATTTTTATTCTTCTTCAACCCCCCCCTTCCATCCCCCTTCCTATAAGCTTCTGGAGTGACCTGTTGTTTTTATTATTGGAACCTATAGGTCTGAGTTTGAGCCCTATTCTATTATCTGTCCCTTTCTCTAACTTCTTAATGTGGACTTTATGGCAACAAACTCGATCTGAGGTACTGGGGAAGGACTAGGCTGTTATGGATAGAGGGAGGAGCTCAAGAGTTGGATCCAAAGTCTGAAGTATGTGGTTGAGTTGGATCTGAGGATTGGATCCATAACCCATTCATTGAGGAAGAAAGGGGGTGGTACACTCCATCTAAGGCTAAACACTGGCATGAAACCATGAGGTTTATGAACTACTGTTTGCACCGTCAGAAGTTGTGCATATATTAGTGTATGTCTTCAAGTCAATTTAGGGTTTTGAGAGCTGGGCAGTAATGGGTTCTATAACATTGATTTGTAGCAAATTTGTTTATTTTATTATATACTGATGTAGTTTCTCAGTTAAGGAGAAACTTAAGTTAGTTAAAACTGGAGAGGCAAATAGCAGGGTAAGGAGAAAACAGAATGTAGCAACACTTTTCCTGGTTGTGTCAGAAAAGAAGTGGTTGACCTTGTAGAGACTGCCTAGATTTTTGTGTGTGTGTTTCTATTCTAACCACTATCACTTGGATTGTATTACTATTTCAGTTTGGTTTGTTCTTAGAAGGTATGGTAAAAGGGTCTTTTTGGGTGAACAATTTTAGTTATTTATTTATTTTTTTTGTGGAGTTAAGTAGTTGGTGAGCCAGTTTTCTATTGAGGCAAAAAAATATTTATAGTTGTCGTAAAGCTGATGGACTTTTTTGCTGTAGAGATGAGTGTGGAGTTGTCTGTGTAGTGAACTCCCATACAAAACTTATTGGAGTAATTATAGATGATAAATGTAAATTTGACCTGCATGTTCAAAATAACATAAAAAGAATCATGAAAAAATTATGAATGCTCTACAGACAAAAAACGTCCTTATCACCACTACCACCAAAACCACTATTGCCACTATCTACCTTCTTAATCTCTGTTATACAGTTTACCCACCCTAATCAATCTTCAGGCTTCAGTTAAAATGAGTTGGAGGCATGCTATAATAAGGGTGCAAAGTTTACCACTAAGAAACAATACCGCAGCCACCACTGTATTGCCCTTAAGGCTTTGAAATGGCCCAAACTGCCTTACCACTTAGATTACATGTAGTTCATCTCCACACACACATTCACAAAGCTGACTTCTGCCCTGCTTTTACTCCTATTTTCCATTTCTATCACTCTAATAAATTACTTCTATATAATGTTCATCATCATCTTAGCGTATACAAACCCCATAAATCGTCTGTCCAAGTTTTCCACTCATAATCTTTCACTAAAAATGGAATCCTATCCCTATACAAACTAGATCTACCTCTAACCTCTCCAACTTCAAGCGACTACTTAAATAAAACTTAGCTGTCCTCCTATACTATCCCAGGATGAACTAATCCCTTTCAGGAGCAGCCTTAGGTCAACTGATGCCCTAGGCAAAAGGGCTCCACAGCGCCCACACCCTAGTCTACCTACACCAAATAAATACTGGAAAAGCGCCCCTACTAGAGTGGCGCCCTAGGCAGCTACCTAGTTGGCCTATGCCTAAGGCCAGCCATGATCCCTTCCTCCTTCCACCACCAGCCTACTTTGACTATATCCAGAGAGAAGGAATTAGTAAAATGTATTTCTTAGACAAAGAACAATATATGTTTTTGCCAAGGCTATATTATCTAGTTATCTCTGTTATGCAAGGTCGGGAGTGGGTACAGTGGCAGTAGTCTCCCATGACCTTGGGGCATGATGAGGACTGCTGCCTCGGACTGTAACATCTCCTGTGGGGGAGGGGAGCCACCTTCCTTGCAACTTTCCAGGCCAATATGGAGCTGGTCACAGCACACCACCAAGGAGGAAGTGTGCCACACGATGACCAGGGCCTGCCTTCCCAGCTGGCTGACAAAGCCACTGAGTTGCATCTTCTGACCAGATCCCACCTGCTTACCTTTGAATGGTTTCACACCCTCTTTTCTACTTTCCCTCATGGTACTTGTCTGCTATTGGTCTCATGCTGGTGTTCAGCTTAGATGGAGTGTACCACCCACTTTCATCTGCATTCACAAACAACCAGCCTCTGGGAAGACCTGATCCTGGCACGCCAGGTGTCGCTATAGGCCTCATACTGTCCACAGGCCGAACCTCGATCACAAGGACATGGGCCCCCTAGGCAGTGCTAGGAAACGGACATCTGTACTGCACATTTACTTCTCAGTCTATTTAATGTCATCTCTAATAATTGCAGCTGGTGAATACTGACAATGTTCTTTTTCAGCTTGTTATAGCTGTCCAAATATTTGAACTATGTATGTATAGGGTCACACTGTAGGAACTGAAGCTGAATTTTTACTTCGTTAATATGTCACTCTTCTCTATCAAAGTTAACTAGATAATATAGCCTATTGTTCTTTGTCTAAGAAATACATTTTACTAATTCCTTCTCTCTAGATATAGTCTATAAGTAGGCAATATGAGACAGAGAATAGTTGGAGTTTTTTTGAGTCTGTCCATATATGACAAGTGTTTAAGGCCTAGAATCCTCTTTGTGAGGTACTTTTGCGGCCTTTCCAGTTGTTGCAGGTGTTAAGTGAGGTACATGCTAAATGGGGCATTGTACTCGTTGATTGGCCTAATGAGGGAAGAGTAGAGGGAGACAATGACCTCTTTCGTCCTGGATGCAAAATCCTTAGTAATGAGATGTGCCACATAAAAGGACTTTCTGACCACAGTGGTAATGTGGTGGTCGAAAGAGAGGTTGCTGTCAACCTGTGTTCCCAGATATCTTATAATGCTTTCTGTGTTCAGTGGACTACCATCAACGTGGTAATTCATGGGAACTGGGTTTTTCCCAAAGGGCATTGAGCTTAAGCCCATGGTTCTGACACCAGTTGTCAGTCTCAGTGAGACATAAAAAAAAAACTAGGCAGTCTCTACATGGCCAACCAGTTCTTTACTGGCACAACCAAGAAAAGCATTGCTTCTTTGTCTTCTCCTTACCCTGCTATATTACTGTTCAGTTTTAACTAACTTAAGTTCCTCCTTAACTGAGAAACTGCATCGGTATATAATAAATTAGCCAAATTTGCTACAAATTTAAACTGACTTGAAGCCACACACACTTACATTTGCACAACTTCTGACAGAGCAAACAATAGTTCTTAAACCAGCGCTATGTCCAAGCCTGGAATCTGTCATACTCCCCAAACAGAGTCCTACAATCTAGTGACAAAAGACTTCTTGCCATAACTAAATCCAATAACTCTGCAGGAGACTGGGTTCTAGCTATGTTTCAAGAGCATGGAGCTCAGTATCACTTTCTCTGGGACAAATTGATGAGCTAAATTCTTTCAAAATTAAACTTAAGCAACATCTTAAAAATAATTGGCTCTGTACTTGTGATAGTCTAGGTTAAGACTATGTACCTTGAACTAATACTATGCAAGGTACTCATAATTTGAATTTTAAGACCTGTCCTAATTGCACCGTGCTGAATTTTCCTCTCCTTTTTAAGTCCTTGTGCTGCTTGTCCTCTGCCATTTTATTGTACTGTAATTTTATATGCCTGTTTTCTCTGGAGCTTCTATCTCTGTATGTACTCTTGCTCCTTATCTTGTATACCATTGTATTGTATGGTATGTTGATTCATATGCCTATTTCTGAAATTTACAGTAATATACTGACTAATATGTACTGAATGTGATTTATTTATTTATTATGTATTTGCCATTTGTTAACCGGGTTAGTCTAGCTGGGAAGATGCCCTTTTTCAGCAGAGACCTGAGGAGAAAAGCTCCAGATACAAAGATTACAGATAGTTAAAAAGAGCAATACAGATAAAAACAAAAAAAAGAGAATCTTATTCATATTTAACAATCATTACAAAGGTACATTTAATAATCTTAAAATAGCATGTAAATGATACAGTTGTATGGTAATAAATAGGGGAAAAAGAAAGGAAGGACTGATAAGTAGGCAAGTCTTACTCATAGCGTGGAGTCAAAGCAGGGAAAATAGTGGGGAAGGGGCAAGGTAAGAGGATGAAAGACATAGGTGAGAGTTGTCTGATACAGTAAATAGGGATTAAGAAAGAGGTACATCGTTACTGAAATGGAACCAGAAATATGACTATTTCTGTGGAGCTGTTTTCCCTGCACCTCCACTGAAAAGGGTAAATGCCTAGCTGGAATCTATTAGTTAACAAATGCAGTAACTAAATAAAATGGCAATGTTATCTAATGAACTACCAAAATGGAGGATCTATTAATCACACAAACAGCCAGGCAACTCTAAAATATACTATGTAAGTGATTTTAACTGAGACTGGAATAAAATGGTTAAAGAAAATGTAAAATCATAAGGAGAACATTTGGATTAAGTAGAGGATGTGTAATCTGATTAATTGTTTAAGAGACAACGTCAGCAAACTGTTAAAAAAAAAAAAGTTATAAAAGTTTATAAAATGCGCAATAAAGTTAGAGAGAACACCAAGCAATTCAGTTCAGCATATGGAAGACAAGATTCTTAGATGTATTCATTTGGCTAGTCTTACTGAGGACTATTGTACCATATTCCCTGGCTTGCAGTTTCAGCTTTGTTATCATTCTTGCTGAATGCACTTACTTACCTTTATCCCATCTCTGACCAACAGGCTAATGCTGCATTAATCCTGTTGTGCCTTGTGTATTAGCACAGGCATCAAACTAAATAGGCCTGTTTCTCCATTGTTATCTGAAAGTAAAACTTTCTGTAAGCTTATCCCAGGATCTGATTGGCAAGATCTTTCTAAATTTAAGCTTCTTTTCTCCTTCTCAAGAGACTTTTGGGTAGCTGCACTCGTGTGGAGGTTCCACTGATTTCCATCACTCGGGGGTCCATCTTCAAGAATTTCTCTGATACCATCTTGTAGAATTGCCTTCAGTGGTTCAGAGTTGGTCATTCCTCTCTGTTGGTTATTTCTCCTTATATATGGAGCTCGGCTCTTGATCTAACTGCTGTAATGCTAGTGTTGACTGTGAGGTGTCAGTGGCCACAAAGTTGCCACCTGCTTATTAAGCTACTTCTGGTGTTGGACCACTTCTGCAGAGCCCTGTATTGAAGGACACGTCCCATCAGTATGGATGTGAGGCTTCAATTCATTCACTTAAAATGTTATGAGTCCTTGTGTGACAGATGTTTCATTACAGGAAGAAGAGCTCATATCTGTTCCTTCAGAAATGAGGGGTTATAATGCCCCCTGTGGAGGGATCTGAATGTAAACCGTAAGATATAGGGAGAGAGAAGCAACAACAGAATGAGAAACAGTGTACAAATTTCAGCACTAATGACTTAAACACAGGCTTTAATAATAGTTAAAGTATGCTTTAGATAAAAGATTTATATAGCGGAAATAGGTTATGTAACTGGTGTTTAGTAATGAATAAAGGTAAAAATAAAGGATTTAATAATTTTCTATGAATTGGGGATATATTTTTCCAAATAAAAAACAGCTTTAATCAATATTACCTTTGGGAAAAAGGGGTGGTACAAAGATAGGGAAAAGAGGTATTAGAATATATAGAGCTGTTGGACATGCTACACCTAAAGAAATCCCAATCCCTCCGAGCTGCACGCTCTACGGACCTTTAACTTTGTCACCACAATAAACAGGACACACTGGAGGAATAGATTCCTGTCCCAGAGATGACTTATACTCTGGAACAAGCTACCCATCTATGTCAAGCAAAGTTCTTCATTAGCACTCTTCAAGAAAAATCTTGATGAGTGGATGGGAAATAGGAAATACACCACGGGGATCACTTCTGTCTTTCTGCTGGACAGTGGCACAGGAAAATAACTTTCTTGGGTGGTGTAAGCTATGGAACCTTGTTGGCTAGGCTTACGTAGGCCCTTGGACTGATAGCCTAGTACCTACCTATGAGAGTGGTGAGCATGAGGGCTGCATTTCAAATGGCTTTTGCAAAGAAAATGTGTTTCATACATGCTTATGTGTTGGTAAATGTAGGATACATAGGTGGAGTATATGCATTTCCAAACTGTTTATAGAAGGAATTGTTGAAAGTTGTGTATGGGATGATTTGGGGTTCAAGGCTGAACTCTCTTGAAAGGGGAATTCTATATTGTAAAACAGAAGATAGAGAGTTAGGCTTAATGAATCGTATTGTACATTTAGCCTCAGTTCATTTATATTGGTTACTGAGTTGCATGGCACAGAAAAAGAAAGCATGGTCAGAATGACATTATGAGAAAAATATAAGGAGTATTGAATGGCAGAGACAGAGAGTAGGGAAAGGAAGAAGATAGTATGCGAATATGGAGATTAAAGACTATGGTGAAAAAATAAACATTTGGGAAATATGAGGACTGTGAGTAAAAGTAGGAAAGCATGGTCAGGGGAATTATAGAGAGAGAGAGTTTATTATGTGAAGCCCTGGATGCAAAAAATGTGATTATTAAGACTCATGAAGGAGTGTCAGCACATATTTAAAAAGGTTTGTGAAATGAACGATTTTTTTATGGAGTCTGATGTTGCAAAAATGACATATTAAGGAAGAAATTAAATGTAAACAGATGAGTCAATAGTTTGTATAAAATATGGATGGTGGATACATCTACAGAACATATATCAATGGCATGTCATAGAGTAAAGGAAGTACTGGTAATATTTAAAATGAGTATGAATTTGAGAGGTTTCAAAAAGTGGACATGAATGTGATATGTTATGGGGTATATGATGGAAGGTAAGAAGAAGAGCAAAAAAATAATGGATAAATATTAGTACTCGTTGGATATTAGTACTCTTTGGATACTGTGGAATAGTGGATTAGATGAGTTGTGTAATAAAACATGGGCTGGTAAAATTATTATGTGAGGAATAAAAATAAATGGTTATGATCTAAAGGATGGAGGATGAATTTGAATGTTAAAATGTTTCATAACACAGACATGCATTCATATATTTGAAAATTATTTTATATATATATATATATATATATATATATATATATAAATATAAAATCATTTTCTTTTTCCATCAGAAATATATATGGTAATTGAATGATAATGTTTCTGTGTTTTTGAAAATGTTATGGTTAGGATATGCAAGTGAAAGGTATGTTGATAAATTGTATGATTTATTTAATAAAAAAATGCTATGGAATCTTTAGATCCGCCTGTGCTTCCAACCAGGTCAGGTACATTGGACGTGGGCTACATACACGTTGGTTTACAAAGTCCATTGAACAAGAATAAGTAGTATGAATCTTTGTCATTATTGACTTATTGTAGACCTCAGTTATTTGATAGGCAAAAATATGAGAGAATCAGGGACGTTTGACAGCTGTGGACTCAATCTGGGTTGGGCAGAATCATGAGGAGCCATTGATTACAATTTATTTGCTGCTATGCAGGTTGGGTCTTTATTTTGGTGTTTCAGATGTTGGCTATCGCCTATGGCAGCAGAGCACATTTACTATACACCCTTAAGGTCAGTTGCTTTTTATGTGGAGCCAGTGGTTCAAATCAAACTTCATATTGCTGGTTAGATTTCACTCAGACTGACTGCAGCTGTGTGGGCATTAAAGCATGTAACCTATCTCTGTCACATATTAGTTACGAATGAATCTGAAGTAGTTTACTTCATTTGATCTTCAACCTGTTGGTATTTGGATCCGGATTGGATCCGAGACGACTGCATCACCAGCATCTGATCCCAGCTCCAAGCTCCTGCCCCTACCCATAATACCTCTCTATCTCCTTCCTTCCCTTAGATCTCGTTTGCCGCTTTACAGCCAAGCATCGTGGTCGCTGAGCTCCAGGTGTTTTTTCTTGTGGGTAAGTGCTTTTCGAGCTACTTAGTCCAAGTTAGGTGCCCTGTTTCCCCTTTTTACTTACCCTAACCTCGCACGTATCCATCGGTCAAAAAAAAAAGTACTGTGTTTTCCCTCCCTTGGCCTTCTCCCACTGTTCTAGTTAGAGTGTGTGTGGGGCCTTCATTAGACATGGCTGAGACTCCAAAGCCAGTCTTTAGAAAATGCACAGTGTGTGGCCATAAGCTGTCTCCAGCCGATGGCCACACTCTGTTTGTTTTATGCTTAGGAGTGGCCCATTTGGATACAGCCTGCTCTATCTGCACAGGCTTTAACCCAAGAGCCTTCAAGGACAGGAGGGCTAAATTAGTGATGAAAGGGCTCCTGCCTGTGGTAGGGATGGCTGTCCCTACTACCTCTGCTTCTTAGCGGCTGCTACCATAGCCTCCCCTCCCCAGGTCTCTGGGATTCAAACCCCCAGCTTCAGCCCTTCAGACTGGGAGAAAAGACACAGGGATCGGCTTAGAAAGAGGTCCCTTTACTGTTCGGTTACATCGGGGCCTCCCTCTAAGTCCAGGACTCCTCCTAGAACCCAGTACCCCGCGGCTCCGCTCACCCAGGTTGTCCCCCGGAGCCGATGGAGCCTAGGCCATTATCTAGAGCCTCCTCTCACCGCCACTCGCGGCCGGTGTCAATGGTTTCTTCCTCCCATTCCACCTGCAGCTTGAGTGAGTCAGAGATGGACAGGATGATGCGGAAGTTCATCCGCACCCAGATCCATATAGGAGTCTTGTCTGCCCCTTCTCCCTCCAGAGCAGGAAACTCGCAACCCTTTTTCACCCCCGTAGCTCCATCTCTGATCCGATCCTCGTTTTTTGAGACTGTGGATCCAAGAGTTCTTGGGGTCACACTGATGGTACCTTGTACCTCGACGCCAGCCATTGCCTTGAGCGGGTCAGAACCGACTGTATAGGATCCGAGCTCTCAGAGCCATAGCCTCTGCGTCGGATCAGAGAGGGTCCTTTCGGCTCCGAGTTTGTCAGCGTAGTCTCCCCCTGGGTATCTTGGCTCCGGCTCTCCCATCGGACTCAAGGGGAGTGGCTCCATCACTCGTTCCACAGGATGTCCACAATCCTTCAGCGTTTGATGTGGTGGGGAGGGTCTTCTCGAGTGGGTCGAGACCCCTGACCATTTCCTCTTTGGAAACCGTCCCGACTCCCTTGGTTTGGGGTACAGCGCCGACCTTCATGTCATCTCAGGGACAGGCCTTGCTTGATTTGCCCCTGGGAGCACCCATCAGACAGCAGCAACAAGTTTGTGAGCCCCCCTCAGAGAGTCCCACTGAGAAGATTCCTCGCATGCGAGCATGTAAAAGGAGACACTTGGACTCCTCTCCAGAGTCTGTCACTGACGGCACACTGACATGGTGGAAGGGGAAGGTTCCCCCAGGTCACCCCCCCCCCCCCGAAGATGTCTCCTCCAGAGACATCATGGAACTTTTACACCTAAGAGGAGGGTGGTCTGCCCAAAAACCTATCCAGGATGAGTCAGTGTTCCTGGAGGCATTCGGCATGGCCCCATCTACCTCCTGGGTATCCCCCCCTGCAGATCCACTTGTGGACCTTATCACCTCCAGAGCATGGAAGGAGCCAGACACCATGGATCCAATCCCGAAAAGACCAGATAAAATTCTTAGCCCTCCTTCGGACAGAGGTAGCTGGAGTAAGGGGTTCCCAGTAGATGCTATGGTGGTGGCAGTCGCAAATGATGGATCATCTAGGGAAGCGAGTCTATGCTTTATCCACCTTTACCATAAGGGCTCCGAACTACATGGCACATGACATCCAACTGCAGCGGGACTTGGTCAAGGAAGTCGCTGAGTCACCCCCAGAACTCACGTCAGCAGAGGGCAAGAAGATGTTCTCTGCGTGTATGGCCACTCTGAAAGCGGTTGCAAATATATCCATGTGTCTCCTGTTCGGACAGAACCAGCTGGAGTAAGGGGTTCCCAGTAGATGCTATGGTGGTGGCAGTCGCAAATGATGGATCATCTAGGGAAGCGAGTCTATGCTTCATCCCCCTTTACCATAAGGGCTCAGAACTGCATGGCACATGACATCCGACTGCAGTGGGACTTGGTCAAGGAAGTCGCTGAGTCACCCCCAGAGCTCACGTCACAGAGGGCAAGAAGATGTTCTCTGCGTATATGTCTATTCTGAAAGCGGTTGCAAATATGTCCATGTGTCTCCTCTCCCATGCCATGGAAGGAGCCGCTAGGGAGGGCCAAGTCCAGCGTTGCCATGAGGCGACACTCCTGGCTCCGACTATGTCAATTTTCAGAACCCTTCAAGGAATACTTTGCGAATGCTCCCTATGATGGCTCTTTCCTCTTTGGGAAGTCCATGCATGAGCCTCTGCAGTTGGGATCCGCTTCTTTGCCCCTCAGATATCCTTCTCAAGGAACCAATGAAGAACAAAGAAAATGTGGTTCTGGAAATTTCATTTCTCCTGGGACACTCGAGACTCTTCTTCCCCCAAATGTAGAGGGGCTTACGACAGATGCCGGCCCAGAGGCAGAGGGGGTCTAAAAAACTTAGAGTCTCGGGAACTTTTCTTGGACAGACCCACACAGCAACCCTGAGGGGTTGCCCAACTGCTCATCTCTGGAGGCAGTCGGGGGCTGTCTTTTGTTACACCCAGCAGAGTGGGAGTTCGTTACAACAGACCGTTGGGTGTTAAAAAATCATATCCAGAGGTTATTTCGTCCCATTCGTGGCACCACATCCTCAACTAAAACTCCTCCCGGATGTTCACCCAGCACAGAGGGAGGAAGCAACACTGGAGATAAAAAAGCTGCTAAGAAAATGAGTCATCCAACCCGTCCCCCCTGACCAATCCGGATTGGGCATCTCTTCCAGGTTCTTTTTAGCACCAAAGAAAACAGGGGACCTAAGACCCATTCTGGATCTATCCATTCTGAACCTGTCAATAGCCAAGGAGAAGTTCTGGATGGTCACGCTTCAGTCCATTCTGGCCTATCTGCAGGCAGAAGATTGGATGTGCTCGATCGACCTCCAGGACGCGTGCTATCATATCAAGGTGAACAGGCCCTCCCACAGGTTTCTTCGTGTCCAGCTGGGGGCCAATCATTATCAGTTCAGGGCTCTACTCTTTGGTCTCACCACAGCCCCCAGAGGGTTCAGCAAAGTCATGGTGGTGGTAGAGGCCTGCCTGAGGCTTCAAGGAATCCAGATCTACCCCTCCCTGGATTATTCGCTCCTTGCTGCCCCTACCAGGCGTCTACTGTGTCAAGTCAGGGATTACTTAATTTTCCTTGCAAACAGACTAGGTATCACGATCAACCTCAGCAAATCTTCCCTGGTCCCAGTCCAGAGATTAGAATTAATTGGAACTTGGCTAGATACTATTCAAATTAGAGTCTGTCTCATCCCAGAGAGGATAAACAATCTGAAACTTCACGTCTGTTACATTCTACAATCCTCCACCCCTTCAGCAGCTACAGTTCTACGGGCTCTTGGTTCCACAGCAGCCACCATCAACCTCATACCCTACGCCTGCCTTCACATGAGAGTACTCCTGTGAACGTTAGTGGTTCAGTGGTCCCTTCTGGTCTTACCTTTGTCTCATCCCGATATGCACATCACGGGCTTGCATAGAGTCAATCATCTGGTGGATTCTCTCTCCAGATCTTGTCCAAGGATGTCCCTTTCTTCCATCGTTTCCCATGACCACAGTGACCACGGATGCCTCCCAGCTTAAGTGGGGGGCACATTGCTCAGGAAAGACAGTCTAAGGCACTTGGTCCCCATCCAAGACCAATTTGCATATCAATGTCCTGGAGATGAGGGTGGTTCTTCTAGAGTTACAGGCCCTTCATGCCCATCTTCCTCTAGGGCCTATTGCCATCCAGTCAGACAACATATCAGTAGTCTGGTATATCAACATGCAGGGTGGAACCAGATCTTACCCCCTTTGTCGAGAAGCCATGAGAGTGGGGGAATGGGCGGTTTCCACAAGCCACTTTCTGGTGGCGATGAACATTCCGGGATGGTCCAACATCCTAGCAGACAGGCTCAGCAGGACTATTCTGATGCCTTATGAGTGGTCTTTGAATCCTTCAGTAGCGGAGCAGATCTTCCTCAAGTGGGGCTCGCCTTGTGGCGATCTCTGCATCTCCTTCCAATGCGAAATGCAGTGAGTTCTTCACTCTGAACCCTCCTCAGAGGGAAGTCCCCAGAGACGCACTGGTTCATGCTTGGCCTACTGGTCTCCTTTATGCTTTTCCTCCGTTACTTCTCATCCCGAAGTTTCTTCAGAAAGCTCACAGGCTGGGGGGCACAGTAATCCTCATTGATCCATTGTGGCCTTGCCAAGTCTGGTTCCCCTCTCTTTGGTCTCACCTAGTAGTTCCACCATGGATCTTGGATCTGGTTCTGGATCTCATTTCACACCCTTCGGGGATTCCTCACCCAGACCTGGACAGTCTGAAACTTGCAGCTTGGCTGCTGCAGTTCCAGTAATGATTAGGACTCCCGGTTTATCCTCTTCAGTCAAAACCATTCTGGTAGCGGCTCATAAGTCTTCTACCAGAAAGATATACCGTAGCAAATGGAAGTGCTTCTTAATTTAGACCTCTCAATGGAACATAGATCCCTTAATGGCTCCAGTTCCGGCTATTCTGGAGTTTCTATCCAGTATCTTTCATCAAGGGGCTAGTTCTTCTACTATAAAAGTTCAACTGGCTGCCATCTCTAACTTCCTTGCGGCAGAAAACATGGCTTCCTTAGCCTCGTCTAGGCTTTGCAAGACTTTCCTTAAAGGAACTTTTATGGTGTGACCTCCAGTGAAAGATCCAACACCTCCTTGGGAGCTTACCTTTGTCTTACAAGCTTTAGTCTCCCCGCTCTTTGAAGCAGTGGCGACAGTAGAGTTGCAATTTCTTTCTTGGAAAACTGCCTGTTTGGTGGCTATCACTTCGGCTAGGAGGGTATCAGAACTTCAAGCCTTGTCCATTGAAGTTCCATATATGGTGTTTCATAAGGACAGGGTTTCCCTGTGCACTAACCCTTCCTTTCTTCCAAAAGTGGCTTCCTAAAGCAATATTAATCAAACTATCAATCTCCCAGTTTTCTTCCCAAATTTCCAAAACAAGGACGAATACAAGTTGCATTTAATTGGATGTACATAGGCAAAAGAGATTTTATTTACACAGAACAAAGTCTTTCCGTAAATCAGACCAACTGTGTCTTATTCCAAACCATTTTTAGGTAAACCAGAATCCAAAGTCACCATTGCTAGATGGATTTCCTAATGTATCAGCCGGGCATATTCTGACAAAGGCATTTACCCTCCGGGTATGATCTAGGCCCATTCCACTAGATCTATGGCTACTTCAGCAGCCTTCTGGTCGAGAGTGTTGCTGGATGATATTTGTTCTGCAGCTACTTGGTCCTCATTTCATACCTTCATATCCCATTATAAATTGGACATTGTATCAAGGAGTAGAGCATCATTTGGCTCCACGGTGCTCCGAAATATCCTTCCATGAAGGCCACCCAGATGTTGGTAGTTGGGGACTCTGTCCCACAGGTTGAAGATCAAATGAAGTAAACTACTTCACATAAAGAAGTTATGTACTCACCATAACGTTCCATCTGAGTAATACTTCATTTGTCTTCAACCATCCCTCCTACCTTCCCCCTGACCTCGTCCCTGCTGTCCTATTTTGGTATTCGGAGAGGTGCACATTAGTGGCTATTCTGGTTATTCTTGGCTCAGATTGTATGAACCTTTAGTGCTAAGGTTATTTGGGTCAGGCTTATGTTTTCTGATTCAGCAAACTCGATCTGAGGAAGGAAGGAGATGGAGGGGCATTATGGGTAGGGGAGGAGCTTGGAGCTCAGATCAGATACTGGTGATGCGGCCGTCTCAGATCCTATCCGAATACCCACAGGTTGAAGACAAATGAAGTACAACTACTCAGATGGAACATTATGGTAAGTACATAACTTCTTTTTCTTTCCCTTGGGTCAAGCCAGAATTTAACTTCTGACAGGTGTTGCATCATCTTTGAAATAAGGGCAAGACTTCTGATTTTGTTTGTTCTTGGTTCCAGTGGTGTTAAAAGGTTTCTGTACCATCCTGGATCTTAATAACTTTGAGCACATCTGCTGCATCGCTTTCTAGATGGTGACTTTAGGAGACTTGCCCTGCTGGCACATGATGCATGGATGGTGTCAGTGGGCATGCTGGACATGTTTTATGTATTATTGCCTACATTCTGTGCAGGAGTTTCCTTTTATATGATGTTTTTCTAGTTGTTCTCATTCTAATTGTGCTTATTTCCATATGGCACATTATATTAATAACATTTTTAAATTCATTGAACGAAGGAGGTGTATCTGAAATCCAATTTCTAGTTATTATTTTCCTAGCCACTGCTAGGATAGACCATAACAAGGGAAGCTTAATCTTTTTAACACATTGAGGTACAGGTGTGTTGAATAATATAAGAGACTTAGAAATAATGAAATTATCTGTAAAAAGAGCCTGCAAAAATTCATTAATTGACTTCCAGTATTCTTTCAACTTCATACAGTCATAAAACATATGAGCCCAGTCAGCATTAATTTCTACATTACATCTCTTACATAGATTATCTTTATTATTTATTTTATTCATCATCAAAGGTGTATAAAAAGATCTATGTAAAAATTTCCATGTATAAAGTCTCCAGACAATGGAAGATGTAGTTCTATAAGCAGATTCCAATATATATTGTTTATCTTTTTGAGTTGGTGGGTCCCCATTAATAGAGGTGAAATAATTCCAGTATGAATCTATACTGTAAAAAGTTTCTTGTCTGATAATTTTATGTGTATATGAAAGTTTACCTTTATCAGAAACTTTATGCTGTAAATTTAATATCAAGTAATCAATCAGTTTTGGAATAGATTCTTTAACTGTTATAGACATTAGATCTATTCTATCAATGAGATGTTGTCTAAAGATCTGAACCTCTAACCAGCAAGTTTCTCTTAGATCAAATTCTTGTTTTAAGAAATCTAGATTTTTAACTTTATTATCAGATATCAGCTGATACCAGTACTTTAGATCATTATCTATAGCTAAATGAGCTCCTTCAGAAGTAGATGACATAAGCATACCCTGAGTATACATTATAGGGAATATAATAAAATTCCATTCCCTATACTTAGGGTGCATGAATATAAAGTTACGATAACTAATAATAATATTTAATGGGTAACAAACCATATGTTTAGGTGTAATAGGTGAAGTACAAAATTCCTTTAGCAACCACAACATGGAGTTATTTACAATCATATTTTTGTGTGTTAAGGAGATTTTCATGAAGTGCATACTAATTAGCTCCCAAAAATCTTTCCATTTTGCGATATATGACTGATCTATTAATAAAGTAATAACTTTTATAATAGAAGAGATAATATATAAATTAAAGTCTGGAAAAGAAATACCCCCTTGAGACCAGCTATTAGTATGTTTCTTTAATGCAATCCTAGGTCTATTAGGTGCCCATAGGAAATTTAACATTAGTGTATTCAGTTTCTTGATAATTATTTTTGTAGGTGGAAGTATTATTGATTGTATTAAGTATAAAATCTTGGGGAATATTATCATTTTAATAATTGTAAGTCTCTCCTCCATAGTAAAAAACATATTATTCCAGGTATTAAGAAGATTTTGTATATTAAGAAAACAGGTATTATAATTATTATATATAATAGATTTAATATCTTTAGATAGTATTATACCTAAATAAGTTATCTGACCTGAATTGGGCACATATTTAGTAAAATCACTAATGGCTGTAGTTTCTGAGGGTGACTATAATCTGTAAGAGAAACATAGTGATCCCATCTCTGAAGTACTTCCATTAGTTCAGAGCTATCCTATCCATCACCAGATGGTCTGTTATGGTCTAGTTCATCTTTCACACCACTGAGACTGAAGTGACAACTCTGTCTTCTTGGCATTGATATAAACTTTCCCAAGCCTCAGCTTCTCCCCTTAACCTGTAGCTTCTGTCTTCACCTTCAAGACTGGATTTGCAGCTTGTTACATTTGTATCAGATCTCGAGTGTTGACAGGCTGTGTTTGCATTTTGAATTATTATTGTAGCAGTTACTGTATGTAGTGATTGTCCTTTGAAGTATTTCAGCATTGTTTGTTTTTTTCATGTAGTGACAAAATTCAGAAAATTTCTGCTAGTTAGATAGGTTTTTCAGGTCTCTTCCCCTTAACCATGGCCTGTCCACATTTTGCAGTTATCTGTTCTAGTAGTGATTGTGTTAGAATGCTATAGTGCTTAATAATTTTTCCCTGCTTCTGTGATTGCAGCCATTAACCAGAGTTAGTGTGCATGCTGTGTTATAGTTTTTGGCCTTTTTAATTTCTCCACGTCTTTTGGGTTTGTAATGGCATGACTGGTATTGACCCCATTCCTAAGTCAAAGTATGATTAAAGTTCATGAAATTAGTATGGTTTCAGTCTTTGATGTTAGCCAGAAGTGCTCTTTGCAGCACCCGCAATGTGCCCAGAAATGACTCCTTTAATTCGTATGGAGTTACATATATCGGTAAGATATCCAAGTACAATTGTAAATTCTTTTGCTCCTACTACTGTTGGAACTGTGTGTGGGTATCTTTCTTCCAGAATGTCCTCATTTCTTCCTGCAAATAGTGGTATTTAATGACTTTGTCTCTCTCTGTATGTAAGACACTATAGTCACTGGGTGTAGCAATTACAATGATGAATGCTACTTTTGTCTTCTTTTCATGGACTACTATATCTGGTTTTCTTGCATCTGTTTTTTGAACTCTTGGTAATGGGTGATCCCATGTGATATAAACGTCATTATTTTCTATAATGCTTTGTGGCTCATGTTTCCTATGGTTTTTAGATACTTCAGTATCATAATTTTTTGCGCAATCATGTTCATGTTTTATTGTTGATTCTTCATCACTTCACAAATATTTATATACTCCCTCTTGCTAAAGTTCTTTTGTATCACATTCTTGTCCCAAACTGATGTTTTTATGGTGCTGCAGCTTTCCTGCTTTAAAGGTTGCTTTTGCACATTTCTCAAGACCAAATGACATTCTAACATTTGAAAAGTTTTGTCACTTGCAGTTGTGCTTTCAGTTCCTCATCTGATGAACTACATGGTTTTGAATCCACTACAAAAAGAAGATGTGAAGTCGTTAGACTTTGTTGTTTTCTGTGAGCCAGACTGTAGCAATGAGCTAATTTGTTAGACAGTTTAATGGATTCAGGGCAAGACAAAAGAGCAGTGGTGACAGAGAGTCACCCCGGAATATCCCCTTTGACTCTTTATCCCTGGATTAATAATTTGTCCTTTATCGTGGCATAACTACAGAGTAGTTGGCCACTATTTCATGGTCGCTGTAGTGTAATCAGTCAGTGTAAGGTGTATCTTATACATTTTTAAACACTTTTTTATCCATGAATGTGGGATACTGTCAAATGCTTTTTTATAGTCTACCCATATCATATTTAGATTCTTCCCCTTTTTACAGTTCTCCATTATGACCTTATTTAACAACAAATTATCCTTTGTTCCAAATTACTTTCTTTTATTACCCTTTTGTTCTGTTGCCATGATTGAGTTTTCTTCTAAATGACTGTAAACTGTTGTCGGCATCCATTCCACTGTATAGTTTATACATCATTGGAAGGCAAATTTTTGGTCTGCAAGTTTTGGGATAGCTTTCCTTCCTACATAGGAGCATTGTTTTTTCCTGTTAACCAAACTGGTGTCTGTTCAGGGTGCGCTTATAAATAGCTTGTACTCATAGCCAAATCTTTGTGCAAAATTGTTAATACGGTGTTCCAGTTAAGAGCTTTTTTAACTTTGTTTCAGTTTCTCTGGGCATTACTTCATCCTATTTCACATCCTGTACATTTCAACTTCTATCTTTTACTACTGCTACCCAGCCTTTGGAGATTGCAGCCTTTAAATCAGAGTTAGTGTGCATGTTGTATTAGAGTTTCTGGCTATTAGAATTTGTTGCTGTAGTGGCAGATGCTGTTTTCAGCAAATGTGATTATCGTTATTTATTTATTGATTGATTGCTTCTTTTATCACTTCTTTCAGCTAACCATTGAGCTCCCCTGGCTATAAGATGGTCCTCTGCACCCAATGGATGAGAACAGATTGTGCAAGCTGTTATTCATGCAATCGTTTTTAACTAAGATCTTACTCTCTGTGCCTGCTCTTGTGCCACACTCTGAGGGATGGATTTGTAATGGACAAGTGTTCTACCATACTGCTCCTCACTTTTGCAAGGGACTTAAGCCAGCTTGACTATACTGTCCCCCAGGACATGTGCACAGTCTCCAGCACTGAGATCATACCTGTACCTAAGATGCTCACCTGAGTAATCACAAACTTCTCCTTCCCCACAGGATGGGCACCCATCTTCCTTGCCTGGGTTAGCAAACAGTCAAACCTTTAATTTAACTCTGGTTGCTGGGCAGTATGCAGGATTTTATTCCCTCTACACCATCAGCGCAGGTTGAAAGTGCAGTTATGACAGAATGGGTTGCATCTTAGTACTTAATATTGCTGTTGCTGTTGCTGTTCTCAGCAAATATTAGCTTTTTTAAGTTATGGTGAAACCTAGTGGATTTAAAAAAAAGTTTGCTTTCCCAAAATTCCATCACAAGACTATCTTGAAAAAGGTGTAACCTACATAGATATGGTTTGCCTTCAGGTAGATTGTGACATTTGTTGAATGACAAATGTTCCTTGGCTGATTATAGAAACAAGCTAATGTTAAAGGGAGTTTTATCTAGTGATGATGCCTCAGAGCCATCCTTCTCTGGTGTTGAATGTCTCAATGAATCCTCTAGGGTTTATTCTAAGTATAAACCCTTTCAAAAATGATGTGCCTGGTTTCTAGGGATAGTTCTTCCTCTTCTAAACATCCTTGTAGAGAAGATGGAAAACGCTATGTATAGAGCAAGGTTTCGAACCTGGAAGTTTT
Source organism: Protopterus annectens (assembly GCF_019279795.1). Classification (NCBI taxonomy): domain Eukaryota; kingdom Metazoa; phylum Chordata; order Ceratodontiformes; family Protopteridae; genus Protopterus; species Protopterus annectens. Next base: position 1,278,277,196 of record NC_056735.1, read on the forward strand.
CTTCGATTTAGACTAACCTCACCAGCTTCATTGAGTAGAATCTGCAAGTAGGGAAGGTCTTTTCTCCCTCTCTGAGACAGATTAGTTGAGGTACCCCACCCTACTGTCAAGTCTTTGCATTCCATTACTTTCTTACAGCTCTGTTACTTATGATACTGACTTTGTGAAGTTGTCAAAGGCAGTGATAGGTTTAGATGGTTTAGGTCTCATCCCTCACCCTCATTTTAGGGCAAGATAGGGATAGTGTCCGCCTCCCACCATGTGTTCAGATCTCATCATTGACCTTTTTTTCTTCATCATTTATGATGAGGCCGCTTAGCACCCTGCTGTCACTCTCACCAGCGTAGCAGCTTGTTGATACCAGTGTCTTATACTGTTGTTTTGGTGTGGTCGCCCTTCATGCTGATTTCCTCTTTGGCAACCAGGTCAGTGACTCAGGCCCAGCTTTGATGGTGCAGGCCTTTTCAGCACTCAAGTTAAGTCTGAGCTTTTGAAGTTTGAGCCCTTGCAGCTGCAAGCATCATCATTAAAACTTAGGCATCCAATAGTCACAGCTAATTACCAGTCCCTCATCAATGCCAGTGTAACAGAAGCTTGATGCCAGGTTTTCATCCGAACTGTGTATTGTATCCTGTCCTTAACCATTGATTGAATTCCAACATTTTATCTTGCTATTCATGTGCCATACAAGGATTTTGCAGAGAATGTTAAGTTGTCAATCTCGCCTTCATTCTTGCTGGATGGGTTCGGAGCCGATCCTCGGCTCCGACTCGGCACTTGCTTTAGCTCGAGAACTCCTTTTACCAGCTCGAGGCAACCCTATATCCCATGATGCAAGGCGGAACAACCCCAGATCTCGTTTGCCGCTTAGCGAAAGAGGTCTCCTTTGCCAGCTGAGGTAAGTGATTTCTTGGTAAAATAAGAAAAGCTTAGTTAGGGATTTATTTTTCCCTTTTTAGTGATAGTTTAGTCTGTAGTGAGTTACAGCCCACCCTATTCCCTTGTTTTCAAACTTTTATCCCTTTTTTATAACCTTTAGTCTAAAGTTTTTAGTTAGGCCTAAAACCCCATTGGTTATTCCCTTCCTGTGTGTTTGTGTAGGGGATTAATTTGTGTGTTTGTTGGGATTTGTCTGTTACTTCCTCCTAGGACATGTCTAAGGAAGGCAAGGTCTCAGGCTTCAAGAAGTGTGACCAGTGCTGTCAGAAAATGTCTCTGACAGACGGTCACACTTCTTGTGTTTATTGCCTGGGGCCTTTGCACCTGCAGGACTCCTGTGCTTTGTGTCACGCTTTTAGCCAGAGAGTCCTGCAGGAAAGGAGGAATAAGCTTATCCTCCGAGGCTTACTTAAGCCAGAAGGTTCTCCCCCTAAATCAGGGTCAGGGAAACCTCCTAAGCCACCGAAGGCTCAGGCTTCAGTATCCAAGCCTCCTCCGGTGGCTCCGGCTCCGGCTGGAACCGATGCATCTTCTGTTGAAGTAGTAGGTTCGGCGCCGGCTGGCTCCGATACCTTGACTACTGTGGCCTTGTCGGCTCCGGCTGGAGCCGACACTTTATCCAGCATCGGAGCCGAGAAACCCTCGGCTCCATCTGGAGTTCAGGGGACTTCGGCTCCGATGGCTTCGACCCGAGAGAGATCTCGGTCCCCTTCAATACTGAGTATCCACTGCCCGGGTCTCCTCTTTGTCGGAGCGGAGCCATCGGAGCCGATCTTCGAGATCTTCCAGGCTGTCTGACCACGACTTAGAGAGGGTGGTAAGCAGGCTGTTGAAGTCTCAGGCACTGGACCAAATGCTCCATAGCCCGTCTCAACAGACTTCGGCTATAGCCCCAATCCTTGAACTTCCTCCTCCGACTCCACACCAGAGTTCGGAGCCAGAGCTTCTCGGGACAGCGACTGTTTCGATGCCAGAGCCAATACATCCTTCGGCTCAGTCGTCCTCGGCTCCGATCTCCTCCTTGAGACCTTCCTTGGAGGGATCCGGTCGTCGGGTTTCCACTGTCTGCTCCGAGGGGGCTAGTGGCATCGGACCCTTGTCCGACCCTGCTCTCCCTCTTGGGGCTTCGGCTTTGGTAAGCTCGGCGCCGACATCGGCCTCGGAGCCTTCTCTCTCTTTGGAGCCGGGAATTCCTGTTTCTTCGGAGCGGGGATATTCCGGCCTCCCTGGGAGAGGAGCCTTTGAGGTGATGAGGAGTGTCCTGGCCTCTGAGCCTGGTCAACGGTCCATCCCTCTAGCTCCTCCCTCATCAGTGCCTGCAGATGCCTCTTGCCAGCCTCTTGCTCACAGGCCCAGGGATCCATCGCCCCAGGTTTCCCCACTGGGAATTTCCTCCTCTTCCGAGGTTTCTCCTGATCCTGCAGGGGAACCTCCTCGGAAGAGGACGTAAGAGGAAACACACAGACTCCCTGAGTCTACTACATCTGATACCGACTTAGATGAGTCGGAGGGTTCCCCACGGTCCCCTCTGAGGATGTCTCCTTTCAGACATCCTTGAGCTCCTCAAACAGAGGGGAATTGGCCTCCATTGACCCTCCGAGGATGAGTCGGTATACCTGGAGGCTTTTGGATCCCGACCTCCACCTCCTGGGTGTCTCCGCCTTTCGACCCACTTATGCAGGTAGTGGCTCGGAAGGCGTGGCTCCAGATTCTGTGGAACCTGTCCCCAGAAGACCATCCAAATTCATCACGGCCCCTTCGACAAACAGTTCCTTTCCAAGGGTGTCTCTGTGGATGCTATGGTGGTGGCGGCCACTAAGAAGGAACTGGCGGATCCTTCAGTACCTGTCCATCCTCCTAACAAGGATTCTAGGACCATGGACAGGTATGGAAAGCGGATGTTTTCTTCAGCGACCTTTGCTATGCGTTCGCTGAATTATCTTTGTCACTTCACCAGGCTTCAACGAGATGTTCTCAAAGAACTGGGTGAAGTAGTCCAGGATCCTTCTGCTGCTGGGGCTCAGGAAAAGATTGCCTCACAGCTTGCTATCCTGAATTCCATATCTAACTCCTCCATGCGGCTCATATCTTATGCGGCCGATGGAGCGAGCAGGGCCGCAGGCACAGGAGTTGCTCTTAGACGCCAAGCCTGGATGCGGCTGTGTAATTTTGCGGACCCCTTTAAGGCGTCCTTCACGAATACCCCCTTTGATGGTTCGGCTTTGTTCGGACCTCAGGTGAAGGATACCTTGACCAGGTGTGAGCAGGACGGTAAAACTCTTTCTGCCGTTGGAGTCCAATTTTCCATTCCTTCTAGACCATATCCCAAGGGTCAGAAGGGGGGGAAGATGTGGTTCCGTAAAGCCCAAGGAGCTACACCGGACACACGTGGACAGTTTACCCCCAGAGGCAGAGGGGGTAACAATAATAGACGCCACCCTAGAGGTAGGGGGGGTCCTCAGAACCAGGGCAACAGGGAGTCTCTTCCTGAGAAGCCCTTTCAGCATCCCTGAGGTGTTGCCCGACTGTCCACCCTTGGAGGCAGTCGGGAAGGATTTCACTGTACCCAGTAGCCTGGCAATCCCTATCACAAGAGATGTGGGTACAGTCGATTATATCCGAGGGTTACAAAATCCCCTTCGAAAGGTTTCCCGTACCTGTACAATCCCTTCCAGACATCTCACCCGGTCAAAGGGATTTGGCAGAACAGGAGGTTTCAAAACTCCTAGAAAAGAGCCGCCCAGACAGTGCCGGCAGACCAGGTAGGATCCGCGTCTACTCAAGATTCTTTTGGTCCCCAAAAGGACGGGAGATTGGAGACCAATATTAGACCTGAGCAATCTAAACAGATTTGTCAAGAAGGCAAGATTCCGGATGGTCACGCTTCAGTCCATTCTGCCCTTTCTGGGCAAGGACAACTGGATGTGCTCTATAGACCTTCAGGATGCGTACTATCACATAAAGATTCACAGACGCTCCAGAAGGTTTCTCCGCTGCTAGGGACCAGTCATTACCAATTCAGAGCACTGCCCTTTGGCCTCACTTCAGCCCCCAGAGTGTTTACCAAATGCATGGCAGTGGTCACAGCTCACCTGAGACGTCTAGGATTCCAGGTGTTTCCTTATTTGGACGACTGGCTCCTCTCCGCCACCACCAAGTGTCAGCTTCTTCAGTCCAGAGACTACACTCTACAGCTTTGCAGGAGTTTGGGAATTTCAGTAAATTTCGAAAAATCTTCTCTGCTGCCTTGCCAATATATCACCTTTATAGGCGCAGAATTAAACACCGTCAAAATGTTAGCCAGACTAACAGATCAAAGAATTCTGGACATCCAAAAATTTGTTCGGCTTCTATTACAAAGCAACAAGATCAAAGCCAGATTTATCCTGAAGGTTCTAGGTCTTATGGCTGCGGCCATTGTTCTTCTACCACTGGCTCGCTTCCACATGCGTCTCCTGCAGTGGATGTTATTCACGCAGTGGTCGTACCACAGTCTTCCGATGAGACACGAAATCTTAGTCACACAGTCGTGCAGGGCTCATCTGGACTGGTGGATATCTTCCCCTCTTCTTCATCAGGGCCGACCCTTTATTCCCCCTCCTCCAGTTGCCACAGTCACTACGGATGCCTCTCTGATCGGGTGGGGGGGCATTATCAGGGCAGGATGGTCCACGGGACGCGGCAACCCATAGAATACCATCTGCACATAAATGTCCTGGAGATGAGAGCAGTGCTTTTAACGTTGCAGGCCCTCGACGACTTTCTTCCCACGGGGACTATTGCAGTACAATCGGACAACATGTCCGTGGTCTGGTACATCAACAAACAGGGCGGAACCAGGTCCTATCTGTTATGTCGAGAAGCTCTCAGACTTTGGCAATGGGCGATCTCTTCTCAGCGGTTTCTGATAGCAACGCACATCCCCGACAGGTCCAACCTATTGGCGGACAGGTTGAGCAGATCTATTCTGATGCCTCACGAGTGGTCTCTCAATCAATCTGTAGTGGATCAGATTTTTCTGAAGTGGGGCACTCCTTGTTGCGATCTTTTTGCTACCCCTCAAAACAACAAGTGCCCAGACTATTTCACTCTCTTTCCCCTTCCAGGCCAACCCCTGAGAGACTCTCTAACCCAGGATTGGCCTCGGGGACTTCTTTACGCTTTTCCTCCCTTTCCCTTGATTCCACAAGTCATTCAGAAAGCCACCGTTTTGAGAGCCAAATTGATCCTCATTGCTCCATATTGGCCTCGACAAATTTGGTTTCCGTCTCTGCATCGTCACCTTCTGGTGCAGCCCTGGCATCTGGACCCAGTTCCGGATCTCTTGATCCACCAGTCGGGTCAGCAGCACCGGGCCATTCATTCTCTCAACCTCACTGCTTGGTTGCTCCACTTCCTTCCCTAGCCAGGCTACCAATGATTTCTGACTCAGTTAGAGACATTTTAGTGTCTTCTTTGAAGTCGTCCACTAGGACTATTTATGCTAGCAAGTGGCGACGTTTTTCTATTTGGGCAAACTCCAGAAATATTGATCCCTTTACTGCTCCTGTACATTCTGTTTTAGATTTCCTGGCGGAGGTTTTTCATTCAAGATCCTCGTCATCTACAGTCAAAGTACAACTGGCTGCTATTTCCAAGTATCATGTTGGCTTGCATGACAATAACATTATGTCTCATAGATTATGCAAGGCCTTTTTGAGAGGAGTTTTTCTCCTAAAACCACCTATAAAGCATCCTCCTCCGCAATGGGATCTAAACTTAATGTTGGCATCCTTGATACTACCTCCTTCGAACCGCCTGCTTCATGTACTTAGAAGTCATTGAATTGGTAAACTTTATTTCTACTGGCTGGCACTACTGCAAGAAGGGTTTCGAGATTCAAGCTCTCTGCATTCGTTCACCTTATTTGGTTTTTCATAAGGACAGGGTATCATTAAGAACTAACCCTTCCTTTCTCCCCAAGGTTGTATCTCAAACCAATATTAACCAGTCTATAGATCTACCAGTCTTTTTCCCTAACTATTCCGACAGAGCTGAACAGAAACTGCATTTTTTGGATGTCCATCGTCAGCTCAGATACTATTTGCATAGAACTAAACAAATTAGAAAATCGGACCAATTGTTTGTCTCCTATGCAGAAAACAGGATGGGTCTTCCAGTTTCTAAAGTGACCTTATCCAGATGGTTGACTTCCACCATTTCCTATGTGTACTCTCTCAGAGGCAAACAACTATCTTCTAAGCCAAAAGCACACTCAACCAGGAGTCTATCCACTTCTGCAGCCTTTCAGGGTAGACTACCCATTGATACCATTTGTGCAGCAGCTACTTGGGCCACGCCTCATACCTTTGTCTCTCATTACAAGTTGGACTTGGCCTCCAGAGATAGGGCCAGTTTTGGTTCCACAGTTCTCAAGAGTCTGTTCCATTGAGCCACCCGGGATACAGGTGCTAGGGACGCGGTCCCATCCAGCAAGAATGAAGGCGAGATTGACAACTTAACATTTAGAAGTTATGTACCTACCATAACGTTCCATGTTAGTTGTCTTCTCTCGCCTTCTTTCTTGCGTCCCTCCCTCCTTCCCCCTGGCCTGGACAGATCTTGAAGAGTTCCTATTAGATTGTTTCCTCCTGAGCCTTTCTATGAGGACTTCCTTTAGGAACCTTTGTTCCTAATTATGTTAGGATAGTCTTTAGCAGGGTAGGTTAGCTACCAAACGAGATCTGAGGTAGTTCCGCCTTGCATCATGGGATATAGGGTTGCCTCGTGCTGGTAAAAGGAGTTCTCGAGCTAAAGCAAGTGCCGAGTCCCATCCAGCAAGAAAGAAGGCGAGAGAAGACAACTAACATGGAACGTTATGGTAGGTACATAACTTCTAATTTTTACCCATGCTTGGTAGAATGTTTGATAATCATCCCATATCCTAGTGCATGTCTAGGACAGTGGTGGTTCTTAGATTGTTTTTTGTTTCTAGTATCAGAATGTAACACTGTCTTAATTTACCCTTAATCCTTTTTAAATTTGTAGAGCTGCCTGTAATTTTGCAGGCAAGCATTGCAGACTTTCAGTAAAGTCCAGTGAAATGTCATTGTTGCACAAAGTAGAGTCACCAGTTACTAGGATGTTGTGGGGGTTACCAGGTTGCAGCATTTGTGTTACTGGCTTTTGAGTTGGGCTTGGTTCGTATGTTCTTCATCTAGACTGCTGTTGCAGTTGTTATAGGGATTTCTGCCTCTGGCAGAATCCAGTGTCTGACATGACTTTGAGTTGACCACTGTTTTCCCATGGCTTGACTGATGCCACCTCACTTATGTTGTTGTTAAATAACTGATATATGTTCCATCTGCCATTGTAATAATCAGCTCTTTCTTGCTGCAGAAGTGAGAAACAGAGTACAAAGGAATACCCCAGATACGATTACTTTAGATAGTAGAGGCTCTCTCTGTGATGCTCTCCCTGTGGGAGGAATACAGAATCCTTGTTTTAGTTTCAAGTAATTTTTTCAGTTAAGTGGATGAGTGTTCTTGTACTGAAACATTACATTAAATTCAACATGTAAAGCAAGTTACAGACAGTGGTAGGAGAGTCCAGCGGAGTTGATTGGAAAATCTGGGAGATGGAAAAACAAGGAGCCAGTCCCAAAGCTTAGAGGGTTAGTCCCTTATTTGAATATTCCTGAAAGACCCTTGAGGGTTTAGCAACTCAGCAGCCTGTGGAACTTCATTGTTAGTTAAAAGGTTTGTAGAGTGGTTTACAGTTTGATCATTGAAAATGCTTGCTTTTAAGAGGCTACCACCAGACTTTACTAGTCTGTTTTGCATCACATGTAATATGTGAGGCTATGTCTGCCTTTGTTGGACTCGTATTCCTTGTAGCAAATTATGAAAGCTTTATTACAGAACTTTTTCCAGTCTGTCTTGCCTTTATCAATACTTGTATCTCATGTAATATGAGTATGGTTGCCACCTTTTAAACAGGCCAAAGTGTGACATGGGGGTGTGGCCAGTATGATACTGGCCACACACTCTACCATAACTTTCCCATAGGCATGGTGAAGGAGATGCAGTTATGGGTACAACAGTCTGAAGTTATTACAGCATACTGAAATCTCTCAAACCATTTAAATCATGCAGCTTTAACAGTAAAAGTGAAGCATTGCTACAAAATCACACACATTACTCAGTTGTAACAGTAAGTAAAGGGGAAGAATCTAAATATGATATGGGTAGACTATAAAAAAGCATTTGACAGTATCCCACATTCATGGATAAAAAAGTGTTTAAAAATGTATAAGATACACCTTACACTGACTGATTACACTACAGCGACCATGAAATAGTGGCAAACTACTCTGTAGTTATGCCACAATAAAGGACAAATTATTAATCCAGGGATAAAGAGTCAAAGCGGATATTCTGGGGTGACTCTCTGTCACCACTGCTCTTTTGTCTTGTCCTTAATCCATTAAGCTGACTATTTAACAGATTAGGTCATTGCTACAGTCTGGCTCACAGAAAACAACAAAAACAACACCATTCATATCAAACAACAGACAAGTACATTTATTTAAAAAAGCAAAACCACTCTTAAATTCTACATATTACACTAACCATGACTATACTGGTAGAAATAAACCTATAGCACTAATTTATCCAGCACAGCGATGCAACAAAGAAGAGGTCCAACAGCAGCTCGGTCTTATTTGCACTATACTCAGAGCAGTACATTTTTTTAATTGAAGACAGCATTAAAAATAAAATACACACATTCCCATTTATAAAACCAAACTATCTTAAAATAGCCACGAGAACATGTACTTAGTAGAATACAAAATGCACTCCGTTTACCTATGAATATGTCCCCTCAAAAAATAAAATGTACACACACAGGTTTTCACTTTTAAAAGTAGTTCTAGCAAGTAATCACTAAGCAGGCACTATAAAAACTGCACAAAGCAGTATATCTTAACTTCTTGAAGGCGGCATTAAAAAACTGGCTGGCTGGCGTGGCTGGATGGATGGATGGCTGCTGGCGTGGCTGAATGATTGGGTGACTGGCTACTGAAGTATTTGGATGGATAGCTGCTGCAGTGGCTGGTTGGCAATTGGACTGGCTGGCTGCTGGAGTGGATGGATGGATGGCCGCTGGAGTGGATGGATGAATGGATGGATGGAGTGGCTAGCTAGTTGGCTGCTGGAGTGGCCAGCTGTGTGGATGGATGGATGACTGCTGGATTGGCTAGTTGGATGGATGGCTGCTGGAGTGGCTGGTTGGCTGTATGGCTGGTTAGCTTATTAGAAAAAAAGACAGATCTCAATTTTAGTTTCTTTAGCAGCTGTAGAAGTGCTTGTGACACCAGGGGAATACTGCCAGTCCAGCTATCTGGAATTTTGTAAATAATTATATGTCACTTGAAAATATTAATATGATTTATATAGAAATGTGACACTGCCAACACAGCTGTCTGGAATTTTGTAAGTAATCGTATGTCATATGCGAATAGTAATATGATTCATATGCTTGTCTTACAAATGTAAGTGAACTGTATGTTATGTACTGAGCTTCAACAAGGCCAATCTGCATATCAATGTTCTAGAGATGAGAACGGTACTTCTAGCATTGCAGTCCTTTCAAGACTCTCTCCCTTTAGGGACCATTGCAGTCCAGACTGACAACATGTCATTAGTACTGAGCTTTAAGAATGTAACCACAGTGTCCCTACTGGAAAAAAATAGAAATGTATATAAATTATATACCTGTGAAAATGTATCTGTTAATAGTAGAAGCTGGAACATGCAGAGTTAACTTGCAAACCCTCAAGAAAGCAAACCAAAAAATCCTGTGCCAAATGCCAAAGTCCTGCCAAAACACCAACAGCCAAGTCCAGTAAGTAAAATAAGTGAGGCAGAACACTGCTACGAAACTAAATTCTTTATTAAAAGACAGATATCCAAGGTTAGCGCTTTCGGGATAAAAACCCTTCTTCATACACAGTAAAAACTCATCAAACACTTTTTAAAACATCCTCCAACCAATAAACTTTTAGTAAATTACCCGCCTTTTTTGTAGTGCAGGTTTTAAAGGAACCATGTCATTAAGACCAGGGCCCCTATGAGCCAACAATTGTAAAATCCATCTTGATTCCAAGGATTCTGTAATCAATTTTATGTCACCACCTCTTTTATTCATTATCACATTGGTTATAGCCTTAAAGAGAAAAATATGGGTAGGGTTTAATTCAATGTGCCTATAAAGTGCATTGTGCTTGTCCTTGTTCCTGATGCTAGAAAGGTGCTGCAGTACCCTTACCTTGAGCATATTATTAGTATTTCCTACATAAAACCCTGTGCATTGTATGCACTCAGCTATGTAAACCAAATTTGTTGTCCTGCAAGTAGCTCTAGCCTTAAAACTGAAAGTTCGCCCATCATTTGGTTGAATAAAGATATTGTTCTTATTGATACATGGACAGGCTTTGCAGGTCCCACAGGGTACAGTACCTATGTTAACTTTAAAAGGTCTTTCTATAACATGTCCTCTCTCTTTACATAGTATGTCCTTGAGGTTCCTGTTACGCCTATATCCAAAAATGGGACGTGGACCAACAATCTCCCTCAATTTAGAATCATTCCTGAGGATGTTCCAGTTTTTGTATACAATTTCCCTAATATCACCTATATTACTGCTGTAGGTGAAATACACCTTCGGACATTCCATGTTGTCCTGGGGTATTTTGGAAACATTCATTTCATTTTGTGTGCATCTAAGCCAGGGCTTATATTTATCCACCCTTTTTGATTTACTATGTTTCATGGTCTGATCTACCAAATGTTCTTTATAACCTCTATCCAAAAAACAGCATTTCATGCTTTCCATTTCTTTTTCAAATTGTGTATCATTGACACATATCCTCGAAGCCCTGCATGTCTGTCCACGAATGATGTTCGGAAACATATATCGAGGATGCATGCTATCAAAGCTGAGCATACTATTCCTCCAGCATTCCTTCCTATAGATGCTGGAGACCAAACCCTCATCAGTCCTGGTAATGTTGACATCTAAAAAATCCATTTGGAAATCAGAATACTTCAAAGTAAATCTGAGAAAGGTGGTTGTGGAGTGTAAATATTCCACAAAACTTAACAAGGAAGAAACATCGCCCTTCCAAAAAACAAACACATCATCAACAAAACGCATGTAAGCCCCTACATGCTGCATCCAATATGGGTTATGAAAGATCGTGTCCCTTTCCCAAAAATAAAGAACCAAATTTGCATAGGTATTAGCACAGGGAGTGCTCATGGCCACCTCCTGTGCTTGCCTATATATCTGTTGGGCTCCTATAAAAATGTTGTTTTCTAAAACCAATGTCAACATCTTTTTAACCAAAGAAATTTTTGCAGGTTGCTCCCCCAACTCAAGTAAAACTTCACCCACAGCATGTGTGCCATAGTCATTGCTGATCACCGTGAATAGATTTTGAACATCTAATGTAGCAAGTAACAGAATACCCTCAGGCAAGTGTTGGTTAAATTCACTTACTACTTTCAAAAAACTCGCTGTATCCTTTAAAATATTAGGTATTCTATTGACAAAAGGATTGAGGGTATGTTCAAGCCAGATAGAAACATTTTCTGTGACCCATCCCCTGCCAGACACTATCGGGCGTAGGGGAGGGTCAGACAATGATTTATGAATCTTTGGTAAAGCTTTAAACATTGGAGTTACAGGTTTATCTATAAGCAAGAATTTTAACAAATCCTCATTGATTTTCATTTCAAAACACAGCTGCTTTAAATTAGCATGTACATGATCTATCACTCTCTTTACTGTTGCAGGATTAATAGGTATATAAGTCATTCTATCGGAAAGCAATTGTTCCATCTTAGTATGATATGCAGCCGTATCTAACACCACTACTCCCCCTCCTTTGTCTGCATTTTTTATAACCAGATTCTGGTTATTACTCAAATCTTTTAAAGCTTTCTGTTGTAGAGGTGATAAATTATAAAATCTACTAATTTCTTTTTTCTTAAAATATTCTTGCAGATCATTTTCACAACTACTAATGAAGAGACTCATAGCTGGAGAAAAAGGAGGTGTATAGCAGCTGGGCCTTTTCAGACCCCCTCTATTAACATTTGTATTTCCAAATATACATTTAAGGGCTAAGCCCCATGCAGTACATCATTAAATCAAAAACTACATCCTGAAAAACACTATTTTGTCCAGGTACAAATGTCAATCCTTTCTCAAGAATATACAACTCTTCTTTAGTTAAAACATGTGATGAAAGATTATATACGATACCAGAAGTATCAGAAATAGTCAGTCCATGGTTCTCCTCTTCTTGGAGGCATCCCTTCCCTCGCTCAATGATCTCTTCCAAGCACCTCGTTTCTTGACAGGTGCTGGAAGAAGTCCCAAAAAACGCTGGGGCTCCCGTGTTGTTTTAGGTCGTGCTCCCTGTTCCACAACTCCTACATCACAAGTGGCAAGTTCTAAGGGAGAAGTGATGTCTTCCGATAATGCTATATCGTCCATAACCAGAGGAGCAGGGCAAGCCGTCCGCTCAGCCTGTCCTGACTCCATCGTTGTCATGGAACCTAGACTGTTAGTATTAGCCTCCATTGAATCTTTATGCCCAGTAACAATCATGCCTTGAGATAGTTCATTAACTATATTTACTGCTACCTCCGTTGGTTCCTCCATATGCCGCCTCGATGTACTGGCTTCCTGTTGACGTCGACCCGTTCTCTTAGTAGCAGCAGCGTCACTTCCTAGTTGGGATGGCCCCTTGTACCTGGGCCATACAAAGATGTTACCCTTTGAGAAATCCTCAAAGTCCCTCCGTAACTTGTTAATCTTCTGCAAACGCAGTTTATCATTGCTGTCCGCTAGCGTTTGATAAAGCTGTGTCAAACACGTTAGATGGATGGGCTCACAAAATTCTTGCTCCAGCTTACAACGCAAACCATCAACCTCTTTTTCTAATTTAGAAACTTCTGGTGCAAAAAATGTGTTAAGAATGTCCATGTATTTAAAGCTGGTAAGTATATTAAGTGACTGCCATTGTGCAAGCAGTTCCGGATAGCGATCTCCTTGTGCAGGCATGCACAATATTCTCATGCCTCTGGGTACAATTCCGTACTGTTTGCAGGCTTCATACATAGCTGAGTGCATACAATGCACAGGGTTTTATGTAGGAAAGACTAATAATATGCTCAAGGTAAGGGTACTGCAGCACCTTTCTAGCATCAGGAACAAGGACAAGCAGAATGCACTTTATAGGCACATTGAATTAAACCCTACCCATACTTTTCTCTTTAAGGCTATAACCAATGTGATAATGAATAAAAGAGGTGGTGACATAAAATTGATTACAGAATCCTTGGAATCAAGATGGATTTTACAATTGTTGGCTCATAGGAGCCCTGGTCTTAATGACATGGTTCCTTTAAAACCTGCACTACAAAAAAGGTGGGTAATTTACTAACAGTTTATTGGTTGGAAGATGTTTTAAAAAGTGTTTGATGAGTTTTTACTGTGTCTGAAGAAGGGTTTTTATCCCGAAAGCGCTAACCTTGGATATCTGTCTTTTAATAAAGAATTTAGTTTCGTAGCAGTGTTCTGCCTCACTTATTTTACTTACTAAACCCTCAAGAAAATAAGTTGGACATAAAGTGTTTTATGATTGTGTTATCTCAGTTTCAGTGCAGCAAGCAGACACTTTGTCTAGAGCTAGAGGTTTTCCTATTGTCTTGACAGAGAAATAATTACTAGGTTTCAAATGTAAAAGTATTTAATTGTTTTACGACTTCCAGTATTGAGCAAACATCTGAGAGAGATATTTTCCAAAAAACACAGTTAAGGTCACAACTCGGGGAAATGGATTGATGAATAAAACACAAATAAGAAAAGTATTCCACAACAACATCCAACGATCTAACCAATAGACAGGGAAGCCATGACAAAAAATAAGCTGGCTGTTTGCTTTTTATTTGAGAAGTGTTTTCGTGGTGACTGAGCACCACTTCATCAGACCTTTATTTACAGCCATTAAAACACATCTCTCATATATCAGTTGCACTTAAGTCCACCACCTATCAAAACATTCATCTCATTAAATATTTAAATATTTAGATATTTAAAAATAGTCAGCTTACACCAAACCACTAATCAGTCATAAATACCATATTCAAAATTACCATACATAAAGCACATAGATACATCTACTGACTTTATGGAATGCTAAAATCAGCAAAATAAATGTATACAAAACTAGTCAAACTTTAAAACATGTATAAAACTAACCATTCCTTAAATGTAACTACTTACAAATTACTCTATTTTTAAATGGGCTTACCCTTGGCTACTGCTTAATCATGCATGCCCATCAGATGGTTACTGTATATGAAAAAATAAATAAAAAATATATATCTGTCTATATTACATTTATAAATAATTATATAAATAACTAGTTTAGCAATACATATTTATAAAAATGAATCAAACTCAAAAATATATAAATGATTCCTTAATACAACTACTTACAAAGTGCTCTGTCCTTTAAATAGGCTTGATAGGAATTCTATCATTTAACCCTTTGCCCCTGTCTGCCCTCAACCCAATGATCCAACTAGCTTCAGAAGTTTCTGTCCGATTTATTACATCACCCCCTCTTTCGTTGTCCCTGACTTTCTCAATCACTAGAAACCTGAATGTATGTGAAAGGCCTTCAACAAAAATATGCTTCGCCAATGCATTTGTTAGAACTGCATTCCTAATATTTAAAAGATTATGTGAATTTGTTCTCTCTCACCTTTCATTCTTACTGATGGTTTCGGAGCTGATCATCTGCTCCGACTCGGCCTAATGCAAGAGCTCGAGGTCTTCAACCAGCTCAAGGCCTACTCCCTATCCGATGATGCACTGGTGCTTCCCTCAGATCTTGTTTGCTGCTGCAACAGATAGGGAGCGATTCACCAGCTCGAGCCAGTGAATTTGAATTTTTTCAAATATTTATCTTGTATATATTATATTATATTAGGGTTTTCGTAAATTTTTTGTTATAATTCACGTTATCGCTAGTACCTATATATTCTTTAACTATCCTTCTCTATTTCCTTGTGGCCGTTTTTCCATTTACGCCTTGTAAACCTCCCTATTCCCTTAGCTATTTAGTGTAATAACCTTGTGTGAGAATATATATATATATATATATATATATATATATATATATATATTGCTAAAGTGTGTGACAGTTTAAAAATATGTAGAAATAATTATTTGTTTAGTTAGCTTGTTTGACTTAGCTGTGTAGTTTGTTACGGATTTATCCAAGTGTGAAAATAATATATATCTTTTTTCTTAGAAGTTAGTTTTTGTATAGTTAGATATACAAGTTTATTGGTTCATTAGCCTGTTTGAATTAGAAGGCTAATTTTCCTTTGGCTGAAGCTCGTTGTTGCTTTGAGAGTTTTCTGTCTGTGGGTATATAGGAGAGTGTGTTGCATTAAAATGTCTCAGGACAAGGATAAAGAGGCTAAACAATCCAAGTCAAGGATTTAAGAAATATCCCAAATGTGGACAGAAAATGTCCTTTATAGATGGGCACACGGAATGTGTGTATTGTTTGGGTGAGTTGCACCTTCAGGAGACTTGTTCCATCTGCCACTTATTTAGTTCACGTGTTTTGCATGAGAGAAGGAACAAATTAGTGGTTAGAGGTTTAATAAAGTCCTCCTTTCAAGAAAAATTGGATGAATGTCAGTCCAGTCATTCCAAATCCTCAAAGTCTTCTACTACTGGGTCTTCAGAGCCAGCAAAATCTCCCAGTACATCTAAGTATGACAATTAACAATCTGCTTTCAAACTGGAACCTTAGCTTGAGAGACAGCCTTACAGAACTATCTGCAAATATATAGAGCTGAGTATATTTTTGTGTATTATTCTGTATTATAGAGCTAAATTGTTTGCTTAGATATCTGTTGTCATACTGCTCTGCAAATATATAGAGATCAGTATATATTTTTTGGCTTTATAATTTGCACATTCCTCACATCTGTGTTGAAACTGTTTTTCCCACCACCCCCCCTCCCTGTTCTTGGTTGTATTTTAAATTTGGTGGCATTTGCAGTGCCCGCCCCACTGTAGATTTGATCTAAGACACTCCCCCAGGCCCATCTCTTTACCGCATTCTACCTAATAAACCCTTTCTGCACTTGTTTTTAGTCCTTTTTAATTTAATTACATTTTTTCAAACTGTGTGTGGACTAATAATGCTACATATTCAAGTGTGCCAGCTTGCACTGCATGAGAATTGTATTTACTACTGCTTTTGCTACTTTTCTGGGAAAAAAAAAATTCATCTGCTTTTACTGTACTTGTGTTTCTTCCTACTTTATTTTGCTTTTGCATCATCTTAAAAGTACTCAATTGTATTTATTACTGCTTGGTGTAATCCATTCTAAGCCTTTTAGTTTAAACACTTGGGCTTCAGACCAGTTGTTTTACATTAAGAGGGTTTGCGGTCTGCACTGTAGTGGCAGAACAGGTAGCTTACATCCTTCTAAGTTGGGAACTGCTGATTGAGGGCTCATTGTCTGTTATTCTAAAAGTGTATTAATTCTGGTTTAAGCACTTGGGCTTTCAGGCCAGTTATTTTACATTAAGAGGGTTCGTGGTCTGCACTCTTGTGGGAGGAGAGGCTGGACTCTGCCCCTCTGAGCTGGGAATTTCTGGTTAAAGGCTTATAGTGCAAGCATATCTGAACTGCTTCTTACTGAAATTGGTACACCTTGTTTGCTGTAGCATAGACTAGATCCAGGCCTGCTGAATCTAGCTTTGTTTGTATAACTTGAGCACTAATCCAGGCATTCTTTAACATATTCAGTTGTATTTATTACTGCTTGGTAGTAACTTGATTAACGTGTTGCTATCATTCTAAGTCTTTTGGATTAAGCACTTGGGCTTCAGACCAGTTGTTTTACATTAGGAAGGTTTGTGGCATGCACTGTGGTGGCAGGACAGGTAGCTTTCATCCTTCTAAGTTGGGAACTGCTGACTGAGAGCTCAGTGTCTAATATTCTTAAAGTGTATTAGTTCTGGTTTAAGCACTTGGGCTTCAGGCCAGTTATTTTACATTAAGAAGGTTCGTGGTCTGCACTCTTGTGGGAGGAGAGGCAGGACTCTGCCCTTCTGAGCTGGGAATGTCTGGTTAAAGGTTTGTAGTGCCTGCATATTTGAACTGTTTCTTACTGAAATTTGGTACACCTTGTTTGCTGTAGCATAGACTAGATCCAGGCCTGCTGAATCTAGCTTTGTTTGTATGCTTGTTATTTCCCTGGAACGCTACTTCCACCTAAAACGTGGCTTCTCAGCACTTCTGTGGATCCCTAGTGATATCTGCATTGCTTACTGTACTTATTTCCTGGTTTCACTTGAAAGAAATTTACTGTTTGTCGTTTTTGCATTTAAGTTACCTGTAACACATTGCACTTAAGTTACCTGGCACTTGCTCACTAAAGCAATTATATAAGTCAGCACTAAAAATTAAAAGCACTACACCCTCACAAACTCCCCTTGAGTACCTTGTTCCCCATTGGCCCTTGTTTTCAATTATAAAGGAATTCCCAATATTATTCTAGCACGTCCAAAGGTCAGTTGTCAATCTCCTCTCCGGTCCAGCTGGTGAATCTGGGAATCTTGAGGCAATGTTATAACTGCCTCATGTACACAGACAACCCTCTCCTCCTCCCAGCAAATTCCAACACGTGAGATATGCAACCATATAGCCAAATTGGAGGCTAAGCTCTCTCAACTCAGTACTGGCATAACCAGTCAGGAGGAGAAGGACACCACACTCACTACAATTCCAGTCTCACATAGACCTACCACGACAGCAAACCAAACACATAATCACACAAAAACATACTCGGAGGCTCTAAATAAAGATCTGCCTAAGCAGCAGAGACCTCCAAAGCAGACACCCAAGCAACCGCTACCCCAAAACAAAACACGTGCAACACATATCTCACAAAGCCAGTGTGCCGAACAGTCACAGCCCTTAAGGCTAAACAATACACCTGATACACTTGTAATAGGTGACTCTATAGTCAGGCACACTGACGTCCCGCTCACCAGGCTGAACAAGGAGAAGGTCACGGTGAGCAGCCTGTCGGGCGCTAGGATACGCCACATAACACAAGCACTCAGGTCACTCCAAGGCAAGTACAAATATGACTCAGTCATTTTCCATGCTGGTGTGAATGACCTGAGACGTACCTCCCTGGACTACATGAAAAGAGACATAGAGGAGCTCTCTGAGCATGTAGCCCAGGCCAGTATGACCCTGACCTTGAGTAGCATCTTACCCTCACCAAGAATGATGCCACAATATGAAGACAAGATGATCAATTTCAACAATTGGCTTAAGTATTGGTGTCATTCAAAGGGGATCCAATGCCTGTCAGCCTGGGATGATATGCTCGACAAGCCACGATGCTTTGCTAGGGACGGCTTGCACCTGTCACCCCTGGGCTTTCGGATATTGGCAAAGGCTCTTGCTACCCACATAGTGCCTTTTTTAGGCAAGGCTCAAAAGACAAACCCACCTCCATAGGTATCACAAGGGATAAGAAACTAAGAGTAATGCTACTCAATGCCTGAAGTCTAAACCTCAAGATGCACACACTCGAAACTCTCCTTAGCATGGAGAACATCGATATCTGTGCAGTAACAGAAACCTGGTTCAGGGCTCCCGAGAGCACCCCAGCACTACCAGGTTATACCTCATACCATGCTTTTCGGCCCCAAATCTTGGACCGAACTGCAAAAGGAGGGGGAGTATCGATATTCATCAAAGATACCCACACCTCCAGGTTGGTGGCAAAGCACGAAGCATCAGAGACTATCCATGTGCAATTAACAGTGGGTAAAACTGCCTTCCAGTTTATAGCCTGCTACAGACCACCCTCCCAAACCCAGGAACCCCACCCGGCCTTCCTGAGAACACTGGAAAATATGAAGATCTCTCCAAACACCTTTATATTGGGCGACTTCAACTTCCCAGACATAGACTTGGAGCATTACTCTAGCTCCAATACCCTAGCCCAAAGGTTCCTAGAATTCATAAACTCAAATGCTATGGAACAACTTGTTACCACTCCCACAATAGGGGAAAACATACTGGACCTGATCATCACCAACATGGGGACTCTGTGCTCCATACCAGAAGTGTATCCCTCACTGGTAAGATCAGACCATAAACTAATCTCACTGGATATTCACATCCCGACCCCACCCCTTGCCCAGAAAACCACAGTGAAAAACTTCTCTAAAGCAAATTTCACACTCCTCAAAACCGAGGTGGAATCCTTCAAAGCCCCGGCCTGTGGAAAATACGCCCAGACCGCAGAATCCTTTATAAATGCATTCTATGAACACCTTCAGGAATGCATGGATCATGCAATCCCAAATAAAACCAAGACACAATCCTCCAAAGACAGGCGTCCTGTCTGGTGGACCCCAGCCATAAACAAACTATACAATAGAAGGAGGAAGCTACTACATGATAGAGCAAAATCCCAAAAAGGGAAGGCATCTCTCATCAGTATTAGCAAAAAACTAAGGGCACTCATAAAATCGTCTAAGGCCAGCTTCGAGAGAAAAATTGCACAGGACACTAAGGATAATCACAAGGCTTTCTTTAGTTATGTTAGGAACCTGGGTGGGAATTCGCAGATATGCTCAGAATTAGTCCAAAATGACAAAAAATACACCGAACCCACAGACATTGCCAACATCCTAGCTGACAGGTTCAGCACAAACTTCTCCCCCCCCCTCCCCACCAAAAGGGCAAATATCTATCCCAGCAGAGTGCTGCCCCCCTGACATCTCAGATGCTCAGGTAAGAGCTGCCCTCTCCAAAGCAAAAAACACAGCATCAATGGGACCAGACGGTGCCCTGGCTGCCCTACATGAACTCCAAGAAGAGCTAAACCCAAACATAAAACTACTGTTCAATCTCAGCCTTACTATAGGATATGTACCCAAAGAGTGGTGTACAGCAACAGTGGTCCCTCTCCACAAAGGTGGTGCCTCAACGGACCCTGGAAACTATCGCCCCATAAGCCTGACTAGCTTGGTCTGCAAAGCTATGGAAAGGATCATCATGGACCTCATAAATAAAGATATTGGGGACCTACAGACACTGGATCCTACCCAGTTCGGCTTTGTTAAGGGCAGATCTTGCCTGTTAAACTTGGTCAACTTCTTTGAAACAGTCACCAAGGCCATTGACGAAGGAAAGGTGGTCCACACAGCCTACCTGGACCTCGCAAAAGCCTTCGATACAATACCCCACTCGGGCATTATAGATAAGCTCACCAGCTTAAATATAAACCCCTATGTCACTAGATGGGTTGCAAACTGGCTCAAGGACAGAACCCACATGGTTAGAATTGCTGGAGCCATGTCAGACTCCAAACCAGTTACAAGTGGCGTCCCACAAGGCTCAGTCCTGGGACCTCTCTTGTTCGGTATATATTTCTCGGAGGTACAGGCCAACACGGAAGGACTGTGGCTGACCAAGTTCACAGATGACTGCAAACTGGGCACCATAATCGACTCTCCAGCCGACACAAGCATCCTCCAAAAGGGCCTCATAGAAACAGACAACCGGTGCCAGAGCCATGGCCTCAAGCTAAACGCCAAAAGTGTACAGTCATCCCTTTGGCAAAAACAAAGTGCCCACAAATTACCACATAGGTGGTAATCCATTAAGTACAGAAGAAGTAATTAGGGACCTGGGAACCCAAGTTGATAGCAATCTCTCATTTGACAACCACGTGGCCAAAGTGGTTAGAAAACATTTTATATAGCCCACCTAATCATGAAGGGATTCACATCTAGATTAGGGGAGGTCATCGTGCCTCTTTACTCATCCCTCATCAGGCCCATAATCGAGTACAATGCCCCTTTTGGGATGTACCTTACCAAACACCTGCAGCAACAGGAAAGACCCCAAAAGTACCTCACCAAGAGGATCAAAGGGCTCAAACAGATGCCATATGCTGCCCGGTTAAAGAAACTCCAGCTCTACTCAGTAGCATACCACCTGCTCAGAGGCGACCTGTGCCTGACGTATAAAGCCATGTCCAACCCGGAATTAAGGAACATGCTGCACCTCAAAAAATCCAAATCCCATCAAGCTTACATGCTCGAGAGACTTGAACCTCAGCACTGAAATAAATAGGACATGCTGGAGGGACAGATTCATAACCCAGAGGCTCCCTTCACTCTGGAATAAAATCCCAGTCCAGGTTCGGCACTGTCCCTCATTGACTCTCTTCAAGAGGAATCTTGATGAGTGGATGGGAGATCGTAGGTTTACCCCGGGTATCACTTCTGTGTCACTGTTAGACAGAGGCACAGTATACTAACCTCGAAAAAGGGCATAGCAAAATTAATTTAAAATGGGTGACGAAAGCCAAACATACTCTGGCTAGGCTTATAAATGCCCTAGGGCAGATAGCCTAGTATGAACCTATGAACCTAAACAACTTTGTCGCCACTGACCTCTGAGCCAACAGTTGTCATTGTAAGGAGCCAGTCCCTAGTATTGGAACCGGTAACTCCAACATTGAAATCACCAATACTATCCATAGCTTCATCGGCCCCATCTTCTCAGTCCTCAAGGAGCTTGTCTAACACGGATGTGGATCATGTGGTGCAGAAGATACTTCAGACACTGGCATTAGCCAAACTCTTGTCGGCTGCGACCCCTCGAGCCTCGGAAACAACTAAACCCCCCCCACTACTTCTGTTCCTCCTCCGATCCGACGAGGTTTTGGAGCCAGATTGCACGGAGCTGATGATAGTGGAGCCATCGGTACCAATGTCTGCTCCAGGACTTTCGGATCCGATATCTCGAACTACTTCGGTGGCAACCAAAGAGTCTAGGAGCCGGCACTCGCTGGGTCCGGTGAGGATAAGTCGAACTGATAGTTTGGGTCCAACTTTATCTCTCGGGGCTTGGGCGCAGGTGAGTTCGGCTTCTACCTCTGACTCGGAGCCCACGCTTTCTTCATATCAGGACCGTGGTGCCTTCGATGCCATGAGAGTTTTGTCCCCATGGACTGCTGCTTCCTCAGGTCCAGCAACTTCCTCCCCTGAAGCACCGGCGTCTACTTCTACATCACAGATTCCACAGAAGCATAGAAATCCAGAGCCTCAGGAAGCCCCATTGGACGAGCCCTGCACTTCCGAGACCTCACCAAGTTCCCACTGAGGAGGTACCCAGGAAGAGGTTATGCAAGAGGAAGTATCTGGACTCCCCTCAGGAATCTGTCACTTCAGACACTGATTTAGATGAGTCAGAAGGGTCCCCATGGCCACCCTCTGAAGATATATCTTTCATGGATATCTTGGAGATCATTAAACAGAGGGGTGGCTGACAGCCCATCAACCCTACTGATGATGAATCAGTTTACCTGAAGGCTTTCGGGCTCAGCAGTCCGCCACTTGGGTGACTCCGCCTTTCGATGAACTTATGGACCTAGTTTGTCGAAAGGAGTGGGAGTCTCCAAATACAGTAGAACCTGTCCCTAGGAGGTCCATCAAGTTTATTACTTCACCACAGGACACGGCATTTCTTACTAAAGGAGTCCCTATTGATGCCATGGTGGTGGCAGCGGCCACCAAGGAGTTATCCAAAACTTCGACATCATCCATCCCCTGAATAAAGATTCTGGGGTCATGGACACATATGGGAAGCGCGTGTTTACTTCAGCGATGATTGCCATTAGGTCACTGAGTTATCTTGTGCACTTCACTAGGTTACTAAGAGATCTCATTAAAGAGCTAGGAGATGCTCTTCAGGGTTCAGTAACTGCGGGGGTCTCAGACAAAGTATCCTCCTAGCTCTCTACCTTTAATTCCATAGTAAACTCATCCATGCATCTGGTTTCTTACGCAGCTGATGGAGCGAGTAGAGCAGCGGCTTCACGAATTGCTCTTAGGACACATTCCTGGATGCGCTTATGTCCTTTTGCGGAGCCCTTTAAGTCATCCTTTATCAACATCCCCTTTCAATGGCTCGTCCCTTTTTGGACCCAAAGTGAAAGAAATGCTTACCAGGAGTGAACAAGATGGAAAGACTCTATCTGACATCAGAGTTTGTTTTTCCACACTTACCAGACCTTACCTTACCCCAGGGGTCAGAAAGGAGGAAAGATGTGGTTCCGTAAAAACTCAAGGAGCCTTTCAGGACACTCATGGTGAACCCCCCTCCAAGAAGCAAGAGGAGGGGGCAATAATGGAAGATGCCGTCCACGTGGCAGATGGGGTCGGCAGAACCAGGGTGACTGAGATCAGTTCTTTGGGAAGCCCTATCAGCGCTCCTGAGAGGAGGCCCCCCTGTCCACCTCTGGAGGCAGTCAGGGGATGCTTATCTTTGTACCCAGACCCCTGGCTAAAAATTTCAAAAGACAGCTAGGTACAAAGCATCATTTCCAGAGGTTACTCTCTTCCCTTTCTTACCAACCCCCCCCCCCCCTTGTAAACAGACTCCTGGACGTCCCACCCAGTCACAGGGATCAAGCAACCATAGAATTCCAAAGGTTGCTAGAAAAAAGAATCATCCAACCGGTCCCCGCAGACCAGATAGCATCCGGAACTTACTCAAGGTTCTTTTTAATTCCAAAGAAAACAGGGGACTGGAGACCTATTTTGGATCTCAGCAGACTGAACAAATCTGTAAAAAAAGACAAAAGTTCCAGATGGTCACGCTGCAGTCGATATTCCCTTTTCTAGGTAAAGACAATTGGATGTGCTCGATCGATCTCCAGGATGCATACTACCATATAAAAATGGCCAGACCATCCAGAGATCACCTGCGCTTTTGGCTGGAAGCCAGTCACTAACAATTTTGAGCGCTGCCCTTTGGTCTCACTACAGCCCCCCAGAGTGTTCACCAAATGTATGGCAGTAGTCACGGCTCACCTGAGATGCCTAGGATTCCAGGTGTTTCCATATCTAGACAACTGGCTCCTAACCGCCACCACTAGGCAACAACTCATACAAGCAAGGGACATGACCATGAATCTTTGCTGTCAGCTGAGGATTACCATAAATTTAGAAACGTCTGCCTTATCGTCATCACAGTATACCGTATTTATAGGAGCAGACTTGGATACCACCACAGTGTCCATAAAACTTCCACCAGAAAGGGTCTGTGCTCTTCATCAGCAAGTTCTAACCCTTCTTTCAAGAAGAAAAGCCCTGGCATCTTTGGTTCTCAAAATATTGGGTACAGTGGCAGCAGCAATCGTTGCAATTCCACTGAGTCGAATGCACATGCGCATACTTCAATGGCTCCTTTTCACACAGTGGTCTCTTCAAAATCTACCAATGTCTCATCAGATTATAATCACGGAGACCTGCAAAAAGGACCTACAGTGGTGGCTAACGTCGCATTCGGTAACGATAGGCCGGCCTTTTGTTCTACCAACCCCGATTGCCACAGTGACCATGGACCTTCCCTGATAGGGGAGCATTATCAGGGAAGGACAGCCCAAGGCACATTGACACAACACGAGGCCAGTCAGCATATCAATGTCCTAGAGATGAGAACGGTACTTCTAGCGTTGCAGTCCTTTCAAGACTCTCTCCCTTTAGGGACCATTGCAATCCAGACTGACAACGTGTCATTTGTCTGGTACATCAACAAACAAGGAGGGACCATATCTTACCCTCTGTGTCGAGAGGCCCTGAGAATATGGCAGTGGGCAACCTCTCCCCAGCGCTTTCTGATAGCAATGCACATCCCGGGGAGGTCCAGCTTGCTAGCAAACAAACTGAGCAGGGCAATTCTATTGCTTCATGAGTGGTCCCCGAAGAAAGAAGTAGCGGAAAGGATGTTCCGCAAATGGGGTCAGCCTTGCTGCGATCTCTTTGCCATCCCCACAAACATGAAATGCAGCAGCTACTTTGCCCTAATCCCCCACCCGGGGGATGCCTCAAGGGATGCGCTTGTACATGATTGGCCCCCGGGCCTCGTTTAAGCATTCTCTCCCTTTCCTCTGATACCCAAAGTTTTACAGAAAGCCAGTGTTCTGGGATTGACCATAATTCTCATAGCCCCCTACTGGCCTTGTCAGATTTGGTTTCCATTCGTACAGCCTCATCTATTGGAAGAAGCTTGGATGCAGTTCCAGATCTCCTGATTCACTCATCGGGGGCTCTTCATCCACCTCTTCAGTCCCACAAATTGACAGCTTGGCTGCTCTAATTCCAAATATAGCCAGGTTTCAGAATCTTTCGTCTGCACCTCAGCATATACTGATAACCTCCCACAAGTCGTCTACTAGAAAGTTATATCTTAGCAAATGGAAAAGATTCTCAATATGGGCATTGAAAAACCACATTGATCCCTATTTAGCTCCTATTTTATGTTTTGGAATTTTTGACAACTATTCAATGAGGGAGCAGCTGCCGCAGCCATTTGAGTCCGGTTAGCTGCAAAATCCAACTTCCACCTTGGTAATCAAGGGGTCTAATATTATGTCACACAGACTTTCCAAAGCATTTCTCAAAGGCACATTGCATTTGAGACCACCCATTAAATCTATGATTACCCCATGAAATTTAAATTTTGTTCTATCTCAAATCATCTTACCACCTTTGGAACCTGCCTCTTCATGTGACCTGAAGTATGTGACATGGAAAACCATATTTCTAGTGGCCATTACTTCTGCTCAAAGGGTTTCAGAGTTGCAGGCCTTGTCCAGTAAACCCCCATGTATGATTTTTCATAATATAGTTTCTCTTCGGACAAATCCCTCATTTTTACTGAAAGTGTGTTCAGAGTCTATAGAGTTGCCTGCTTTCTTCCCTAAGTATGACAATAAGATGGAGTATATGATGCACAAGGTTGATGTTCATAGACAACTTCGATTCTATTTTGACAGGACCAAAGATTTCAGGAAAACAAAACAGCTCTTTGTTTCTTTCTCAGAGTCCAAGAAAGGTGCATCTGTGGTGAAAACCACTTAATCGAAATGATTATCAGATTGTATTTCTTTCGCTTACAGTTCAGTTAAATACACCATTACATCAAAAGATAAAGGACCATTCTGCTAAAGCTGTCTCCACCTCGTCAGCTTTTACTGCCAAACTACGGATAGATACTATTTGTGCAGCAGCTACTTGGTCAAGGCCTCATACTTTCATCACTCATTACAAAGTAGATAGGGCCTCCAGGAACAGGGCTTCCTTTGGTTCCACTGTCCTGAAGAGTATACTCCCATGAGCCACCCGAGAAAGATGGTGCTTGGGACATTAACCCATCAGTAAGAATGAAAGGCGAGATAAAACAACGTCACATAAAGAAGTTATGTACTCACCATAACATTCCATGCGAGTTGTTCATCTCACCTTCATTCTTACATCCCACCCTCCACAACCCATCTAAGCTTCTTGGCGACAGAGTATTCACCTAAGTCATGGTTGTATTGACCTTTATCTAGTTTTTCTGTGATGTTCATCGTGTTTCACTGTTGCAGTCATTACTCTTGGGTTATCCTGCTGGCAGGCTACCCACAGTCGGCCTGAATTCCAAAGTCGTGGTCCGGCGTCGGTTGCTGTCGCCTCTTCCCTGACATCAGTGTGCCAGGGGTATAAAAGATGCACCCGATGCCATTTTCTTCAGTCTTTCTTGCCGCGCGGTGCCTGAAGCAAAAGCAGTTCGCAAGTGCCGGTCGGCCGACTCCTGAGATTTTCGTGTTCGAATTTCAGATCCAAAGTCTTCATTTAAAGCTAAGTAACCCGTTGGGGAAACTTTTTTCTTGCTCCAGACCGATGTCAGAAAAAGTTAATAATTGCATTTCTTGTGGGAAGCAAATACCTCATAAGGACTTCCATTCTTATTGTATTCCCTGCTTAGGCCCTGATCACGATGTTGCTAATTGCAGGTTTTGTGCTAGATTTAACCAACGCACTATTAAGCGTCGGTACGATTTTGCTTTTCATTACTTTGGCCGAAGATTTAATTACACGATGTCGTCGGACAGCCATCCGAGTATGGCAATTCACAAGAAACGCAAGGAAAAGGACAGGCATCCGAGGTCCAAAACTGACGACAAGGCTTCTTCTAAGCCAGTCGCCGGTTCTCAGTGAGGCGCTATCGCAGCCCCTGACGCCCGCTACCTCAGAGCCGCAGGCCACTTCTGACTCCCACGTGGAGCCAACTAGGCCGCTGGAAACTCAAGGTATTGGACACTCGGAAAATATTCCCTCAGATGGGTCCAGAGCCACTGAGCAGGCATCGGCTTCTGAGGGTGTTTTCAGGTCTACACAGTTGTATGTAAAACCGACTTCAGCTTCAAAGGCAAAGACTAAAGCGCCACTAAAGACAAAGAAACAAGTGCAGCAATCCCATGGACAGGCCTCCATGCCTAAAAAACAGATGCTCAAAATGGCCGAAGACCTAATTACTTTGATCAGGGGTTCTCATCCCCCTCCTGATAAGAGGCCTAGGCAAGAGACATAATATGAATCTTCAGATCAGGTTTCCATTTCTTCTTGACTCCTCTTCTGAACAGGAAAACTCTCTTCCTCCCTATGAGGATTCTGATGCTGAAGAATCTATCCCTTCAGCCTCTCCTCCTGAGGATTATTCTTTTGGGGAAACCCTGCATACCATGAAGGGAGCACTTTCACTGGGAGAGCCAAGATTACTCAGAATCTAAGAAAAGGCTCAGAGACTTTCTTTTACTACCTCAGCACATGCCTCTTGCTATTCCCCCTGTTTTAGACATTATAGATGTATTTTCAGAGTCCGGCCTGTCTCCTGACTCTTTACCCCCTGCACCTGTTAAGCCAGAGAGATACTACAGGGTTCCGGATTCACATAAATTTCTTTATAAAAACCCTGCTGCTGACCCAGAAACTATATCTCAGGGTCCCAAAGGGGTCAAGGCTTCCACTGCAAAAAACCCTATCCCCTCTGATAGGGAGTCAAGGGCACTGGACACATGGGGGAAAAAGGTTTACACTTCTGCTACTTTGGCTGTAAGGGCTTTAAATTGTCAGTTTCATATGCTTAAATATCAGCAATACTTAATGTCACTGCTAAAGCAGAAAATGTTGACAAATTCTGAATGTGTAGAAAACAAGGAAATGCAGGATTTATTGCATGCAGCTGAACAAGTGGGAAAGCATACTTTGCAATGTGGTTTTGATTCTCTGGAGGCCTCTTGCAGGGCCGCTGTTACAGGTTCTGTCATTAGGAGGCATGCTTGGTTAAAGGAACAGAATCTGCCTGATCATGTTAAAGCAAAATTATTGGATGCTCCATTACAGCACAATACTTTGTTTGGTGTTAAAGCAGAAGAGGTGTTGAAGAAAATGGAGGACAAAGCAAAATCTGTGCAGTTAAGGATTTCTTACAGTTGCAGCCACCCAGATTTAGCAGGAATTGGCCTACAAAGAATTGGTCCTTTCCAGTTTCAGACAGGCCACACAGAGGCAGATACAGACGCCCTAGAGGCAGATCCCAGCCCCAAGGCTCATACAAGCCTAAACAATGGGGTGCTTCTATCTCCAAAAGCAGAGAAGACAAATCACAGCCATACAGAAAACAGTCCCAATCACTTTCCTCTGCCAGTACCAAGCACTTATCTTTTGGCAGCCCCCTTAGGGGGAAAACTAGCACTTTTTTCACAAAATTGGCACATGATCACCCAGGACAAATGGGTCTTGAATATAGTGTCTCAGGGCTACAGGTTCCACTTTCACACCCTGCCAAAGGCAAAAGGTATGCTATTCCTGCCACACAATCAATGGGCAGAGGCACAAAAGCAAGTTTCATCCTTCATGGACTTTAGGGGCCATTCAGCGAGTACCACAGCAGGAGCAGGGACAAGGATTTTACTCAAGACATTTCTTGATACCCAGAAAGGACAAGCCTGGAGACCAGTACTGGACCTGTCTATTCTAAACACATTTCTGGACGTTCCAAAATTCAAAATGTTGACTTTGCAGCAGCTTCTGCCCATGCTGGGCAAGAAGGCTTGGCTTGTAACTTTGGACCTGAAAGAAGCATACCTGCATGTCCCAATCAGACAGTCTTACAGAAGATACCTCAGATTCATAGCTGGCTCAATGCACTACCAATTCTCTGCACTGCCCTTTGGCTTATCTACTGTGCCCAGGGTCTTCACAAAATACCTGGCACCAGTAATTGCTTTCTGCAGACAAAGAGGAATTCAAATATATCCTTACTTGGACGACTGCATTATTCAAGCAGAGAACAAGGACATTCTACTAAAGCATCTGGAGTTTGTAAAAAGATTACTAATTTGCCTAGGGTACACAGTAAACGAAAATAAATCAAAACTAGTGCCCTCTCAAAGAGATAATATTCCTGGGTGCAAGCTTAAATACAACTGCCAAAATGGCTTATCTCACGCCAGACAAACAAAGGCAACTGACTTCTTACTTCAAAATGTTGGCAGCAAAGACCCAGTTATCTGCAAGAAAAATTCTGCAGGCTTTGGGCTTCATGACATCTTGCATTCTGCTAATTCCATATGCCAGACTGCATATGAGGAAACTACAATGGTATCTAAAAAGTGTTTGGACTCAACATTGCCACAGCCTGGAAACACTAATTACCCTCATTCCCTGCCTGCAAAAGGAGTTTCGATGGTGGGCACAGGCCTGTCACCACAACAAGGGACAGCCATTAACTTTACCCACAGCCAGGCAGACACTAACAACAGATGCATCAGATTATGCCTGGGGGGGGGCACATGACAGAAAAATGTATTCAGGGCACATGGCCCACAAGCCAAATGCATCTTCATATCAATCAAAAGGAGATGCTAGCTGTTCAGAATGCCCTGACCGCTTTCAAGGATCTATTTCACCCAGGACAACTGCTGATAGATGAACAATACTACAGTCATGTGGTACATAAACCAGCAGGGAGGCACACATTCCTACCCCCTCTGCAGACAAGCCATGACTTTGTGGGACACAGCATTGACTTATCAAGTACACCTGCAAGCACAATTTCTGCCAGGAAAGAGAAATACTCTGGCAGACGAACTAAGCAGAAACCTCATGGACCCCCACAAGTGGAAACTGGATCTACAAGTCTTCAGCTTGATAACAAGGAAGTGGGGATGCCCAGACATAGATCTGTTTGCCTCCCCTCACTACTGCCAACTACAGAGATTCTGCACAAGGACTTATCTTAAGCAAGCATGGAAAGTGGATGCTCTATCATTCAGCTGGAAAACCCTTACAATATATGCCTTTCCTCCACTGCCTCTCCTCCCCAAGGTACTCCTAAAGGTCAGACAAGAGAAGCCAAAAAGTGATACTGATTGCCCCAGACTGGCCCCGCTAGCATTTGTACCCAATCCTAAAGAGCTTGTCTCAAGGCCCAGCCTGGGCATTACCTCAAATTCCTCACTTACTGACCCAACAAAACTATCAGATCCTGCACAGCCAACTCAGAACCCTAAATCTGGCAGCATGGCGGATAATGTAACCATTCAGAGCACATCTCTCTAAAGCAGTTATGGATGTTATTTTGGAGGCCAGGAGGCCCAGCACCAGAAAATCTTATGCAGAAAAATGGAAGAGATTCTGTGCTTGGAACCAGGCACAAGGAATTGACACGCTTGTACCAAATATTCCTCAGATTTTACAATACTTAACTGAGATGCTGGACAAAGGCCTATCCTTTTCATCAGTTAAGATCCATGCCTGTGCCATTTCAGCTTATTACAATACGGACCCACCTATTCTTTCACATCCACTGCTAAGGCAATACCTCAGAGGGGCCAAAAACATAAGACCTCCAAGGACAGCACCAATACCTGCATGGGACCTCAATTATGTCTTGGAAAAACTCACACCGCCTCCTTTTGAGCCAGCCAATACAGCTGAGATAAAATTCTTATCATGGAAAACAGCTCTGCTCCTAGCAATAACCTCGGCAAGAAGAGTCTCAGAGTTAAAGGCACTAATGGCTGTGGAACCTTTTATAATTTTCCATCCAGACAGGGTTTCTCTGAGGTCAAACCCAACATTTATGCCGAAGGTAGTGTCCAGTGTGGCCCTTAACCAAACCATTAATTTGCCTACCTTTTATCCAAACCCGCAGAAAAGGGGGGAGAGACTTCTGCATTCTTTGGACATACACAGACAGCTACACTTCTACTTGGACAGAACTAAAGCTTTCAGAAAGACTGAGCAACTCTTAGTGGCATATGCTGCAGGATCACAAGGAAAGGCGATCTCAAATCAGACTATTTCAAAATGGATAGGCCACTGCATTAATTTCTGCTATTCACAACATGGCAATTCAGTGCCTAAGGGCATTAGGCCACATTCAACCAGAGCAGCAGCCACTTCAGCAGCCTTCCTCAGAGGAGTACCAACCAAAGACATTTTAGAGTCTGCAACTTGGACTTCAGTGCATACTTTTACCAAGCACTACCATTTACCTCTTTACTCTAAATCCAGGGCAGGCTTTGCCACTGCAGTTCTGCAGGGCCTCATAGCCACTCCTAATTCTATTTAGGCCCAGCCACCCAACCTCAGCTTTGGGATTCTATCCAAGAGTAATGACTGCAACAGTGAAACACGATAAACATAGTACAGTTGTGTACCTACCATAAATGTAGATGTTCGAGTGTATTCACTGTTGCAGTCCAGGTTACCCACCCACCATACCCCTTTCATTGCTGGGGCTTATCTGTACTTCTCTATTCCATACAACTTATGTGGTATATTTGCTTGTAGATGAAGGTAATGTTTATTTCAGTGCATGCATTTTTATTGACATAATTTTTAGCCTACCCTTTTGGGGGCACCTGACATCTGGGGCAAGAAAAACTGAAGAAAATGGCGTTGGCTGCATCTTTTATACCCCTGGCGCACTGACATCAGGGAAGAGGCGACAGCAACCGACGCCGGACCAAGACTTTGGAATTCAGGCCGACTGCGGGTAGCCTGCCAGCAGGATAACCCAAGAGTAATGACTGCAACAGTGAATACACTCTAACATCTACATTTATGGTAGGTACAGAACTGTACTTTATTGATATCTCAAGTGACATGTATTTTATTGACAGCAAACAAGATCCGAGGGAAGTACCAGTGCATCATGGGATAAGGAGTAGGCCTCTAGCTGGTTGAAGACCTCAAGCTTTTGCATTAGGCCGAGTCAGAGCCGAGGATCGGCTCCGAACCCATCAGTAAGAATGAAGGCGAGATGAACCACTCACATGGAACATTATGGTGAGTACATAACTTCTTTTTCTCTTATCCTAAACCTAATTTTTCTGTTAGCCTTGCCTACATAGAAGCAAGGGAATGAGTTGGTCACTGCCAAATATACCACATTCTCACTATTACAGTCTGCTGTCACATTAAAATTAAAATCAGTTCCTAGTTCTGAATGTCTAAACGTGCTACTGGTGTCAGTCTATACTGGTTGCTTCTAGTACATGGGAGGGTACCTTTACCTTCCATAGTAAACCCCAGTATTATCCTTAGTGTAGCATAGGAATCTCTTTAGGGACTTTTTAATTTTAAACAAAAAATTAGGTCTTTCTCCTATGTCCCTAATCTCTGGATTGTGTGTGAGAATTGGCCAGTGCTTCCTCACTATATCAGTAACTATACCAACATTACTGGAATAGTCTGTGGGTACTCCAATCACATCCTTGTTACTTATGCTAGGCCTGACCTAATATTCTTCGTGTTTCACTGTTGTAGTCATTACATTTGGGTAATCTGCTTGCAGGTAGCCCTCAGTCGGCCTGATAAAGTCTTGGGTCCTGCGTCGGTTGCTGTCCCTTCTTCCATGACGTCAGGTCATCAGGGGTATAAAACATGCAGCCGACACCATTACATCAGTCTTTCTTGCCATGTGGTGCCCGAATCAGAAGCAGTTCGCAAGTGTCGGTCAGCCGACTCCTGAAATTTTCGTTTTCGAGTTTCAGAACCGAAGTCTGCAACTAAAAGCTAAGTACCCCGTTGGGGAAACTTTTTCTTGCTCCTTACCAATGTCAGTAAAAGTTAATAATTTCATTACTTGTGGAAAGCAAATACCTCATAAAGATTTTCATTTGTACTGTATTCCTTGCCAAGGCCCTGACCACGACGTACCTTGTTGTCGGTTTTGTGCTTTATTTAATCAGCAAACTATCCGTCATCGGTATATTTTTGCCTCTAAATATTTCGGTTCTTGGTTTAGTTATCCAGAAATGTCGTCGGTTAGCCATCCGACTACCGGGATACCGAAAAAACGCAAAGATAAAGACAGAGACAGGCCGCCGAGGTCCAAAACTGCCGATGACGCTTCTAAGCCAGTCACCAGTTCACCGGTACTCAGTGAGGCAATTTTGCAGCCCCTGATACCCACTACTTCTGATTCGCAGGCCTCTACTGAGACCCATTCGGAGTCTGGTATGCTGCGAGATACTTCAACTATGGAACCCGCAGATGTCTCTACCTTGGATGGGTCCGGAGCTGTTGTGCAGGTACCGGCTTCTGAGGGTGTATTCAGGCCTACGGACTTGCATATTAAATTGATGCCTCCTTCATTACTAGGCCTAAATTTCGATCCATGTCTAAAAAAACTCCCAGGCCACATGCTCAGGCCTCTGTGCATAAAAAACAAATGAGAAAATGGCTGAAGATCTAATAACTCTAATCAGGGGTAGCCAACCCCCCTTCTAAGAGGCCTAGGGGTGAACTTGATTATGAATCTTCTGATCAGGATTCTGTTTTTTCTGACTCTTCTGATGACCTGGATTTGTCCTTACCTACTTATGAGGATTCTGATGCAGAGGACTCTATTCCCTCTGCCTCCCCTCCTGAGGATTTTACTTTTGGGGAAACCTTACATACTCTAATGGAGCATTTTCAGTGGGAAAGGCAGTAATTTTCTGATTCAAAAAAGAGGCTTAGGGATTTCCTTCTCCTACCTCAGCATGGGCCTTTGGCTATTACTCCTGTACTAGACATTGTTGATGATGCTTTCTCGGAATCCAGTTTGGCCCCTGATTCCCTGCCTCCTGCTCCCAAGTAAACCTGACAGATATTACAGGGTCCCACGAGTTCCTTTTCAAAAATCCTATTGCAGATCCATAGAGTATTTCACAGGGGCCCAAGGGCAATAAGGCTTCTACTGCTAAAAATCCTACCCCTTCTGATAGAGACTCCAGGGCGCTGGATAGATGGAGTAAAAAGGTTTACACTTCAACAACCTTGGCCATTAGAGCTTTAAACTGCCAATTTCATATGTTAAAATATCAGCAACATGTTATTGGATTGCTTAAACAGAAAATTATGTTGATTACTGACTGTGTGGAAAATAAAGACTTACAGAATTTAATGCATTCTGCTGAACTAGTTGGAAAACATACTTTGCAATGTTGTTTTGATTCTTTAGAGGCCTCTTGCAGTGCTGCTGTCACTGGGTCTGTGCTTAGAAGGCATGCTTGGCTTAAGAAGCAATTTTTGCCTGATCATGTTAAAGCTAAACTGGTTGGATGCTCCTTTAAATCAGGACTGCCTGTTTGGCAACAAGGCTGAAGAAGTTCTTAAAAAGATGGACGATAAAGCTAAATCTATGCAAACTGTTAGAGTTTTTACAAGTTCAGCCTCCTAGATTTAGTAGGCACTGGCCCTTTAAGAATTGGTCCTTTCCAGCCCCTTCCAGATCTTCTCAAGCCAAACCCAGACACAACAAAACCCCCTGGTTTCAGTCCCAGGGGACTCGCAGAACTAAGCAGTGGGGGGCCTCCACTTCCAAATCTGGGAATAACAAGACTCCCCCTATGGTAAACTGTCTCAATGACTTCGTTTTAAAATTTCCAAGCACTTATCTTCTGACTGCCCCTTTGGGGGAAAGACTGCTCTTCATGCAAAGAACTTTGAACTCATTACCCAGGACAAATGGGTTTTAAATATAGTGTCCCAGGGATACATATTTCATTTCCACACAATGTTCATCGTGTTTCACTGTTGCAGTCATTGCACTTGTGTTATCCTGCTGGCAGGCTGCCCGCAGTCGGCCAGAATTCCAAAGTCTAGGTCCAGCGTTGGTTGCTATCGCCTCTTCCCTGACGTCAGTGCGCCAGGGGTATAAAAGATGCAGCTGATGCCATTTTCTGCAGTCTTTCTTGCCACGCGGTGCCCGAAGCAAAAGCAGTTCGCAAGTGCCAGTTGGCCGACTCCTGAGATTTTCGAAATCGAATTTCAGAACCGAAGTCTTCAATAAAGCTAAGTACCCCATTGGGGAAACTTTTTCTTGCTCCAGACCGATGTCAGTAAAAGTTAACAGTTGTATTTCTTGTGGGAAGCAAATACCTCATAAGGATTTTCACTCTTACTGTATTCCTTGCCTAGGCCCTGACCACGACGTTACTAGTTGTCGGTTTTGTGCTAGATTCAACAAACGCACTATTAAGCGTCGGTTTGATTTTGCTTTACATTACTTTGGCTGAAGGTTTAACTACATAATGCCGTCGGAACAACCGACGACTGGAATTCATAAAAAAACGCAAAGACAAGGATGACTCCTCTGACCAGGTTTCCGTTTCCTGTGATTCCTCCTCAGATCAGTGATATTCTCTCCCTCCCTATGAGGACTCTGATGCAGAAGAATCTATACCTTCAGCCTCTCCGCCTAAGGATTATTCTTTTGGGGAAACCTTGCACACCATGAGGGAGCATTTCCACTGGGAGAGCCAGGATTATTCAGAATCCAAGAAAAGGCTCAGAGACTTTCTTTTATTGCCTCAGCACAGGCCGCTGGCTATTCCCCCCTGTGCTTGATATTGTTGATGATGTTTTCTCTGAATCCAGTCGGTCTCCTGATTCTTTACCCCCTGCACTAGTCAAGCCAGACAGGTACTACAGGGTCCCAGACTCTCATAAATTTCTTTATAAAAACCCTGCTGCTGACCCAGAAACAATTTCTCAGGGTCCCAAAGGGGTTAAGACTTCCACTGCAAAAAACCCTGTCCCCTCTGATAGGGATTCTAGAGCTCTGGATAGATGGGGGAAAAAAGTTTACACTTCTGCTACTTTAGCTGTAAGGGCTTTAAACTGCCAGTTTCACATGCTTAAATATCAACAGTACCTCATGTCTTTGTTAAAACAGAAAATGCTTACAAACTCAGAATGTCCTGACAATAAGGAAATGCAGGATTTATTGCATGCTGCTGAACAAGTGGGAAAGCATACTCTGCAATGTGGTTTTGATTCATTAGAGGCTTCTTGTAGAGCCGCAGTAAGGCTCTGTCATTTGAAGGCATGCTTGGTTGAAAGAACAAAGTTTACCTGGACATGTTAAAGTAAAATTATTGGAGCTCCACTACAGCATGATACTTTGTTTGGTGTTAAGGCAGAAGAGGTGTTAAAGAAAATGGAGGATAAAGCAAACAGTAAAGGATTTCTTACAGGTTCAACCACCTAGGTTTAGCAGAAACTGGCCTTCAAAAAATTGATCCTTTCTGGTGTCAGACAGGCCACAAAGAAGCAGATACAGACACCCAAGAGGCAGATCTCAGCCCCAAGGCTCATACAGACCTAAACAATGGGGTGCTTCAGCCCCCAAAGAAGGAGAAGAGAAATCACAACCTTGTAGGAAACAGTCCCAATGACTTCCCTCTACAAATGCCAAGTACTTACCTTTTGGCAGCACCCTTAGGGGGAAAGCTAGCACTTTTCTCACAAAATTGGCACATGATCACCCAGGACAAATGGGTACTGAATATTGTTTCTCAGGGTTACAGGTTTCACTTTCAACCCCTTCCAAAATCAGAAGGTATGCCGGACCTGCCACAAAACCAATGGGCAGAGGCACAAAAACAAATTTCTGCTCTCATGGACATGAGAGCTATTCAAAGAGTACCACAGCAAAAACAGGGACAAGGATTTTACTCAAGACTTTTCCTGGTACCCAGAAAGGACAAAGCCTGGAGACCAATACTGGACCTGTCAATCCTAAATACTTTCCTGGATGTTCCAAAATTCAAAATGTTAACACTGCAGCAACTTCTACCCATGCTGGGCAAGAAGGCTTGGCTAGTTACTTTGGACCTCAAGGAGGCATACCTGCATGTCCCAGTCAGACAGTCTTGCAGAAGATACCTCAGATTCATAGCTGGCTCAATGCATTACCAATTCTCTGCACTGCCCTTTGGCTTATCTACTGCACCCAGGGTCTTCACAAAATGCTTGGCACCAGTAATTGCATTTTGCAGACAAAAAGGAATTCAAATATATCCCTATTTGGACAACTGCCTTATTCAAGCAGAGGGCAAGGACATTCTACTAAAGCATCTGGTGTTTGTAAAAAGATTACTAATTTGCCTAGGGTACACAGTAAACAAAAAGAAATCAAAACTAGTGCCCTCTCAAGAGATAATATTCCTGGCTGCAAGCTTAAATACAACTGCCCAGATGGCTTATCTCATGCCAGACAAGCAAAGGCAACTGACTCATTACTTTCAAATGATGGCAACAAAGACCCAGCTCCCTGCAAGAAAAATTCTGCAGGCCCTAGTCTTCATGGCATCCTGCATTCTACTAATTCCATATGCAAGACTGCATATGAGGAAACTACAATTGTATCTAAAAAGTGTTTGGACTCAACATTGCCCAGCCTGGAAACACCAATAACTCTAATTCCCTGCCTGCAACAGGAGTTTCGATGGTGGGCACTGGCCTGTCACCACAACAAGGGACAGCCTTTCACCTTACCCACAGCCAGGCAGACAGTAACAACAGATGCATCGGATTATGCCTGGGGGGCACACATGGCAGGAAAATGTATTCAGGGCACGTGACCCAAGGAACAAATGTAACTTCACATCAATCAAAAAGAGATGCTAGCTGTACAGAATGCCCTGGCAGCCTTCAAGGATCTACTACATCCAGGACAACTATTACTAAAGACAGCCAATACCACAATTATGTGGTACATAAACAAGCAAGGGGGCACACATTCCTACCCCCTCTGCAGGCAAGCCATGACTTTATGGAACACAGCACTGACCTATCAAGTACATCTGCAGGCACAATTCCTGCCAGGAACGAAAAATACACTGGCAGATGAACTAAGCAGAAATCTCATGGATCCTCACGAATGGAAACTAAATACACAGGTCTTCAGCATGATAACAAGGAAATGGGGACGCCCAGACATAGATCTTTTTGCCTCCCCTCACAACTGCCAACTACAAAGATTCTGCACAAGAAATTTTCACTCACAAGCATGGAAAGTGGATGCTGTATCATTCAGCTGGAAAACCCTGACAAGTTTATGCCTTTCCTCCACTGCCTCTTCTTCCCAAGGTGCTCCTAAAAGTCAGACAAGAGAAGCCAAAAATGATCCTGATTGCCCCAGACTGGCCACGCCAGCACTGGTACCCAATCCTAAAGAGCTTGTCTCAAGGCCCAGCCTGGCCTTTACCTGAAATTCCTCATCTTCTGACACAACAAAACAATCAGATTCTGCACAGTCAACTCAGAACCTTTAAATCTGGCTACATGGCAGATAATATAGCCACTCAGACCACACCTCTCTCTAAAGCTGTTATGGATGTCATTTTAGACGCCAGGAGGCCCAGCACTAGGAAATCTTATGCAGAAAAATGGAAGAGATTCTGTGCTTGGAACCAGGCACAAGGACTCGAGCCATTTGTTCCAAATATACCTAAGATTTTACAATACCTAACTGAGATGCTGGACAAAGGCCAATCCTTATCAATTAAGATCCATGCCTCTGCCATTTCGGCTCATTACAATACGGAACCTCCTATTTTCTCTGATCCACTACTAAGACAGTACCTCAGAGGGGCAAAAAACATAAGACCCCCAAGGAGAGCACCAATACCTACTTGGGACCTCAATTTTGTTTTAGAAAAACTCACACTTCTTCCTTTTGAGCCAGCCAATACAGCTGATTTAAAATTCATATCATGGAAAACTGCTCTGCTCCTAGCAATAACTTCAGCAAGAAGAGTCTCAGAGTTACAGGCATTAATGGCAGTGGAACCTTTCATCATTTTTCATCAGGACAGGGTCTCTCTAAGGGCAAACCCAACATTTATGCCACAGGTAGTATCCAGTGTGGCTCTTAACCAAACCATTCATTTGCCAACATTCTATCCAAATCCCCAGAGTAAAGGGGAAGAGACATCTGCACGCTTTGGACATGCACAGACAGCTACGATTCTACTTGGACAAAAAAAAGCTTTCAGAAAAACTGAGCAACTGTTTGTAGCTTATGCTGCAGGATCACAAGGAAAGCCTATCTCAAAGCAGACTATTTCAAAATGGATAGGACACTGCATTTGTTCTGCTATTCACAACATGGCAAATCAGTGCCTAAGGGCATTAGGCCACATTCTAGGCGGCTGCTTAGTTCACCTATGCCTAAGTCTGGCTATGCCTGACATCTGGGGCAAGAAAAACTGAAGAAAATCGTGTTGGCTACATCTTTTATACCGCTGGTGCACTGATGTCAGGGAAGAGGCGACAGCAACTGACGCCGGACCTAGACTTTGGAATTTTGGCCGACTGCGGGTAGCCTGCCAGCAGGATAAGCCGAGTGTAATGACTGCAATAGTGAATACACTCAAACATCTGCATTTATGGTAGGTACACAACTGTACTTTGCCAATGCCAAGTGGGTGGCTGCACCTACCTCTCAAATCAGTGGGCAGAGGCTCAAAAACAAGTACTTTCTCTCTTAAGCATAGGGGCTATTCACCTGGTGCCAGAAGAAAAGGGACAAGATTTCTACTCGAGACTTTTCCTGGTACCCAGAAAAGACAAATCATGGCGCCCTATCCTGGACCTGTCTACTCTAAACAACTTTCTGTGCTTCAAAGCAGGCTACACGCACTAACAGTTCTCTGCACTGCCCTTTTGCTTATCTACTGCACCCAGGGCATTCACAAAGTGCCTAGCTCCAGTTATTGTATTTTGCAGGCAAAGTAGTATTCAAATATATCCATACATGGACGATTGTCTAATTCAGGCAGAAAGCCAGGACATACTTTTGAATCATCTGGCCTTTGTAAAAAGGGTTCTAACTTGTCTGGGGTACACTATAAACGAAAAGAAATCACAACTGGTATCCTGTCAACAAATTACATTCATGGGAGCAAGCTTGAATACAACTTCCCAGATGGCTTACCTCACGCCAGAAAAGCAAATTCATTTGACAATTTTACATCAAACAAGTGGCCACAAAAACCCTGCTATCTTCAAGACAAATAGTGCAAGCCTTGGGGTTCATGGCTTCCTGCATTTTTCTAATTCCATATGCAAGACTGCATATGAGGAAACTGCAGTGGTATCTAAAAAGCATATGGAGTCAACATTCTCACAGCCTAGAAACAATGATTCCTATCATACCTTGTCTACACCTAGAGTTCCTTTGGTGGGCAGAGGCCTGCCACCAAAACAAGATACTACCTTTCACACCACCCCCTGCTGCCCAAACCCTAACAACAGATGCATCAGACTATGCATGGGGGGCTCAACTGGCAGTGAAGTGCATTCAGGGCAAATGTAATCCAAGTCAAATGCACCTGCATATCAATCAAAAAGAAATGTTAGCTGTACAGAATGCTCTGATAGCCTTCAAGGACTACATTCTTCCAGGACAACTAATGGTAAAGACTGACAACACCACGGTTTTGTGGTACATAAACAAGCAGGAGGTGCCTATTCTTACCCCCTCTGCAGACTAGCCTTGACATTGTGGAACACAGCCTTGAGCTACCAAGTGCACCTACAAGCTCAATTCCTGCCAGGAAAATTAAATACATTGGCAGACGGACTAAGCAGAAACCTCATGGACCCACGAGTGGAAACTGGAACCAGGGATTTTCAACATGTTGACAAGTGAATGGGGGAGCCCAGATATAGACCTTTTTGCCTCCCACCATAACTACCAATTGGACAAATTTTGCACAAGGACTCCCCACAAACAAGCTTGGAAAGTGGATGCTCTGTCCTTCAGCTGGAAAAACCTATCAGTCTATGACTTCCCCCCACTGCCTCTGCTCTCCAAAGTACTACTAAAAGTCAAACAGAACAAACCAAGGATGATTTTGATTGCTCCAGGCTGGCCGCCCCAACACCTGGTACCCCTTCCTGCGCAGTGTGTCATTATTATCTCCATGGCACCTGCCTCAGACTCCTTCCCTGCTCTCTAAGCAGGAGAACCAGATTCTGCACCCTCAGCTTCCAACACTGAACCTTGCAGCTTGGCTAATTACTTAAACTCTCCCTTACCATCCCTCAGCAAACATGTGATGGATGTCATCTTGGAGGCCTAGTACTAGAAAATCTTATGCTGAAAAATGGAAGAT
Organism: Protopterus annectens; assembly: GCF_019279795.1. Classification (NCBI taxonomy): domain Eukaryota; kingdom Metazoa; phylum Chordata; order Ceratodontiformes; family Protopteridae; genus Protopterus; species Protopterus annectens. Next base: position 1,278,318,559 of record NC_056735.1, read on the forward strand.
TTTGTGCCTAGAACCAATCTCAAGGGATGAGCACAGCAGCGCCCAATTTACCTCATATTTTACAATACTTAAATGAGATGCTTCACAAGGGCCTGTCTTTTTTCTCCATTAAAATCCACGTCTCAGCGATTTCAACTCATTACGGAACCTCCCCTCTTCTCTCATCCACTGCTCAAGCAGTTCCTCAGGGGGCCAAAAACTTGAGACCACCCATGAGGGCCCCAACCCCAGCCTGGGACATTAACTTTGTATTGGAGAAACTAACTCTACCTCCTTTCGAGCCAGCTGCTACTGCAGACTTAAAATTTCTTTCTTGGAAAACAGCTTTCCTTTTAGCAATCTCTTCAGTTGGAAGGGTATCTGAATTACAGGCCCTTATGGCAGTGGAGCCTTTCATCACCTTTCATGCGGACATGGTGTCACTCAGAACCAATCCATCCTTCATGCCCAAGGTGGTATCCAGTGTGGCTCTTAATCAGTCCATTTATTTGCCAACCTTCTTTCCCAATCCACAGAACAAAGAGGAGCGGGTAATGCATTCCTTGGATGTGCACAGACAACTTAAATTCTACTTGGACAGGACTAAACCTCAAAGAAAATCTGAACAACTGCTGGCAGCATTTGCTGCAGGGGCAGTGGGGAAGGCTATTTCAAAACAAACCACTTCTAAATGGATAAGCCATTGCATTAATTTCTGCTATAAGTCTATCCTTACTTGTATACACCTATGTCTTACCCTGTTAGCTCATATATTATACCAAATAAGCCTATCTATACTTGAATCTACCCTTATATTACCCTGATAGCTTGCATGTTACAGCATTTATTAATTGTTTGTCCTAACACCTAATTTTTATCTCTATATTCCTCCTAGCTCTCTACCCCCTATCCTGTACTAAGGAACTTGCTTGGTCTTTCAGGACCTCTTTGTGATTTATTTGTTCCAAATGTCCCACCATCTGGCCAAGGAAACCTGTTGCCCCAGCTCAATATTTTTGCTCTCAGCTGCAGAAAGAAAGAAAAAAGACTAAGAAAGTATGTTCCACCTTGGACCTACCTATTAAGCTGTATTTTGTAGTTATACTTGACCTAGGACCTAGAGAAACCAAGCTACCAAATAGGGAACCTTGCAGCAATTTCTTTCTCCTCTAAACCCCCTATAGCAATCTGCTACTTTCTCCCTTTGCTTTCTCTTATCTGTAGTCCCTCATCTAGCTATCTCTAATATACATACCTCTGTTGTATTTTACTTTCTGCCCACTAGGTGACACCCTAATCCAGACTAGGGTTATACCTCGTTCTCTACCTTCCCAAATATCTGCTCTGTATACTATTTCCAGCTCTCTTCCCCTGACTAATTGCTAATCTCCTTGCTGTATCACTCTGCTGCTACCTTTCTCTTCCCACCATCTAGCTACACTCTTTTCAATCCTTCCACTCCACCAACATTTCTCTACCTCTCACCTGATTTACCACTCTCTTTCAACCTGGACATACTTAATTTGCCTCAAGAATCTGCTGCTGCTCTCTGATTGTCTCTGCAGACTCTCACTTACCTGCTCTATCCTGCTCCGCTCCCCTACCCTACCCCCAATTCCCACCCACACTCAGTGGTCCTTCTCTTATACTTACAAAGCCACATCCCCCCTTCCTATCCAATAGCTATCCCTAACTCATTACAGACCAATCATCCACACACCCACTCCCATACTGACAATTTACCGTCACTCACTTCTTACATATTTCTATACTCCACACTCGTTCTACCCCTACCTCCTAAATCCTAAAATATTCTATAATCTCCTGCAAACATGCCTCTTACTCATACACTCACATATATAAAAATACCTCTCCTATTTTCTTTTCTATCTATCCTTTCAATACCCTACACCCTTACCTTTTATGAACACCTACAATTTACATCATCTCACCAACCCCTAAAACAAACATTGCTAATAAATGATCTTAAATCCCTAAGCTATTCAAACATAACATCCAACTCAACCTATCTATCTCTGAAATTCCACAGAGTAGCCCATCTTTCATTCACACAATATAGAAAATCACAACAAAAATTGCATTAAACTTCTGAAGCATCATTATAATCCCAATAGATATCATCTCCTTCATGGGGACATTCATCCCAACCCAGGACCAGGCAGCAACACTCTTAGCCACCCCACTCCCCCTTTCACTCCCAGTTTAACCCCTAATTCTCTACTCATAGCTCACCTTAATATAAGGAGTGTTAACAATAAAGTAAGCCAACTACACGCCCTATTAGATACTCACTCTTTTGATATCTTATGCTTAACAGAAACCTGGCTTAAACCTGTTACAAAAGACAATGAAATGCTCCCACCTGGTTATAATATCTTAAGAATAGACTGGCCCACCAAAAAGAGTGGTGGGGTAGCAATACTGCATAAATCTCATTTACAAATCATTCTCTACTAATACAACCACCTCTAGACACCAATGTAGAAATCCTTATCTCTAAGCTCCAGCTCAGTGCTACAAAATCTATATACATAATGTGCACCTACATACCCCCAGGCAATAACATCAGCACCCTAGAAAGTATCCTGTGCTGGCTTTCGACATCCTTCCCTCAGGAAACCATTGTACTCGGTGACTTTAATATAGACTGGAACACCTGTGCCACTCTTAAACCTACAGCCCATATAAACCTCTATGGCTTCTCCCAAACTATTACCACCCCCACCAGAATCCATAAACCCAGCTGCAAAGAAAGTATACTAGATTGGATCCTAGTCAACAAACACCCCCTCTCTTACAAAGTTGGTATCCTTCCCGATGATATTAGTGACCACTCACTTACCTATTTATCTAGACAAAAATTATTTGTCCCAAATCAAACTCCCTTTAAAATCACCCGCAACAAAAAAACACTTTGACCCCATAGCCTTTCAAACTGAACTTCAATCCTGTGACTGGTCACCTTTAAGGCACCTACCACTTGATGAAGCAGTCTCCTATTTTAACTCCAAATTCCTACAAATTCTTGAATTCCATGCCCCCTCACGCACTATAAGAATTAGAAGTAAAGCAGCCCCATGGCTTACTAAAGAAACCAGACAACAAATAGTTCAAAGAAACAAAATCTGGTCCAAATGGAGAAACACTAAAGACCCAGTCGATCAGCAGTTCTTTAGACAGCTTAGAAATGCCACCAAAAAATCAATAGTTCAGGATAAAAAAAAATATTTCTTTAAACGCCAGAAAAAGCACCAAAGTCAACCCAAAACCTTCTGGTCAGGCATAAGTAAACTATTACATCCAGGCCACTCCAAAACACCAACCCCATCTGGTCTCTCTCCAAACTCTCCCATCCAGATAGCTGATGCTTTCAATACATTTTTTTCAGAAACTGTCCAATCTCTAGCTAACACCTTACCACCTGTTAACTCCACCCCCTCATCCTCCCTAACATCCCTACCATCTACCTTTCACCTAAAACCTATTCCTACAACCCGCATCTATACTCTACTTCATAAACTTAAACCTTGTACTCCCTCAGCTGATCTCCTACCACCTGAATTCCTTCAAACTGCTGCAAAAGTTCTTGCCAATCCCATTTCTATCCTAATCAATAGAACCATAACTGAAAGCTACATCTCTTCACTCTGGAAAATCTCTCAAATAATCCCACCTCACAAGATTGGTAACTCAACTGAACTCTCCAACTATAGGCCTATAGCCCTACTATCACCACTTGCCAAAATCATGGAAAAATGCATACATCAACAATTTCTTGACCACATCCTCCAAAATAATCTACTAGCTGACTGTCAACATGGTTTTAGACCATCCCATAGTACTACCACTGCCCTCCTATCCTTTACGGACTGTATAAATAAACATCGTGACAATAACATGCTCTCCTCTGCACTATTTATTGACCTATCTAAAGCTTTTGATATGGTTAACCATCAAATACTTCTCAACACACTAATTTCATTCTCACTTGACACACAAGCTCTACAATGGTTCAAGTCCTACTTGGACAATAAGACAGCAGGCTGTCCTGTGGGACAACAACCTATCTAAACATCTCCCTATTACCCTTGGTGTCCCTCAAGGATCGATCCTGGGACCCCTACTTTTCTCCATATTCATTAACGACCTTTCCACTATATTACCTCTACCTACCTGCATACAATATGCAGATGACTCCACTTTGATTTGTAAAGCTTCCACCTCATCTGAACTGCACTCCATCACCCAAACAGCATTTAACCTAGTAGAAAACTGGTTCCAACAACGTCGTCTACTCCTAAACGCCAAAAAAAACAAACTACTACTCTTCACTCCTACTATAAAATCCACCCCAATACATTTCTCTATTACATCCATCAATGGCACAATCATAGCTCCTGACCCAACTACCAAACTCTTAGGCGTAATAATTGATAACAACCACAACTTTGACTCACATATTAATGCTACAATTAAAACTGTAAACAGAAAACTTGGATCCTTGTATAGGATAAAACCCTTTCTCACCCCAGATGTTAGAGCTACTATTGCCCAGACCCATCTGATCTCCACCCTCCTCTATGCCGCACCTATTTTTACTAATCTTTCCAAAAGCAACCTAAACAAATTGATCACTTCTTATAACAATATTGCCAGGTTTGCTACAAGGTCCCCATTTAGAACTCATCACTGTCTAAATCTCAAACTTCTAGGTTGGCTAGAACTAAATAACCAACTAGAATTTCAGCAACTCTCCATTACCCATAATATTCTATACCAGCCTAATAATACGCCTATTCTCAAAAATCTCATCTCCCCCTACGCAAACCTTACTACCCTTCGATCTGCAAATAAGCTACTGGTAACCATTCAGAAATCCCTCAATAAGGCAGGTAACTCTCTTTTCTCAAACTCAGTGGGGAAGATTTGGAACAAGCTTCCCAGTAAACTGACATCTCTGTCATCATTACCACTCTTTAAAAAACAACTAAAAATTCAACTAAAATTGCAATGGCTATGTCCATGTACTAACCCAGACTAACCCCTCCCCCCAGTATTACCTTTTTCTACATCTCTCCTCCGCTCACCCACCTTGCTGAATTTAGTAAATTCATCCTCTCACTCCTCTCTTTGTGAATTATCTAAGACTTTCTCATGGTAACATTACTGTATTTTTGCTTTGCTAAACATTGTACTCATCCACAGTAGTATTTAGTTTCGGTATAAATCAACTTGTTGAAGGATATTTTCAAGTTTATGTATTTTAGATTGTTTTTTTTTTTTTTGTACTTTTTGTCTGTCTCGTATTTATGTAGATTATAGTGGAGCTTATCTCCCCGGGCCTCTACTGAAAACGGACATGTATCCAGTTAGACTAGCCCGGTCAACAAATGTAAAATAAATAAAAATAAAATAAGCACCATGGAAAACCTATCCCTCAGGGGATCAGACCTCACTCCACCAGGGCTGCATCTATTTCTACAGCCTTTCTCAGAGGCGTTCATACCAGGGACAGCCTAGAAGCTGCTACCTGGAGTTCTGTACATACTTTCACTAAGCATTATCATTTGCCAATTTTCTCTAAATCCAGAGCTGGCTTTGCCACTGCAGTCTTGCAGGGCCTTATAGCTGGTCCTAATGCTGTCTAAACTCTTCCTCCCAACCATAGCTTTGGGAATCTACTCAAATGTAATGACTGCAACAGTGAGTGAAACACGAAGAACATAGTACAGTTGTGTACACTTACCATAAATGTAGATGTTCGAGTGTATTCAACGTTGCAGTCCTGGTTACCCTCCCTCCTGCCCCCTAACTTCTTTTGGCTGTACCTCTACTTTCCTTTACTATGCTTAAAAGCATTTTTGGTGTATTTGCTTTTTTATTGGAGGTATACCTTTGTGTTATTATGTTTAATTGCTTCCCATTAGTGGGGCAGCTGACATCTGGGGCAAGAAAAACTGATGTAATGGCGTTACTATCACATCAAGGTCTACAGGAGCTCCAGGAGGTTTCTACGCTTCCGGCTAGGGGCCAGTCACTTTCAATTCAGAGCCCTACCCTTTGGTCTCACCACAGCCCCGAGGGTGTTCACCAAGGTTATGGCGGTCATAGCGGCTCACCTGAGACTTCAGGGCATTTGGGTATTCCCCTACCTAGACGACTGGCTCTTCGCTGCATCCACCAAATGTCTCTTGTGTCAGGCCCTACACTACTTCCTCGGTCTGGCTCACAAGTTAGGCATCATGATCAATATCAACAAGTCCAACCCGGCTCCGGTTCAGATCATAGACTTCATCGGGGCACGGTTGGATTCGATTCAGTCAAAGATTTTTCTCACCCCGGAAAGGATAGAAAATCTCAGACTCCATGTATCGGCGATCTTGGATCGCTTGGTAGTCACAGCAGCCAATGTTCTCAGGGCCCTGCGTTCGATGGCAGCAGCAATCTCTATCCTCCCTCTTGCATGTCTTCACATGAGAGTCCTTCAGTGGAGTCTAGCAGTTCAATAGTCCTGGCTAGACCTTCCGATGAATTTCCACATCCGAATCAGTCAGACATGCAGAACGTCACTCCAGTGGGGCTTCAATCAGCGGACATTTTCATGGGGCGCAGCTTTCTAGCCCCTTCGGCTCAAGCCACGGTGACCACAGACGCTTCCCAGCACGGGTGGGGGGGGCACTTCCAGGGAAGAACGGTCCAAGGCACGTGGTCCCCTCCGGAGACCAAGCTACACATCAATGTCATGGAGATGAGGGCAGTGCTTTTAGCGCTGAGAGCCCTCCACCCTGTCCTACCTCCGGGGACGGTAGCCATTCAATCAGCCAACATGTCTGTAGTCTGGTATATAAACAAACAGGGAGGGGCCCGATCCTACCCCCTTTGTCGCGAGGCCATGAGGGTTTGGGAGTAGGCTATATCCACCAGCCGGTTTCTCATAGCAACGCATATCCCGGGACGCTCCAACATTCTAGTGGACAGTCTCAGCAGGGCAATCCTTCTGCCTTACGAGTGGTCTCTGAAACAATCAGTGATGGAGAAGATCTTCCGTGTTTGGGTCAACCTTGCTGCGATCTCTTCGCATCTCCTTCCAATGCGAAGTGCAGCAACTTCTTCACTCTGATCCCCCCTCCGGGGGATGTCCCCAGGGACGCTCTAGTCCATGCTTGGCCTCCCAGGCTACTATATGCTTATCCCCCGTTACCTCTTATTCCGAAGTTCCTTCAGAGAGCTTGCCGGCTGCATTGCAAAGTCATTCTCATAGCTCCCTTCTGGCCGCATCAGGTGTGGTTTCCCTTCCTATGGTCTCACCTGTTGGCTCCTCCATGGATTCTAGATCCATGTCCGGATCTGATTTCTCAACCATCGGGCTTGCCCCTGCCCAACCTGGACAGTCTCAAGCTGACGGAGTGGCTGCTCCAGTTCCCATGATCATCAGGACTCCTGGACTTTCATCCCCTGTTAAAACTATTCTGGTAGTTTCTCTTAAAGCCACCACTAGGAAACTCTACAATAGCAAGTGGAGACGTTTTTGCGTTTGGGCCTGTCAGCGCAATCTGAACCAGTTTACAGGCCCCGTTCTGGTCATACTGGATTTTCTGGCCAATCCTTTTTGATTAGGTGCAAGTGCTTCCATCATCAAGGTTCAACTAGCTGCCATCAATAATTTTCATGTGGGTGAAAATAAGGTTGCTGTGGCTTCTGCCAAATTGTGTAAAGCTTTCCTGAAAGGTACTTTTTTATTGCAACCACCAGTTAAAGAAACAGTCCCCCCCTGGGATCTGACTTTAGTCCTTCAGGCTTTGACCTCTCCCCCTTTTGAGCCAGCCGATTCAGTTCCGATGAAGTTTTTGTCGTGGAAGACAGCCTTCTTGGTCGCCATCACTTCAGCTAAGAGAGTTTCAGAGTTGCAGGCCTTATCCTCCTTGCCCCCCTATTTGGTTTGCCACAAGGATTGGGTTTTGCTGCGTACGAACCCTTCCTTTCTTCCCAAGGTGTCCTCCGCAGCCAATATTAATCAGTCTATAAATTTGCCAGTCTTCTTCCCAAATTTCCAAAATAGAGGTGAACGTAAGCTTCATTTATTGGATGTCCATAGACAGCTTAGGTTTTACCCCCATAGGACTAAACCCTTCCGGAAGTCGGGTCAATTGTTTGTCTCTTTTTCAAAACCATTTTTGGGCAAAGCATTTTCGAAAGTGTCCTTAGCCAGGTGGATCACTCTTTGTATTGCACATGTTTATAAGGACAAAGGTTCATCTCCTCCTGGTGTATTGAATGCTCATTCCACTAGAGCAATGGCCACTTCTGCAGTTTTCTGGTCAAGAGTTCTGTTAGACGATATCTGTGCGGCAGCGACTTGGGCCAATTCGCACACATTCATCTCTCATTATAAATTGGATCTTATTTCTCGAGGAAGAGCATCCTTTGACTCTGCGGTGCTCAGAAATATTCTTCCATAAGGGCCTCCCAGGAATACTAGTAGCTGGGGACTCTGTCCCATATGTGCAGAAAGAATGAAGTCAACTACTTCAGATAAAGAAGTTATGTTCTTACCATAACGTTCCATCTGAGTAGTAGACTTCATTCTTCTGCACCTTCTCTCCCTCCATCCCCCTCACTCTTCAAGTTTTTTTTTTCCTTTTTAGGGTTGTGGTTATGTTGCCTTTTACTGACAGCAAACTCGATCTGGGACTAGATAGGAGGAAGTGATGTATTATAGGTAGGGGAGGAGCTTGGAGCTCGGAGCTGATGCTTGAAAAGTTTTGCCGACTCAGATCCGTATACCCATATGTGCAGAAGTATGAAGTCTACTACTCAGATGGAATGTTATGGTAAGAACATAACTTTTTTTTATACATGTTTTAAAGTTTGACTAGTTTTCTATACATTTATTTTGCTGATTTTAGCATTCCATAGATGCAATAGATGTATCTATGTAATTTTATTTTTAGATTTATTCACACCAGTAGCAAGTTTAGACATCCAGATCTAGAAATTGTAGGCAAGATTTAACAGAAAAATTAGGTTTAGGATAAGAGAACATCTTTTAAATATTAGAAAGTCAGGGAGAATGAAAGAGGCAGAGCTGTAATAAATCGGACAGAAACTTCCAAAATAGATGGATCATTAGGTTGAAGGCAGACAGGAGCAGAGGTTTAAATGATAAAATATTTATCAAGCCTATTTTAAAGAACAGATCACTTTTTGTAAGTAGTTGTGTTAAGGAATCATTTATGTATTTTTGAGTTTGATTAATTTTTATAAATGTGTATTGGGTACTTAAGTATTATCGCAACCACATTTGCAGCATAACAAACGGCTGTTTTTCACGCCGCAGTCATGCCGACAAATGTTCTGAAAAGCAATGGAACTGTTTATCACCGAGAAAGTTAGAAAGAGGTAGTAAGACAAAAAATTGTGTTTAATGTTCAGAATTGGCCCAACACTGTCTACTAATCACTGCAGGTATACTTTGTATTTCAGTAACGTTAACTAGTTCTGCATTGCGAGTAACAAAGAAGTGGGCATTACACCTCTGAACTCTCTCTTCAGCTTTTTGCAGAAACTACCACAGGTTTGTGTCGTTATGCCCTGTTGGCCTCACTTCTGCTTTACAAACCACACTTTCAGCAGGGAGACATTCAATGTCTGACAGCATTTGTTGCAGGAGAAAACGGAATGTGCATTACACAGATTGCGACCTATACAAAGCAACATGATATAGTAGCGATGAAGTGCAACAGCCACATTACCTTTTTAATTTTTTGAGCGATAACCCTGCATTAAATAACCTTCAGTGTAAAAGAAAACACACTACTTCACATTTCCACTCCATTAACGGTTACAGTTGAACAACCTGTATTATCCTGCAAATGTGGTTGCGATAATACGCAAGTACCATGTATTGCTAAACTTGTTATAGAATTATCTATAAATCTAATATAGATAGATATATATTTTGCATTTGTTTTTTCACATACAATAACCATCTGATGGGCATGCATGATTAAGCAGTAGCCAAGGGTAAGCCCATTTAAAAATAGAGTAATTTGTAAGTGTTACAGTCTCCTTTACTTGTTGAGAATGGTTAGTTTTATACATGTTTTAAAGTTTGACTAGTTTTGTATAAGTTTAGTTTGCTGATTTTAGCATTCCATAGATGCAATAGATGTATCTATGTGCTTTATTTATGGTAATTTTGAATGTGGTATTTGACTGATTAGTGGTTTGGTGTAAGCTGACTGATTTTAAATATCTAAATATTTAAATATTAATGAGATGAATGTTTTGATAGGTGGATTTAAGTGTAATTGATATATGAGAGATGTGTTTAATGGTTGTAATTAAAGGTCTGATGAAGTGGTGCTCAATCACTACCAAAGCACTTACCAAATAAAAAGCAAACACAGTTTATTTTTTGTCGTGGCTTCCTTGTCTATTGGTTGGATATTTGGATGTAGTGAAATATCTGAGAGAGATGTATTTTTCACAGAGAAATGTTAAATTTTGTTAAGTTTCTGTTAGCCTAGGAACTAAATGCAGGTGACAGAGTGATGTCATCCAGGCTAACCCAGCAGTAATGTTTTGATATTAATTTGATAACTCTCTCAGAGACCGTGCATTTTGTATCTTTTCTTGGACCTAGAAACATCCATCATCTGCATTTGCCTTGCTCTGTATGTAAGTCTAGGGTACAATAATTTCTTTTAGATATAGACAGGAATATATTAAAGATTAGTTATTTTTGTATTTATTTGAGACTTTCCTGCAATGTCGTTTTAAAATATTTCATGTGATTCTGAACTCTGTAGTTAGTGTTGAGTATTGTCTTGTTCTTTTATTATTTATTATTAAATATATTTAAACCTATCTTTTTGCCTGGTTTGTTCAGAGATATTTAAGCTCTTAGAGTACTTACATATGCATATGGTGACACTGTACAGGCCACCCCTAAATAGCTTTGCTCTTGGTCAGGCTACAATTTGGATTAATAGTAACATTACACAGTAAGATTAGGTACCCTTTGGTAAGGGCCTTAAAAGAAATTGATGAGTAGTGGCTGGTGGCAGCTGGTACTACCTTATGGTCTGGGTAGAAGGGTGCATAGCTAGTAAACCTGTGCCAGCCTTTCCCAGTGTGTGTTTGTGTATAAATCAGATCTGTTTGTGAGTGTGTGTGTCAGCTACTTGGGCAGGGACACGAAGTACTGGTTGGACAGACAGGGTGCTGGAGGATGTCCTTCAAGAATGCAACTGCAGTCCTTACATATGGGTTGTCCTGCCTCAGGCAGCCCTCGGTCGGCCGGATTCCAAAGTCTGGGTCCGGCGTCGGCCGATGTCGCCTCCTCCCCAACGTCAGAGCGGCTGGGGTATAAAAGCATCAGCCGACGCCATCTTCCCCCAGTCTTTCTTGCTGCGCGGTTCCCGAAGCAGAAGCAGTTCACAAGTGCCGGTCGGTCAGCTCCTGTGTTTTTCGTATCCGAAGTCATCAAAAAGCTAAGTACCCCGTTGGGGATCTTTTTCTTGCCTCAGCCGATGTCAGAAAAAACTGAAAAAGTTAATAACCGTTTGTCTTGTGGTAAACAAATACCTCATAAGGACTTCCATTCTTACTGCCTTCCCTGCCTTGGCCCAGACCACGACGTCTCGGCCTGTGCTGCCTGTGCTTGCTTCAATAAGCGCACACTCAGGCGCCGGGCAGAGTTTGCTGAAGACTTTTTTGGCGATAAATACTCTTATACCATGCCGTCGGAACAACCAACACCTCATATTTCAAAGAAACAGAAGGACCGGGTCCGACATTCTCGGCCCGCGACTTCCACCGACACCACGCCAAAAACTACCGCGAGTGCATCGGTCTCTTCTGAGGCGGTTGTTCCACTGCTCCGGACCGACGACACCGCTTTACCGATCACTCTGGCCCCGGAGCCTGTGCCGGTGCCTGTTGTTGATTTTCCTCCAGAAACTGAAGCCCAAGATTTGCCTGAGACCATACCGGTGGACAGGGTTACTCCAGCATGTGGGGCAGCTAGGCCCCCTATGTCTGTCTATCAAGGCCTACACACGTGCTAAGGCTGCTAGCCAGGCTAAGTCTCACCCTCCTAAAGTTTTGCCTCAGCCCACTACTGATAAACAAATCATGACTTTAGCTGCAGATTTAATTTCTTTAATCAGAGGCTCCCAGGCCCATCCTGACAGAGGTTCTCAGCCACCTCCTGACAAAAGGCCCAGGGTTGAGCATACAGACACCCTTTTTTCAGATGAAGCTTCTGGTGACTCTGATCACTCAGATACCCAGGAAGAGTCCTTCCAGGCCTACGAGGATTCGGATGCGGAGGAATCTCTTCCCTCTGCCTCTCCTCCTGAGGATATTTCTTTTGGGGAAATTCTCCACTCCATGAGAGAGCATTTTCAGTGGCAAGGCCAGGAATTCTCCGACTCCAGGAAATGGCTTCGTACCTTCCTTAAGCTTCCCCAACATAGGCCTTTAGCTATCCCTCCAGTGTTAGATGTACTGGATGATGTGTACTCAGATTCGAGTGCTTCTCCTGATTCTCCCCCCTGCTCCTGTCAAGCCAGACAGATACTACAGGGTTCCAGAAACTCACAAGCATTTCTTTAGGGCCCATTCTGTTGATCTAGAAACAATTTCCCAGGGGCCCAAAGGGGTGGCCACATCCACGGCCAAAAATCCTTTGCCCTCAGACAGGGAAGCTAGGTCCTTGGAGAGGTGGGGCAAAAAAGTTTATACCTCAACCACACTGGCCATGAGGGCCCTTAATTGCCTTTTTCATATGTTTCAGTATCAGGATTTCTTGATGGATGATTTACAGAAAAAGTTAGCCTCTCCTGAGCCTTTAGATAGAAAGGCCTTGCAGGATTTGGTCCATAACACACAGCAGGTTAGCAATCATTTTCTTCAGTGTGGCTATGATACATTGGAAGCTTCATGTAGGGCAGCTATGACAGGGGCTGTCATACGTAGACATGCATGGTTGAAAGAACAGGCATTGCCAGATCATGTTAAAGCAAAGCTTCTAGATGCACCTCTGGAAAAACACAAGCTATTTGGTGCTAATGCTCAGGATGTGTTGAAATCAATTGAGGAAAAGGCTAAATCAGTGCAAACAGTCAAGGATTTCCTCCAGGTTCAGCCACCTAGGTTCAGCAGGAATTGGCCTTCTAAGAACTGGTCCTTTCCGGACACTGACAAGTTTCAAAGGGGAAAAAACAGGCGTGTCCGAGGAAGAGGGCAATACAGAGGCTCCTACAGGGGACGCCAATGGCAACTGACTAATCAAAGAGGTAGCGCAGGGACTACCCCTGCTCCACAGGGACAATCACAATGACTTGACTTTGACACCGCCGACCAAGGCTCAAAAAGAAGCACCTTTAGGCGGAAAATTATCCTTATTTTCAAAAAATTGGCACATTTTAACAAAGGACAAATGGATTCTGGACATAATAGACCAAGGTTACAGGTTCCACTTCCATATTTTACCAACAAGACAAGGCATGCCAAACCTGCCACAAAATCAAAGGGCAGAGGCATTCGAACAAGTTTCAAAGCTGAGACAAATCAAAGCAATAGAAAAGGTTCCTCCTCAGGAACAAGGCCAGGGATTTTACTCAAGACTGTTCCTTGTTCCAAGAAAAGAAAAGCAATGGAGATCTATACTGGACTTGTCCACTCTAAACACGTTTCTCATTGTACCAAAATTCAAAATGCTGGCCTTCTGGCAACTCCTTCCCATGCTGGGCAAGGGGTCTTGGCTGGTTAGTCTGGACCTCAAGGAGGCATACCTGCATGTCCCAATCAGACACAGTTGCAGAAGATACCTCAGATTTCTTGCAGGGTCAGAGCATTATCAATTCTCAGCATTGCCTTTTGGCTTATCTACTGCGCCCAGAGTATTCACGAAATGCCTGGCATCAGTAATTGCACACTGCAGACTCCAGGGGATACAAATATACACTTACCTGGACGACTGCCTTATACAAGCGGACAGCAAACAAGCCTTGACAAAAAACTTGAATTATGTCATTCACTTACTACAGGCTTTGGGATACACAGTAAACTTACAAAAATCAAGACTACTGCCATCCCAACAAATAATTTTTCTAGGAGCCAAACTAGACACAGAATCACAAATGGCTTACCTCACAGAAGAGAAGCAAGAACAATTACCACATTACTTCAAAAGCCTAGCAAAGCTCACCCAGATGACTGCAAGGAAAATCCTGCAGGCCCTGGGTTTCATGGCATCTTGCATTCTACTGATTCTACTGGCAAGACTACACATGAGAAAACTACAATGGTACCTGAAAAGTTTATGGTCTCAACACAGCCACAACTTAGAAGCAATTATCCCACTCATCCCATGTCTACAAAGGGAATTTCTGTGGTGGGCCCAAGCAAGCAAGTTAAACAAAGGTATGCCTTTCAACAAACCTCAAACAAGCCAAACCATTACAACAGACGCCTCAGACCATGGATGGGAGGCGCACATGGAGGGCAGATGTATTCAAGGGCAATGGACTCCCCAGGAAGTACATCTACACATCAGTCAAAAAGAGATGTTAGCAGTAGTACATGCAATTGAGGCCTTCGGAAAATATCTTCAACAAGGTCATCTACTAATAAAGACAGACAGCACCACTGTTATGTGGTACATAAACAAGCAGGGAGGTACTCATTCATACCCCCTTTGCAGACTAACAATGACTCTTTGGGAAAAGTCCCTGAAACTGAACATACAGCTGCAATCCCAGTTTGTTCCGGGCAGGGACAATGTTCTGGCGGACAGTCTAAGCAGAAACATCCTGGACCCGCACAAATGGATGTTGCAGCCAGACATTTTTGCACAAATAATTCATGCATGGGGAGGCGGACATAGATCTCTTTGCCTCACACCTCAATCATCATCTGAAAAAGTTCTGCTCGAGGACACACCATCCACAAGCCTGGAGAATGGATGCTCTCTCCTTCAGCTGGAACTCTCTAACAATCTATTCCGTAGGGACAATTCGGTACAGACAGACAACATGTCAGTCATCTGGTACATCAACAAACAGGGGAACCAGGTCTTACCCTTTGCCACGAGGCCATGAGAGTGT
Source organism: Protopterus annectens (assembly GCF_019279795.1). Classification (NCBI taxonomy): domain Eukaryota; kingdom Metazoa; phylum Chordata; order Ceratodontiformes; family Protopteridae; genus Protopterus; species Protopterus annectens. The sequence continues at coordinate 1,278,333,675 of NC_056735.1, forward strand.
GGATTGAGAGCGATTTCACCAACCGCTTTACATAGCAAACCACATTCCAACGGTCCAACATTCTAGCGGACAGGCTCAGTCCTATCCTGACTCAGAATGGTCTCTCAACCATCGAGTGAGAGCAAGTATTTGCCGATGGGGCAACCTTGTTGCGATCTTTTGCCTCTCCTTCAAACACCAAATGCAACGATATTGCTCTGATCCCTCTGGGGAGTCCCCGAGAGACTCTCTAGTTCATGCTTGGCCTCCCGGTCTGCTTTATGCTTACCCTCCTCTTCCCCTGATGTTGAAATTATTACAGAAAGCCAGGCAGCTGGGGAGCAAGATGATCCTCATTGCCCCATACTGGCCGCGTCAGACGTGGTTCCCTTACCTATGGTTTCACCTAGTGTATCCAACATGGATTCTGGATCCCATTCCGGATCTCATTTCTCACCCTCTCGGTCTTCTGACTCCGAACCTGGTCAACCTCAAGCTGACGGCTTGGTTGCTCCAGTTCCACTCCTCATAAGGACTCTCGGGATTTCTTCACCGGTCAAAGCCATTCTCGTAGCAGCTCACAAGCCTTCCACCAGGAAGGTTTATCGGAGTAAGTGGAAATGCTTCACCATTTGGGCGGAACACTGTCATTTAGACCCTTTTACAGCCCCTATATCGTCGGCTCTAGATTTTCTAACCTCTCTCTTTCACCAGGGGCTAGTTCTTCTACAGTCAAGGTACAACTGGCAGCAATCTCATACTATCACGTGGGGCAAGAGTCTGGCCCTCTTATCACTTCCAAACTGTGTAAGACCTTCCTCAAAGGATACCTTCCTCCTTAGGCCTCCAGTTAAAGAGGTGGTACCTCCATGGGATTTATCCTTAGTCTTGCAGGCCTTGACTGGTCCCCCATTCGAACCGGCGGCCACAGTTGATCTCAAATTTCTCTCTTGGAAGACAGCCTTTTTGGTGGCCATAACTTCAGCCAAAAGAGTGTCGGAATTGCAAGCTGTTTGTGTCAAACCACCATATCTGGTCTTTCACCCGGATAGGGTTTACCTCAGGATCAATCCGTCCTTTCTACCTAAGGTATCTTCAGAAGCGAACATCAATCAATCGATCAATCTTCCAGTGTTTTTCCCCAACTTTCATAACAAAGGAGAGTACAAGCTACATTCCTTAGATGTACACAGACAACTACGTTCTTATATCCATAGAACTGCTGATCATAGGCAATCCGATCAGTTGTTTAGCTCCTTTGCCAAAAGTAATTTCGGAAAGTCAGTTTCTAAAGTTTCTCTCTCTCGATGGATCTCGAGTTGTATTCTTTTAGCATATCAGAGCTCAGGAAGGCCTGCACCTCAAGGAGTCCATGCTCATTTTACTAGGGCCGTTGCCACTTCTGCGGCCTTTCAAGCTAGGGTTCCACTGGATGACATTTGTTCTGCAGCCACTTGGGCTTCATCTCACACCTTTATCAGCCACTATAAAATAGATGTGGTTTCCCGAGGTAGGGCGTCCTTTGGCTCTGCGGTGCTCCGGAATATCCTTCCATGAAGACCACCCAAGATTTAGGTAGCTGGGGACTGTGTCCCACAGGTTGCTGACAAATTAAGTTCCTACTTCAGATTAAGAAGTTATGTACTCACCATAACGTTCCATCTGAGTAGGTATCTTCATTTGTCTGCAACCACCCCCCCCCCCTCCTTCCCCCTGACCAATATGATCTTTCTTGTGTTATTAGCATATGTTCCCATTGGGACACTTTTATCTGCTGTGCTATAGGGCAAACTTGATCTGAGGTCAGTTAGGTAGGGGGATTATGGGTAAGGGGAGGAGCAGTTAGGAGTGGCAGAGTCGGATTATGGGTAAGGGAGGAGCTTTTTGGCAAAAACCAAAAATTCCCCAAAAAAAAAGGCCCCGCCAAAACCAAAAATGGATGGGGGCCCCCCCCAAAAATGGAGAAGGCCCGGGGGGAGGGTTTCAAAAGGGCAAATGGATTTTTTCCAAAAAGGAAAAAAAAAATTTTTTTTAAAAAATTTTTTTAACAAAAAAAAATTCCCAAAATCCCCCAAAAAGGGGAAAAGGGTTGGGGGGCATTTTGGGGGTCCCCCAAATTTCCCAATTGAGGCCTTGGGAAAATATCTTCAACAAGGTCATCTACTAATAAAGACAGACAGCACCACTGTTATGTGGTACATAAACAAGCAGGGAGGTACTCATTCATACCCCCTTTGCAGACTAACAATGACTCTTTGGGAAAAGTCCCTGAAACTGAACATACAGCTGCAATCCCAGTTTGTTCCGGGCAGGGACAATGTTCTGGCGGACAGTCTAAGCAGAAACATCCTGGACCCGCACAAATGGATGTTGCAGCCAGACATTTTTGCACAAATAATTCATGCATGGGGGAGGCCGGACATAGATCTCTTTGCCTCACACCTCAATCATCATCTGAAAAAGTTCTGCTCGAGGACACACCATCCACAAGCCTGGAGAATGGATGCTCTCTCCTTCAGCTGGAACTCTCTAACAATCTATGCATTCCCACCTCTACCATTGATGACCAAGGTGCTACTGAAGATCAAAGCAGAACAACCGAAAGGCATCTTAATAGCTCCAGATTGGCCAAGACAACACTGGTATCCATTACTAAGGAGCATATCCTGCACCAAGCCGTGGCCCCTGCCTCAATGGCCTCTACTTTTGACCCAGCACAATTACAGGACGGTTCATCCCAACCTGCAAACTCTGCAGCTGACAGCTTGGAGGGTTCCATGATTTCTCCCCATATCTCTCTCTCCAAGGAAGTTCAACTGATCTTATTGGAAGCACGCAGACCTTCCACCAGAAAGATTCATTCAGCCAAATGGAAGAGATTCAACATCTGGAATACCAACAGGGGTCAGGATGCATCAGTAATGAGCATCCCACAGATACTAGAATACTTGGCAGAAATGCTGCATAATGGACTTTCCTATTCTTCCATAAAAATACACGCTTCAGCAATTTCAGCAAAATACAACACTGATCCACCTGTGTTTTCACATCCTTTGCTAAGACAATTTCTAAGAGGGATAAAGAATATCAAACCTCCCAGAAAACCACCAGTGCCTGCATGGGACCTCAACTTCGTGTTGGAAAAACTAACTCTTCCTCCTTTTGAGCCAGCAGCATCTTCAGAATTGCAATTTCTTTCCTGGAAAACAGTTTTCCTGTTGGCAATTACCTCAGCAAGAAGAGTTTCGGAGATACAAGCCCTCATGGCAGTACCTCCATTTCTCATTTTTCATCAGGACAGAGTTTCTTTAAGAACCAATCCCTCTTTTATGCCAAGTGATATCCAGGGTGTCTCTAAATCAAGCAATTCACCTGCCTACCTTCTTCCCCAATCCTCAAAATAAAGGGGAAAAGCTGCTGCACACTTTGGATATACACAGACAACTATGCTACTACTTGGACAGAACAAAGGCCAACAGAAAGTCTGACCAACTATTTGTAGCATACGCTGCTGGAGTGCAAGGAAAGGCAATTTCCAAACAAACAATTTCAAAATGGATTGGACATTGCATCAGATTCTGTTATTCTTTTCATGGAAAGGGTGTGCCAGCCAATATCAGGCCACACTCCACCAGAGCTACAGCCACCTCCACAGCCTTTCTAAGAGGGGTGGCTACAAAGGACATTCTAGAAGCTGCTACATGGAGCTCCGTGCATACATTTTCCAAGCACTACAACCTGCCTTTATATTCCAGATCCGAGCAGGCTTTGCTTGGCAGTCCTGCGGGGCATTTTAGCTACACCATCCTTATCTTAGAGCCTACCACCCCCAGCTTGGCTATGGTATTCAACCCATATGTAAGGACTGCAGTTGCATTCTTGAAGGACATAGTACAGTTTTGTACCTACCATAAATGTAGATGTCCGATAGATATGCAACTGCAGTCAATTCCCTCCCTCCTACCCCTCTGTATTTTGGGTCCACTTCCCTCCTTTTATAATTAGCTGGGGATATCTGTTATGGTGTATCTGTTTATTACTGTTGTGTATGTCTGGAATTTTTTATCCAGTTTCTAAATTTAGCCTTCCTTGGAGGGCACCTGGCATCTGGGGCAAGAAACACTGAGGAAGATGGCGTTGGCTGATGCTTTTATACCCCAGCCGCTCTGACGTCGGGGAGGAGGCGACATCGGCCGACGCCGGACCCAGACTTAGGCAGCCCTCGGTCGGCCGGATTCCAGAGTCAGGACAACCCATATGTAAGGAATGCAGTTGCATATCTATCGGATATCTACATTTATGGTAGGTACAAAACTGTACTTTTTGGCTTGACCACTCAGCTGAGATCTCAACCCTATAGCTATGCCAGTGGGGAGACTTATTGGGGATCTGGAGAAGAGGGAGAATCCAGCCCCAGACTGACTGTGATCTCTGTGTGCTGTTAAGGGAAATTGTACTTTACTGTGTGTGTACTTGTCATCCTCCCATTGTGTATGTCCCTCACTGTTGCCAGTGGATGAAGATTGAGGCTCCTTGATTGCTGGGCCAGTGCAGAGCCATCACAGTACTTATAACAAACCACTCTATAGCTGTGATCTTTATAGGGCTCTTCTTTCCCCAATCCCCACACCCTTCATGAATTGCAACTAATTGCTCAACTATTTACTACAACACCCAAACCTAACAGGGAATAGCTCTGCCTGCAAGGCTGGGTTGGTGATGTAACTGAATTGGTGTGGAAAAGCAGGAAGTAATTGCAGCTTTTCCTTAGTGATTCAGTGCGATTGAAAAGTGGGACTTTTCAAGCCCCACTGCATTGCTCAGCGGACAACAGTATAAGGTAGCTCATCCTGTGAGTGTCCCATTGATAACGGGTAGCAATCTTAAATATGAGAGGCTGTGCCCACTTTTACGGGGCTAATAGTTCCTGAAATGCATCTAGATCTACTAGCTAAAGTGATTTTTTTCTGGTCTAATCCTTAGTACTCTGTTTCTTGTTAGTCCTTTCACCATATAGGTCACTGGTGGGTATATAAGATCTGATACTAGCTTTCTGGATTACCTCTGTTCCCTTACAGAAATGAGGGGATGTCCTGCTTGAACAAACATTTGCGCACGTCTCCCCATGTCTTGCCAAGTATGTGTACCTTAGGGCTGTGGAGAATGCAGAAATGCTTCAGACCACCCATAATGGCTGACTTAATGATAACCCTCTCAGTCAGCTGTCACTGGCGATGGAAATGAATTTGCTGAAGAGGGTCTTATGGTTGTGAGGCAGTAGGAGTGAAATTTGCAAACACACAGGAGGAGGGTAGAGGTAGCGACGGGAGTTCCCAATGCTTTGGCCCCAGCAAGGTGTAGCTGCATGGAGGCTAACAGGGCTCAGCCCCCAGCAAGGGGCAACTGTAACAGCCTCCTCCCAAACATCCCAGGATGTCCTTCATGGATGCATCTGCAGTCATAACAACTGGGTTGTCCTGTCGTCAGGCAGCCCTTCAGTCGGCCGGATTCCAAAGTCCGGGTCCGGCTTCGGCTGATGTCGCACTTCACCCGACGTCATCTCTGTTGGTCTTCGGGTATAAAAGCATCAGCCGACACCATTTTCCTCAGTCTTTCTTGCCGCGTGGCGCCCGAAGCAGAAGCTGTTCGCAAGTGCCGGTCGGTCGGATCCAGAGATTACTTCTACCGAATACTACTTCGAAGACTTCTAAAGCTAAGTACCCCGTTGGGGACTCTTTCTTGCCTCAGCCGATGTCAGAAAAAGTTAATTGTTTAACCTGTGGGAAACAAATACCTCATAAAGATTTCCACTCTTATTGTCTGCCTTGTTTAGGCCCAGCCCACGACGTAGCAGCCTGTTCGGCCTGTGCCTCTTTCAACCGACGAACGCTTAGGCGTCGATCGGAGTTTGCAGAACAGTTTTTCGGTTCTGATTTTGCGTACATTATGCCGTCGGATCCTCCGACTACCCAATCTGCCAAAAGCGCAAAGATAAAGACCGACACTCCCGCTCCGCGGTTTCGGCCGAAACCATGGTTAAGCAAACCGCGAGTGTCTCGGTTTCGGCGAAACCGAGAAAACTGGTCAAAGTACAGCTGAACCTATCTCTACAACTGAGGCCCCTGCTACCACTCTTGAATCGGCCTCAGAAATTTTATCCACTACGGTGGTTGCCACTGACTTATCAGACACCATTCCCTTGGATGTCTCTACCCCAGCACGTGGTGCTGCTAGGCCTCCAGCAGCCATGTCCATTAAGGCCTTGCCAGGGCTAAAGCAGCCAAGACTACTAAGACAGTGGCTGTTAAACCCCCACAACCAGGCCCTCTGCTAGTTCTCAAATGCTTACTTTGGCAGAAGATTTAATTTCTTTAATTAGAGGATCTCAATCTCACCCAGACAGGGCCTCGCAGCCCCAGAGAAGAGACCTAGGGCAGAGCCCCTGAGCCAGTGTCCTCTGATGATTCTGCTGATGAATCAGACATAACTGACCAGCCAGAGGCTCCTTTCTCCAATTTTGAAGATTCTGATGCTGAAGAATCCATTCCAGCTGCTTCCCCACCAGAAGAATTCTCCTTTGGGGAAACCTTACATGCCATGAGAGCAGTTCCAATGGCAGCAACAGGATTTTTCAGACTCCAGAAAGACTTAGGACCTTTCTGCACCTCCCACAGCACAGGCCCTTAGCTATACCTCCTGTTCTCTCTGTGGTGGATGATGCTTTCAATGATGTCTGCTCCGCTCCAGATTCTTTACCCCAGCCCCTGCCAAACCAGACAGATTTTACAGGGTGCCAGATACTCATCACCACCTTTACAAGGCCCCACTTGCAGACCTCGAAACTATATCCCAGGGTCCCAAGGCAGTAGCCGCGACCATAGCTAAAAACCCTATTCCTTCTGAAAGGGAAGCAAGGTCATTAGACAGATGGGGTAAAAAGGTCTACACTTCAGCTACTCTCTCAGCTAGAGCTTTAAACTGTCAGTTTCACATGATACAATACCAAGAGTTTATGCTTGATCAGTTAACTAAAAAACTAACCACTGATGAATCTCTTGATAAGAAATATGTATTAGAAATGGTAAATAACATACAACAGGTTAGCAACCATTCATTAAAATGTGGCTATGATGCACTGGAGGCTTCATTTAGATCAGCCATGACTGGCACAGTGATAAGAAGGCATGCATGGCTAAAGGAGCAAGCTTTACCGGATCATGTTAAAGCTAAGTTGCTAGATGCTCCTATGGATAAGACAAGTTTGTTTGGTACACCTGCCCAGCAGGTTGTGAAGAAAATGGAAGAAAAGGCAAAATCTGTTCAAACGGTTAAAGATTTCTTGCAGGTTCAACCCCCAAGGTTTAGCAGGAACTGGCCTGCCAAAATTGGTCCTTTCCTGACTCCACAAAATTTCAAAGGGGCAGGAATAGGCGTTCCAGAGGCAGAAACCAATCCAGAGGAGGTGCCTACAGAGGACGACAGTGGCAAGGTAACAACAGAGGCACAGACACAACCACTGCCACTACATCAGCACAACCACAGTGACTTAACCCTAAATCCGCCTACCAGGGAACAAATAGCAGCTCCTCTAGGCGGAAAGTTAACCTTATTTTCAAAGAACTGGCACTACATAACAAAAGACAAGTGGATTTTACAAACCATAGATCAAGGTTACCGGTTTCACTTCCACACTTTACCAGTCAAAGAGGAATGCCAAATCTACCTCCAAATCAAAAACAGAGGCACTACAACAGATAATGGAGTTAGCAAACATGAGAGCTGTGGAAAGAGTGCCAACAGCAGAGCAAGGAAAGGGGTTCTACTCCAGACTATTCCTAGTTCCAAGAAAGGAAAAAGTTGGAGACCAATTCTCGACCTGTCCACCTTAAATACATACATCATTGTCCCAAAATTCAAAATGCTGACCCTACAGCAACTTCTTCCCATGCTGGGCAAGGAGTCTTGGCTGGTAACTCTAGATCTCAAGGAGGCATACCTGCACGTCCCCATTCGACCAATCTGCAGAAGATACCTCAGATTTCTTGCAGGATCAGAGCACTATCAATTCTCAGCATTGCCCTTTGGCTTATCTACTGCCCAGAGTATTCACAAAATGCCTGGCATCAGTAATCGCCATTGCAGACTACAGAATTCAAATTTACCCATACCTGGACGACTGCCTGCTACAAGGGGACAACAAAAGCAAGCTGACAACAGATTTACAAAGGGTCATTTACTTGCTACAAGCACTGGGATACACAGTCAATTTACAAAAGTCAAGGCTGATACCATCCCAAACAAGGACATTCTTGGGCGCTGAATTGGACACAGTAAAACAAATGGCATTCCTGACTACAGAAAAACAAAAGAACTCCTCTTTACTTCTTGGCACTAACAAAACTGAACAAGTTAACAGCAAGAAAAGTACTGCAGGCCTTGGGCTTCATGGCATCATGCATAATCTTGGTCCCATTTGCCAGACTACATATGAGAAAACTACAGTGGTACCTAAAGAATTTATGGTCCCAACACAGACACAGCCTAGAAACAGAAATCCCACTAATTCCATGTTTAAAGCAGGAGTTCCTATGGTGGGCTCAGGCATGTCAGTCAAACCCAGGCCTACCCTTTCGCAGATGTCAAGCAAGCCAGACCATCACAACAGACGCTTCAGACCTAGGATGGGGGGCCCACATGCTGGACACATGCGTGCAAGGATTGTGGGCACAGGATCAACTTCACCTGCACATCAACCTAAAAGAAATGCTGGCAGTAAAACTGGCAATCCAAAAGTTCAAACCATTTCTCCAAGAGGGCCAGTTGATAAGGACAGACAACACCACAGTCATGTGGTACATCAACAAACAGGGAGGCACTCATTCATACCCCCTATGCAGAATGACTTTGGAGCTGTGGACCCTGGCACTCAGCTACAACATCCAGTTACAGGCAATATTTGTACCGGGAAAAGAAAATACTCTAGCAGACATATTAAGCAGAACCACATCGGATGCCCACGAATGGAAGCTGCACCCAGACATCTTCAAGACCATCTCAAACAAATGGGGAATGCCTCAGATAGATCTATTCGCATCACCTCTCAATCACCAGCTCAAAAAGTTCTGCACAAGGACATTCCACCCACTAGCATGGAAAGTGGATTTGCTCTCCTTCAGCTGGAAAGGCCTAACAGCATATGCATTCCCACCTCTTCCCTTGATACACAAAGTACTACTAAAAATCAAGGAAGAACGTCCAAGGATAATCCTGATAGCTCCAAACTGGCCAAGACAACACTGGTACCCACTGCTGAGGAGCATGTCTCGGAACAATATGTGGCCAATACCCCTGATGCCTTTGATGTTAACTCAGAACAACTACAGCATCATACATCCAAACCTAAAACGTTGTAACTGACTGCATGGAACATCACATAGCAGCAGCTAAACCAGAACTTTCCCAAAGAGTTAAAGACATTATTCTTGAAGCACGCAGACCTTCAACAAGAAGGAACTATGCTGGAAAATGGAAAAGGTTTGTCATTTGGAGTACGGAAAGAGGAAAAGATGTGTCAAACATAGATATGCCTAACATTCTGGAGTATCTGGCGAACTTCTTCATTCAGGCCTGTCCTACTCCTCCATCAAGATACATGCATCAGCTATTTCAGCAGAATACAGCTTTGATCCACCTGTTTTTCGCACCCTTTGCTCAGGCAGTTCCTCAGAGGAATCAAGAATGTAAAACCTCCAAGGAAACCACCATTACCAGCTTGGGACTTAAACTTTGTGCTAGAAAAGTTGACACTATCACCCTTTGAACCAGCAGCAACAGCAGACCTACAACACCTGTCATGGAAAACTGCTTTCCTACTGGCAATTACTTCAGCAAGGAGGGTTTCAGAACTACAGGCCTTAATGGCAGTGCAACCCTTCCTAATCTTCCACCAAGATAGAGTGTCCATGAGGACTAATCCTACATTTATGCCTAAGGTGGTATCCAGAGTGTCTTTAAACCAGGCAATCCACCTACCTACCTTCTTTCCCAACCCACAAAACAGAGGGAAAGAATACTGCATACCTTGGATGTACATAGACAGCTACGCTACTACTTGGACAGAACAAAAATAGCAGAAAGACTGACCAACTTTTTGTAGCCTATGCAACAGGAAGGGAAGGAAAAGCTATTTCCAAACAGACAATCTCCAAATGGATAGGAAATTGCATACGATTCTGTTACTCCTTCCATGGAAAACCAATTCCACAGAACATAAGACCTCATTCTACAAGGGCAACAGCCACTACCACAGCCTTCTTACGAGGAGTGGCAACCAAAGACATTACTGAGGCGGCTACTTGGACCTCCGTGCATACATTTGCCAAGCATTATAATTTGCCTCTATATTCCAGATCCCGAGCAGGGTTTGCCACTGCTGTACTGCAAGGGATCCTAAACACACCATAATCTACTTTTATCCTCCTCCCCTAGTTGGCTATGGTATTCTACCCAGTTGTTATGACTGCAGATGCATCCATGAAGGACATAGTACAGTTTTGTACCTACCATAAATGTAGATGTCCGAACTGGATAGCATCTGCAGTCAGGATTACCCTCCTTCCCTCTTTGGTACTCCTAGGGTGTTTACCCTCCTAATAGCTAGCTGGTGGGGGGGGGGGTCTTTTATGGTGTATTTGTTTGTATATATGTACATACATGCTTATTTTTGTGTTTACCTCTATCTTTTGGAAACATTGGCATCTATCCAAATTTTAGCCTTCAAGAGGGCTACTGGCATCTGGGGCAAGAAACACTGAGGAAAATGGCGTCGGCTGATGCTTTTATACCGAAGACCAACAGAGATGGCGTCGGGTGAAGTGCGACATCAGCGAAGCGGACCGGACTTTGGAATCCGGCCGACTGAAGGGCTGCCTGACGACAGGACAACCCAGTTGTTATGACTGCAGATGCTATCCAGTTCGGACATCTACATTTATGGTAGGTACAAAACTGTACTTTTCCACCCTGACCTTTGGTTTTATACCAAAGCCAATACCCTACCTTGTTCCAGGATAGAAGACCAACTGGCATCCCATTGGTTAGAAATAACCACAGACCCAGTGGGCTTTAGTGTCTCCAAGGAATACATATGTCAGTTTCAGGCCAGACCAGAAATTTTATCATAGAGAAGCACAGGACTTGTTCACGCTGAGCAAGAAAAAGGGTTTTACTTAAGGTTGCTTCTTGTAGCAAGAAAATAAACATTTGGGGATTCATTCTAAACTTGCCAAAGATGTCTACCTCCATATCCCTGTTTTTCAAAGGACAGGCAGTCCTTGAGTTTGTGGCTGGGGTTGGATGGGTATCACTACCAGTTTACTTCTTTGCTCTTTAGTGTAGTTATTGCAGCCATGGCTTTTCCAGAATGGCTGTCCTCAGTGATACCACACTGCAGGGTCACAGATATCCATATCTACCTACAGCTATACAATTGCCTTATTTAGGCGTAGACAGGATAAGCTGCAGAGGACACTGCAGTTCACGTGAACTGCTTTAACAGACTGTGCTTCTCCTAGAGTTAGCAAAAGTCCAATTTGCAGCCCTTCAAAGCTATGGTCTTTTTGAGGCCCTGCTTAGAAACCAATATAACTAAAGCCTACCTGTCAAAAGGAAAGGTGGAGTGTCTCGCTGCCCTCTTTCAGAACATTAAAGAAAATCTAGTGATAACAGCCAGTCAGTAACTCAGCATTTTAGTCCACATGGCATTCACTATATTGTTTGCACTTCTTGGCCAGACTAAATTTGAAAAACTACAGTGCTTCCTAACGAACATGTGGGACCAGCAACCTAGAGTGTACTTCTCAGTTCTACCTTGCATCAGGAAGAAACTAGACTGGTAATTGTAAAAACTGTAAAAGAATAAGGACATACCATTTGGACTGTCTAACCCAAACCATTCCTCAACTAATGATGCTTCAGACATGGCATCGAGTACCCAGACCTTGACTCTTAAAATACGGTGCACTGGAGTCACAGAGAGAGGAAATGCACATATATTAACATTAGGAAAGTAATAACTGTCATTCATGTCAGTGCCTTAAAGACAGCCTGGGACCCTAATTGTCATCATAGATAGCACCACAGCTGTGTTGTGCATCAACCGAATAATCATGGACAAGTAGATGCCTTCTTCCTGAAGTGGATGCAGTCTAGCTCTTTATGCTTTCCTCTCTGTACCTTTGCTCCCTAGCATAATTCAGAAGCTGGAGGTGGAAAGGACAGAAATATTCAGTTGCCCCTTTCTAGCCATGGCTGTATGAACTCTCCCACCTTCTTTAGATGGTAAGTGAGAAGTCTCTGCTGTCTCAGTATATGAACTTTGTGATGCAGTGCTGGGGGGTCTGTAGTTCATCCTAAACTGTTCACACACAAACTGTCTGCTTGGAGGATATGGCTCTGTTGTCCTTTGGTCAACCTTATTCTTAGGATGTGCTAAAAATTATGAAAGAAGCAGAAAGACCAAGTACCAGGAAGTCATGCCTGGCTAAATGGAAACTGTTTCTCTCTGCTGTGAAAGAAGGAATGGCACTTTAAACGGATGTGTCATTAACAATTCATGAAGGGTATGCTATACCTCAAGCCTTGCTGGAAAAACAGTACACGTCCTAGGGACATAAGTCTTGTTTTGGAGAAACTAGGTTTGCTTCATTTAGACAGGCTGTGACAGTATCCTTAAAGTGTGACTTCAAAAACCACTTTCTTTATTGTCTTTACCTCTGCTAGGAGAGTTTTAGAGCTCTAGGCTTTGATGTGCAAGGACTCGTACTTTGCAGTTTCATACAAGTAGTGTTGCCATATGTATTAACCTCTCTTTTTTATTGATTATTGTTAACAGAGCTTATTCTGAACCAAGCAATACACCTTTGTTTTCTTCCCTATGTCTGACAGTAAAGGGGAAGGGATTTTGCTTTCAAGGGATCTGCATAGGAAATAGAAGTTCCTGTATAGATAGAACTAGTGCCACTAGAAAAATCAAAACTATTTGTTTTTCTGTTCAGGAAAGCAGCAAGGACTGGCAGTGGCAAATTAATGTTTCACATGAGGCTAGCGTATTGCATAATCCTTTGTTTCAAGACTTATGGAAGGATGCTGCTGGAAACAGTCAAATCCCTTTATACAAGGGGTACAGGAGTTACCACTGCCTTTACTCAAAGGGGTTAGTGCCCTGGATGTTTTGGAGGCAGACACTTGGTCTTCTGCCAACAGCTTTTAGGAGTACTACTGTCTGTAATTTACAGGGCAAAGTTTTGGTTCACACCTGCTGTCTTGAAAAGCTTCTTCCAGCCCTCATCCAAGCAGTAAACAAACCACCATTTTTGAAGGACCAGATTTAGGATGCTCCCCAATTGTGATGACTGTAAAAGTGATCTACATGAAGAACGTAGCGCAGTTGTGTAGGCAACTTACAGAGCTGGAAAATACTAAAAACTGGGACCTAGGTAGAGTAAGTGACTGAATAGGATGAATCTGTCATGTCACTGTGTGTTATTTATCTGTTGGTAAATGTCCAAGTTCTTTAACCAGATATTTGTGTTCTCCAAGAGACTAGGTCAGGAAAGTAGGATCTTTAATGGTGTGAAAGGCTATTCACAGATTGTCACAGAGGAGTCTATAAAAGAATGAATATAGAGACAGGGTTACCAGTCTATCAGGGTAACTGAGCATCTTGATGCAACTTAAAAGATTATTCCCTAAAAGGATTATACCCATCCTTAGTCTTACTCTGAGGTCTCCAACATCTACTGATGTGAACTTGAATATGAAATTGTCTTGCATGATTATCCCAAATCTTGTTTTTTATAAAAATGAGGGTTTGTGGCAATAAATATCAGTGCAACACATCTCAAATCTAAGTATCAGAAGAGGGAATTGTTTCTGGATGTCTGGCAATGTCTTCGGACTCACTTCACTGCATTAGTCTTAGGGCAGTCTTAAGAAAAATGTTGACATGAAGTTAAGCAGTCCAAGGTTGCATGCTTACATTAATGGTAGTGGTAATTATGCAGATGTTCTTCGTGTTTCACTGCTGCAGTCATCACATTTGAGTTATCTGCTTGCAGTAGCCCTAAGTCGGCCTGATTATCAAAGTCTTGGGTCCTGTGTCAGTTGCTGTCCCATCTTCCATGACGTCAGGTAGTCAGGGGTATAAAGCATGCAGCTGATGCTATTACACCAGTCTTTCTTGCCGTGCGGTGCCCGAAGCAGAAGCAGTTCGCAAGTGCCAGTCGGCCAACTCCTGAAATTTTTGTTTTCGAGTTTCAGAACCGAAGTCTTCAACTAAAGCTAAGTACCCCGTTGGGGAAACTTTTTCTTGCTCTAATCTGATGTCAGTAAAAGTCAATACTTGTATTTCTTGTGGAAAGCAAATACCTCATAAAGATTTTAATTCGTACTGTATTCCTTGCCTAGGCCCTGACCACAACATATCTCGCTGTCAGTTTTGTGCCTTATTTAAACCACAAACTATTCGTCTGTATATTTTCACTTCTAAATATTTTGGTACTCAGTTCAATTATCCAGATATTTCTTCAGTAAGCCACCCTACTACCGACATTCTGAAAAAATGCAAAGATAAAGACAGAGACAGGCTGCCTAGGTCCAAAGCTTCCAACGACACTTCTCCTAAGCTAGTCGCCAGTTCGCTGGTACTCAGTGAGGTGCTTTCGCAGCCCCTGATACCCGCTACTTCAGATTTGCAGGCCTCTACTGAGACCCATTCGGAGTCCGGTATACCGCGAGATGCTTCAACTGTGGAACCTGTGGATGTCTCTACCTTGGACAGGTCCGGAGCCGCTGTGCAGGCACTGGCTTCTGAGGGTGTATTCAGGCCTACTGACTTGCATATTAAACTGACTCCATCTTCTTCTTCAAGGCCTAAAACTCAAACCATGCCTCTCTATGCCTAAAAAACAAATGATAAGAACGGCTGAAGACCTTAATACTTTAATCAGGGGAAGCCAACCTTCCCCCTCTAAGAGACCTAGGACTGAATTTGCTTATGATACTTCTGACCAGGATTCCGAAATTTCTG
Organism: Protopterus annectens; assembly: GCF_019279795.1. Lineage (NCBI taxonomy): Eukaryota > Metazoa > Chordata > Ceratodontiformes > Protopteridae > Protopterus > Protopterus annectens. The sequence continues at coordinate 1,278,348,742 of NC_056735.1, forward strand.
TCTCCTCTTATGACCAGGATTTACCCTCCTCTACCTTTGAGGATTCTGATGTAGAGGACTCTATTCCCTCTGCTTCTCCCCCAGAAGATTTTTCTTTGGTGAAACCTTGCATACTCTTAGGAAGCATTTTCACTGGGAAAGCCAGGATTACTCTGATTCTAAAAAGAGGCTTAGAGATTTCTTACTCCTGCCCCAACACAGGCCTTTAACTATCCCTCCTGTGCTGGACATTGTTGATGATGCCTTTTCGGAATCTAGCTTGGCCCCTGATTCTTTACCTCCTGCTCTTAGAAAACCTGACTGATATTACAGGGTTCCTGATTCTCAAGTTCCTTTTCAAAAATCCTACTGCGGATCCTGAGACTATTTCACAGGGACCCAAGGGCATTAAGGCTTCTACTGCCAAAAATCCTACCCCCTCTGATAGAGATTCCAGGTCCCTGGATAGATGGGGTAAGAAGGTATGCACCTCTGCTACCTTGGCCCTCAGGGCCTTAAATTGCCAGTTTCATATGTTAAAGTATCAGCAGCATATTATTGGATTGCTTAAACAGAAAATGATGTTGATTCCTGATTGTGCTGAAAATAAGGATTTACAGGATTTAATGCATTCTGATGAACAGGTTGGAAAATATACTTTGCAATGTGGTTTTGATTCACTAGAGGCATCTTGCAGGGCTGCTGTCACTGGGTCTGTACTTAGAAGGCATGCTTGGCTTAAGGTGCAATCTTTGCCAGATCATGTTAAAACTAAATTGTTGGATGCTCCCTTAAATCAGGACCACCTGTTTGGCAACAAAGCAGAAGAAGCTCTTAAAAAGATGGGTTAAAAGCTAAATCTATGCAAACTGTTAAAGATTTCTTACAAGTGCAGCCTCCAAGATTTAGTAGGCATTGGCCCTCAAAAAATTGGTCCTTTTCTGCTCTTCCAGGGCTTCTCAGTTCAAACCTAGAACCAACAGAACAACCAGGCTTCAGTCCCAGGGTACGCACAGGACTAAGCAGTTGAGCCTCCCACTTTCAAATCAGGGAGTAGTAAGACTCCCCCCATGGTAATCTGTCTCAATGACTTAACTTTAAAAATTTCCAAGTACTTCTCAACTGACTGCTCCTTTAGGGGAAAAGATTGCTCTGCAAGCAAAAAACTGGAACCTCATTACCCAGGACAAATGTGTTTTAAACATAGTTTCCCAAGGATACAGATTTCACTTCCACATGTTACCAACACCAAACGGTTGACCAGATCTACCCCCAAATCAGTGGGCAGAGGCTCAAAAGCAAGTACTCTCTCTCTTAAGATTAAAGGCTGTTCAGACTGTACCAGAAGCGGAAAAGGGACAAGGTTTCTACTTAAGACCTTTCCTTGTACCCAGAAAAGACAACTCATGGCGTCCTATCCTGGGCCTTTCTATCCTAAACACCTTTTTGGTGATTACAAAATTCTAGATGCTAACTCTTCACCAGTTGCTTCCCATGATAGGCAAAGATGCCTGGTTGGCAACACTGGATTTAAAGGAAGCCTACCTGCACATCCCAATCAGGGAATCTTGCAGAAAGATACCTACGCTTTAAAGCGGGCTGCATGCACTATCAGTTCTCTGCACTGCCCTTTGGCTTATCTACTGCGCCCAGGGTATTCACAGAGTGCCTAGCTCCAGTCATTGCAATTTGCAGGCAAAGACATATTCAAATATACCCATACCTGGATGATTGTCTAATTCAGGCAGAAAGCCAGGACATACTTTTGAATCATCTGGCATTTGTACAAAAGCTACTAACTTGTCTAGGGTACACCTTAAATGAAAAGAAATCACAGCTGGTACCCTGTCAACAAATCACATTCGTGGGAGCAAGCTTGAACATAGCTTCCCAGGTGGCTTTCCTCACGCCAGCGAAACAAACTCATTTGACAACTTACTTCAAACTAGTGGCCACAAAATCCCTGCTATCTGCAAGGCAAATACTGCAAGCCTTGGGGTTCATGTCCTCGTGCATTCTAATTCCATATGCAAGACTGCATATGAGGAAACTACAATGGTATCTAAAAAGCCTATGGTATCAACATTCTCAGGATCTAGAAGCAATGATCCCTATCATACCTTGCCTACGGTTAGAATTCCTTTGGTGGGCAGAGGCCTGCCACCAAAACAAGGGACTACCATTCGCTCTACCCCCTGCCACCCAAACAACAGATGCATCAAGACTATGCATGGGGTGCTCACCTGGCAGGGAAGTGCATTCAGGGCAAATGGAACCCAAGTCAAATGCACCTGCGTATCAGTCAAAAAGAAATGTTAGCTGTACAGAATCCTCTGACAGCCTTTAAGGACCACATTCTTCCAGGACAATTAATGGTAAAAACTGACAACACCACTGTTATGTGGTACATAAACAAGCAGGGGGTACTCATTCCTGCCCCCTCTGCAAACTAGCCATGGCTCTGTGGAACACAGCCTTGAGCTACCAAGTGCTTCTACAGGCTCAGTTCCTGCCAGGAAAACTAAATACACTGGCAGACGAACTAAGCAGAAATCTCATGGACCCACACGAGTGGAGACTGGAACCAAAGACTTTCAACATGTTGATAAACAAATGGGGGAGCCCAGATGTAGTCCTGTTTGCCCCCCCCCCCGAACTACCAATTGGACAAATTCTGCACAAGGACTCCCCACAAACAAGCTTGTAAAGTGGATGCTCTGTCCTTCAGCTGGAAAAATCTATCAGTTTATGCCTTTCCTCCTCTGCCTCTATTCTCCAAAGTACTACTAAAGATCAAACAGGACAAACCAAGGATGATACTGATTGCACCAGACTGGCCACGGCAGCACTGGTACCCCCTCTTGCGCACTGTGTCACAGCTAGCCCCATGGCACTTGCCTCAGACCCCTACCCTGCTGTCACAGCAGGAGAGCCAGATTCTGCACCCCCAGCTTCAAACCTGAACCTGGCAGCCTGGCTAATTACTTAATGTCTCCATTACCATCCCTCAGTAAACAAGTGTTGGACGTCATTTTGTAGGCAAGGAGGCCTAGTACTAGAAAATCTTATGCTGAAAAATGGAAAAGATTCTGTGCCTGGAACCAGACTCAAGGGATGGCCACAGCAGCGCCCAATTTACCTCAGATTCTTCAATACTTAACTGAGATGATTCACAAGGGCCTTTCCTTTTCCTCCATCAAAATGCATGCCTAAACCATTTCAGCTCATTACAACACAGATCCACCTCTCTTTTCTCACCCATTGCTCAAGCAGTTTCTCAGAGGGGCCAAAAACTTAAGACCACCCAAAAGAGCCCCAACTCCAGCCTGGGACCTTAACTTTGTATTGGAAAAACTCAATCTGCCTCCTTTTGAGCCAGCTGCAAGTGCAGAGTTAAAATTCCTTTCTTGGAAAACAGCTTTCCTTTTAGCAATCACTTTAGCAAAAAGGGTATCTGAATTACAGGCCCTTATGGCAGTGGAGCCTTTTATCATCTTTCATGTGCACAGGGTGCCCGTCTGGACCAGTCCCTCCTTCATGGCCAAGGTGGTATCCAGTGTGGCTCTTAATCCATTAATGTGCCAACATTCTTTTCTAATCCACAGAACAAAGAGGAACGGATACTGCACTCCTTAGATGTGCACAGACAACTTAGATTTTACTTGGACAGGACTAAACCTCAAAGGAAATCTGAACAACTGCTGGTGGCATTTGCTGCAGGGGCAGAGGGGCAGGCTATTTCAAAGCAAACCATTTCTAAATGGATAGGCCATTGCATTCATTTCTGCTATAAGCACCATGGAAATCCTATCTCACAGGGGATTAGACCCCATTCAACCAGGGGCTGCATCTACCTCTACAGCCTTTCTCAGAGGTGTCCCTACCAGAGACATCCTAGAGGCTGCTAGCTGGAGTTCTGTACATACTTTTTCATCAAGCATTACCATTTGCCAATTTTCTCTAAATCCAGAGCCGGCTTTGCCACTGCAGTCTTGCAGGGCCTTATAGCTGGTCCTAATGCTATCTAAATTCTTCCTCCCATCCTTAGCTTTGGGAATCTACCCAAATGTGATGACTGCAATAGTGAAACACGAAGAACATATTACAGTTGTGTACACTTACCATAAATGTAGATGTTTGAGTGTATTCATTGTTGCAGTCCTGGTTACCCTCCCTCTAGCCCCCTGACGTCTTTTGGATATACCTCTACACTCCTTTACTATGCTTAAAAGCATTTTGGTGTATTTGCTTTTTTGTTGGAGGTATAACCTTAAGTGTGTGTGTATGTATGTGTGTCTATATATATATATATATATATATATATATATATGTATGTATGTATTTAATTGCTTCCCATTAGGGGGTCACCTGACATCTGGGGCAAGAAAAAGTGATGTAATGGTGTTGGCTGCATGCTTTATACCCCTGACTACATGACGTCACGGAAGATGAGACATCAACCGACGCAGGACCCAAGATTTTGATAATCAGGCTGACTGAGGGCTACTGCAAGCAGATAACCCAAATGTGATGACTGCAACAGTGAATACACGAACATCTACATTTATGATAAATGTACACAACTGTACTTTTTCCACAAGAATGCTTAGCCCAAAAGGTCAGCTACTGTCATTTTAACCCCATCCTCCAAAGATGTTGATGTTGCAGACTCTCTTTGCTGTGGTTGAGACTGGAGTTGCCTAGCATTTGTTCTATTACTGTCACTTCCACAATTCTCTCAACCAAGCTTTGTTGACCCATAAGGTGACTCAGTCTTGTAATTCAAATGCCTCTAGACCAGTGATGACGAACCTATGACACATGTCAAAAGTGACACCACATTTTTGGTGACACGCCAGTGATCACCAACACCGAGTTACCAAAGACACTGCTCTTGCATTCGTTGCTCATGTGAAGTGCATTGAATTATTTTGTGCCAGGAGCCAGTTCAACAACCCTGTTGCAGAAGTAAGGAAGTTATTAGCCTCAAAGACTATTTCGGTATACTTTCTCGATAGAGTCTGCATAGGGCAGTGCTGACACTGTTTTCTCTTTGTGGTTACACTTTTGCAAAGGGCAAGTAGTCTGCATTTCTAAGTGTATGCTGTTTTACATTCCTCTCAACTGTCCCTCTTAATCCCTCCGAAAACTGGTGACTTCTTACACTTAATAACAATAATTATATTTGTAGACGTATTTTACTTCAGAAAATGTATATTAGATCACGTTCTTTTTTTCTGTCACTGTCTCAAATGAATAGTATTAGTAGTATGAAAATGTCAGTGTCTTTTATTTCTAGATTTGTCCCTGATTCTGTTGAGATTTATCCCTGATGTATTTAGCTGTGCTGTTTTATTTATTTAGTTTATTTATTTTTATTTTATTTTAATTAATTAATTTAATTAATTTTTAATTTATTTTTGTTGGGGGGTGGGGGGGTGATACACCAGCAGAGTCAAGCTAGGCCTTTTCTTGAATTTGTGACATGCTGAACCCAAAAGGTTTGGCATCACTGCTCTAGACAGTTACCCTAGAGTATGCCCCCCTTCCCCCACCTCGTCCAAACATCTCCCATTATCCATTACAAAGAATGGTGCATTAATAGTAACTGCAGTAATTTTTCCCCTTAAGCAGGTAGCAAGCTGATAGCTGCAAAATGTGGTTTACTTCCTAAATACAAATATGCTGTTCGTTTCACAGCACTAAGTATTCTGAACTCACCAACTTCTGCAAACTATAAATAATAAAAACTGCCATGCCATTACACCAGCTGGCCAAAATAAGAAGCTCCAACTATTCCTGTCGCCAGCTAATTTGATTTCTGTTCTTCAACTCCAACTTAATGTTTCTAATATTTTTGTGTAATTAATTTTCTCTGGGTTACTGACCCACCACCACCATGCTATAAAATTGCAGGAATTATCTTCCGCATGCTGTTGTATTGAAAATCAAGATACCGTTACTCTTGAAAGAAAAAATATATATTTGCCCCTGAAAAAACAATGTTGGTTCCTTCTCCAAATTTAACTGTCTGAAAATCTCTCACTTTCTTCAGAATACATATATGATTAAATAATTATTAATTGTTTACAGGCCAAGGAGATAGACAAGCTTTAGTGTACTTTCAATATGAAAACATTGGAATAATTTCAATCAGGAAGAATACACAATGTAGTCATCTACGACAATGAGAGTGGCATAACGTTCATGTCTGTCAGACTCTTGAGTGAACCATAATCATGTTTCAGTCTTGTATCTGTCATCTTGATTGTGCTGTAGTTATGTTGGCTGATGCTTCTGTTGCACTAATGATTTTACTTTCTTTTGCTCTTCAGCTTTTGCCACTTGGCATGGGTTGCACCAGAAAAAAGTATGCATTTTGGACCTTTTTGCTTATGAACACTAAATAAATATAACTGAAAATATTGAAACATATATATTAACATAATGCAGGCAACAAGTTGCAGGCTTAGATAGAGTATCCCAGTACGCAAACTATTTCTAAGCAAATCTCTGTCATATTAATCCGCTCAAGCTACTTTTCACAATGTTTAAATCATAGTTGGACATCCATGTTCAAAGTTGCCTACTGCACATGCTTCAATCAAAACAGACTAACATAATTCATTTTATGATCATTCTCTACCTAGTGCACCCTATTTGGTTGTCTCCTACAAACAGCTTGTTTGGAAGAAAGATTACTGGTTACAGTCAATATGTTACCAATGTTCCTATGTATATATGAATGTATTCACAATATATTTCCACTATTCTTCATGTAACTATGTTTATTCATATTTTATTATTGTGGCTTTTGTATTGTTTACTTGCATTTATAGCAATTTTATTAACTTTTTATTAATTCTGTGCTTAATTGTATCTGTGTATCTTTGTGTGGAGCTTTTCTCCCCGGGCCTCTGCTGAAAAAGGACCTGTGTCCAGTCAGATTTTCCAAGTAAACAAATGTAAATAACTAAATGTTTACAGTAGTTGTATTTTAATCTGGATCATTCTCTTACAGTTTGTTGTGTGGTGGAACTGCTCTAAGTAAACACCCAGTGAGAGAAATAGGGTATGGCAATATATAAAAAGGAACTCTCAACTGTTCCTGTTTTGAAGGAATGTTCCATATTCTTTATATTAATCACTGCTGCAGTAGCCTTAGCTATATGGGCTATATCCTGCAAAGGATCTAATAGCTGTCCAGTTTCCAAAGCTTCAGGGCACATTCCATACTCCCAAACTGTCAGGCAGTGCAAGCTGAGCTGACTAAAAGATAAGTATGGGCGTAAAGCCCTTCAGAGCTTTCCTGTCAGTAGAGAGAGGGAGGCTAAGCCATGAAATGAAAATGCTAGGAACAAAAAAAAATAAACATCTGCACCCTGGCATAAAAAGCACACAAAAAACAAGGAGGATGTACTATGTTTATCATATTGATCACTGCTGCAGTAGCCGTAGATATAAAGGTAGGTGACCTTGGCTAACTACCAAGAAAAGGAACACTCCACCACTGTAGCAAAAAAAACAATAATCATATGAAAACCAAAATGAAAACCAATGGTTTTCTGTAGCTGACATGCTGCAGAACCACAACCCAGATAAAAATTCAGTCCATGGATGAAGAGAATTAGTGACAATTTTACCTGTGTTGAAGTTGCAATCATCTAAATAATAGACAGTTTTTATGCAACTAAGTATAAACAGTTTATTTTGTTTTTCTTCAACTAATGAATGGTTTCATCTTGTAAATATGCAATTTCTATTTTACTGTGTATTTTTAAGTGGTAATGAGATTAATATGCAAATATTCTTATATTATGTCTTAAATATATATATTTTTATGGACTGTAACAAATTTTCAGTGATTAGATAACATTTCATTTTTTTAGTTCAATATTGATTGGCTGAAAATAGTTACTTGATTGTCAGAAGTGGATGTATATTCATATGCAACAAAAGGGGAAGAGAGTCTTTTTGAATTTTGTTCTGATGCAGTCCCTTACGATACAAGAGACAAACGCGTTGTTTTGAGGAAACGTACTTAACATTCCGAGTCGCTAAATAAACGTGGTTGAATTTTTATCTGCATTCTGGTTCTTCAGTGTGTTTACTACCAACAACCATTGTTTTACATTTGAAGCTTAGCTAACTATATTTGGGAGGTGGAAGAAGAGTCCAGGAGCCCCTGGAGAATGGTGATAGCAAAACTTGATCTGTACCTAGGGAAGAAATAAAACTTATAATGCTTTGTAAAATTACAGACGACCAAGTAGCAACTTTTAGAATATTTCTAGAATCCAACCCTTAAAAAAAAAAAACATAGATGAAGCCAAGGCCCTTAGCGAGTGGGCCTTGACCCTGCCTGGAATAGTTTGTTATGGTGAGTATAACAAAAGGGAATAGCCTTAGACAACAATTTGGAAATAGTTTGAGCAGAAGTAGTTTACTTCATTTGGTCTTCAGCCTTCGGGTGTTCAGATCCGAGACAAGCAGCATCACTAGCATCTGCTCCAAGCTCCTCCCCTTACCCATAATGCCCCTCTATATCTCCTTTCTTCCCTCAGATCTTATTTGCCACTGAAAAGCTAAACATTGTGGTCTCTGAGCTCCAGGCTTATCTTTGGGTGACACTCTGCAGGTGTTAGTGTAGGATTCCCCTACTTTATTTTTCAAGCTCCCCTACCTCAAAAAAAGTTTTAGTGTGGTAGTTCCCTTTTCACCTCCCCCACTACCCCTTCCTGTTAGTGAGCGAGTGTGTGATTGTTGTGTGTGTGGGCTTTGCTTCCCAAGCATGGCTGAAACTCCCAAGCCTGTTTTTCACAAGTGCTCAGAGTGTGTCCATAAGCTCTCCCCAGCTGATGGCTGCACTCTCTATGTGTAGTGTGTTTTAGGTGCAGCCTATCTCCTCATGGCCTGCTCTGTTTGCGGGGGCTTTTATCCTAAGGCCCTCAAGGACAGAAGGGCTAAACTAATTATGAAAGGGCTTGTTCCTTCACAAGGGATGGCTGTCCCCATTACTTCTAGCCGGCCATGTCTGTGGCCGCTACTGCTTCGTCCCCTTCCCAGGCCTCTGAGACTCAACCTCCCGTCATGAGGCCTGCGGATAGGGAGAAATCAAAAAAGGACAGACTGAGGAAGAGATCCCCAGACTGCTCAGATCCGTCAGGTCCTCCTCCCAAGACAAAGACCTCTTCTAGGCCTAGTACTCCCTGGCTCCGTTCACCCAGATTCTCCCCGGAGCCGGAGGTGTCCAGACCACTGTCTAAAGCCTCTCTTCACCGGCACTCCAGGCCAGTGTCGGTGGCTTCATCTTCATGTTCTGCATTAAGTTTAAGCAAGGCAGAGATGGACAGAATGATACCTAAATTTATCCGCACCCAGATCCAGTTTGGAGCCTTGCCAGCCCCCTCTCCCTCTGAAGCAGGGAGCTCACAAACCTTTTTCATCCCCATAACTCCTTCTCCGATCCGACCCTCAATTTTGGAGTCTTTGGATCCGAGAAGTCTCGGGGTTGGGGGGGTCGGTGCCGATGGTACTTTATTACCTTGACGCAGGCTGTTGCCTTGAGTGTGTCCGATCTGATTAGTTCGGATCCAAGCTCTCAGAGCCGTAGCCTTGGCATCTGATCCGAGGGGGTCCTGTCTGCTCCAAGTTTGTCAGACCGCAGTCTCCCCCTTGGCATCTCAGCTCCTGTGGGCTCGGCTCCGACTCCTCCATCAGATCCCAAGTAGAGTGGCTCCCTTGCTTTTTTCCCAGGATACCTGCTCTCCTTTGGCATTCGATGTGGGGGAGAGGGTCGGCTCGAGTGGGTTGAGACCTCTGACCATTTCCTCCTCAGATTCCGCCCCAACTCCCTCGGTTCTAGGTACGGCTCCGACTCTTCTGTAGTCTCAGGGATAGCCTGTGCATGTTTTGTCTCAGGAGGCTCCCACTTGGGCTAGTCTTCCCCAGAGAGTCCCACTGAGGAGGTGCCTCACAAATGAACGTGCAAAAGGAGGCACCTGGACTCCTCTGTAGAGTCCCTCGTGGTTGACACTGACATGGAGGAAGGGGAAGGTTCCCCCAGATCACCCCCTGAGGACTTTAGAGACATCATGGAACTCCTGTGCCAAAGAGGAGGGTGGTCCACCCAAAAAACAACCCCAGACGAGTCAGTGTTCCTAGAGGCATTCGGCATGGGCCCATTTACCTCCTGGGTGTCCCCCCCCTCGTGGATCCACTTGTGGACCTGATTACCACCAGGGCATGGAAGGAACCGGACACCATGGAACCTCTTCCAAGAAGGCCAGACAAGGTACTCAGCCCCCCACCAGACAGGACTAGCTGGAGTAAGGGGTCCCCAGTAGATGCTATGGTGGTGGCAGCCACCACAAAGAAAGAGCTCCAGCAGGAGAGCTCTACAGTCCATCCTTTTGACCGGGGACTATGGATCGTTTGGAGAAGTGGGTATATGCTTCAGCAGCCTTTTCCATAAGGGCGCTGAATTATATGGAGCATGTCATCCAATTGCAGCATGAGCTGGTCAACAAAGTCTCTGAATCGCCCCTAGAGTCCATATCGGCAGAGGGCAATAAAATGTTCTCTGCACGCATGGCCACTCTTAAAGCAGTCGCAAATACGTCCATGCATCTCCTCTCCCAAGCCACGGAAGGAGCTTCTAGGGCTGCCCGGTCCGGCGTTGCTATAAGGCAGCACACCTGGCTTCAGCTATGCCAGTTTTCGGAACCCTTCTGGATGTCCTTTGCCAACACCCCCTATGATGGTACTTTCCTGTTCGGGAAGTCTGTGCGTGAGACCCTGGTCCCGAGTGAGAAGAAAGGGGAAGACACTGTCTGCCTTCGAGATCCGCTTTTCCACCCCTCAGAGATCCTTTTCAAGGAACCAGTGAGGGGCAAAGATGATGTGGTTCCAGAAGTCTCAGTTCTCTTGAGCCACTCAGGACTCATCTTCCCCCAGAGGCAGAGGTAATACGATAAACACTGGCCCAGAGGAAGAGGGGGTCTGAAGAACATCGAGAACCTTTCTTGGATAGACCCACACCGCAGCCCTGAGGGGCTGCCCAACTGCTCATCTCTCGAGGCAGTTGGGGACCATCTTTCATTAAATCCAATGGAGTGGGAGTCTGTAACAACAGATGTTGGGTGTTACAAATCATATCCAGAGGCTATACCATCCCGTTTATGGATCCACCTCCCCCACCAAAACACCAACCAGACATTCCACCCGTGCAATGGGAAGTAGCAGCACTAACGAGTCATCCAGCCCATCCCCCTAGACCAATCTGGATCTGGCTTCTATTCCAGGTTCTTTTTGGTGCCAAAGAAACTGGGGGACTTAAGACCAATTCTGGATCTTTCCACCTTGAACCTGTCTGTAGCCATGGAGAAATTCCTTATGATCACTCCTCAGTCTATTCTGCCCTCTCTGCAGGCAGAGGACTGGATGTGGTCGACTGACCTCAAGAATGCGCATTATCACATCAAAATGAACAGGCCCTCCCGCAGCTTTCTCTGCTTCCGTCTGAGAGCCAATCACTGTCAGTTCCGGGCCTCTACCCTTTGGTCTCACCACAGACCCCAGGGTGATCACTAAAGTTATGGCGGTGGTAGCGGCTCGCCTGAGACTTCAGGGGATTCAGGTCTTCCCTTACCTAGACGATTGGCTCCTCACTGCCCCTACCAAGCGTCTACTCTTCCAAGCCAGGGACAACTTCCTTGTATTAGCAAACAGCCTGGGATTACCATCAACCTCAGCAAATCATCACTGACCCCAGTTCGGAGTCTAGATTTTATCAGAGCCCGGCTGGATACAGTTCAAATGATGGTTTACTTCTCCCCGAAGAGGGTCCACAATTTAACACTCCATGCTCCATGTATCTTGCATCCTACAGACTTTCCTTCTATCAGCAGAGTCAGTGCTGCAGGCTCTGGGTTCCATGGCAGCCACAATCAGTCTTTTACCCCTTACACGGCTTCCCATAAGAGTTCTTCAATGGACGCTAGTGGTTCAGTGGTCTCTTCTGGACCTACCTCTGTCCCATCCGATTCATATATCTTGGACGTGCAGAGACTCTTCTCTGGTGGATTCTCTCCCCATATCTTGTCAAGGGATGTCCATTTTTCTCAGACTTTCCCACCACCACAGTGACCATGGTTGCTTCCTAGCTAGGATAGGGGGGCATTTCTCAGGAAGAACAGTCCAAGGCACATGGTCCTCCTCTGAGACCAGTATGCATATCAATGTCCTGGAGATAAGGGCGGTTCTTCCAGCATTGCAAACCCTTCATGCCCATCTTCCTCTGTGGATGAGCGCTATTCAGTCAGACAACATGTCCGTAGTCTGGTATATAAACAAGAAGGGTGGAACCAGATCTTACCCCCTTTATCGTGAAGCCATGAGACTGTGGAAATGGGCGATTTCTTCTGGCCGCTTTCTAGTGGCAATGCATATTCTGGGAAGGTCCAACATTCTGGCGGACAGGCTCAGCAGGACTATTCTGATGTCTTACAAGCAGTCTCTGAATCCTTCAGTAGCGGAACAGATCTTCCTCAAGTGGGGTCAGCCTTGCTGCGATTTCTTCACATCTCCTTCCAATGCGAAATGCAATGAGTTCTTCGCTTTGAACCCCCCTTAGGGGGAAGCCCCCAGAGATGCACTAATTCATGCTTGGCCTTCCTGTCTTCTTTATGCGTACACCCCGTTACCACTCATCCCTAAGTTTCCTCAGAAAGTACGCAGGTCGGGGAGCTCAGTAATTCTCATTGCAGTGTTCTGGCCCCACCAAGTCTGGTTCCCCTCTCTTTGGTCTCACCTGATAGTTCCAACATGGATCTTGGATCCTGCTCAGATCTCATTTCTCTTCCCTCTGGGATTCCTCACCCAGACCAGGACAGTCTGAAACTCACCCCTTGGCTGCTCCAGTTCCAGTAATGATTAGGACTCCCGGTTTATCATCTCCGGTTAAGACCACACTAGTGGTGTCTCACAAATCTTCCACCAGGAAAATATATTGTAGCAAGTGGAAACATTTTTGTTTGTGGGCCTCTCAACAGAACTTAGATCCCTTTACGGCTCTGGTCCTGGCTGTTCTAGAATTTGTAGTCGGTATTTTTCACCAAGGTGCTAGCTCTTCCACTGTTAAAGTACAACTGGTTGCCATCTCTTAACTTCCATGTGGGGGAAACTATGGTTTCTGTAGCTTCCTCTAGGATTTATAAAACCTTCTTTAAAGGTTCCTTTCTCTTATGCCCCGATGAAAGATCCTACACCTCCTTGGGACTTTACCTTTGTACTTCAGGCTCTAGTCTCCCCTCCCTTTGAGCCCGCAGCCCCAAAATGCCACCTGAGAAGGCTAAGGGGAACTCATCACTCAAGTGTAAAGAGAGCAGGAAACAATCCCCTAATCACTTTCCATCTATAGTTTTGAGATCAGTTCCATCTGAGAAAATTTCTAAACATTTGGATCTGTCAGGTTCTTCGGATCCAACAAGGTCAAAGTTGAAATCTCCAGCTCATCACTCCTCCACCTTTACTCCAGAGCTGGTTTCTTCCTGGATCCATTCACCCTTCCTTCAAGAGACTCTAAAAAGAACTCCCAGGCCACCATCAACCTCATCATCTGTCACATCATCTAGAAGTCTAACTGAAGCTGATGTGGACAGGATAATAAGGAAGTTTCTCCGAGCCCAGATTCTGTTGGGACTTGTAACATCTCTGTTTCCCATTGCCCAAGAGACTGCCTTTGGTCCCTACCCATTTGTTAACTCCTGCTCACATCTGACCTTTAGTGTTATAGCCACTGAACCTGAGAATTCTGAGTCTGTGTACATTGGATGCAAAGACATGGCATTCTTTGACTCCATCAATATCCTGGCCGGACTTATCTCAGAGCCAAATCATTGGTGCTGTATCTGGGGGTGGGGGGGTAGTGTTGGCTCCAATGCCCTCGGAATCATCTCTTCTTCTTAGAGCCTCATTGCTGGACAACTCGGCTCCAACTTCTTCCTTGAGGCAGAGCCAGGGTGATGCTGTGAGCTGTCCTGAGTAGTTGTCTTTGACTCTTACCAGGACAGCCTTTGCTTCTTTTATGTCTTCAGCCTTCAAGGTAGTAGAGAGCTTTCTCTGCCTCTCTGGATAAGACATACTTGTCCCACTTGGGTCTACCCCTTCCACAACTGTTTGCTGCAGTCTTGGAGCCTATACATTTTGTCACATTGGGGCAACAAGCCTTTACAGGCCTTAAGAGTACTTGTAAGAAGAGACAGATTCCCCACAAGAACTTCTGACAGAATGCACCAACATCTATGAAGGGAGAGGGTCTCCACGTCACCCCTTGAGGATATCTCCTTTGGTGAAATACTCAAACTTTTGAGACAGAAAGGTGGTTGGTCTTCTTATCCCCCTTCCCAAGAGGAATCTGTGCTTTTTGAGGTCTTTGGAGCCGGCTCAGCTATATCCTTGTTAGTCGCCTTGGCATGAAAGGATCCAGATGTCACAGAGCCAATTCCTAAAAGACCTATTAAGTATCTGGTTGCACCTAAGGTTTGGGCCTAGTGGAGCAAATGTTCCCAGTAGGTGCTACAGTGGTAGCTGGGGCCACCAAGAAAGAATTTGCTGAGTAAAGTTCTATTGTCCATCCCCCCATTAGAGAGTCCAAGGTACTGGACAGTTTGGGAGGCGTGTGTATGCATCGGCGACCTTTGCCTACAGGTCACTAAACTATTTTACACATGTCATAGGATTTCAGAGGGACTTGATCAAAGAGGTGTTCAATGCCCTCTGTTGGTCCATGTCTGCGAAGGATAAGAATACCGTTTCTTTGCAACTGGCCACCCTACAGTCCCTATTGAATGCCTCTGTGAAACCCATCTCCCATACCTCAGAAGGTGCTTTGAGAGCTGTGAGTTCAAGAAGAGCTGTGAGATGGCGCGTCTGGATGTACCTCTGTGACTTGCAGAGCCTTTAAAGTCATCTTCCTTCAATGCTACCTTTGATGGATCTACCTTATTTTGCTCCCAAGGGTAAAGAAACCTTCCAGGAGTGAAGAAGACATGAAGACCTTATCCTGCCATAGGGATTAGTTTTTCTACATCTCAGATAATCTTTTCCCGGAATCAGAGAGGTGGCAGGAAAATGTGGTTCTGGAAGTGTCAAGGCTTTTTCTAGAACTGCTATGGGGGCAAATTCCTCCCAAGGCAGAGGGGTGAACTCCAGTAATAGATGACACCACTGTGGCAGTGAAGGTCTACACATTCAGGGTTTTAGAGGTCCATTCTCAGAGAAACCCCCTATCGGTGCTCCTGAAGGGTTGCCTGACTGCTGCACTCTGAAGGCATTTAGGGGAACACTTTTGCCTGCACCCACAAACCTGGACAACTATCACCAAAGACACTTGGGTGCAGAGGATTATTTCTAGAGGTTATGTACCTTTCCCCTTACAGCCCATCCCCAATAGTTCTACAAAACTTCCCGACATTTCGCCCAGAGAAAAACAGCAGCCATAGGAATACAAAAACTGCTGGAAAGAAGTCATACAGATGGACCCCCCCAGACCAACAAGGACCCCCCCCAGACCAACAAGGATTCAGAACTTACTCAAGGTCCTTTTTGGTGCCAAAGAAAATTGGGGACCTGAGATCTATTCTAGTTCTCAGCAACTTAAAACCAGTATGTCAAATGCTCTGAAGTTCCGAGTGGTCATGGATGTTCATCGTGCATACAGCTGCAGTCATCACAGATGGGTTCTCTTGCCGTCAGGCGGGTCCTCGGTCGGCCGAATTCCAAAGTCTTGGTCCGGCGTCGGTTGTTGTCGCTTTCTTTCCTGACATCAGTGCGACAGGGGTATATAAGACACAGCCGACGCCATTTTCTTCAGTCTTTTTTGCCGCGTGGTGCCCGAAGCAGAAGCAGTTCGCAAGTGCCGGTCGGCCAGCTCCTGAAATTACGAAAATTTGGAAACCGAAGTCTTCTTTAAAGCTAAGTACCCGTTAGAAACTTTTCTTGCCTCAGACCGATGTCAGACAAAGTTAACAATTGTATTTCTTGTGGGAAGTAAATACCGCATAAGGATTTCCATTCCCTCTGTATACCTTGCTTAGGCCCAGACCACGACGTCTCGGGCTGTCGCTTTTGTGCTACTTTCAATAAACGCACTATTAAGCGTCGGGCGGAGTTCGCCCAGCACTTTTTCGGTAAAGCTTTTAATTATAAGATGTCGTCGGAGACTCCGACTACTGTTTTGTCCAAAAAACGCAAGGACAAAACCGACATGCGAGGTCCGAGGTCTCCACCGACACCACGCCAAAACCGGCTACACGTGGTCCGGTTCTCAGCGAGGCGCCTACGCAGCCCCTGACTACCGACGACCCTTCTCTGGCGGTGTCATCTGTAACCGAGACCGCAGGTTCCTTGGCCCACACCTTGACTACAGCTACCGAAGCCACTGTGAGTGTTGAGCCTCTTAATGTGGACAGGTCCACTTCCACCCATGGTGTCTTCAGACCTTCTTCTTCCTTTTCCATAAAGGCCTTTACTAAGTCTAAATCAGCCATGCATTCCAAGAGGCCTGTTGCACAGGGCCCATCTCCAGGCCCCATGCCTAAAAAGCAGATGCTCAAAATGGCTGAGGATTTAATTACTCTTATCAGGGGTTCCCAGCCCCCTCCGGACAAGAGACCCAGAGTGGAGGAAGATTCTCCCTCTTCTGACCAGGGCTCCATTATTTCAGAACATTCTGATGTGGAGGAACATTCGTACTCCCCTTTTGAAGATTCTGATGCAGAACAGTCTATTCCTTCTGTATCCCCCCCAGAGGATTTTTCATTCAGGGAAACCTTGCATACCTTGAGGGAACACTTCCATTGGGAAGGCCAAGATTTCTCAGATTCCAAGAAAAGGCTTAGGGAATTTCTTTTGCTACCTCAGCACAGACCTCTGGCGATACCTCCTGTCTTGGACATACTTGATGATGTCTACTCGGAGGCTTGTCTTAACCCGGATTCCTGCCTCCTGCCCCAGTCAAGCCTGATAGGTACTACAGAGTTCCTAACTCACACCAATTCCTTTACAAAGCCACAATGCAGACCCTGAAACCATTTCTCAAGGCCCCAAGGGAATGAAGGCCTCTACTGCTAAGAATCCATTACCTTCCGAGAGAGAGTCTAGATCCTTAGAAAGGTGGGGAAAAAAGGTATATACCTCAGCCACCTTAGCCATGAGGGCCTTAAATTGTCAGTTCCATATGCTTAAATATCAGCAGTTTCTGTTATCACAATTAAAGAATAAAATGTCACAACCTGAGCAACCAGATTTAAAGGAGTTGCAGGATATGATGCATAGTGCAGAACAAGTAGGTAAACACACCTTACAATGTGGCTATGATGCTCTAGAAGCCTCAAGTAGAGCTGCTGTTACAGGATCAGTCATTCGTAGACATGCCTGGCTTAGGGAACAAACCTTGCCTGACCATGTTAAAGCTAAACTATTAGATGCTCCTTTAAAAGGATGTATTATTTGGTACTAATGCTGAGGAGATTCTACGAAAAATGGAAGAAAAAGCTAAATCAATGCAAACAGTCAAGGCTTTTCTACAGGTTCAACCACCACGTTTTAGCAGAAATTGGCCTTCAAAAACTGGTCCTTTCCAGCCACGGACAAGCCCCAAAGAGGTAGATACAGGCGCACAAGGGGCAGAGGACAATCTCAAGGATCATATAGAGGCAGACAATGGCAATCTCCAGCACCAAGAGGTGGTGAAGACAGTGCACAACAATACAGGAAACAAACCCAATGACTTTCCCCTTTGCATGCCAAGCAAGGCTCAGGTGTCAGCACCCTTGGGAGGAAAGCTGGCATTATTTTCAAAAAAATTGGCATATTGTCACAAAAGACAAATGGATCCTGGACATTATAAACAGAGGCTACAGATTTAATTTTCACACTCTTCCAAAAATGAGAGGCATGCCGAACCTGCCATACAATCAAAGGGCAGAGGCTCAAATACAAATTTCAAAGCTCATGGGCATGAAAGCTATTCAAGAGGTACCTACTCACGAACAAGGTCAAGGTTTTTACTCAAGACTATTCCTGATTCCAAGGAAGGGAACCGATTGGAGACCCATTTTGGACTTGTCCATCCTAAACACATTTCTACTCGTACCAAAATTCAAGATGCTCACCTTACAGCAGCTTCTTCCCATGCTGGGCAAGGAGTCTTGGCTGGTAACATTGGACCTCAAGGAGGCATACCTGCATGTCCCAATCAGACAAAGCTGCAAAAGATACCTCAGATTTCTTGCAGGTTCAATCCACTATCAATTCTCTGCATTGCCCTTTGGCTTATCTACTGCACCCAGAGTATTCATGAAATGCCTGGCATCAGTAATTGCCTACTGCAGACTTCAAGGGATACAAATTTACCCTTATTTGGACGATTGCCTGATCCAGGCGGACAGCAAATTCTTACTTCTGGAACATCTGGCTTATGTAACATGGTTGTTGAATTACCTGGGATACACAGTCAACAAAGAGAAATCCAGGCTAACACCATCTCAGAATATAATTTTCCTGGGTGCCAACTTGGACACAAACACCCAGATGGCCTATCTTACGCCAGAAAAACAGGGCAACTAACTCAGTACTTCAAGACACTAGCAAATTGTACCAGGCTAACTGCAAGGAAAATCCTGCAGGCTCTGGGATTCATGGCATCTTGCATTCTTCTAATCCCATATGCAAAGTTGCATATGAGAAAACTTCAGTGGTACCTAAAGAACCTATGGTCTCAGCACAGCCACAGTTTGGAAACAATAATACCACTAATTCCATGTTTGCAAAAGGAATTTCTATGGTGGGCCCTAGCATGCCAAACAAACACAGGTCTACCATTCTGCAGGCCTCAAGCAAATCAAGTCATCACAACAGACGCCTCAGACTACGCCTGGGGGCCACACATGACAGACAGGTGCATCCAGGGCAAGTGGTCCCAAAAGGAAAAGCATCTTCACATCAATCAAAAGGAGATGCTATCAGTGATAAATGCAATTACAGCTTTCAAAGACCTTTTGCATCCAGGACAGTTATTGATAAGAACAGACAACACCACAATAATGTGGTACATAAACAAACAAGGAGGAACACATTCATACCCCCTGTACAGGCTGGCCATGTCACTTTGGACCTTGGCTCTGGAATGTCAAATCGAACTTCAAGCACAGTACCTGCCAGGTTTGGAAAACACGTTGGCAGACAATCTAAGCAGAAATATGACAGATCCGCACGAATGGAAGTTCCATCCTCAAGTCTTTACAAAGATAATCCAAGCGTGGGGAAGGCCAGACATAGATCTCTTTGCCTCCCACAACAATCATCAATTGACAAAATTCTGCTCAAGGACATTTCATCCAAAGGCCTGGAGGGTGGACGCCCTTTCTTTCAGTTGGGCAGCACTGACAGTTTACGCCTTTCCACCTTTGCCTCTACTGCCCAAGGTGCTCTTGAAGGCAAGAGCAGACAGACCAAGGATGATATTGATTGCACCAGACTGGCCAAGACAACACTGGTACCCACTCCTGAGGAGTCTAACACACTCTCCTCCCTGGACCCTACCTCTAATGCCTCTTCTCCTGACTCAGCACAGCTACCAAATTCTACACAGCCAGCTGAAAACACTCAACCTGACTGCATGGAAAATTCCTTAGCACCACAACAGACCCTACTCTCCAAGGAGGTGCAGGATGTCATTTTGGAGGCAAGAAGGCCATCTACTAGAAAAGCTTACTCCAGAAAATGGAAACGGTATTGCGTTTGGAATGAGAAAAAGGGCCAGGATCCTAGGAAACTGAATTTGCCTCAGATATTACAGTATCTAGCTGAGCTGCTGAACAGTGGACTTTCATTTTCCTCCATTAAAATACATGCCTCAGCCATTTCTGCAGAATACAACACTGATCCACCCTTATTCTCTCACCCACTCTTAAAGCAGTTCCTCAGAGGGGCTAAGAATATAAGACCTCCAAGGAAGCAACCAATACCAGCCTGGGATCTTAATTACATTCTAGAAAAATTAACATTGCCTCCCTTTGAACCAGCTGCCTCAACAGATTTGCAATATTTGTCCTGGAAAACAGCTTTCCTTCTGGCTATTACCTCAGCTCGTAGGGTCTCGG
Organism: Protopterus annectens; assembly: GCF_019279795.1. Taxonomy (NCBI): domain Eukaryota; kingdom Metazoa; phylum Chordata; order Ceratodontiformes; family Protopteridae; genus Protopterus; species Protopterus annectens. The sequence goes on from NC_056735.1 coordinate 1,278,368,886, forward strand.
AACTACAAGCCCTCATGGCTGTGCAGCCCTTTCTCATTTTCCATCAGGACAGGGTTTCTCTATGAACCAACCTGTCATTTATGCCTAAGGTAGTATCAAGGGTAGCTTTAAATCAGGCCATAGACTTACCTACCTTTTACCTCAATCCTCAAAACAAAGGGGAAAGGCGGCTACATTCCTTAGACATCCATAGACAGCTGCGTTACTATTTGGACAGAACAAAGCCTTTCAGGAAGTCAGAACAACTCTTTGTCTCCTATGCTGTAGGAGCTCAAGGGAAGCCTATTTCCAAACAAACAATTTCAAAGTGGATAGGTCACTGCATACATTTTTGTTACTCCTTTCATGGTAAGTCTGTACCTGCAGGCATCAGATCCCACTCCACAAGGGCCACAGCTACCTCTGCAGCCTTCCTCAGAGGAGTCCCAACCAAAGATATTTTGGAGGCAGCCACTTGAGTTCTGTGCATACCTTCACCAAACACTACCACCTACCTTTATATTCCAAAACTAGAGCAGGCTTTGCCACTGCTGTGTTGCAGGGCATTCTGGCTCCTCCCAGTTCCACCTAGTGCCTACCACCCTGTGCGTAGCTTTGGGATTCTACCCATCTGTGATGACTGCAGCTGTATGCACGATGAACATAGTACAGTTTTGTACCTATCATAAATGTAGATGTTCGAGTGCTATTACAGCTGCAGTCCAGGTTTCCCTCCCTCCTTCCCCTTTGGGAACATACCTAGTGGCTAACTCCTCTACTTTCCACCTGATTGGGTTATCCTTCTATGGTGTATTTGCTTGCAACTACTGATTTTTGCATGATTTTATATATATATATATATATATATATATATATATATATATATATATATATATTGCCTTCCTTCTGGGGGCACCTGACATCTGGGGCAAGAAAGACTGAAGAAAATGGCGTTGGCTGTGTCTTATATACCCCTGTCGCACTGACGTCAGGAAAGAAAGCGACGACAATTGACGCCGGACCAAGACTTTGGAATTCGGCCGACCGAGGACCCGCCTGACGACAGGAGAACCCATCTGTGATGACTGCAGCTGTAATAGCACTCGAACATCTACATTTATGGTAGGTACAAAACTGTACTTTCAGTCCATTCTGCCACTTCTGTGCAAGGATGCTTCAGTGTGCTTGCTAGATCTCCAGGATGTGTGCTATTATATCAAAATAGACAAGCAATCCAGGTGGTTTATTCTGGGAGCCAATCATTCCCATTTCTGAACCCTGAACGTTGGTTTCACCACAGTCCCCAGGATGTTCACCATGTGCATCGCAGTGGTGTTGCAGCTCAACTAAGACTGCTAGAATTCCAGGTGTTTCCATATCGCAGTGACTGGCTCATCTCTGCTCCCACCCAGACTCTACTGATTCAAGCTGGGGACTACATGCCTCACTTATGTCTTCAACTGGCCATAACAGTGAACTTCTCGAAATCTCAACTCTCCCATATTCAAGTCCTGGAGTTCATTAGTGCTCGTCTGAACACGGTTACCCAAATTGCAAGACTTCGTCACTCAAGAGTAAATATGTTACAGAGTGAAGCTTCCCAATTACTCTCTTTCTCTTCCTGCCGGCAAGGTTGGTTTTACAACTCTTCAGAACTGTCAGCTTCCATAACTCTTAATACCCCTATTAAGATATCACGTTGTACTTCGTTGGACACATGCAGTGCAATGGTCTAACAGATGGCACCTCCTCTCTCTACTCCAGTACACATTACAAGAATCTGCAAAGAACACTTCACCTGCTGGTTCACTGCAAGAGAAATTTCTCAGGGCAGTCCTTTTATCCCTCTACCACCCAAAGCCACAGTGACTATGTATGCCTCCCAACTGGAGGGGGGGGTGCATTACCTGGGAAAGACTGTCTGAGGCACTATGTCCCAGTTGGAGCCAATCTGTACATCAGTGTTCTGGAAGTGAGAGCAGTCCTATTAGCATTGCAGTCTTTTCAACATGCTTTCCCTCCAGGGATGATTGCTGTTTAGGCAGACAATATGTCTGTTGTCTGGTACATCAACCAGCAGGAGGATCCAAGTCTTATCCCCCGTAAGTCGAGAAGTGATGAGAGTTTGGCAATGGGCAATTTCTTCTGGCGACACATATCCTGGGGAAGTCCAGTGTGCTAGCAGACAAACTGAGCAGGTTCATCTTACTTGCTCACAAGTGGTCTCTCAACCATGTGGTGCCGGAAATGATTTTCCTTCAGTGGGGGCCAACCATGTTGTTATCTCTTTGCTTCCCATCTCAATTCCAAGTGCAGCAAGTATTTCACCTTAATCCTTCCAGAGGGGGGAGGAGTCACTGAGAGACTTTCTAGTCCATGATTGGTCCCATGATATCCTGTATCCTTTTTCTCCTACTGCTTCAATAATTCCCAAATTTCTACACTACATGTCTTTCTAGAAGTACAAAGTAATTCTCATTGCTCCTTTCTAGTCTCAACAAGTCTGGTTCCCCTTTCCCTGGCCTTATTTCATGCATCCTCCTTGTGTGATACAAACCAGGATGTTCCCTGCAGCATCCATCAGGGATAGCTAACCCAGACATACAGACCCTCAAACTGAGTGCATGGTTTCTGCACTTTAAATGATGGCTAGATAGTCCGTGTTCTCATCTCCAGTCAGACACATCCTGTTATCCTCTCAAAAGGATTTTGTGAGAAAGGTGTACGAGTAAAAGGAAAATATTCTTCCTTTGGGCGGTCCAGAGAAAACGAGACCCTCCTTTCAGCACCCAGTTCAGCTGTTGTTGATTTTCTTGCTTCCATATTCAACAGTGGTGCTAGTTATTCTACCATAAGGATTCAACTTGCAGCTATCTGCAGATGTTCTTCGTCTTCCATTGCTGCAGTCCTGACTATTGGGTATAGTCCGCGTCCAGTCGGCCCGAATACCAGAGTATAAGGCTGACGTCGGTCATGGCGCCTTAGACTGACGTCAGTACGTCAGGGTACTAATGCGCATGACCGACGTCATATCCTCAGTCTTTTTTGCCGCATGGTCCGATGCAGAAGCAATTTTGCGAGTGCAGGTTGGCGTTCTGAGATATTTCCGAAACCGGAGTTTCAGACCGAAACAGAGTTGGCTAAGTACCCCGTTGGGGAACATTTTGGTTTTTTCTTGCCTCAGTATTTAACCGGATGTCAGAAAAAGTGAATAACTGTATTTCTTGTGGGAAGCAGATACCGCATAGGGATTATCATACATTGTGTATACCTTGTTTAGGGCCTGAGCACGACGTTGTTGGTTGCCGTTCTTGTGCTAGATTTAACAAACGCACTATTAAGAGGAGGCTAGATTGTGCCAGGTTAGTGTTTGGGAAGCGTTGCAATTATAATATGCCGTTGGATGCTCCGACGCCCGCTTCATCCAAGAAGCGCAAGGACAAAACAGTGAAGCCTAGGGTTGATGAACCGGCAGTCCCGGACGTCGGTTCTTTAGAAGGCTCAGTGGAGCCAGAAGTTTTGCCAGGAGTATCCATGGAGTCTCAGGCAGAAACTTTACTGTTACAGGATGTGCCCTCTCAGGAGGTAGGCCAGGCTGAGGAGGCTTCTCAGGTAACTGTTCTTCCCTCTCTTCCCAAGGTAGTTAGGGCCTCTCCTTCTGTTGCCAAAGCTTCTTTTAGAGGTAGGCCAAGTTCAGCTTCTGTGGGGGCTTCTCCTAGCATTTCGGGCTCTGTACCTAAGAAACATATGCTTAAAATGGCAGAAGATTTGATTACTATGATTAGAGGTTCTATGCCCCCGCCTGATAAGAGGCCTAGGGTGGAACAGGAGTTTGATAGTTTTGAACAGTGTTCACAGGCTTCAGAGTCTTCTGTGGAAGACTTACAGGAGTATCCTACTTATTCTGATTCTGATGTGGATGATTCCACTCCTACAGCTTCTCCTCCTGAGGATTTCTCATTTTCAGAGACTCTACACTCCATGAGGGAGCATTTTAAATGGGAAGGCCAGGATTACTCTGATTCCAGGAAAAGGCTTAGGGAATTCTTGTTCTTACCCCAGCATAGGCCCTTAGCTATTCCTCCTGTGTTGAATGTGGTGGAGGATGTTTTTGCAGAGGCTTCCCTGAACCCTGACTCCTTGCCTCCTGCTCCTGTTAAGCCTGATAGGTATTATAGGGTGCCCGAAGCTCATAAGTATTTGTTTAAGAGTCCTAGGGCGGACCCAGAAACTGTTTCTCAGGGGCCTAAAGGTGTTAAAGCTTCTGTGGTTAAAAATCCTGTACCCTCTGATAAAGAGGCAAGGGCTTTGGATAGATGGGGAAAGAAAGTGTATACTTCTTCCACTCTAGCCATGAGGGCGTTGAATTGTCAGTTTCACATGCTAAAATATCAAAATTATCTCCTTTCACAATTGAAATCTAAGGTGGATGCTTTGGCGGAAGGTATTGAGTGTAAAGAGTTGCTGGATTTGGTTCATGTGTCTGAACAAGTGGGTAAGCATTCTTTGCAGTGTGGTTTTGATGCTGTACAGGCCTCCTCGAGGGTGGCTGCTACTAGTTCTGTTCTTCGCAGGCATGCCTGGTTGAAGGATCAGAATTTAGCTGAGCATGTTAAGACAAGGATTTTGGATGCTCCTTTACAGTCTGATGTGTTGTTTGGATCGCCTGTGGAAGCAGTTTTAAAGAAAATGGAGGACAAAGCTAAGTCTATGCAGACTGTTAAAGATTTTTTGCAGGTGCAGCCTCCGAAGTTTAGTAGAAATTGGCCTGCTAAGGGGTGGACATATCCTGCTTATGATTCCCAGTCTAGGGGTAGGTCTAGACGTGGTAGGGGCAGGGCTCAAGGTTCTTTTAGGCCTAGATCAGGGAGTTCACCTGCTCAGACTTCTGGTGAGGGCAGGGGTCAGTCCTTTCGTAAACAGACCCAATGACCTGCCTTTTCAGCTGCCAGTGGATTCTCGTCTGGCAGCTCCTTTGGGAGGAAGGCTGTCTCTTTTCAAAGAAAATTGGGATTTAATTACTCAAGACAGATGGGTGTTGGATATCATTCATCACGGTTACAGATTTTATTTTCACACAATGCCCCCTTTCAAAGGCATGCCAGACGTTCCTCCTCCACAAAGAAAAGAGGCTCACAAGCAAGTTTCTCAGTTACTCCAGATGGGGGCCATTCAGCCAGTCCCTGTATCAGAAAGGGGCCTAGGATTTTATTCTCGCCTGTTCCTAGTACCAAAGAAGGGGAACACGTGGAGACCAATTTTGGATTTATCTATCCTCAACACTTATCTGGACATTCCCAAGTTCAAGATGTTGACGTTACAACAGCTTTTACCTCTCCTGGGCAAAGATCACTGGATGGTAACTCTAGATCTCAAGGAAGCTTACCTTCATGTGCCTATAAGGCTAGGTTGCAGGAAGTATCTGCGGTTTCGAACTGGAAATTTTCATTATCAGTTCTCTGCATTGCCCTTTGGCTTATCTACTGCGCCCAGAGTATTCACAAAGGTTCTGGCTCCAGTGATAGCTTACTTCAGGCTTCAAGGAATTCAAATCTATCCTTACTTGGACGACTGCCTGATTCTGGCTCAAGAAAAGGAAGACCTTCTACAGCATCTGGAATATGTCATAGCAGTGCTAAGATGCCTAGGGTATTCTGTGAACGAAATAAAGTCCAGTCTAGTACCCTCTCAAGACATGTGCTTTCTGGGTGTGAGACTGAATACAGCAGCCCAGATGGCCTTTTTAACCCCGGACAAACAAAAGAGTCTGTCACTTTACTTCCATCAACTATCTCATCAGTCCGTGCTGACTGCAAGGACAGTCCTTCAAGCATTAGGGTTCATGGCATCTTGTATTCTGGTGCTTCCCAATGCCAAACTGCATATGAGGAAGCTGCAATGGTATCTCAAAAATGTATGGACACAGCACTGCCAGGATTTGGACACTGTCATTCCAATAATACCTTGCCTTCAAAAAGAATTCTTGTGGTGGGCTCAGGAATGTCACCTAAACAAGGGACTCTCTGTGACCCGGCCAGAGGCGAGTCAGGTTTTAACGACAGATGCCTCGGACATTGCTTGGGGAGCTCATCTAAATGGAAAGTGGATACAAGACAAGTGGCCTGTCAGACTACAGCATCTACATATCAACATGAAGGAGATGTTAGCAGTCCAGTTTGCATTGATGGCTTTCAAGGAGTTACTTCTTCCAGGGCAGGTGTTGATTCTAACAGACAACACAACTGTCATGTGGTACATCAACAAGCAAGGGGAACACATTCTTATCCTCTATGCAGGCAGGCAATGATTTTATGGGAGACTGCGTTAAGCTTGCAACTAACTCTTCAGGCAAGGTTTCTGCCAGGAGCACAGAACTCCCTAGCAGATGTGTTAGGCAGAAAAATCATGGATCCCCACGAGTGGAAACTGGATCTTCATGTATTTCAGAAATTGACAGTGTCATGGGGAACTCCAGACATAGATCTGTTCGCTTCTCCACTAAACCACCAGCTGCCAAAGTATTGCACAAAGGGGTTTCATCACACAGCTTGGAAAGTGGATGCTCTGTCTTTCAGTTGGAAAAACCTTCATGTCTATGCCTTTCCACCTCTGCCTCTTCTTCCAAAGGTACTATTAAAGGTCAGACAAGACAGGCCAAGGATGATTTTGATAGCTCCAGATTGGCCTCGGCAACACTGGTATCCACTACAACCGAGTCTGGTAAAGAAGCCTCCATGGCCTTTACCTCTGATTCCTCATCTGTTATCTCAGAAGGACGGTCATCTGCTCAATGTCAAGCTTCACTCTCTTCATCTAACAGCCTGGCATATTCTCTGTTGAAACACAGCAGGTCTCAACTTCCTCAACAAGTTTTAAATGTGATTATGGAAGCTAGAAGACCTAGTACAAGGAAGGTGTATGCAGAAAAATGGAAGAGATTTTTATTTTGGAGTACAGCAAAGCATTTGGAGATTTCTGAGCCTAATTTGAGTGTGGCTCTTCAATATCTTACTGAGTTATTGGACAAAGGTTTGTCCTTCTCTTCCATTAAGATTCATGCTGCAGCAATTTCAGCTCACTATGATTGTGACCCACCTTTGTTTTCGCATCCTTTGTTCAAGCAGTTTCTTAGAGGGGCAAAGAATATAAGACCCCCACGTAGAGCTCCTACTCCTGCTTGGGATCTCAATTTTGTGTTGGAAAAACTTACTCTACAACCTTTTGAGCCTGCGGCTACTGCTGAATTGAAATACTTGTCATGGAAGACTGCTTTTCTGTTGGCTATTACTTCTGCAAGAAGGGTGTCTGAGTTGCAGGCCCTTATGGCAGTGGAGCCCTTTTTGATTTTCCATAAGGATAGGGTATCATTACGTACTAATCCTTCCTTTATGCCTAAGGTGATTTCTAGTGTGGCTTTAAACCAAACTATTCATTTGCCTACTTTTTATGCAGACCCCCAAAATAAAGGGGAAAAGATTTTGCACACTTTAGATGTACACAGGCAATTGCGATATTATTTAAGCAGGACTAAGGATTTTAGGCAGTCTCAGCAGTTGTTTGTTTCTTTTGCTTTGAGTTCACAGGGCAAGCCTGTGTCAAAACAAACTATTTCCAGGTGGATTGGCTTTTGCATTGCATTTTGTTATTCCCATCATGGCAAGGAGATTCCAGCTGGGATTAGGCCTCATTCCACTAGGGCTACTGCCACTTCAACAGCATTTCTAAGGGGTGGCAACTAAGGATATTTTGGAAGCAGCTACTTGGAGTTCAGTGCATACTTTCTCTAAGCATTATCACCTACCTATCTACTCTAAGTCTAGGGCTGGTTTTGCCACAGCTGTTTTGCAAGGCATGTTGTCAGCTCCTACTTTATAATTTGCCAGCCTCCCTTACCTCTGCTTTGGGATTCTACCCAATAGTCAGGACTGCAGCAATGGAAGACGAAGAACATAGTACAGTTTTGTACCTACCATAAATGTAGATGTTCGAGGATTCCATTGCTGCAGTCCAATCCCTCCCTCCTTCCCTCTGTATTTAGGGGTGGTTGTGTAGGTGAGTTTACATGCTTATATTTTTGTATATATTGTTGTATATATTGTACATGTTTTTGGTGCAGGTTTTTTGGGACTTGTCTTTTTAGGGTCTTCTGACATCTGGGGCAAGAAAAGACTGAGGATATGACGTCGGTCATGCGCATTAGTACCCTGACGTACTGACGTCAGTCTAAGGCGCCATGACCGGCGTCAGCCTTATACTCTGGTATTCGGGCCGACTGGACGCGGACTATACCCAATAGTCAGGACTGCAGCAATGGAATCCTCGAACATCTACATTTATGGTAGGTACAAAACTGTACTTTTTCTTGTAGGAGATGACCAGTCCTCTCTGGCCTCATCTAAATTATGTAAATCCTTTCTTAAAGGAACCTGCTTACTCTGCCCCCCCCCCCCCCCCCCATTAAGGACCCTGCTCTGCTCTGGGATTTACATATACTTCTCCAAGCCCTGACCTGAACCAGCTGCCAAGTCACAGTCACATCAGCCACGCAATAACAGAACTGCAGACTCTCTCTCCTAAAGCACCATATCTAATTGTTCACAAGGACAGGGTGTCTGTCCGCAGTAATCCTTCCTTTGTACCTAAGGTGGCTTTAGAAACAGTTATGAATCAGTCCATTGATCTTGCTATTTTCTTTCCAAAATTTTCCAGTAAAGGAGAGTATGTGCTGCACCTTTTAGATATGCACAGGCAGCTTCAATTCTATACTCACAGAACAAAATAGTTCAGAAAATCAGAACAACTATTTATTTCTTTTTTCCAATGCCAGATTTGGAACATTTGTCTCTGTGGTGACTTTAGCCAAGTGGCTCACTGATTCCATTATTTTTGTCTATAAGGAAAATGAATTGACACTTCCTAAACCTCCTAGGACTCCTTCCACTAGGTCTGTGGTCACATCTTCTGCCTTCTGGTCTAGAGGTTCTATAGATGACATTTGCGGAGCTGTCACTAGGTCAGACTTGCATATCTTCATTGCTCACTGCATGTTTTCTTGGAATAGAGCAGAGTTTGGCTCTGCTGTACTTCCAAATATACTTCCTTGAGGACCATCCTGGGGTTTCTGTAGTTGGGGACTCTGCCCCTTCTATTGAGGAAAAGATGAAAAAGACAACATCAGATATAAAAGTTATGTACTCACCATAACTCTCCATTTGTGTTGTCTGTTTTCATCCTTCCTCAACCTCCCACCCTCCATCACTTCCTATTTCACAATTTTTTTAAATTCCTAAGTCTACTAGTTCAACCTGAGGAGTACTGTATTGCCCGACTGACTGCTGATGAGCTCCAGCTCTTTTCTGCTTTGTTTCTTGCTTTATGTAGTTATTTCACTGGGATCTTGTTTTACTATCTCTTTATTGTTCCCACCTGATAGCTGTTTAACACGCAGTGTAGACTGAAGGGAGGGCAAATTCATTCTGAACTACAAAAAAGGATTATGGGTGAGGGGAGAAGCTCGAGCTAAGGATCCAAGTCTTTAGAAGTGACAGAAGCTGGATCCAAGGTTGGATCCGACACATCAGTTGAGGAAGGACAGAAATAGACACCAGAAATACATTGTTATGGTGAGTACATAACTTTTGTTTTTTCTTCAATCCTCATTTTCCTTTTGAATTTCACTTACAAATTTAACAGGATATCCTCTTTTTAAGAAAATACTCACCAGTTTAAGACATACCTCAACAAAAACACTGTTGTCAGATACCTTTCTGGAATATAATAAATTGGCCCTTGACTAATTATCTTTTTTTGAGCTAGGCTGTGATTGACCCTATAATGCAAGTAAGCATTAGAAAAATGGGCTTTCTATAGATGCTTAATTCAAATTTCACATTCATGTTGTAGTTGGTAACATTTAAATTAGTCTAATCAAAAGAAAACAGTGTGTATGTATTTTAAAAAGGAAGTTGTATTGTCGATGTAATTAAAAATTCTGTCAACCTTTCAGAGGTGTCACACGACAGAATGAAAATATTATCCAAGTAACAAGTGTAGAGTTACCAGCAATTAACAAATTCCGACTTAAAAATACATTTCTGTTCCCAAGCCCACATAACCAGATTGATATAGAGTGGTGTGCATATCTCACCCATAGCTACGCCTGAATCTGTTTATAATATTCCTCCTCCGAATTGATTAAATTGTCAAGAACCAATTCCATAAAAAATCGCTAAGATATTCATATTTTCCACTGACAAAGATTCCCAAATGAATAATACTTCAAAAAAAATTCTACCCCTAAGAAGTGTGGTATAAAATCACAAAGGTCTACAACATCTCTACAAACAAAAAACACATTGTCATTATATAAATCTGGGATAATAAAATACCCAAGAAAATCCCATGAATCTTTAAGTACATATGGGAACCCATCAATAAAATGTTTTAGTTTTAGTTCACAATCAATAAATACAGCCATCGGACAAGTTTTAGAGCACTGAGCTGACACAGTCAGGGAGCATTTAAAAATATCCTTATGAACTTTGGGGATACCAATTATACTAGGAATCATAGGCTTATAAATAGAAACATATAAACCACAGGAGTAATAAGGCTTTGTGGAGAAAAAAAAGATCTTCCAAATATAAATTAATCTTGCGACAGACTAAGTTAATTTCTTTAATAGAAACAGACATTTATTTGTTATTGTCACATAATAAAGCCAGCATCTTCATGGAATAATCAAAAAAATAAATCAAATCAATCCTCTCCAACCCATTTGGTTTCATAATATGTAATGAAGGATCATTTTTTCAACTCATTTAAGTAACTTACCTTCATCATGTTTTAAGTTGTCAACATAAGAGTGATCAAAAGATTCCTTTAATTTAAGTATTTCTGTTTCATATAAATTTTCAAAGTAACCAAAGGATTATGGGGGGTATAGACCCTTCTTTTTAAATTCAACAACTACAGCATCAAGAGTTGCATTTTCAACAAACATAATAGCCAGATTTAGTTTTCTAGTAAAAAGCCTAAGTTCCATTAAGCAACTGGAGACGTCAAACCTTGGAATAGGGACAGCAGTAAAACCACTTTCAAATAGTCTGAAGTGTGTATCCGCGACAACTGTACTACTGTAATAAAATGTTAAAACCATGACATGAAGTAATTACTTTACTGTGATTTTTCACTTTCATTAGCTATGTCTAATGCCCCACTGAATGACCCCGACCACATCTCCCCCCCTTCAAGGAAGCATTCACCAAAGTGGGCCTTAACTTCCTGGGGATTCTCCTGGACTTGACCTCTGCTCAAAAATGCCTCTGAAGTGGTGAGAGACATTGTGTGATGATGATGATTTAGGGGACCAACACATCCAAGGCAAGACTTGTTGGTTATTAATAATTTGTGGTAGCATTAATGAGGCTCTCCCAGCTAGCATAGGACCCTATGAAGGAGTCTCTGGTTCCATTTTTTAATATAAAAGCTGTTCAGGTGTGGTCAGTGTTGTTGTCCAGGGTCTCTTCCTCTATCCCCGCTGCTGAATAAGGGTAGGTACCCACTTTTCCTTTCGTCTTGTCCCCTTATCCTCAGCTCCATTTATCTGTCCTCTGTTTGTTCACATTCATTAGAAGGCTTGGATTTTCCAGACTTCAGACCAAATCCTTGAATCAGTTGTTTGCTACTAGCCCCCAGCTTGGGCATAGATTCTGTTGCTGGGAGGCAAGGAATAACTAAAGATGGCACTTGGCATATGCTATGTATATGCCAGATATATTAGAACATCTGAGGTGAGGTGACATTGGCCTCACCATGATGGAAGGGTGCTCATCTGTTTGATAATTTGGCCAGGCTTAAAACTAAGCCAGCAGCAGAGATCCATGTAATAATGACAGCAGCACTGAAGCATTGCCTATTATGCTAAGTTGCGTTTACAATTTTAAGCACTGGTAGCATTGATGAATAGAGCCTCTACAATGACCTAAGTAACTAGAATTCAACTAGTGACTCAGTTTCATGGCAATACTGGCAGGAAGGATGTGTGTGCCCATTTTCGGGCCAGGGTAAGGTGGTTTGCCACACACACCACCACTATCCCTTGGAGAGGATTATGGCAACACGTAGGGGTGGCTGTGGGTGAACATTAACTCACCAAGGCAGAGAGCATTTGTTTCAAACCAAGCTTGCAAACTCAAGCACTCCCTGTTGTAGGGCATTGTGGGCCACTAATGAGACATGTTTTGCACATCCTTCTGTTCGTAGGGTGGGGCTGAGCTATCCAAATGCTTTAATTGCTGGAAGGTACCTTTACAGCTTCTTGAATGATGCCCCCCCTCCTATCTTGGACAGTTCTTACCTCAACTCTAGATGGTATTCCATGAGCAGAGGAACAAATGGATACTATCTGATTGAGAGGAGCATTGATGGTTGCTGTGCATGGGAGCAAAATTTAACAATTGTTAAGCACCCCCCAGTGCACTGTTAACATCGTGTCTAGGACTAAAATGTGACAGTTTCAGCCAGTAAGCAGCAGCAGCCAAACATGGAACAGCATTATTTCACCTCAGTACAGATCCATCCAGTAAACAGTAGCAGAAGCCAAACATGGAACAGCTTTGTTTCACCTCAGTTTCTGCCTGCTGTGTACTACATTACATCCATTGTTTTGAAACAAACTGCTTCCCATAGACAGAGAATACCACTGCTTTACCGGCGTTCAAAGCTGGTATAACACATTGCACTTTTTTTATTTTACATTTCTGTAACTTGTAGTCCATGGAGTAGATAAATCTCCATGCACTACAAAGAATTATGATTGGATCTCCGATTGCAGTGTAATGTATTCACTCTTAAGGTGAAATCTGGAGTAGGGACTTCATTTGTCAGCAACCTGTGAGTCTTGTATCCAATATCTGATCCGAGCTGGCAACTTGTAGCATAGCTATGGATCCGAGCTCCTCCCCTCACCCATAATCCCCTGCCAACCTCCTATGACCTCAGATCTAGTTTGCCGTGCTTGAGTGTGTAGCTAGATTTTAGAGCTCCAAGCGTTTATCAACAGATAAGTGAATTTTTTTCATCTTTTTTGTCAGACTTGTAGTTCTAATTTGTGTGAGTGGTTAGGTTCCTATTTAGTTTAATTTTGTTTAGTTTTCACCCTCCCCTCACTGGTCGTTAGAGTGTGTCTGTGTGCGTTTGTGTTTGGGGCCTGTGTGCTTGTGTAGTGTACTTTAGTTTTGGGTATGGCAGAGGCCCCAAAACCTATTTTTCCTAAATGCACCGAGTGTGGCCATAAGCTATCTCCAGCTGATGGCCACACTCGGTGTGTTCGGTGCCTTGGGGTTGAACACCTCTCGTCAAGATGTACAATCTGTGCAGCGTTCAACCCCAGGGCACTGAAAGAGCGGAGGTCGAAGCTTGTCCTGGTGGGTCTTTTGCCTCCAGATTCGGCTTTGGCCTGTGCTCCTCCCGTGACACCTCCTCAGCCTGTGGTGGTAGCCACTCCTGCCCCCTTCCCCCGGCTGGGATTCAAACTCCCATTAAAGCACCGGAGGACAGGGAGGCCAGGAGGGAAAAGGGAGAAGCACCACAAGTGGCGGGCCGAGGCCTCCGCTTCGGCCCCCCCCCCCCCCCGGCTAAGCGGGCTTCTCCCTCCACGGCTTCCAGGTCTCCTCCTCCTCTGCTCCGATCTCCTTGCTTCTCCCCAGAACCCGAGGAGGAGGATACCCGATCTCCATCAAGGTCATTGAGGCGGCACTCCAGGCCTGCCTCGGTGGCATCTTCGAGATCCACATACAGCCTGTCGGATGCAGACTTGGACCGGATGATGCGAAGGTTCATCCAGGCCCAGCTGCAGATGGGAGTGCTCTTGCCTCCCCCCCCCATTTCGGGGGGGGGAGCTCGACCCCTTTCTTTGCTCCGATTGCTCCTTCTCCGACCCGCTTTGTGGGTTCGGAGCCGGTCAGCGTCGGAGCTGGGTGTGGGTCGGCGCTGACAGTACTGGGTACTTCGGATCCGACCCTGCCCTCGAGTTTGTCGGTTCCATCGTTGGATCCAACCTCTCGGAGCTGTGGGCTGAGCTTCGGATCCGAGGGTTTCAGTGTGCCTTCGGCTCCATCCAAGTCGGAGCACACTCGTCCCTCGGATCCGACGGTCTCGGTACCGATCCCTTCATCGGATCCAAGTGGGAGTCGACTTTCGGAGCCCAGGGAGAGCGGCTCCCCCTCGGCCTTCAATGCAGTGGAGAGGGCTCTGTCGAGAGCATCTAGACCCCCGGCCTCGGCTCCACCCTGCACTCCCTCTCTGCTGGGTCAGGCTTCCATCACTCGGCCACAGGGACAGCCTACTTCGATGTCCCAGGTTGTTCCATTGGAAAAAGACATTGCTGGCGAGACTTCCTCGGACAGCCCCCCCAAAGAAGTGCCTTGCAAGCACAAGTGTAAGAGGAGGCACGTGGACTCCCCCGAGTCCTTAACAGAGGACACGGACTTGGATGAAGGGGAAAGCTCCCCAAGGTCACCCCGGAGGATGTCTCCTTTGGAGACATCATGGAAATGCTTAGGATCAGAGGTGGGTGGTCTGCCCCCAAGGCTTCCTCTGACGAGTCCGTGTTCCTGGAGGCATTAGAAGCAGACCCGTCTACCGCTTGGGTGTCCCCTCCGGCCGACCCCCTGGTGGACCTTATTACCACCAGGGCGTGGAAGGAGCCGGACACTGTGAAGCCAGTCCCTAAACGCCCGGACAGGATACTGAGCCCCCCCGCAGACCGGACCCACTGAAGCAAGGGTCCCCCCGTAGATGCCATGTTGACGGCGGCGGCCACAAAGAGGGAACTAGCTCAGGAGAGCCCCTCGGTCCATCCACCGAGCAAGGAGTCCCGCTCGATGGATCGCCTTGGGAAGCGGGTTTTTAGTTCAGCGACCTTCTCGGTAAGGTCTCTGAACTATATGGCACATGTCATCAGGATGCAGCGGGATCTTATCAAAGAATACGCTGCTTCCCCCCCTGAGTCCATGTTAGCGGAGGACAAGCAGTTGTACTCCACTCGAATGGCCACTCTAAGGTCTGTCTCCAATACCTCTATGTGGCTTTTGTCCCACGCTACCGAGGGAGCCGCTAGAACTAGCGGAGCGGGCCTAGTCATGAGACGTCAGGCCTGGCTCCGACATTGTGACTTCGCGGAGCCCTTTAAGGCGTCCTTTACGAACGCCCCCTTTGATGGTTCTGCCTTGTTTGGCAAGACCGTTCGCGAAACACTGGTCCAGAGCGAGAAGGATGGGAAGACGTTGTCTGCCGTCGGAGTCCGCTTCTCTGCTCCCCAGAGGTCCTTCTCGAAGAACCAAAAGGGACAGAAGAAGATGTGGTTCTGGAAATCGCAACATTCCCAACCTGCTCCGGACAACCAGTCCTTCCGTGGCAGAGGTGGACAGGGAGGACGCCACCCTAGGGGCAGAGGGGCCCTGAAGAACTTTGGGTCCAGAGAGTCCTTCTCTGACCGGCCCACGCAGCAGCCCTGAAGGGTTGCCCGACTGCTCTGCTCTGGAGGCAGTCGGGGGGCATTTCTCGAGGCATCTGGCGGCATGGGAGTCCATCACATCAGACCGCTGGGTGCTTCGTATCATATCCAGAGGCTACAAAATTCCAATGTATCATGTCCCCAAACTCAGGAGCCTCCCCGATGTTCCACCCGATCAGAGGGAGGCTGCAGCCGCAGAAATCCAGCAGCTGTTAAAAAAAAAGAGCATCCAACCCGTCCCCCAAGACCAGCTCGGATTAGGGTTCTACTCCGGGTTCTTTCTGGTGCCAAAAAAGACGGGGAACTTGAGACCCATTCTAGATCTTTCCCTCTTGAACCTGTCGGTAACCAAGGAAAAATTCCGAATGGTCACTGTTCAATCCATTCTCCCCCTCTTACGGGAGAGCGATTGGATGTGCTCTATAGACCTCAAGGATGCGTACTACCATATTCTAATGGACAGACGATCCAGGAGGTTTCTCCGCTTCCGGCTGGGAGCCAGTCATTATCAGTTCAGGGTCCTTCCCTTTGGCCTCATCACAGCCCCCAGGGTGTTCACCAAAGTCTTAACAGTGATAGCGGCCCACCTGTGACTCCAGGGAATGCAGGTCTTTCCGTACCTGGACGACTGGCTTCTAACCGCCCCAACAAGGCATCTACTCTGCTCAGCCAGAGATTACTTTCTCCACTTAGCCCCCCAGTTAGGCATCACAATCAATACGGACAAATCTTCCCTTGCTCCGACACAAGTAATAGAGTTCATAGGGGCCAGATTAGATACCAGGGATCTACGAGTCTTCCTGACTTCGGAACGACTACAGAATCTGAGATTGCATGTGCGGGCCATCCTTCAATCGGAAGCTCCACCGGCGGAATTGGTCCTGAGGGCGCTGGGCTCCATGGCGGCTGCAATAACGCTTCTTCCATGTGCTCGCCTAAACATGAGGGTACTGCAGTGGACCCTTCAAGTGTAATGGTCCTTCCAATCTCTTCCTCTCTGCCACCCTATCTCTATCAGCAAGGTTTGCAGGAGGGCCCTGTTATGGTGGCTCCAATCCCCGGACCTCCATATGGGCCGGCCCTTCTGCACCCCTCCCCCCTCTTGCCATGGTGACCACGGACGCCTCTCGCCTCGGGTGGGGGGGAGCATTACACGGGCAGGACAGTCCAAGGCACGTGGAACGACACAGAGACCTCTTTGCATATCAGCGTTCTGGAGATGAGAGCGGTGCTGTTGGCGTTGCAGGCACTTCAGAATCTCCTCCCCATAGAAACGATTGCAATTCAGTCAGACAACATGTCTGTTGTTTGGTACATCAACAAACAGGGGGGAACCAGATCCTACCCCTTATGCCGAGAAGCCATGAGAGTGTGGGAATGGGCGATTTCCACCAACCGCTTTCTGATTGCAATGCACATTCCGGGGCGGGCCAACATTCTGGCGGACAAACTCAGCTGCACCATTCTTTCCCCTTACGAGTGGTCTCTCAACCCACTAGTAGCGAAGCAGATATTCGCAAAATGGGGGCAACCCTACTGCGATCTCTTTGCCTCTCCCTTAAATACGAAATGCAACAGTTTCTTCGCTCTGATTCCCTTACCAGGGGAAGCCCCGAGAGACGCTCTGGTGCATGCTTGGCCGCCCGGTCTACTCTATGCCTACCCTCCTTTACCCCTGATGCTAAAGATCTTACAGAAAGCCTCGTGGTTGGGGAGCAGAATGATCCACATTGCCCCATTCTGGCCTCGGCAAACTTGGTTCCCTTACCTGTGGTCTCATCTAGTGAATCCTCCTTGGATTCTGGATCCCACTCCGGATCTAATCTCCCATCCATCGGAATTACAGACCCTGAATCTGGTCATCCTGAAGCTGACAGCTTGGATGCTCCAGTTCCACTCTTAGTCAGGACTCCCGGCATCTCTTCACCAGTCAAAGCCATCCTGGTGGCAGCACATAAGCCTTCCACCAGAAAAATATACCACAGTAAATGGAGACGCTTTTCCGTCTGGGCGGAACATCATAATCTGGATCCCGTCACTGCCCCTCTACCGTCCATACTGGATTTTCTAACCAGACTCTTTCAGCAAGGAGCTAGTTGTTCGACAGTCAAGGTACAGTTGGCAGCCATCTCCCATTACCATGTGGGACATGAGACAGGCCCTTTGATGTCAGCTAAATTGTGCAAAACATTTCTTAAGGGCACCTTTCTACTCAGGCCTCCTGTCAAAGAAGCCGTACCCCCATGGGATCTTTCTCTAGTCCTTCAAGCCTTGACCGCTCCTCCCTTTGAACCAGCTGCAATGGTCAATTTCAAATATTTGTCCTGGAAAACAGCATTCCTGGTAGCCATCACTTCAGCCAAGAGAGTTTCGGAACTCCAAGCCCTTTCCGTAAAGCCTCCTTACTTGGTCTTCCATCCGGACAGGGTGTACCTCAGGACCAACCCCTCCTTTCTTCCCAAGGTGGCATCGGAAGTAAATATCAATCAGTCCATCAACTTACCGGTTTTCTTCCCTAAGTATCAAAATAAAGGAGAGTACAAGCTGCATTCCTTAGATGTACACAGGCAGCTGCATTTCTATATTCATAGGATAGCTGGTCACAGACAATCTAATCAGTTGTTTGTCTTCTTTGCTAAATTCAGTTTGGGTAAAGCCGTTTCAAAGGTCACCTTGTCACATTGGATTTCTCAATGTATTCTTTTGGCCTACCAAGCTTCTGGGAGGCCAGCACCTGAGGGAGTCCGTGCACATTCCACTCGCTCCATCTCTACTTCTGCTGCTTTTAAATCTAGACTGCCATTGGACGACATTTGTTCGGCAGCTACTTGGGCCTCATCTCATACTTTTATTAACCACTACAAACTGGATGTAATTTCTAGGGGGAGAGCATCCTTTGGCTTCGCAGTGCTCCGGAACATCCTTCTATGATGGCCGCCCAAGATTCAGGTAGCTGGGGACTCTGTCCCACAGGTTGCTGACAAATGAAGTCCCTACTCCAGATTAAGAAGTTATGTACTCACCATAACGTTCCATCTGAGTAGGTGGCTTCATTTGTCTGCAACCATCCCCCCCCTCCTTCCCCCTGGCCTTCAGAACTTGGTCCTGTTATATTGTTCTAGCTATTATGATTGTTGGAACACCTTTTCAGGTATCCATAGAAGGGCAAACGTGATCTGAGGTCGGCAAGGGATTATGGGTGAGGGGAGGAGCTAGGAGCTCGGATCCAAAGCTTTGCTATAAGTTGCCGGCTCGGATCTGATATCGGATCCAATACCCACAGGTTGCAGACAAATGAAGTCACCTACTCAGATGGAACGTTATGGTGAGTACATAACTTCTTATTTCTTGGTATCCATATCTCAAACACTTATGTACACCTATTGGAGACCCAATCATAATCTTCTATGTAGGAAAGTAGTAGGTAGTTTACTAACTAGAATTTTTAGAAATAACCTCGAAAAAAGTTTAAAGCTGTGGGTATTAAACAGCACAAGTGCTTGGTAGGAAGATATCAATGGAGAGGGTATTTGAAGTTTAATTTGTTTTAAGGGATCTTTTTCACAATAATATTTACTTATTACTAGGAGGAGGAACAAATGAGGTTAAAGTAGGAGTGGTGTTTGCAGTTAAGTCTGCATATTGAGTAAACAGTCACTGGACTAAAAGAGCACTGTGTGAGATGAAGGAATTCATATGTATTCTCATAACAGTCTGTTGTGGCACCTTCTCCAAATAAATCGTGGGCTGCATTTCCTTCATCTTAAGTTGTGTCTTTCAGCTTTTCCCGGTTAGGGGTCGCCACAGTGGAACTCCGGTCCGCTAATGATTGGCAGTAGATTCTAACATGCCGAGTTGCCGGCCCTGACGCACAACCTTCAACGAAGGTACGCCCATTCACGCATGCCTC
Source organism: Protopterus annectens (assembly GCF_019279795.1). Lineage (NCBI taxonomy): Eukaryota > Metazoa > Chordata > Ceratodontiformes > Protopteridae > Protopterus > Protopterus annectens. The sequence goes on from NC_056735.1 coordinate 1,278,388,292, forward strand.
CACACAGAAGACGCTCTAACTGAGAATCGAACAGGACAACATCTTACTGTGAGGCGACAAAGAGAAGAAGAAAAAATGAAAGAGAGTTCCTAGTTCCTCACCATGGTCTCAAGTAGTTAATCCCTCTGGCCTCGCTGAAGAAACACAAAGTTTGCTTTTTGCCCAAACCTAGAAAATTTAAGACTCTAGGCAAAATATGTTAACGTTTCAGTAAAGCAGGAATAAAATAAAATAACTGCATACAAACCTTTAAACTGAAATTCAGTTAACACTGGTACAGGCAGCTCTGACAAGAAAAAAGAAACACAAAAGTACTCTCTCCATCCTCTTTTGAACAACCCTTCCACTGTGTGAGAATTGTGCTCAATAATTGATAGGCCTGACAAAATGTCATTTGAACCTGCTTGATCTCCGTCCTTGAACTTTGTTTCCTGGAGGACAGTGTTTCTTCTTTGCTCCATTTGCAATTATTGTACCCTGTTGTGTTGGGAACCATATAACCATGTCTGAAATTTCAACTTCACACACACATTGATGGTCTTTGAAGGTGTACCCACATAACCTTCCATAGCCAGTCCATTCACTTGCATGTTTTTCTGCAGCAAAAACCAGGGGGCAAGGGCCTGGTTACTCCTTAGATGTGCACCAGTAAGTGAGTTTTTACCTGAAATAGATGAGGGAGCTTGACTAGAATGGGCAGATGTTCATCTCCTTTGCTGTACTAAGGGCAGGCTCACTATTGCTGAGCACACTCTTATGTGGTTCACTAGCTGCCTTGCCATTGTGCTATCAGACTGACCAGTGAATAATTCAGTCAGAATCCACTTCACTAGGGAACGGCTGCCTACAGTGCTTGTTTCTAGAATGTCTGTGTTAACATCTGTATCTCCCATGTTGTAATTTTTACATACTTTCATCAAAGATTAAGTTTTTGACAGAAACTTCAGGAGTTGGCTTCTTCTGGTTCTGTGGTACGTCAGAAATCATCCTCCTAAATTCTTTCAATGGTCTCTAGCCTCTTGGATGTTCCTTTAAATCATGTCTTGTCAGTTAATCTGTGAGAGGACCGTATAGTACATAACGTTTTTAGTTTATCAGTTGATGTATGAGACAGCCCTTCTTTGTGATTCATGGGTACTTTCCCTCTATCACCTTGTTAGTAGATGGCCACATCCATACTGCTTTGATTGAGTTACCTGCAAGTTGGACAAGTATATGTTTGTAAGTAAAATATTCAGTATTTCTTAATTTGTTGGAAGTTGTTTGATTGTGGCTGGAGAGTGAGCTGTCTGGCTCTATGGTTAGTCATGCTTATACTGAAGTTATGTTGCATCACACCATACATCAGCACAAGATACATTTCCTCACTGTGGGATCCTCAAAAAAACTGCCAAATTCAAGCTGATTGAAATGGTAAACCTAGTCACAGGGCATCAAGTTGGGTAATCTTACATGAACTGAAACCATAATAACTTATCCATTATCTTCTTGCTATCCATTGTCCTCTTGTAATAAATGATCTGTGCATGCGTTTATTTTGTTTTGCATATATTACGTGTTGTTTAAATGTTTCTTTCAAATCTTTTGTTTGTACCTTTGAATTTCTATTCTGTTTCAGAATATGTTCTGAATTTAGTTACAGCAGTTTTTAAAAATTCACTTTATTGTTATTCCTGCTTTGATGGGGAAGATAAATTTAGAGGTTTTACTGGACTTTGAATGTCTGCACTACAGTCTAAAATTCAAAGGTTAGAGTAGCAGCACAAGTCAAGGGGAAAGGATCGGCTACTTTGGTTCTGGACACTTGGAGGAGTTGAAACATTGTGAACTTACTTCCACGTGTAAAGAATTTCAGCACCCGTGTGGAGAAATGTACGTATATTTATCTTTCTACTCTCTCTCTCTAGCTAGACTATATATGTTTAGCTATGTAACGCATAAAGATGTGGATGTTTAAAAATCACACAACTGTATCTTGTTGGACCTTATCCAAGATGCATTCATGGGCAAATTACTCCCCTCTAGACAAGGTGCAGTCTCTGCGCACTCTCTCGTTGTTTTAGATTTCATTCAGGATTAAAAAAGTTTGATGAGTTTTGTCTTTGCAGCTTTAACAGTAGCTGCCCCATGGACCTGGGCCCATATAAAGGTGTTGCAGCTGATGTTCATTGTATTGCTGTCTTTTACATAAGTTGTAACATGTGGGATTTATAAGAAAGAAGACTTAGTGTCCTGCCCAGCTTCAAAAGCTTTTCACCATTATCTCTGTCCACCAAAAGCACATCTGTGTTGTGAGGAACAGCAGCCTGTTCCAGCTTTCTCTTTCTGGCAGTAATACTTGAAACGATTGGTGCTAGTTACTAAAATTTCACCATTCTGTCAGTTTGGCCTGGAATCTAGTGTACAGTTAAGTACCATGGTAGGAAAAAAATATTTTCATGTATATTTAAATGCTTTGGAGATTTCCAGTATCAGGAGCTATACATGTCAAAGTTTAAAGCCAATAATTTTATTATGTCTAAGAAATGGATAGCCTGCAAAGACTCCCTTAATCAGTGTGTGTTTTGCTTGGTGATGTCAGCCTGACATTGCCTTCTCTCCTTGTGCTAGAGTCTGTCAGAAGGCCATCAGTTAGAGAGCCAAATCTATACAGGACTACTTTCACCAGAAAAGGCTATGTACCTTGTCCAGGATTGCCATGACGTTGGCCACATTGTTTACAGTTGCCAAACTAAATATCCTAAGTAGAAGCATCCTCAGAAAAAGGAATCCTGGGAGGCTGAATGCATGTCTTTGGAGTCAGAAGGCCACCCTGGACTCGAGTGTTGGGTCTGTTGAGTCACTTTTACAGTGCCCCATCAAGCATTTCTTTCAGAGGAAAAACCCTTCAACCTATGGTTGCTCACAGGTTTATTTTGGGGAAAAAGCAGGAGAAAATGACTGTGTTTGAGCCTTAAGAATTTAGTATAGGGGTACAGACTCCAGTTCCTACAGTGATCAAGTTCCTCAGGCAGCCTACCAGTAGCCAGAGAACAGACATTTATTCAAACTCCTGTTGAAAGATCTGCATCATGGTCTATATATACCTATCTATATATATATATATATATATATATATATATATATATATATATGTGTGTGTGTGTGTGTATAGAGAGAGAGAGCACCAAAACAGGAATAGGGAAAATGTTCTTACTCAAGACTGTAGTCCCAAGAAAAGACTTGTCAGTGTGGTAAACAAGTTACTAACAGTTCCAGAATCCAGACTAAGCAAACAAATGTTAATCAAGTCAAAAATTGTATAGAGTAGGACAAACAATCTAAGGTTCTATACAGTAGATAACAATGTAGCCTGGTAAGCAATTTCCCACTAAAATCACTGTTAGTATTGCAAAATATATACAGTTGCTGCTTAGAGAGTATGGAGAACAGCAAAGAATGAGGGACAAAGGAGAGACAGCAGGGATAATAGGGACTAAAGTGAGGGGTGGGTTAAGAGAGGATAAGGATGGAATATAGAGACTATAAAGAGGGTAAAAGAAGGCTAGGTCTACTTCTGCAGTTATTAAATGCTTAGAGAAAATAGTAATACAGTGTTATATGTTTTGTTTTAGGTGATTTTTATTTCTGCTCAGGAAGCATTAGCACTGTGCATTTTTAAATATATTTTATTTCTAAACGGAGTTTTGTTTAGGAGGATAATGATTTTATACTAGGTGGGAGGGATTCCCAAATTTTTATCGGCTACTACTGGAGTGTTATGGTTATAAATCGATACATTATCTGAGCTAGATCATAGCCTGGTATAAGGTTCGTTTTGCTTAATTTCTGGGATGCAAATGCTTTACAAGCTGTTATAAATAAGAAATTTGGTCTTGGAGTGGTAAAATGTAATAAAGTTATTATTTTACAAAAAATTCACATTATATCTTGAAATATAAAATGTGTGACCACAGAGCCGTAGTGTGAAATGTAACTGGGTGTGCTTTCTTACTTTATTGATTGATCGATTAACCTTGTTTTCACTGATTCCTTTCTTAATGGCATTTGCATTAATTTTTAACTTCTCTGACACTTTGCAGAGGCACCATATTTTTGTAAATAGTTTTCTTGTTTTTTGCTTTTAGTTTCTTTCAGGTAGTTTATTAATTTTACGTACTTTAGATCGTGTACTTTACTTAGATTTTTCATTTGAGGCTGTTGCAGTAATAGGGACTCCATACTCTAGATATGGACACAGGACTTCTTTCCGTTCAGCAGTCCTTCTTGCTGGAAAGAGGAGATTTAAGCTCAGAAGAGAGGTTCCTACTCTTGGATTTTGTAAGTTGGATATGTTAATGAAAGTTGAGTTTTGGGTCTAGCGTTATGCATAAATACCCATGTAGTTGCACTGTTTCAATAAGTTAATGGCTGTTGTAGAAGATATCCTAATTCTTTGGAGTTTTGGCTAATATTGGAGTACACAATACCATCTCCCTTTTTTGTCTAGTACTAGGTGGTGTTGGTATAGCCAGGTAGTTGCTTGTTTACTTTTTGTCAGGAACTTCTTGACCAGTAATTTACGATGCTGCCAGTGTGGAATGATGGAGAAGAAAGGAAATCACTTTAGTAGTAGATTAAATATTACATTTTCAATAAAGAGAGCGATATGAGTGAAAGCATTGAATTATGTGGGACTTTTTCGTGTAGAGAAGCTATGGGAGAAAGTTTAATATTATTCGAAATATGAACAGTCTGTTAGAAAGACTTTGAAAAATTCCATAGCTTGAAGGCCGATTCCTTCTTTAAGGGAGTTCAGAAGGAATAAGAGTGGTCAACTGTGCTGATGCCCTTGAGCTGAAAAGAAGGACGTGATCAACTAACATGAAAACTTTATGAAGATGGACCCTTGTTAGCATACTTTGCTGTAAATCATCTTTAAGTGTGAAGCACTTCAGCCTCTTTCCTAAAGTCTTCATGATTAACTTAGATCTGAAAGATACCTACCTCCACACTAGATCAAGGACAGATGGGCTGTATTCAGATTCAAATTAGAGGTTTTATATATATATATATATATATATATATATATATATATATATATGTATATATGACCCTTCATCAGATCCATGTGACAAACAAAGCTGATTCTTATTTTAAAACCCCTTCCACCAATGGAACGCTGTTAAACAAACACATCCATCATAAAACCTGACGTATCATAAACGCCTTCTCAGTTTCCGCCTCCTTATGGCGGGTTTCATAGGAAAGGCTGTGTGTGTGTGTGTGTGTGTGTGTGTGTGTGTGTGTGTATGTATATATATATATATATATATATGTATATATATATATATATATATATATATGTATATGTATATATATATATATATATATATGTATATGTGTGTGTGTGTGTGTGTATATATATATATATATATATATATATATATATATATATATATAGAGAGAGAGAGAGAGAGAGAAAGAGTGTGTGTTTATATGTATGTATGAATTTCATTTTATTTGTGTTTTTTTCTGTGGTAACGCAGTGACCGCAATGGATTTTTTCATACTCAACCTGGGACTGCTATCTGATTAAGTGACTTGCTCACAATCACACATTTAAGTAGTAATGGCTGAGGGAATCAAATTTTGCACCACTAGACCACAGGATACAGCTCATTAAAAGATTCTTAAGCCTGTAAGCAAACTGCAGACACTAGGAGTAAGTGTGTGTTTTGTGTGTGCGAATGTTTATATTGAGATACATATGTATATGTATAGATATGTGTGTGTGTGTGTGTGTGTGTATATATATATATATATATATATATATATATATATATATATATATATATATACACACACACACACACACACACACACACACACACACACACACACACACACACACACACACACACACTTCGGATTACTGAAGTTTCAAAACTTCGAACATCATGTGGGTGAGACCATATGATCAGAGATTTGAAACTAAAATAAAAATAAATAAATAGAAACAAAAACATTTTTATGTTGCTTCCCACTAATTAAATATACCAACTCTGAGATTGCACTGCAGTGAAGTAAACTGTAAATTTCCATTCCATGCTGTATGGCAATTTCCATTCAAAATGTTTGAAGTTTCAAAACTGTTTTTGCCATGATTTTCTTCCTTCTGTTCTACAGCATATTGATTTTGTTATTCCACCAGGCTGGCTTATTTTTTGAGTTAGTTCTGTACTACTTCATTGTGGGTAAAGCTGCCCCTGTGCAGGCTATTTAGCATGTATGTATAGGGTTTCTGTGAACATTTCTGCATAGACAGCAGTGTTCTAAGGGTTTATGGGGCCTTGACATTTTGTTACACTGTCACTTAATAGCAAGACGTTACCTCTTGAGTAGTTCCTTAATATTCCAGGGTTAACTGGGGGTCCAGGTTTTATTTTTACTTCAAAAAATGACCATGCTGAGATCTGATCTTATCAGGGAAGACATTATAACTAGAGGGTGTGCAGCACTCTCCCATGTTAGTGTGGACCAGGTCAACTATGGTTGCACTCATTGTTGGTGTATTGACAAATCCAGTCAAGGGAGTTTGTTTTTACAAAATCCAGGCAACTCTGTGCCTGTACATTTGGTGTCGTACAGGATTCCCAGTTAATACTGGGATAATTAAAGTCGCCCATGAATAAGGTATTAGGCTGGATGGTGAGCATTTCCAATAAGTTTAAATATGTGGTATGGATTGCCTAGGTCATAGAGGAGGACCTATAACAAGCAAGGTAGTGATATTGGAGTTTGCCTGTAGTGATTTGAACATGGAGAAGCCCAAGTGCATTGTCCTGTTCGACTGGCCTTGTTGTATATTCATTTTTGGTGCAAGTCAAGACACCTCCACCTTTAGTCTCTGTTTGTGTAGTAGTTGATCTAAATGCGTGAAAGGCATTATAATCTTGCCCTGTTGATGTGCTTTTCTCAGCTTTAAACCATGTCTTAGTGACCACACAGACGTCAGCATTCTCTAGGATGAAGAGAGTTTCTAGGGAGTGGAGTTTTTCATTTAGACTCTCAGCACTGAGCATTAATATCTTCAGTTTTTCTTGGTTTTAATTTGCTAAATCAGAAGTTCTTTCAGTTTGTCATTGCCTAAAAAAGTCACTATGGGGAAAGATGATGTTTTAGCTAATTTTCAAAACCCTAGAGGGGGAGAGGTGCACACCATCTCTGGCGAAGCAACGTAGTCTGGTGACCATCTTCTTCCATGCTGGCAAATATTGCATCCCCTCAGAATGGCACCAAAAGCTAAGCCAGTTATTAAAGTCAGTTATCTTTTTTTCATATTGTAGCAGTATCCTTGGAGAAGGTAAAATGGTGCTCATTGCTAGGCTTATGCCAACCTGGGACACATATTCCGAGAGCTCCATGATCTCTCTCATAATATAGTCTAGGGGGGATACATCTCAGGTCATTTACACCAGCATGAACTTTGATTGAGTCATGCTTGTACTTTTAGTCCATTGATTTGAGTGCATGTGTAATGTGGCAGATCCTAGGCTCTGATAAGCAAGTGACCGTGACTTTCTCTTCACTCAGCTCGCTGAGAGGAACATCAGCGTGTCTCACAATGGAGTCTCCAGTAACCACAATGTTGGATTGTGTGGTGGCTTGCCTTATTGGCTTAGAAGTAGAGGCTCCATGAGATGTGTCTGTATGAATTGATGTGGGTGTTTTGAAAGAGTACATTTAGGGCTGCTGAAGGTACAGTGGATATAAAAAGTGTACACACCCCTGTTAAAATGCCAGTTTTTTGTGATATAAAAAAAATGAGACAACAATAAATCATTTCAAAACTTTTCCCACCTTTAATGTGACCTGTAACCTGTGCAGTTCAATTGAGAAACAAATCTGTTAGGGGAAAAATATAAAAAAATTTAAAAACTTACAATAAGCTGGTTGCGTAAGTGTGCACACCCTTAAACTAATATTTTGTTGAAGCACCTGTTGATTTAAATTACAACATCCAGTCTTCTTGGGTAGGAGTCTATTAGCATGGCACATCTTGACTTGGCAATATTTGCCCACTCTTCCTTGCAAAACTACTCCAAATCGCAGATATGAGGGCATCTCTTGTGCACAGCCCTCTTCAGGTTACCCCACAGATTTTCTATTGGATTAAGGTCTGGGCTCTGGCTGGGCCATTCCAAAACTTTAATTTTCTTCTGGTGAAGCCATTCTTTTATTGATTTGGTTGTATGCTTGGGGTCACTGTCGTGTTGAAACTCCTCTTTATTTTCAGCTTTCTAGCAGACGCCTGAAGGTTTTGGGCCATAAGTGACTGGTATTTGGAAATGTTCATAATTCCCTCCCATCTTGACTAAAGCCCCAGTTCCAGCTGAAGAAAAGCAACCCCAAAGCATGATACTGCAACCACCATACTTCACCATGAGGATGGTTTTCTTTTGGTGATGCAAAGTGTTGTTTTTTGCGCCACACGTACCTTTTGGAATTTGGGCCAAAAAGTTCAACCTCTCATCAGACCATAACACATTTTCCCACATACTTTTGAGCGACTTAATGTATTGTTTTGCAAATTTTAGCTGGATCTGGATGTTTTTCTTTGTAAGAAAAGGCTTCTGTCTTGCAACCCTACCCTATAGTCCAGACATATGGAGAATGCAGGAGATTGTTGTCACATGTAGTACACAACCAGTACTTGCCAGAAATTCCTGCAGCTCCTTCAGTGTTGCTGTAGGTCTCTTGGCAGCCTCCCTGACCATTTTTCTTCTTGTCTTTTCATCAATTTTGGAGGGATGTCCACTTCTTTGCAACGTCACTGTTGTCCCATATTTTCTCCACTTTTTGATGACTGTCTTCACTTTGTTCCATGGTATAGCCAATGCTGTGGAAATTTTTCTGTACCCTTCTTCTGACTGATTCCTTTCAACAATGAGATCCCTTTGATGCTTTGTAAGCTCTCTGCGAACCATGGCATTTACTGTAGCAGGCAACTGATTTAATGTAAGGAAAATCCTACTAGGACAGCTGAACTTTATTTGGGGGTTAATCAGAGTCTTTTTAATTGATGACACGTGTGTACCCACGAAGACTGAATGATGTAATTAAATCAAAAGGTGTCTCAACAAAGTATTAGTTTAAGGGTGTGCACACTTATGCAACCAGCTTTATTGTATGTTTTTTATTTTTTATATTTTTTTCCCCTTAACATATTTATTTGTTTTTCAACTGAATTGTACAGGTTATAGGTCACATTAAAGGTGGGAAAAGTTTTGAAATGATTTATTGTGGTCTCAGTTTTTTATATCACAAAAACCTGACTTTTAACAGGAGTGTGTACACTTTTTATATCCACTGCATTTCTTATGTGTACTTTGTGTTGGTCTATATGTCTGCTTTTTATTGTGTGTGATGGATGCACTGTGTGTACTACCGACAACCTTATTGACATTAGGAGTACTTTTATGTGAAAACTTGGCTCCATTGACATTGTGTAAATACATCTTTCGCATACCATATCAGTTTGAGAATTAACTGGTTGTCAATAAACACAAGGCAATTTCTATATTGCCTCAGGATGCCCATATTCACCAAGCTTGTAATGGAGATAGTGTAAGAGTTTGTATCAATGGCAACAGACCTTTTTTATTTAGTTGTGCTTTTAGAGGAAAGATGTCACTCTCATGGTGTTTGCCTATACAGGGCCCTGCCAAAGATTTGAGGGGAAACTAATAAGTAGACCCTGATGATTTATGGATGAGGTTTTTACTTACGGAAAACAAAGAATTAGCTTGTCAAGAATGATGAAAAGAGTGGAGCCACATGAATGACTGCTGCCTGGCTGCTACTAGTGCTGATCTCACCACAACTTCACTTTGTTGTATTACAATGCTCCCTTGCTGTTTCTCTCACCAGAAGCAAAACATTAACACCAATCCCAAGATGAGAAGTAGACCACCGCCTGTTTTGGAATCCGCCGTCTTGTCCCAGATGATACAAATGCCTGTAGGCTTGTTGTAGCCTTTTCCAGGTAGATGCTTTGAATAGCTACCTGACGAATCAGGAACGTCAAGCACAGACGTTCACTGCCCAACCAGAAACTTTCAGGAATCAATGCACTCTGCCCCTTCTTTCACAAGGAGTAAAATATAAACACAAATTACAAGCTGGCATCTATGAAGTAGTTATTAGGCTTTCCCCTTGATCAGCCTTTTCCAGGAAATAATGTCCCTGTGGCTTCTTCTGTCATGAGGCGAAAACAGAAGCACTAATCCCAAGATGACTACTGAGACTGTTTTCTCTCTAATAATTGGTAGTCTTTAAGTAGATGTTGCAGATTTTAAAGGTGAGATGGAAAAATGACTTAATATGTTAAGAGCTGCAGTGTCCACTAAGCAGTTAGATATGAAAGATGGAGGTAACTAAGCTTTAGCAATCTAAGTCAAGAGCAACTAGTTTTAAAATAACAAGATAGATTGGAATGGGTAGGCATTTTGTAGTCTGGTTCTTTGGAATACAGTGGTGTGGCCATTAAATTTAAATAGTTGAAAGGGATTGATTTCACAAAATTATAATTTTGTGCTTACAACAGCCAGTGAAAGAGGAGAGGGAAGGAGATATTTATTCATAGTAACGTAAGAGGTAGGCAACTAGAAAAACAGTTTAGTTTAAAAGCACAACAGTGCCAGGGTGGGAAATGTTTAATTTCTGTGTGACTCACAAGAGATACAGCTGTTGTCTTTTTCCTAGTTTAAATATGCAATTAAAAGAAGATACAAATAAAGCACAGTGTAAAGAAAACAAATCACAATATGCAAAAATAGAAGACGGCAGTAAAGTAATACAAAATATAAGAAAGCAAAAGCAAACTAACCTTCCCCTCACATCAAGTTGTGATGGCACAGTCTGGATGAGCTTTTCCAGTAAAACCTTGAAATGTTATATTTTACCCCTTAAGTAGAAGGTTTAGTTCCTAGCTCCACCCTTAGTTCACAGATAAGTAAACTTAATTGATCTGTTCTGATTTCTGTGTGACTCACAAGAGACACAGCTGTGGTCTTTTTCCTAGTTTAAATATGCAGGGGTACCAGAGTGGATTTTATGATGCTACAACAGCTGACAAGGAGGAGCTTGCTGAGGAGAACTCCACTGTCCATCTCTCTAATAGGAAGTCCAGGGCGTTGGACAGGTTTGGTATGCGGGCATATGCCTCAGCGAACTTTGCAGTCAGGGCACTGAATTACCTAGCTCACATAAGACGTTTTCAGAGAGATTTGACCAAAAACTATTCAGATCCATCTCTGGGTCCTTATCTGTGGAGAAGAAAGCTGTTGACATGCAGTTGGGCCCTTTCTGTCCTTGTCAAACATGTCAATGCACCTTATCTCAAATACAGTTGATGGCACGTTGAGAACAGCAAGTACCAGAATAACTATCAAACAGCATGCCTGGATGGATCTCTGTGACTTTGTGGAACACTTTAAAATGTCCTTTATTAATGCTTCCTCTGATGGATCCACTCCTTTAGGACCTAATGTGGCAGAGGTAGACAGTAGAATCAAGATTTTTGGAGCCCTTTTCTGATGGGCTTTTCCTATGCTCATGAACGGTCCCAACTGCTTCACTATGGAGGCTGTCAGGAGGTGCTTACCCCTGCACCCCATGGCCTTGATGCCCATCACCCACAATGTTTGGATGCAGAGAATCATAACCAGAGGATGTTCTTCATTTCACATTGCTGCAGTCCTGACACTTGGGTAGTCCGCTGTCCCAGTCGGCCCGAATACCAAAGTATAAGGCTGACGTCGGTCAAGGCGCATTAGCTGACGTCAGGACGTCAGTGTACAAATGCGCATGACCGACGTCATTTCCTCAGTCTTTTTTGTCGCATGGTCCGATGCAGAACCAGTTTTGCAAGTGCAGGTTGGCGTTCTGAGATTTTCCGAAGTCGGAGTTTCAGACCGAATCCAAGTTGGCTAAGTACCCGTTAGAATATTTTGGTTTTTTTCTTGCCTCAGTATTTTACCGGATGTCAGAAAAAGTGAATAACTGTATTTCTTGTGGGAAACAGATACCTCATAGGGATTACCATACCTTGTGTATACCTTGCTTAGGGCCTGAGCACGACGTTGTTGGCTGTCGCTCTTGTGCTAGATTTAACAAACGCACTATAAAGAGAAGATTAGATTGTGCCAGGTTAGTTTTTGGGAAGCGGTGTAATTATAAAATGCCGTCGGATGCTCCGACAAAAAAGCGCAAGGACAAAACAGCAAAGCCTAGGCTGGAAGAACCGTCCGTGCGGACGTCGGTTCTTTAGAGGGCTCGGTGGAGCCAGAGGTTCAGCCAGAAATTTCTTTGGAATCCCAGGGAGAGACTTTATTACTGCAAGATGTGACCTCTCAGGAGGTAGGCCAGGCGGAAGGGGCTTCTCAGGTAGCTGTTCTTCCCTCCCTTCCTAAGGTGGTTAGGCCCTCCTGCTGTTTCCAAGGCTTCTCCCAGGGGCAGGCCAGGTTTTGTTTCAGGTGTTACCCCTAGTTCTTCAGGGTCTGTGCCTAAAAAGCATATGCTTAAGATGGCAGAAGATTTGATTACAATGATTAGAGGTTCTATGCCCCCTCCTGATAAGAGGCCTAGGGTGGAACCTGAGCTTGGGAGTTTTGAGCAGTGTTCGGATGCTTCTGAGTCTTCGGCTGAAGACTTGCAGGAGTATTCCCCTTACTCTGATTCTGATGTAGATGATTCTACTCCTTCTGCTTCTCCTCCTGAGGATTTTTCATTTTCAGAGACTCTTCATTCCATGAGGGAGCATTTTAAATGGGAAGGCCAGGATTTCTCTGATTCCAGAAAAAGGCTTAGGGAATTTTTGTTTCTACCCCAGCATAGGCCTTTAGCTATACCTCCTGTTCTAGATGTGGTGGAGGATGTTTTTGCAGAGGCTTCTCTGAACCCTGATTCTTTGCCTCCTGCTCCAGTTAAACCGGATAGATATTATAGGGTGCCTGAAGCTCATAAGTATCTTTTTAAGAGTCCTAGGGCAGACCCAGAAACTGTTTCACAGGGGCCTAAAGGTGTTAAGGCTTCTGTTGTTAAAAGTCCAGTTCCTCCAGATAAAGAGGCAAGGGCTTTGGATAGATGGGGAAAGAAAGTGTATACTTCTTCCACTTTGGCCATGAGAGCTTTGAATTGCCAGTTTCACATGTTGAAATACCAAAATTATCTCCTTTCACAATTAAAGTCTAAGGTAGATGCTTTGGCGGAAGGTATTGAGTGTAAAGAGTTGCAGGATTTAGTTCATGTTTCTGAACAGGTGGGTAAGCATTCTTTGCAATGTGGTTTTGATGCTGTGCAGGCCTCTTGAGGGTGGCTGCCACTGGTTCGTTCTTCGCAGGAACGCCTGGCTGAGGGATCAGAATTTAGCTGAGCATGTGAAGACAAGGATTTTAGATGCTCCTTTACAATCTGATGTGTTGTTTGGTTCGCCTGTGGAAGCAGTTCTAAAGAAAATGGAAGACAAGGCTAAGTCTATGCAGACTGTTAAAGATTTTTGCAGGTTCAGCCTCCAAGTTTAGTAGAAATTGGCCTACCAAGGGGTGGACATATCCTGCTTATGATTCCCAGTCTAGGGGTAGGTCTAGGTGTGGTAGGGGCAGAGCTCAAGCTACTTTTAGGTCTAGAACAGGAGTTCACCTGCTCAGTCTTCTGGTGAGGGCAGGGGTCAGTCCTTTCGTAAACAGACCCAATGACCTGCCTTTTCAGCTGCCAGAATCTTCTCGTCTGGCAGCACCTTTGGGAGGAAGGTTGGCACTTTTCAAAGAAAACTGGAGTTTAATTACCCAAGACAGATGGGTATTGGATATCATTCACCACGGTTACAGGTTTTATTTCCATACCTTGCCTCCTTTCATAGGCATGCCAGACATTCCTCCTCAACAAAGGAAAGAGGCTCACAAGCAAATTTCTCTGTTACTCCAAATAGGGGCCATTCAGCCGGTTCCTGTGCCAGAAAGGGGCCTAGGATTTTATTCACGCCTGTTCCTAGTACCAAAAAAGGGGGAACACGTGGAGACCAATTTTGGATTTATCTATCCTCAACACTTATCTGGACATTCCCAAGTTCAAAATGTTGACGTTACAACAGCTTTTACCTCTGCTGGGCAAAGATCACTGGATGGTAACTTTGGATCTCAAGGAAGCTTACCTTCATGTTCCTATCAGACTAATTTGCAGGAAGTATCTGCGTTTTCGAGCTGGGAATTCTCATTATCAGTTCTCTGCATTGCCCTTTGGCTTATCTACTGCCCAGACTATTCACAAAAGTTCTGGCTCCAGTGATAGCTTTCTTCAGGCTAAAAGGAATCCAAATCTATCCTTATTTGGACGATTGCCTGATTCTGGCTCAAGAAAGGGACGTGCTTCTTCAGCATTTGGAATATGTGATAGCAGTGCTAAGATGCCTAGGGTATTCTGTGAGCGTAATAAAGTCCAGCCTAGTACCCTCTCAAGACATGTGCTTTCTCCGTGTGAGACTGAATACAGCAACCCAGATGGCCTTTTAACCCCGGACAAACAAAAGAATCTTTCTCTTTACTTCCATCACCTATCTCATCAGTCCGGGCTGACTGCAAGGACAGTCCTTCAAGCCTTAGGGTTCATGGCATCTTGTATTCTGGTGCTTCCCAATGCCAAACTGCATATGAGGAAGCTGCAATGGTATCTCAAAAATGTATGGACACAGCACTGCCAGGATTTGGACACTGTCATTCAAATAATACCTTGCATTCAAAAGGAATTTTTGTGGTGGGCTCAGGAATGTCACCTAAACAAGGGACTCTCTGTGACCCGGCCAGAGGCGAGTCAGATTCTAACGACAGATGCCTCAGACACAGCTTGGGGAGCTCATCTGAATGGAAAGTGGATACAAGACAAGTGGCCTGCCAGACTGCAGCATCTACATATCAACATGAAGGAGATGTTAGCAGTCCAGTTTGCATTAATGGCTTTCAAGGATTTACTTCTTCCAGGGCAGGTGTTGATTCTAACAGACAACACAACTGTCATGTGGTACATCAACAAACAAGGGGGAACACATTCTTATCCTCTATGCAGGCAAGCAATGATTTTGTGGGAGACTGCGCTAAGCTTGCAACTGAATCTTCAAGCCAGGTTTCTGCCGGGAGCACAGAACTCCTTAGCAGATGTGTTACGCAGGCATATCATGGATCCCCACGAGTGGAAACTGGATCTTCATGTATTTCAGAAATTGACAGTGTCATGGGGAACTCCAGACATAGATCTGTTCGCTTCTGCACTAAACCACCAGCTGCCAAAGTTTTGCACGAAAAGGTTTCATCACACAGCTTGGAAAGTGGATGCTCTTTCTTTCAGTTGGAAAAATCTTCATGTGTATGCCTTTCCACCTCTGCCTCTCCTCCCAAAGGTACTCCTAAAGGTCAGACAAGACAAGCCAAGGATGATTTTAATAGCTCCAGATTGGCCTCGGCAGCACTGGTACCCATTACTGAGGAGTCTGGTAAGGAAGCCTCCATGGCCCTTACCTTTGATTCCACACCTATTGTCTCAGAAGGACTGTCATCTACTCAATGTCAAACTTCATTCTCTTCATCTGACAGCCTGGCATATTCTGTTTTGAACCATAGCAGGTCTCAGCTTCCTCAACAAGTTTTGAATGTGATTATGGAAGCCAGAAGACCTAGTACAAGGAAGGTGTACTCAGAAAAATGGAAGAGATTTTTAATTTGGAGTGCAGCAAAGGATTTGGATGTTTCTGAGCCAAATTTGAGTGTGGCTCTTCAATATCTTACTGAGTTATTGGACAAAGGTTTGTCTTTCTCTTCCATTAAGATTCATGCTGCAGCAATTTCAGCTCACTATGATTGTGACCCACCATTGTTTTCTCATCCTTTGTTCAAGCAATTTCTTAGAGGGGCAAAGAATATAAGACCCCATTAGAGCTCCTACTCCTGCTTGGGACCTCAATTTTGTGTTGGAGAAACTCACTCTACAACCTTTTGAGCCATGGCTACTGCTGAATTGAAATATTTGTCATGGAAGACTGCTTTTTTGTTAGCCATTACCTCTGCAAGAAGGGTGTCTGAATTGCAGGCCCTTATGGCGGTTGAGCCTTTCTTGATTTTTCATAAGGATAGGGTATCTTTACGTACTAATCCTTCCTTTATGCCTAAAGTGGTTTCTAGTGTGGCTTTAAACCAAACTATTCATTTGCCTACTTTTTATGCAAATCCCCAAAATAAGGGGGAAAAGATTTTGCACACTTTAGATGTACACAGGCAATTGCGTTATTATTTAAGCAGGACTAAGGATTTTAGGCAGTCTCAGCAGTTGTTGGTTTCTTTTGCTTTGAGTTCTCAGGGCAAGCCTGTGTCAAAACAAACTATTTCTAAGTGGATTGGGTTTTGCATTACTTTCTGTTACTCCCATCATGGCAAGGAGATTCCAGCTGGGATTAGGCCTCATTCCACTAGGGCTACTGCCACTTCAACAGCATTTCTAAGGGGGGTGGCAACTAAGGATATTTTGGAGGCAGCTACTTGGAGTTCAGTGCATACTTTCTCTAAGCATTACCACCTTCCTCTCTACTCTAAATCTAGGGCTGGTTTTGCCACTGCTATTTTACAGGGCATGTTGGCAGCTCCTGCTTCTTTGTGATTTGCCATCCTCCCTTACCTCTGCTTTGGGATTCTACCCAAGTGTCAGGACTGCAGCAATGTGAGATGAAGAACATAGTACAGTTTTGTACCTACCATAAATGTAGATGTTCAAGATCCACATTGCTGCAGTCCAACCTCCCTCCTTCCCCTCTGTGTTTAGGGGTGGTTGTGTGGGTGGAATTGTACCTTTCTGACTTTGTATATATTGTACATATATTTGGTACAGGGGTGTTTGGTGTGTTGTTGTTTTTTGGTTTGGCCTTATCTTTTTAGGGTCTTCTGACATCTGGGGCAAGAAAAGACTGAGGAAATGACGTCGGTCATGCGCATTTGTACACTGACGTCCTGACGTCAGACTAATGCGCCTTGACCGACGTCAGCCTTATACTTTGGTATTCGGGCCGACTGGGACAGCGGACTACCCGAGTGTCAGGACTGCAGCAATGTGGATCTTCGAACATCTACATTTATGGTAGGTACAAAACTGTACTTTATACATTTCCCTTCCTTTCTCATCCCTCATTTTCAAGAAGGCTTCCCAAGAAAAGGTAGCAGTGCTAGAAATAAAGCTGATAGATGAGCGAGTCAAACAGTATACAAATACAGACTCTTACTGTGGTGAATGCTGTTTAATTAAAATCCAACCAAGTATCCAAAAAACGAACCAGCATCAAAGTTTTGGTTTTATTAAAACAGATGCAGGCTTAAAACAGAGTTTTCAGGTTACCCCTTCTTCAGTGCGAGTCACCTAGGAGATCACACTAGACTAGCATAGATCTGGAGTTTACCCAAGGTTCTTTTTGGTGCCAAAGAAAATGAGACCTCAGACCCATTTTGAACCTTATTCACTGGAACCAGTATGTGAAGCAGACAAAATGCTGGATCGTCATGGTTCAGTCCATCCTCCTGTTGTGATAGGAAGATTGGATGGGCTCTGTAGACCTCCAGGATGCATAGTATGACATAAAGATAGACAGATGATGCAGGAGGTTTCTCCACTTTCAGCAAGGAGCCACTAAATTCCAGCTCAGAGCCCTGCCCTTTGGTCTCACCGTAGCCACCACAACCGCCCTCAGCCGCAATGGCCCAGAGTGTTCTCATATCTGGACTTTTGATTTATTACCGCCCTCAGTAGGAATCTTATTTAAGTCAGGGTCACCTTGTACCACCTTTGCTCACAACTAGAAATAGCAGTCATGGGCAACCAATTCAAACGGTAGAATTCATTGGAACCAATCTGGATACTAAATTAGAGAGAGTCAGACTACCAAAATCAAGGATTTGTCACTCATTGGCACCAGGCAGTGGCTATACTCTCCTGACCAAAACCTCCAGTAAGGTCAACTTTATGTCTTCTCAGTTCAGTGGCAGCCACTGTTACCTTAGTCCATCTTGCTAGATTTTATATGAGGGTACTATAGCGGACCCTCACAGTTCAGTGGTCCTTGAGAAGTCAACCCATGAATTTTCCAGTATCCCTCAGAAAAACTTGCAGAACTCATATTCATTGGTGGCTAGATTCTCACATTGTATTGCAGGGTCAACATTTTGTTCTCCTTTCTCCTTTTCCCCCAGACCACAGTGATCATAAATACTTCTCAAGTGAGGTGGAGGAACATTTTTTCAAAAAGACTAACCAAGGTACTTGGTCCCCTTTAGAGGTAATCTACACCAATATCCTGGAGATGAGGGCAGTCCTCCTTGCACTGCCCGACTTTCAAGACTTTCTCCACAGAGGTGTGATCTCCATCCAGCAAAAGTACAGGTGACTTGGTACAGCAACAAATAAGGGGAAACATGTTCTTACTGACTGTGTCCAGAGGCCATGAAGGTTTGGCAGTTGGCAAAGTCTTCTCACTTCTTTTTGATAGCAGTTCACATATCAGGGAAATCCAGTGTTCTGGAAGTCAGGTTGAACGGATCTATCCTCCTTCCCTTCCTTGTGAGTGGTCCCTTAGCCCAGATGTGGTAGAACAGATTTTCAGCCTGTGCACTGACCTCTTTGCTTCCTCCACCAACACCAAATGCAGCAGGTAATTTGCTGTAATCCCCTAAGAGGGATGGGTCCCTAAGGGATGTTCTGATCCACACTTGGCTCATGCATCTTCTTTATCTCTGTCCACTCGCTCCTCTCATCCCAAATTTTCTGCAGAAGGCAATGTGAAGCAAGAGTACTGTGATCCTCATTGCTTACTCCTGGCCTTGACGGTGTGGTCTCATTTGATTTCATCCATTCCAGGTCTTCTGTCTTATTCTTCCAAATAGCCTCATTCTGTCATTGCAGCCCTCAAGTTGACCACATAATTTCTGAACTTCTGATGATGATTAGACATTCTAGGCTTTCATCCCAAGTTGTACACATTCTGACTTCTTCACAAAATCATTTGACTGGAAAGGTTTACAAAAGCAAATGGAAAAGGTTTTTGATTTTGGCTTTCACTCGGAATATAGACACTTATTCAGCTCCCCTACTGACTATCTTAGACTTATTGCCTCCATTTTTCTTAGTAGGTGTAATTATTCTACTTCTGAATCTTCACTCAGCTAGGCAGTCAGCCATCCTGTATTCTTTCCCTATTTTGCCAGTAAGGTGGTGTACAAGCTACATCTTCTGGATATGCATCATCAACTTAGGTTTTAGTTGCATCATACTAAGAATGTCAAACTGACTGACTGATCTGTGGTTTGTGTACTTTTCATCAGCAAAACTGAGGAAAGGAGTATTCAAAGCAACTCTTTCTTACTAGCTATCTGAATATATTTCCTATGTCTATAAGGAAAAAGAATGATCATTCTCCAGATCTCCTAAGGCTCACTCCAATAGGTCACTTGCTACTTCAAATGCCTTTTTTTCAACAAAGTGCCAATTGATGGCATTTGTGCTGCAGCCACTTGGTTGAACTTCCGTAACTTCGTATCTCAATATAATTTGGATTTTCAGTCCAGGCTCAGAGCTTCCTTTGGTTCATCTGTCACCTGTGATATCTTTCAATGAGACCTTGCAATTTTTAGGGTAGCTGGGGGCCTCTCACTTTCATTAAGGAACAGCTAGAAGAGACGGTATTGACTGAATCAGTAGACCCATATCGACTGGTGTACCCCAGGATTCGGCCTTGGAGCCTCTGTTATTTGGGATATACTTTTCTGAGGTGCAGGCCAAAACCAGTGGGCCATGGCTGACCAAGTTTGCAGATGACTGCAAGCTGGGCATTGTCATCAGTTCCCCTAGTGACGTGGACAATCCTCCAAGTGTCTCTTGCCCAAATGACTTGTGCTAGAAACATGGCCTCAAGTTGATTACAAAAAAATGCATCATCATCTCCTTTGGGGAGAGTGACATCCCCACAAATTATCACATTAATAACAACGTTCTAAGGATACAATCAGTCATGAGGGATTTGAGCACCCAGATTCATAGCAACCTGACTTTTGACCACCATGTTGCTTCCATTTTATGCTTTTTACATAGACCCCACCTCATAAGTAAGGGTATCTCATCCAGGGACAAGGAGATCATAACATCCCTGTATTCCTCCCTTATAAAGCCCATTATTTAGTACAGTGCCCCATTTGGCATTTATCTGGCAAAGCACATGCAGCAGCTGGAGAGACCATAGAGGTTCTTCACCAGGAGAATCCAGGGCCTCAAAAAATCTACCATACACAGATAGGCTAAAAGCCCTATCCCTCTACTTAGTTTCATACAGACTCCTCAGAGGTGACCTCTATCTGGCATACAAGGCAATCTCTGACACCGCCTTGATGGGACTGCTGTATATCCACAAGTCAAGTTCCACTCAGGTAACCCACATGCGCGACCTCAGCCTGGTCTGTGACATCAATAGGACTTGTTGGCAGGACAGATTTGTGTCCCAGAAACTCCCCCATCTGTAAAATAGATTCCCTCTCCACGTCAAGCAGAGTACCTCTTTACCCCTTTTTAAGCGCAACCTGGATAACTGGGAAATAGAAAATACATCCCTGGAATTCCACCTCTGTCCCTGCTGGACAGGGGCATCACGTGCTGATTAGTCTAAACATGGGTTAAACTCTTGGCTAAGCTGATAAGGGCCACAGGGCCAATAGCCTAGTAACTTCCTATGATCCTACATGAAAATTATCTGTATACTGGATATGAAAATTGTCTGTGTACCTTAACAATAGATTCATGTTGTCTACTTTTGTCCTTCCTAAACTTCCCTCACTCCCTCCTTCCTCCTACCATATGTCATTTCATTGTTTCTGGAGTGACTGCTGGTTCTGTTCAGCCTCTGTGTTTCATGAGTTATTGTCATATTTGTGGTATATTTACTTCGGGAAAAGTATAAACTGTATATTTTAGGGTGTGGGCAAACTCAATCTCAGGTATTTTGCTACTAAGAGAGGAATTATGGATAAGAGGAGGAGCCTGATTCGTTGGATCCAAAGTCTGAGAGTGACAAAAGTCAGATCTGGTAACCCATCCATTCAAAAAGGATGGAAGTAGACAGCACTGATCTGTCATTATGATAAGTACATAACTTTCATTTTGGTTGTATAGTCTTAATATTTGTGATAACCTGAAATCTGAAATCCTTTATTTATTTAACATTTGTTGAAGGGGAAAGTCCGATCTGAAACGAAGCCAATTTTCAGCAGAGGCCCGGGGAGAAAAGCTCCTGATGCAGGTCTTTGTAATGTGGGAGGAAACCGGAGTACCCTGAGAAAACCCACATGAATGCAGGGAGGACATGCAGGCTGTGCACAGAAGGCACTCCAGCTGAGAATCCAACCAGAGAACATCTTGCTGTGAGGCGACAGTGCTACCATAGCAGCACTGCTCTGTCTTATTTCTCTGCTTAGCCCAGATCTGGTAGTTGATCCTGTGGCTACACAGAGCCTGAAAGAATGGGATGACAGAGGTAAAATGATGCATGAAGGTCAAGATTTTGTAGGTTACCCTGGTTCTTCCCTAACAAGGCTGCTTCCGAATCCTTTAAAAGTCGAACAAACCCCATGTCACTGATAGAAGCAGACAGTAATGCCCAAACTAACAAACCCCTGACACACACATAAGCTGTAGAAACTTCCTAACTAACATGCCCCCTCCTAATAAACGTGTGTGGTACCTAGGGACACAATTGGTTTGGATTGCACGCCTAGGCTTATAAAGGCCTTGGTGGTCATTAACCTGGTATACACCTATGAATAGGTAATAAGCAGGCAACCAAAAGAAAATGGCAGGAGGATAGCTGTTCCAAACCAAGTAAAAAAGTAACTTTCCCAAAAACAGTCCAGCTCTGACTATGTTGGGAATCTGATCACTTTACCCACACCGCCTGCTCCAGTTTCCGTACTTCTCTCTCACTGTCTGACCCTCAGTTCCTTAACCTGATTTCAGATGGTTACAGACAGATGGGTAGATTTGGTGATTCAGGATGGATTCACAGAGCAGTGAATGGACTTTCCTCCTCCTCCTCCTCCTTTCAGATGAATTCCTTCACGTCCACCAGCCAGACAGACTTGATTCCACCACTGCTACAACATAACTGAGGCTATAGAACCAGTACCAGTTTCAGGATATTTTGGGTACCAAAGGAGGAGTCAGTGTGTGGAGACCTGTGTTAGATCTGTGTTGTCTCAACCTTTATGTGAATGTTCCAAAATTCAGGATATTAATCCATCATTCAGTGCTTGCACTGCTTCCAGATCGTTGTCTTATGGTAAAATTGACTCTCAGATATGCTTTCCATTACATACCCATTGCTAGTAATTTCAGGAAATTTCTAAGGTTTGTTGAATGTGGATTGCATTTTTCATGCTCTACCTTACACTTTGTCCTCTCTGCTACACCTCACGTGTCCACAGAGTGTCTAGTCCCGGTGGTGGCTCACTACAGATTGCAAGGCATCCACATTTTTCCTTATTTTGACAACTTGGTTATTTTTGCAGAGTCTTCTTCCAGCTGTTTGGAGTCCTTAAAAAAGGTGTTCAGCCTACTGTGCCACATCTAGGATTTCACTTGAACCTGCAAAAGTCTTCTAACACCCTCTCCAGAAATTGTCTTTTTGGGGTATCTGATAAATAAGTCAAGCAAAAGGCCTGCTTTCTTAAAGAAAATACAACTTACCCGCTGAGTTTTTCTCAACAGATTCAGGCTTTTGCAAGACAATTTCTCAGGATTCTGTTTCTTGGTATTCATGATCCTCTTGATACCACTTTCCAGATTGCACACGAAAAATCTAGTGGCAGATTCCTGTGCTGGGATTTGTTAGTTGAGAATTGCAGTGATGCCAAGATCAAATTCCTCATCCTTGGCATCTCAATTCTGTTCTAGAAAAACTGATCTTAACAGCCTTTGAACCAACTTCTTAGGCTGCGTTGCAGTTCATTACTTGGAAAGTAATCCCAATCTAGGACTCCCTTTTTGTCTTCCAACCTCAATTCAATCTGTCCTGACAAGACTCTACAGATTATGCATGGCTGCAGTTTCCAGGGGAGCAAAAGTGTAAGTCAGCAGGGACTCTTCTGGCAGACCAAAGCACATAAATATCAAGGAAATGCTGGCAGGGATTCATGCTTTGTAATTTGTACACTGTATGCTCCAGGCCCTTTACAGGTTGTTACAGACAGCACCACAGTGATGTGATATCACAAATAATAAAGTGGTACAAGGTCATACCCTTTGTTTGTTGGCAGTGGTGGCTTGGGAGTTAGTTCTTCAACATACGCTGACCCTTCAGGCCTCCTACACTCTGTCAGATCAAAACATTGTGACAGACCAACTCTGCAGATCCTGAACAGACCCTTTCAAGTAGAAACTCGACACACCCTGTGTCACAGGACTTTATCCAAATGTGGATAACACCTCAAGTGGATCAGTCTGCCTCCTTACAAAACAAATGACGAGAGCTCTGTTTGAGAATTCCTTGTAGCTAAGCATGGAGAACAGACAGTCTGTCGATGTCCTTCAAGAATGCAACTGCAGTCCTTACATATGGGTTGTCCTGCCTCAGGCAGCCCTTCGGTCGGCCGGATTCCAAAGTCTGGGTCCGGCGTCGGCTGATGTCGCCTCCTCCCCGACGTCAGAGCGGCTGGGGTATAAAGGCATCAGCCGACGCCATCTTCTTCAGTCTTTCTTGCCGCGTGGTGCCCGAAGCAGAAGCAGTTCGCAAATGCTGGTTGGTCAGCTCCTGTGTTTTCAGTTACCGAAGTCATCTAAAAAGCTAAGTACCCCGTTGGGGAACATTTTTTCTTGCCTCAGCTGATGTCAGAACAAATTGAGAAAGTTAATAATTGTTTGTCTTGTGGTAAACAAATACCTCATAAGGACTTCCATTCTTACTGCCTCCCTTGCCTGGACCCAGACCACGACGTCTCGGCCTGTGCTGCCTGTGCTTGCTTTAATAAGCGCACTCTCAGACGCCGGGCAGAATTTGCCGAAAACTTTTTTGGCGAATCCTACGCTTACATCATGCCGTCGGAACAACCGACAGCACAAACTACCAAAAACCGTAAGGACCGGGACCGACACCCTCGGCCCGCGTCTTCCATCGATACTACTCCTAAGCCCTCCGCGAGTGCTTCGGTCCCTTCGGAAGCGATTATTCAACCGCTCCAGGCCGACGACACCGCGTTAACACGCTCTTCGGTCTTGGAGACTACACCGGTGCCGGTTGTTGATTTTCCCCCAGAAACCGAAGTTCTCGATCTACCCGACACCATTCCTGTGGACAAGGTTACCCCTGCACGTGGGACAGCTAGGCCTCCTGTATCCATGTCCATCAAGGCCTTTGCACGTGCTAAGGCCGCCAGCCAGGCCAAGGCCCATCCTAAACCTTCCTCACAGGCCCCTTCTTCTGGTAGACAGATCATGTCTCTTGCTGCAGATCTAATCTCTCTTATCAGGGGGTCTCAGCCCCATCCAGACAGAGGTTCTCAGCCACCTGCAGAAAAAAGGTCTAGAACTGAGCAGGCAGACAACCTGTCTTCAGATGAAGCCTCTGGGGATTCAGAGCATTCAGATACCCAAGAAGAATCCTTCCAAGCCTATGAGGACTCTGATGCTGAGGAATCTATTCCCTCTGCCTCTCCTCCAGAGGATTTTTCTTTCGGTGAAGTCCTCCACTCCATGAGGGAACATTTTAAGTGGCAGGGTCAGGAATTTTCTGATTTTAGGAAAAGGCTTCGTACCTTCCTTAAGTTACCCCAGCACAGACCTTTGACTATCCCTCCAGTTTTGGATGTTCTGGATGATGTATTATCAGACTCCAGTGCTTCCCCTGATTCTCTCCTTCCTGCTCCTGTCAAGCCAGACAGATATTACAGGGTCCCTGACACTCACAAGCATTTCTTTAAGGCCCAGTCTGTGGATTTAGAAACTATTTCACAGGGCCCCAAAGGAGTGGCTTCCTCCTCGGCCAAAAATCCACTACCAGCTGACAGGGAAGCAAGGTTCCTGGAGAGATGGGGTAAAAAAGTTTATACCTCTACCACCCTTGCCATGAGGTCACTTAACTGCCTTTTTCATATGTTTAAGTACCAGGATTATTTACTGGATGATTTGCAGAAAAAGCTAGCCTCTCCTGAGCCTATAGATAGAAAGGCATTGCAGGATTTGGTTCATAATTCTCAGCAGGTTAGCAACCATTTTCTTCAGTGTGGTTATGATGCATTGGAGGCTTCATGTAGGGCAGCTATGACAGGGGCTGTTATCCGTAGACATGCTTGGTTGAAAGAGCAGCCACTGCTGGATCATGTTAAAGTAAAGCTCCTGGACACACCTCTGGATAAACAAGCTTTTTGGTGCTAATGCTCAGGATGTATTGAAGTCTATTGAGGAGAAGGCAAAATCAGTACAGACAGTAAAAGATTTCCTCCAGGTTCAGCCACCCAGATTCAGCAGGAATTGGCCTTCAAAGAAATGGTCCTTTCCAGACTCAGACAAGTTTCAAAGGGGAAAGAATAGGAGTGCGCGAGGTAGAGGGCAATACCGAGGCTCCTACAGAGGCCGCCAATGGCAACCTCAAAATCAAAGAAGTGGCACAGATAGTTCACCTGCACCACAGGGACAATCACAATGACTTACCTATCACTCCACCTACCAAGGCTCAAAGATAAGCACCTCTAGGCGGAAAATTATCTCTATTCTCAAGAAACTGGCACATTATAACAAAGGACAATTGGATTCTGGACATAATAGACAGAGGTTACAGGTTCCACTTCCATACTTTACCAACAGGACAAGGCATGCCAAACCTGCCACAAAATCAAAGGGCAGAGGCACTCAGAGAAGTCTCAAAGCTGTTACAAATAAAAGCAATAGAGAAGGTTCCTCCTCAGGAACAAGGCCAGGGATTTTACTCAAGACTGTTCCTTGTTCCAAGAAAAGAAAAGCAATGGAGGCCTATTTTGGACTTGTCCGTTCTAAATACTTTTCTCATGGTGCCAAAATTCAAGATGCTGACGTTACAGCAGCTTCTTCCCATGCTGGGCAAGGGGTCTTGGCTGATTACTCTGGACCTCAAGGAGGCATACCTGCATGTCCCTATCAGACACAGTTGCAGAAGATACCTCAGATTTCTTGCAGGAACAGAGCACTATCAATTCTCAGCATTGCCGTTTGGCTTATCTACTGCGCCCAGAGTATTCACGAAATGCCTGGCATCAGTAGTGGCACATTGCAGACTCCAGGGGATACAAATATACCCTTACCTGGACGACTGCCTCATACAAGCACACAGCAAACAAACCTTGATAAAACACTTGGATTATGTCATTCAATTGCTGCAGGCTTTGGGATACACAGTCAACATTCAAAAATCAAGACTACTGCCATCCCAAGAGATTATTTTTTAGGAGCAAAGCTGAACACACAGCAACAAATGGCCTTCCTCACAGAGGAGAAACAAGAGCATTTAACAGACTACTTCAAAAGCCTAGCAAAACTAACCCACCTGACCGCAAGGAAAACCCTGCAGGCCCTGGGGTTCATGGCATCTTGCATTCTTCTAATCCCTCTGGCAAGACTACACATGAGAAAACTTCAATGGTACCTAAAAAGCTTGTGGTCTCAACACAGCCACAACCTGGAAGACATAATACCACTCATACCATGCCTGCAAAGGGAATTTTTGTGGTGGTCTCAAGCAAGTCACTTAAACGAAGGCATGCCTTTCAGCAAAGCTCCGACAAGTCAAACTATTACAACAGACGCCTCAGACCATGGATGGGGGGGTGCACATGGATGGCAGATGCATTCAAGGGCAATGGACTCCCAAGGAAAAGCATCAGCACATAAATCAAAAGGAGATGTTGGCAGTGATACATGCAATAGAAGCCTTTGGAACATCTCTTCAGCAAGGTCATCTGCTAATAAGGACAGACAACACCACTGTCATGTGGTACATAAACAAACAAGGGGGCACTAATTCCTACCCCCTCTGCAGACTAACAATGACTCTTTGGGAAAACTGCCTGAAACTGAACATCTACTTGCAATCCCAGTTTGTTCCGGGCAAGGACAATGTTCTGGCAGACAGGTTGAGCAGAAATTTCTTGGATCCACACGAATGGATGCTACACACGAATGGATGCTACACCCACGCATATTCACACAAATAACAACTGCATGGGGAAGACCAGACGTAGACCTCTTTGCATCTCATCTCAATCATCATCTGGAAAAATTTTGCACAAGGATACACCATCCTCTAGCCTGGAGAACGGATGCTCTTTCCTTCAGCTGGAATGCCCTAACAATTTATGCATTCCCTCCTCTACCTTTACTCACCAAAGTGTTACTAAAGATCAAGACAGAACAACCAAGAGGAATCTTGATAGCTCCAGACTGGCCAAGGCAACACTGGTATCCACTGCTACTGAGCATAACTCACACCAAACCGTGGCCCTTGCCTCTATGGCCTCAACTCCTGACTCAACACAATTACAAGGCTGTTCATCAGAACCTGCAAACCTTAAAGCTGACAGCTTGGAGAGTTCCATGACTGGGACCCATGACTCCCTCTCCAGAACAGTTCAGGAAATTTTGCTGGAGGCACGCGGACCTTCCACCAGAAAAATCTATTCGGCCAAATGGAAGAGATTCATCATCTGGAATGTGAACAGGGACCAGGATGCATCACTGGTGAACATACCTCAGATATTAGAATACTTGGCAGAAATGTTTCACAGTGGCCTATCATACTCTTCCATCAAAATCCACGCTTCAGCTATCCCAGCACATTACAACTGTGATCCACCTGTGTTTTTGCATCCCTTGCTAAGACAGTTTCTAAGGGGTATAAAGAATATCAAACCTCCAAGGAAACAACCAACTCCTGCATGGGACCTCAATTATGTCTTGGAAAAATTAACTCTTCCTCCCTTTGAACCAGCAGCATCTTCAGAAATGCAATTTCTCTCTTGGAAAACGGTTTTCCTGTTGGCAGTCACCTCAGCAAGAAGAGTCTCGGAGATACAGGCCCTCATGGCAGTTCCTCCCTTTCTCATCTTTCATCAGGACAGAGTTTCCCTTAGGACCAATCCTTCCTTCATGCCTAAGGTGATATCCAGAGTGTCTCTAAACCAGGCAATTCACCTGCCTACTTTATTTCCTAACCCTCAAAACAAAGGTGAAAAGCTGTTGCATACTTTAGACATTCACAGACAACTACGCTACTACTTGGACAGAACAAAGTCTACCAGGAAGTCTGACCAACTGTTTGTAGCCTATGCTGCTGGGGTACAAGGAAAGGCAGTCACCAAACAAACTATCTCAAAATGGATTGGACACTGCATCAGATTCTGTTATTCTTTCCATGGAAAAAGTGTGCCAGCCAATGTTAGACCACACTCCACCAGAGCTATGGCCACATCCACAGCCTTTCTAAGAGGAGTGGCTACAAAAGATATTCTAGAGGCTGCTACATGGAGCTCCGTGCATACATTTACCAAACACTACAACATGCCATTGTACTCCAGATCCTGAGCAGGCTTTGCTTCGGCAGTCCTGCAGGGCCTTCTAGCTACACCATCTCTTGCTTAGGCCTACCACCCCCAGCTTGGCTATGGTATTCAACCCATATGTCAGGACTGCAGTTGCATTCTTGAAGGACATAGTACAGTTTTGTACCTACCATAAATGTAGATGTCCGATAGATATGCATCTGCAGTCAGGTTTTCCCTCCCTCCTACCCCTCTGTTTTTGCCCTTGGGTCCATTCCCCCCCCTTTCCTATAAGCTGGGGATATCTGTTGTGGTGTATCTGTTTATTACTGTTGTGCATGTCTGAATTTTTTGTTTATCCATTCACAAAATTTAGCCTTCCTTGGAGGGCACCTGGCATCTGGGGCAAGAAACACTGAAGAAGATGGCGTCGGCTGATGCCTTTATACCCCAGCCGCTCTGACGTCGGGGAGGAGGCGACATCAGCCGACGCCGGACCCAGACTTTGGAATCCGGCCGACCGAAGGGCTGCCTGAGGCAGGACAACCCATATGTAAGGACTGCAGTTGCATATCTATCGGACATCTACATTTATGGTAGGTACAAAACTGTACTTTTCCTTAGTTGGGAATGTTCCTATATGCTTTGCCACACTTTTCAGTGATTTCCAAAATAAAGATTCAGAAAGAATTACCAAAAATCATTGTGGGTGACTCCTTTTTGTCCCAGGCAGAATTGGTTCTCTCTCGTAGAATTGGCCAAGGACAATTTCCACAAGCTTCCTCACAGACTGGATCTGCTCACATAGCACAAGGGTAGGTTTGATACACCCTGACATCAATCGACTACAACTGATGGCCTGTATGGTTCAGTTTTAGTGCTTTTAGGCACCTTTATTTCAAGGGCATGTAGCAAATAGCTAAGGAGGCAAGAAAACCTGTTACTAGAAAGTCTTGTGTGGCAAATAGAAGAGATTTTTCTAGTTGGTGCCTTGCCAGTCGCAGGGTTCCCAAAAGGGAGGTAGCACTACTGGTTCTCAAATATTTGTGTCAGCTACTTGAAGACTGCTTGCCGTATGCTTCCATCAAGGTGCTTCTCGCACCCATCTCATCCGCCTGTGGATCATGTTTCTTCTATATTTATGGTCAAACAGTTCCTGAAAGGAATATTGCATATGAAATCCCCTCACAAGCAAATTCCTCATCCTTGGCATCTCAATTCTGTTCTAGAAAAACTGATCTGAACAGCCTTTGAACCAACTTCTTAGCTGCGTTGCAGTTCATTACTTGGAAAGCTGATAGGGTTCACCCACCACAAGAGCTTGCAAAGGGAGTATCTGAGTTGGAAGCTCTAATGGTGGGTGAACCCTATCTGTTTTTCCATGGGGGTAGGGTTGCATTACACAATAGCCCT
The DNA here is from genome assembly GCF_019279795.1 of Protopterus annectens. Taxonomy (NCBI): domain Eukaryota; kingdom Metazoa; phylum Chordata; order Ceratodontiformes; family Protopteridae; genus Protopterus; species Protopterus annectens. The sequence goes on from NC_056735.1 coordinate 1,278,418,315, forward strand.
TCATTCATGCTTAAAGTTGTTTCTGGGATTACTTTGAGTCAGACCATCAATCTCCTAGAGTCAAAAAAGAAGGGACAACAGATTCCACATACACTGGATGTGTACAGACAGCTCAGGTGCTCCCTTGACAGAGCCAAGTCCTTTAGGAAGGCTAGATGGCTGTTTGTTTCCTGTACTGGGACTAAGAATAGCCAGCCAGTGTCTAAACAGAATGTATCTAGATGGTTCCCACAGTGATACAAGTATTCCAGGCAAAGTTAAGGCATACAGGAAGGGGGAGGAGTCTAGGCGTATTCTAGAGGCAGCAACTTAGTTCTGTATTCATACTTTCACAAAGCACTGCAAACTAGATTCCTTATCTAGGTACAGGACAAGCTTTGCTAGAACTAATCTCAGAGGGCTTCTGAACCCTTTATCCTTCCTCTTCCAAGGTAAGGGTAGGTTTTGGGAATCTACACATAGGCTATTACAACAGTGGGAATGAAAACATAGTACAGTTGTATAAGTCCTCTTTAACTATAACGGTAGATATTAGAATTTCTTCACTACTGTATTAGCCGCACCCACCCGCCATACCCCTTTCTGGATAGTTCAGGTGGGACACAATCTACTTTATTATGTTTTTTGTTGGTTAGATGATTTTTATGATGATTATTGTTGGATGCTGGCTGAGGATGAATGTTACTTCCTTTCTTGGAGCAGTAAAATCCTCAAGATTTACCTCACTCTGGTTGCAGTTAGGCTGCACCATTTTTTGGAGGAAGGTATATCAGCAAATGAGTGAGAGGGGAGTTAAAGCTTTGGCAAACTGTATGGGTGTTGTGTCCTTGGCAGTGAAGAAATTCGAACATCTGCTTTTATGGATACGTAGGACTTAAACAAGTATGCTGTCTCAGGGATGCATACCATCATATTCCAAGTCACAAAGAATTCAGGCATTATTTAAGATTTGTTGTGTCTGGGTAAATTTTGAAATCAGACATTCCCAGGCAACAAGTGCAATTAATAAATAAAATAACTTACATTCTTGCCCTTTGGACATTCCAGACTTTCAAGGGTATTTACAAACTGCATAGCTCCAGAAGTTGCCTTTGCAGACTACAGGGAATTCACAATTATTCTCACTTAGATTTGTCTAATATCTTATCTGATGCTGTCATTTTCATTCATTCCTCAACTGATGGATTCAGATCTGACTCAGCCACTTCTTCCAGAGCATAGGATTCCAGACCTCTCAAGCTCCTCCCTTTACCCATAATGCCCCACCAAGCTAATATACCTCAGATTTCATTTGCCTCCATTGAGTACAGACCGTGGATTGTGAACTCTTGAAAGTTATCGTGCATCTTTCTTTAATTTTTCCTTGTGGTTTACATGCGTCTTGAAAATTTCTATAATTAATTGTGTGTCGTCGTCTCCCCCCCGGAGCTCCTTAAACAAAGAGGCGGTTGGTCCTCCGATACCCCCTGACAAGAGGCATCAAGGTTTCTGGAGGTTTTCGGGTCTAGCCTATCTACCTCCTGGGTGACTCCCCCAAGCTTGTAGACCTGGCCTTTCGGCAAACATGAAAGGAAATGGACATGACTGAGCCAATTCCTAAGAGATCTGATAAGAATCTTGCCCCTCCTAAAGACTGTGCATTGGAGTAAGGGAGTACCCGTTGATGCCATAGTTGCTTCAGCCACAAGAAAGGAACTAGTGGAACAGAGTTCCTTTGTCGATCCTCCTAACAGGGAGTCAAGTGCACAGGACAGATTTGGGAAGCATGTGTATGCTTCACTAATTTATGCTTTCAGGTCACTGAATTATCTGGCACGTCTTACAACACTACAAAGAGATTTGATCGTGGAACTTAGCAAATCTCTTTCGAGATCCATGTCCTGCAAGAAAGAGAACAGAATTTCCTTGCAGCTGGCCACCCTTCAGTCTATATCTAATTTGTCCAAGAGTTGGTCTCTCATGTTGCGGAAGATACCTCATGGCGGCTGGTTCAGGCATATCCATTAGAAAACATGCCTAAATGCGCTAGTGTGACTTTGTGGAACCATTTAAGTTGTCTTCATCAGTGCACCCTTTGACAGATCTTCTCTTTTTGGCCCCGAAGTTAGACACACACTGCAGGTGTGAACAAGAGGGAAAGAATCTGTCTGGCATGGTTGTACATTTTCTATCCCTCAAAGGCTCTTCTCTAGGAGCCAGTGAAGTGGCAGAAAGATGTTGTTTAAGAAGTTCCAGGGTTCTTTCCAGGAGTCACTTGGTGATGGTTCCCACCAGGGGGGAAGTCTAATGGAAGATGCTGTCCTCACAACAGAGGTGGTGATCCAGTGATCTAGAGATTTGTTTCACAGATGAGCTCTGTCAGTGTTCCTGAAGGGAGGCCTTGACTGTCTTTCTGTGGAGGCTGTTGGGGGTTGTCTATCCCTGCACCAGAGAACCTGGCTAAATATCACAAAAGGTTCATGGATGCAGAGGATTATATTCACAGCTTATATCATATAATTTTCCCAACCAGTCAGAGGAAAGCAGCTTCTCTAGAAATAAAAAAGCTGCTAGAAACGAAGAGTCATCCAAGAGGGTCCCCCCAGATCAGATGGTCATGGTTCAGACCATTCTGCCACTTCTGCAGATGGATGATTGGATGTGCTCAATAGATCTTCAGGATGCATAGTATCACATCAAAATTAACATGTGCTCCAGGAGATAACCTACATTTATGGCTGGGAGCAAGTCATTATCATTCCCCTTGGTCTCAACACAGACCTGAGGGTGTTCACCAAATGCATGGCAGTTTTAGCAGCTCACTTGAGACTGATGGGATTCCAAGTGTTTCTATATTTAGATGACTTGCTCCTGACTGCTTCAATGAGGTATTAACTGATTCAAGCAATGGACTCTACTTACTCCAGCTGTGCTCCCATCTAGGAACATCAGTCAATTGCAACAAATCTCAACACACACTAACACAGAGTCTTGAGTTCACTGGTGCTGATTTGGATAGTCATGCAGATAGCTTCTCTTCATTTGACTCGAATAAACATCCTAGAATTTTAAGTCAAGAAAGTGATCCAAAATTCATCCCTTCCAGCATGACTGATACTTCAGACTTTGGGTTCCATTCAGCAGCAGTCACCCTTGTCCTGCTGTCCAGGTTCCATATTAGAATCTTTCAAATGGAGTCTCTTGACTCAATGGTCCATTCTCCACTATTCATGCCAGTCAAGATTACTCAAGCATTCAAGAGATATCTTCTGTGGTGGATTCATTAAAATCACCTTCATGAAGGCTGTCCCTTTTTTTCTTCCCCTACCCATGACCACGGATGCCTCCCAGCTCAGGTGGGGGGCATTACTTGGGAAGGACAGTCCAAGGTATATGCTTCCCAGAAGAGGCCAAGATGCATATCAGTGTCCTTGAGGATGAGAGCTGTCTTCCTAGAGTTGCTGGCCTTTCAGGAAAACTTTCCCATCCAGGACAAATGTAGTAGAGACAGACAATATGTCAGTAGTCTGGTACATCAAGAAACAACGGGGAGCTAGATCTTGCCCTCTTTGTCAAGAAGCTATGTGAGTTTGGCAGTGGACAATCTCTTCCAATTGTTTTCTAACAGCAATGCACATCCTGGGAAAGTCCATTGCGATTCCAGACAAACTAAGCAGGTCCATTCTGATGTCTCATGAGTGGTCTTTCAATGTCAACATGGTGGATAGAATTTTCCATAAGTGGGGTCAGCTGTGCTGTAGTCTTTTCACTTCTCACTCAGCAGCAAATCCAGCAGGTTCTTTGCCCTGATTCCTCCACTGGGGAGTCACCGAGAGATAGTGTAGTTCACAATTAGCCCTATGGTCTCTTTTATGCCTTTCCACCCGTCACTAATTTTGAAGTTCCAGTTGAAGAGCTCATTCATCCTCATTGCACCCTTTTGGCCACATCAGATTTGGAGTCCTTTCCTCTGGCCTCACCTTATTTATCCACCATGGATTCTGGATCCAAATCCAGACCTCGTGTCTCACCCAACAGGTATAACTCACCTGGACATATCAGGCCTCAAGTTGACCTCATGGTTTCTTCAGTTTCACTGACTGCTTGACAGCCCAGGCTTTCCTGTCCTGTCTTTCACATTTTGTTATCTTCTCATAAGGCTTCTATTAGAAATATTTACAAGAGTTAAATGGAAAAGATTTTGTCCTTTGGTCCCCAACCAAAAATTTGGACCCCCTTTTCAGTACCTATCCCAACTATCCTTGACTTTTTAGCTTTGAATTTTTCAATGAAGGTGATAATTTCTCAACAGTTAAAGTTCAACTGGCTGCCAGTTCTTTCTTTTGAGAGTAAATAACTCTACCTTAGCTTCTGCTAAACTTTGCAAAACTTTCCTCAAGGGAACTTTTCTATTCAGCCCCCCCCCCCCCCCCATTAGAAGACTCTACCCCACCTTGGGATTTAAATATTACGCTTCAGGCCTTAACTCAATCTCCCTTTGAACATTCGGCCAAAGCTAACTTCAGATTTTTGTGTTGAAAGCCCATTTTTCTAGTGGCTATCACATCGGCCAGAAGAGCATCTGAACTCCAGGCTCTGTCTTCAAAACCCCCTTTCTAATTTTTCACAAGGACAGGGTGTCATTTTGAACTAATCCATCTTTTTGTGTAATGTAGCTTCTGAGTCAAATATTGACCAAGTTGTTAATATACAAAGGAGAGTACACATTACATCTGTTGGATGTGCATAGACAACTTTGTTTCTAACTTCATAGAACCAAAGACTTCAGGAATTATGATCAATTGTTTGTTTCATTTTCTTCTACCAGATTAGGCAACCCAGTATCAAAAGTTACTTCTAGCAGATGGCTAACTAATTGTATTACCTTTGTGAAAAATTGAGTTTATCTTTACCAAAACCTCCTAGGACCCATTCCACTAGGTCTATGTGGTTTCTTCAACCTTTTGGTCTAGAGCATCCTTGGATGATGATTGTGCAGCCGCAACGTGGGCCAGTCCACATACCTTTATTGTTCATTGTGAAACTGGATCTGGTCTGTAGAAAAAGAGCAACTTTTAGCTCAGCAGTGCTCCAGAATAGCCTTCCTTAGGGTTCTTCTAGCTGTGGACTCTATCCCATCTGTTGAGGAATGAATGAAAATGACAACAGATTAGAAAGTTCTGTGCTCACCATAACATTGTGTGTGTTATCCATTTTCATTCTTCCTCAACTCCCCACCCACCTACCCCCTCCTTTAATTTCTTCTGGAGAGATCGAATAGTATTATAGAAACCTCTCTTCCTTATTTGAGCTCCAATTTCCCTTTTCTGCTCTCCCACTGTCCTACAAAAACTAACTTCTACCTCTGTCTAAATAAGTTTTTCCTCCTTGACGCCATCTCTTACGGACTTACACAACTATCTTGATATCCCCATCCCTTTTAATCTCTGTTAGTCTAAATCCAGACTTCCCACCTTTATATTTCTTTTTCTAAACATATTTTCTTTTGTCTGTCAGCTACAGAATTTCATACCATTTTTTTTCTAGCAGTAAACCACTGTATACAAGTGTACATGTGAAGGAATGCTGTTTCAGCCTGCAGAACCCATGTTTATTATTCCAGCATGGAAGAGGGATTTTAAACTTGCGTATTTTTATATTTAAATGTATGATTTTATGTGTTTTCAAACTATATCCTGTATCTTGACTTATATGTACATGTAACCTTAAATGTTCTTTTACATTATCTTTGATTGTAAGTGGAGATTTTCTCCTCAGGCCTCTGCTGAAAATGGGTTTCTCCCAGTCGGACTTTCCCAGTAAACAAATGTGAAATAAATAAGTAAAATCTAGGGGCAGCAAACTAGATCTGAGGTACATTAGGTTGGTCGAGCATTATGGATAAAGGGAAGAGCTCAAGAGTTCTAGGATCCTACTCTCTGGAAGAAGGGGCCGAGTCGGATTAAAGTCTCTGATCCAAATCCATCAGTTGAGGAAGAATAAAAATGTACAACACGGATGGAACATATTATGGTGACCACATAACCTTTTAATACCAAATCCCTTATCTTAGCAGGTTTAGCTTAGGATACCCAGACATTCCTTTTTTGACATAAGTCTTTTAAAAGCAGGGTTTCAATCTAAACCTGGAAAAGTTCTTTCTAATTCCCTCTCTCAAGCTAGCATTTCTGGGAAGCCTTTAGGACACTTCTCTCAGGAAGGCCGATCTCCCTCCAGAAAGCATTTCATTTTACCATCTACAGTTTTCAAATCTGGCTCACTAGTCCATGACCACAGCAAGTACGTTTCTCAGAATTCTAGGCTATATGGCTTCAGCTTTTCAAATGGTTCTTTTAGCCAGACTTAATATGTGGAAGATTCTGTCAGGATTGTATGGAAGGTGATATCTCAGCACAATCTCATCCTTCAGGCAACTTACATTCCTTCAAAGAAGAGCACTGTATCATACTATCTGAACCACATCCAGGACCAACCCTCAGGAATGGATGTTACATCCAGAGGTCTTCAGGAGATTAACCACCTGTGGGCAGCTCCCCATGTAAATCTTTTTGCCTGCATTCACAGCAGTTAGTTGTTCTTTACCAGGAATCCTTGCAAACAAGTCTAGAAAACGCATACCTTCTCTTTCCCATAGTTGGGAATGTCCCCCGATGTCCCTCCTGATTACCACAGTCCTACTAAAGATCCAAGAGGACTCCCCCAGGATTCTCTTTGTAACTCCTTTTTGGTACAGACAACATTGGTTCTCCCTTCTCATGCATCAGGCCAGAGGTGATTGCTAAAAACTTTACATGCACAGGACAATGAATCTCTCATTCACCTCAACATTGTGATCCCTTTTAGACACCTGTTTACAGAGGAAGTGCAACAGGTATTAGAGAAGAGTGGAAAACCTACTACCATAAAATTGCATTTAGCTGAATAGAAAAGATTTTCTAGTTTGTGCCGTAGCAGTGACAAACACACATTCTAGGTATTAGCATTGCTGGTTCTCCAGTACCTCTGTAAATTGCTCAACTCCAGCCTGTCTTACACTTCTATCAAAGTATACCTTGCAGCCATTTCAGCTTGTCTGCCATTGGATCCTTTCTTCTTCTTTATTCCCGATTTATCAATTCTTGAAAAGGGTGTTGTATATTAGACCAGCCAGGAAACAGATGGGCTCCATCATGGGGTCTGAATTTTGTTTTGGAGAAACTAACCTGAAACTCCATTTGAACCTTCAGCTGGTATGTTCATAAAGGTCCTTAAATGGAATACAGCTTGCTCTGGCCTCTGCTAGAAGAGTGAGTTGCAAGCCCTCACGGTAGTTCACCCCTTTTTGTTCTTTCTTAATGTTAGTGAGACTCTTGGAACTAACTCATCATTTATGCCTAAGAGGTCTGTTCACCTTTCTGTTTTCTTTTTCCAACCTATAAACAGAGGAGCAATAATAGTACATTCCCTGGATGTCCACAGGCAGCTCAGATGCTATTAGGACAATAAAACATTTTTCTAACCGTGAGAGCAACTTTTTATGTCTTATGAAGGCAAGAAAAAAGGGCAACTTATTTCCAAATAGACATTATCTAGACTGTTCCTATGCTATTTAATTCTCCTATTCTCACTACTGAAAAATGTACCGTCCTCTAGAACTTCAGGGCACACTCCACTAGAGCTATGGCTACTTCTGGGGCTTTTTGGAAAGGGTGTCCTCTAGAGCCATTCTAGAAGCGGTAACTTGATCTTCAGTGAACACTCACCAAACACTACAAATCTAACTAATTTACAAGAGCTAGAACTATTCCACAGGGTTTTCTAGAGTCAGCTTCAGCATCTTTCGAACTCTCTAAGCTTTGGCAAACATCCCATATAGCTTTGTTACTGTAACAGTGTTCAAATGATGAACATAGTACAATTGTGAAGGTCAGCTTGTAATAGTATATGTTTAAATAGAACACTGTTATAGTACTAACAGCTCCCATACTCCTTCCTTTTTTTAAAATATATATAATGCTTCACCCCCCCCACCCCCCCTTGGCCACTTTCCTTTTGCTGGGGTGAGGTTCCATGCATAAAATTTCAAATTTTGATCCATTATCACAACATGCCATTTATTTTGGCTACAGCCTTGGTTAGAGGCAAGATAGCTCTGATTTTGGCACATGTACATTCCTTTATTATCAGTATGCCCTCATGGTTCAGCTGCACTGTACTGCATTGTACTGTGTGCAAGGAAAGCACTCTGAAGATTTTTGTATACTGGCTGCGTATCCAGTCTTTGACAGGATTCACCCTGTGTGCTTTATGTTACTGCAATAGTGATATATTCAAACATATTTGCTTTAACTTACACAACTGTAGTATCCTGCATATCCTCACTGACAAAACCACAGTGATGTGGTACATCAGCAAATGCGGGAGGGGACTCACAAGTCTTGTATAGTCTGGTCATGGAGGAGTATTTCTGGCTTGAGAGTTTATTATTCTCCTCAGAAAAAAAAATATTCTGGCAGACCACATGACCATGAATGGGTGCTGACAGGGATGTATTTCTGGATATGGGCCACTAGTGGGGTAGCCAAAGATAGACCCCGCTTCTCCTGAAAATCGACAACCCCAAAATGTTTGCTCCGGGACAGTGACTACAAGGCTGTGGGCAACACAAGCCTTTTCAATAAGTTGAGCAGGCATGTTTCTGTATGCCTTTCTTCCAGTCTCTCCTCCTGCTCATGGCAGTGCAGAATATGGGGAAGGACAGGCCAGAATTGATAGTCATAGCTCTGTTTTGACTGAGGCAGCATTGTCTTCCTTCCTTGCGAGTATGGTAAAAAACATAGTTTGTACTGCTACCTCTACATTTGAACCTCTTGAAACAGAGCAAGAGGTCATCTGTACACCCCTTACCCAAAGAATCCAAGTTTAACAGCTTGGATGATCCTAACACTCATTGCCTTTAAGCAAATGTTTCCTGGGCATGTGTTGTCTACTTGAAAGGAGGTTAGGAAACCATATACAAGGAGATTATATCTAGCAAAATAGAAAACCTTCTCCCTTTGGAGACAGAGAGGGAGGGTTCCATATCTGTTTCAGACTTCTTTGTCTACAGTCCTCAGATATCTACCAGGCCTTTGCGAATCGAGATTCTCTTACGTCTCTGTCAAGGTGCACCCCGTATTTATACTTTATTCCTAGTAAGGCAGTTTGTCAGTGGAATCCTACATTTGAGGCCACATAAGAAGGAGCATTCTCCACCACGGAACCTCAGCTGTTCCCTAAATTTCAGACAGCTGCTACTTGCACCCCCAAAGAATCTGGCCTGGAAAACTTCTTTTAATGGCTGTTACTTCTGCTAGTAATTTCAGTACTGCAGGCCTTCATCTGCAAACATCTCTTTCTCATCTTGCATAAGGATAAGGTAGCACTTTGTACCAGTCCCATATTTATGCCCAAAGTGGTTAGAGAGTTGTTCCTAAATCAGGGCACTCACCTCCCTGTGTTCTATTCTACTCCACAAAACAAGGGAGAAATGACCTGGCATATCCAGGATATGCATGGATAACCAATATTTTAATTTGCTGGGACTAAGGGAGAAAGCAAATCAGGTCACTTATTCATATTCTTTGCAAAGGGTAAGGAGGAGAGGCTTGGCTCCAAACATGCCATCTCTAACAGGCTAGCTCATTGCATCTGCTTCTGTTGGGGATTGGGGCTTGGCATAATGGTTTAAGCTGTTTATCTGATAGACACAAGGTGCAAAGTTTGATTCTCACCCTTGAAGAAAAATTGGCTTCACTAAAAATGGCATGCAAAGGCAGCTAGCCTAATACTTACCTGTGAAACTATGATCTGAAGTAGTTTACTTAATATGATCTTCAACCTGTGGGTACCGGATCCATATCGGATCCGAGACGGCAACTTCAGAAGCATCTGCTCAGAGCGCCAAACTCCTCCCCTTACCCATAATACACCACCACAACTTTCCAACCCCCCAGATCTCATTTGCCACGGCTTCCAACGCATCGTGATTCTTGAGTTCCAAGTTGTGAGTAGGTCTTTCTCAAAAGTTATTAGTGTTTTTGTATGTGTGCTGGCAGCATAGGTTTCCACCCTTCCTCCCCTTCGCTGGTGCAGCGAGTGTAGGTATTGTCTTAGTTTTAGGTAGTTTGTAGTAGTAAGACTTTCCCCTCCCCCCTCATTCTTCTGTTTGCTTATTTGAGTGCATGTTGAGTGGAGTGTGTCTTTCAAAAGTTTTTTCTTGTTGTTTAGTGAGGTATGGCTGATCCCCCTAAACAGGTTTTTAAAAGATGCACTGAGTGTGGCCAGAAATTGTCATCTGCTGACGGCCAAACTCTTTGTGTGCTTTGTTTGGGTGTGGCCCATTTAACTACTCACTGCAGTATTTGCATGGGTTTTAACCCACGCGACCCCAAGGATCGGAGGGCGAAACTAGTTATGAAGGACCTACTCCCTTCTTCAGAGGCAGCTGCCTCCTCTTCTGCTTCGGTCACAGCTGCGGCTGTGACTGCCTCTCCTTCTACTATTGTCCTTGCTTCTCCTCCCTCCCAGGCTGGGACTCATCCTCCTGCCTCTAAGCCTGTGGAAGTGGAGCATAGAAAAGGCAGAGAGAAGGAGAGAGAGAGAGAGAGAGAGCACAGATCTGAAAAGAGAAAGAGGTTCCTGGACCTTTCGGCTCCGATTGGGCCTCCAACCAAAATTCAGCCCGGGCACCGTAACTCCCCTCGCCTCCGATCTCCTAGATTTTCTCCGAAGCTGGAGAAGCCCAGACCACTCTCTAGATCCTCTGTTCTTTGACCAGCCAGGTCGGGGTCTATGGCTTTGTCACGGCCCACCCACAGTCTCTCTGAAGTTGACATGGATAAAATGATGCGGAGATTTGTTCGCAAACACATTCAGATGGGAGTCTTGCTGGCCCCCTCTCCCTCTGGAGGGGGGAGCTTGCTTCCCTTCTCTACACCTATATCTCCTTCTCTGATCAGACCCCCGGTTTCCGAGTACATGGCTCCGAGAGTTTCCCTAGTCAGGGGGTCGGCACCAATGGTACCTGTTTCCTCGACGCCAGCAGCTGCTTGGAGCGTGCCGGATCCAACTAGTTCAGATCCGAGTGGCTCTCTGAGCCAGAGCCTGGGTGTTGGATCCAAGGGGGTGGAGCTGTTTCCATTGGCTCCAACCTTGGGTCACGGCCCCCTTCTCAGAGCACCGTCTACTTCAGGCCCAGCTTGAATTCCCGCTTCGGATCCGGGGAGAGCGGTTCCCTTAACAGTATCCTAGGAAGCTCGCTCTCCCTTGGCATTCGACGTTGTGGAAAGGGTTCTCTCCAATGGATCAAGGCCCCTGACTACATCTTCGGACTCTGGCCCGACTCCTTCTGCTTTGTGTGTGAATCCCATCATTTTACCGCAGGGATAGCCCATGCTTGAGGAGCCCCAGACAGTACCCCTTGAGGAACAACAATTGGTTTGCGAGTTCCCTCCAGAAAGCCCCACCAGAAATGTTTTTCGCAAGCATACGTGCAAGAGGAGGAACTTGGACTCCTCCCTGGAGTCCCTCACTGAGGACACTGATTTGGATGATGGGGAAGGTTCCCCCAGATCACCTCCCAGGGATACCCCTTCGGAGACATCATGGAAATCTTGCACCAGCGGGGAGATTGGTCTGCCCCAAAACCTTCCTTGGACGAATCCATGTTCGTGGAGGCTTTCAGCACAGGCCTGTCTACTTCCTGTGTGTCCCCTCCCGCGGAGTCCGGTATGCCGCGAGATGCTTCAACTTTGGAACCCACAGATGTCTGTATCTTGGTTGGATCTGGAGCGGCTGTGCAGGCACCGGCTTCTGAGGGTGTATTCAGGCCTACGGACTTGCATATTAAACCGATATGTCCTTCTTCACTTAGGCCTAAATCTCGAACCATGTCTAAAAAATCGATGCCCAGGCCACATGCTCTGGCCTCTATGCCTAAAAAACAAATGAAAAGAATGGTTGAAGATCTAATAACTCTAATCAGGGGTAGCCAACCCCACTTTCTAAGAGGCCTAGGACTGAAGTTGTTTATGAATCTTCTGACCAGGATTCTGTTTTTTCTGATTTTTTTTTGATGATCTGGATTTGCCCTTATCTACTTATGAGGATTCTGATGCAGAGGACTCCATTCCCTCTGCTTCCCCTCCAGAGGATTTTTATTTTGGGGAAACCTTACATTTCCACTGGGAAAGCCAGGATTTTTCTGATTCAAAAAAGAGGCTTAGGGATGTTTTACTCCTACCTCAGCATATGCCTTTAGCTATTCCTCCTGTACTAGACATTGTTGATGATATTTTTTCTGAATCTAGTTTGGCCCCTGATTCCTTGCCTCTTGCTCCCAGAAAACCTGACATACTACAGGGTCCCTGAGTCACACAAGTTCCTTTTTAAAAATCCTATTGCGGATCCAGAGACTATTTCTCAGGGGCCCAAGGGCATTAAGGCTTCTACTGCTAAAAATCCTACCCCTTCTGATAGAGACTCCAGGGCGCTGGATAGATAGGGTAAGAAGGTTTACACTTCTGCAACCTTGGCCATTAGGGCTTTAAACTGCCAGTTTCATATGTTAAAGTATCAGCAACATGTTATTGGATTGCTTAAACAGAAAGTGATGCTGATTCCTGACTGTGTGGAAAATAAAGAATTACAGGATTTAATGCATTCTGCTGAAAAAGTTGGAAAACATACTTTGCAATGTGGTTATGATTCATCAGAGGCCTCTTGCAGGGCTGCTGTTACTGAGTCTGTGCTCAGATCATGTTAAAGCTAAATTGTTGGATGCTCCCTTAAAACAGGACCGCCTGTTTGGCAACAAGCCTGAGGAAGTTCTTAAAAAGATGGAAGATAAATGTAAATCCATGCAAACTGTTAAAGATTTCTTACAAGTTCAGCCTCCTAGATTTAGTAGGCACTGGCCCTCTAAGAACTGGTCCTTTCCAGCCCCTTCCAGGTCTTCTCAAGCCAAACCCAGACACAGCAAAAACCCCAAGTTTCAGTCCCAGGGGACACACAGGACTAAGCAGTGGGAGGCCTCTACTTCCAAATCTGGGAGTAATAAGACACCCCCCTATGGTAAACTGTCTCAATGACTTCCTTTTAAAATTTCCAAGCACTTATCAACTGACTGCCCCTTTGGGGGGAAAGATTGCTCTTCATGCAATGAACTGGGAACTCATTACCCAGGACAAATGGGTTTTAAATGTAGTGTCCCAGGGATACAAATTTCATTTCTACATGTTGCCAACACCAAGCGGGTGGCCGGACCTACCCCCAAATCAGTGGACAGAGACCCAAAAATAAGTACTTTCTCTCTTAAGCATGGGGGCTATTCAACTGGTAAGAGAAGAGGAAAAGGGACAAGGTTTCTACTCAAGACTTTTCCTGGTATCCAGAAAAGATAATTCATGGCTTCCTATCCTGGACCTGTCTACTCTAAACACCTTTTTGGAGATTCCAAAATTCAAGATGCTGACTCTTCAATTACTTCCTATGCTAGGCAAAGATTCCTGGTTGGCAACACTAGATTTAAAAGAAGCATACCTGCACATCCCAATCAGGGAATCTTGCAGAAGATACCTACCCTTCAAAGTAGGCTACACGCACTATCAGTTCTCTGCACTGCCCTTTGGCTTATCTACTGCGCCTAGGGTATTCACAAAGGGCCTAGCTCCAGTTATTGCATTTTGCAGGCAAAGAAATATTCAAATATATCCATACCTGGATGATTGTCTAATTCAGGCAGAAAGCCAGGACATACTTTTAAATCATCTGGCCTTTGTACAAAGGGTGATAACTTGTCTGGGGTACACCATAAACGAAAATAAATCACACCTGGTACCTGTCAACAAATTATATTCCTGGGAGCAAGCTTGAATGCAACTTCCCAGGTGGCTTACGTCACGCCAGAGAAACAAATTCATTTGACAACCTACTTCAAACAAGTGGCCACAAAAACCCTGCTATCTGCAAGACAAATTCTGCAAGCCTTGGGGTTCATGGCCTCCTGCATTCTTCTAATTCCATATGCATGACTGCATATGAGGAAACTACAATGATATCTAAAAAGCCTATGGTGTCAACATTCTCAGGATCTAGAAGCAATGATTCCTATCATACCTTGCCTAGGCCTAGAATTCCTTTGGTGGGCAGAGGCCTGCCACCAAAACAAGGGACTACCTTTCACACCACCCCCTGCCACCCAAACCCTAACAACAGACGCATCAGACTATGCATGGGGGGCTCACCTGGCAGGGAAGTGCATTCAGGGTAAATGGAACCCAAGTCAAATGTATCAATCTGTACATAATGCTCTGACAGCCTTTAAGGACAACATTCTTCCAGGACAACTTATGGTAAAGACGGACAACACCACTGTTATGTTGTGCATAAACAAGCAGGGGGGGTACACATCTTATGCCCTCTGCAGACTAGCCATGGCATTGTGGAACACAGCCTTGAGCTACCAAGTGCACCTACAAGCTCACTTCCTGCCAGGAAAATTAAATACACTGGTAGACGGACTAAGCAGAAACCCCATGGACCCACACGAGTTGAAACTTGAACCAAGGATTTTCAACATGTTGACAAGCAAATGGGGGAGCCCAGATATAGACCTGTTTGCCTCTCTCCGGAACTACCAATCGCACAAATTTTGCACAAGGCCTCCCCACAAGCAAGCCTGGAAAGTGGATGCTCTGTCCTTCAGCTGGAAAAACCTATCAGTCTATGCCTTCCCCCCTCTGCCTCCACTCTCCAAAGTACTACTAAAAATCAAACAGGACAAACCAGGGATGATTTTGATTGCTTCAGACTGGCCACGCCAACACTGATACCCCCCCTCCTGTGCAGTGTGGCACGGTTTCCCCCATGGCACTTGCCCTCAGACTCCTTCCCTGTTGTCTCAGCAGGAGAACCAGATTCTGCACCCTCAGCTTCTAACACTGAACCTTGCAGCCTGGCTAAGTACATAATCTCTCCTTTACCATCCCTCAGTAAACCTGTGATGGATATCATTTTAGAGGCAAGGAGGCCTAGTACCAGAAAATCTTATGCTGAAAAATGGAAAAGATTCTATGCCTGGAATCAATCTCAAGGGATGAGCACAGCAGCACCCAATTTACCTCAGATTTTACAATACTTAACTGAGATGCTTCACAAGGGCCTGTCTTTCTCCTCCATTAAAATCCATGCCTCAGCCATTTCAGCTCATTATAACACAGAACCTCCCCTCTTCTCTCATCCACTGCTCAAACAGTTCCTCAAAGAGGTGAAAAATTTGAGACCAACCAGAAGAGCTCCAACCCCAGCCTGGAACCTTAACTTTGTATTGGAGAAAATCACTCTACCTCCTTTTGAGCCAGCTGCTACTGCAGACTTAAAATGTATTTCTTGGAAAAGAGCTTTCCTTTTAGCAATCACTTCAGCTAGAAGGGTATCTGAATTACAGGCCCTTATGGCAGTGGAGCCTTTCATCATCTTTCATGCGGACAGGGTGTCCCTCAGAAGCAATCCATCCTTCATGCCCAAGGTGGTATCCACTGTGGCTCTTAATCAGTCCACTCATTTGCCAACCTTCTTTCCCAGTCCACAGAACAAAGGGGAACTGATACTGCATTCTTTAGATGTGCACAGACAACTTAGATTCTACTTGGACAGGACTAAACCTGAAAGGAAATCTGAACAACTGTTGGTGGCATTTGCTGCAGGGGCAGAGGGGAAGGCTATTTCAAAGCAAACCATTTCTAAATGGATAGGCCATTGCATTCATTTCTGCTTTAAGCACCATGGAAAACCTATCCCCCAGGGGATCAGACCTCACTCCACCAGGGCTGCATCTACCTCTACAGCCTTTCTCAGAGGTGTCCCTACCAGGGACATCCTAGAAGTTGCTACCTGGAGTTCTGTACATACATTCACCAGGCATTATCATTTGCCAATTTTCTCTAAATCCAGAGCTGGCTTTGCCACTGCAGTCTTGCAGGGCCTTATAGCTGGTCGTAATGCTATTTAAATTCATCCTCCCAACCATAGCTTTGGGAATCTACCCAAATGTAATGACTGCAACAGTGAGACACGAAGAACATAGTACAGTTGTGCACACTTACCATAAATGTAGATGTTCGAGTGTATTCACTGTTGCAGTCCTGGTTACCCTCCCTCCAGCCCCCTAACTTCTTTTGGCTATACCTCTACTTTCCTTTACTATGCTTAAAAGCCTTTTTGGTGTATTATTGTACTTTTATATTTAATTGCTCCCCATTAGGGGGGCACCTGACATCTGGGGCAAGAAAAACTGATGTAATGGCGTCAGCTGCATATTTTATACCCCTGATGACCTGACGTCATGGAAGAAGGGACAGCAACCGACGCAGGACCCAAGACTTTGTTAATCAGACCGACTGAGGGCTACCTGCAAGCAGATAACCCAAATGTAATGACTGCAACAGTGAATACACTCGAACATCTACATTTATGGTAAGTGTACACAACTGTACTTTGTCGCACCCGATATACCTCAGCAGAGTCTGCAGGTCGTCCCTTCTATGGTGGATGCAGTCTTTGGAAATCTTGGAGGGATGACCTTCTGTTCCAGCCCCTGCCCAAGCCACAATGACCACGGATGCCTTCCAGCTAGGATGAGGGGGGGGGGGTCATTGTTCGGGAAGGACAGTCCAAGGCATGTGGTCCCTGATCGAGACCAGTTTGCATATGTTCTGGAGATGAGGGCGGTTCTTTTAGCATTGCAGGCCCTTCATGCCTTTCTACCTCTGGGAACCATTGCAATCCAGTCATACAACATGTCGGTGGTCTGGTATATCAACAAACATGGAGGGACCAGATCTTACCCCCTTTGTCACGAGGCCATGAGAGATTAGGAATGGGCGATCTCCACCGGTCATTTTCTGGTAGCAATGCACATTCTGGGGTGGTCCGACATTCTAGCGGACAAACTAAATAGGACTATTCTGATGCCTTATGAGTTGTCTCTGAATCCTTCAGTAGCAGAGCAGATCTTTCTAGAGTGGGGTCGGCTTTGCTGCGATCTCTTTGCATCTCCTTACAATGCGAAGTGCAGCGAGATGTTCATCGTGCATACATCTGCAGTCATTACAGATGGGTTCTCCTGCCGTCAGGCGGGTCCTCGGTCGGCCGAATTCCAAAGTCTAGGTCCGGCGTCGGTTGTCGTCGCTTCTTCCCTGACGTCAGTGCGACAGGGGTATAAAAGAACCAGCCGACACCATTTTCCCCAGTCTTTTTTGCCGCGCGGTGCCCGAAGCAGAAGCAGTTCGCAAGTGCCGGTCGGCCAGCTCCTGAAATTACGAAAATTTTGAAACCGAAGTCTTCTTTAAAGCTAAGTACCCCGTTGGGGAATCTTTTCTTGCCTCAGACCGATGTCAGACAAAGTTAACAATTGTATTTCTTGTGGGAAGCAAATACCGCATAAGGATTTCCATTCCCTCTGTATACCTTGTTTAGGCCCAGACCACGACGTCTCGGGCTGTCGCTTTTGTGCTACTTTCAATAAACGCACTATTAAGCGTAGGGCGGAGTTCGCCCAGCACTATTTTGGAAAAGCTTTTAACTATGTAATGTCGTCGGAGACTCCAACTCCTGTTTTGTCCAAAAAATGCAAGGACAAGGACCGACACGTGAGATCCGCTGCCTCCACCGACACCACGCCAAAACCGACTACACGTGGTCCGGTTCTCAGCGAGGTGCCTACGCAGCCCCTGACTACCGACGACGCTTCTCTGGCGGTGTCCTCTGTAACCGAGGCCACAGGTTCCTCGGCCCACACCCCGACTACAGATACCGAAGCCACTGTTAGTGTTGAGCCTCATAATGTGGACAGGTCTACCTCCACCCATGGTGTCTTCAGACCTTCCTCTTCCTTTTCCATCAAGGCCTTTACTAAGTCTAAATCAGCCATGCACTCCAAGAGACCTGCTGCACAGGGCCCATCTCCAGGCCCCATGCCTAAAAAGCAGATGCTTAAAATGGCTGAGGATTTAATTACTCTTATCAGGGTTTCCCAACCCCCACCGGACAAAAGACCCAGAGTGGAGGAAGAATCACCCTCTTCTGATCAGGGCGCCATAATTTCAGAGCATTCTGATGAGGAGGAACATTCTTACTCCCCTTTTGAAGATTCCGATGCAGAGGAGTCCATTCCTTCTGTATCCCCCCCAGAGGATTACTCATTCTGGGAAACCTTGCATACCTTGAGGGAACACTTCCACTGGGAAGGCCAAGAGTATTCAGATTCCAAGAAAAGGCTTAGGGAATCTCTTTTGCTACCTCAGCACAGACCTCTGGCGATACCTCCTGTCTTGGACATGATGATGTTTACTCGGAGGCCTGCCTTAATCCGGATTCCCTGCCTCCAGCTCCAGTCAAGCCTGATAGATACTACAGAGTTCCTAACTCACACCAATTTCTTTACAAAAGTCATACTGCTGACCCAGAAACCATTTCTCATGGACCCAAGGGAATGAAGGCCTCTACTGCTAAGAATCCATTACCTTCCGAGAGAGATTCTAGATCCTTAGAAAGGTGGGGGAAAAAGGTATATACCTCGGCTACCCTAGCCATGAGGGCCTTAAACTGTCAGTTCCATATGCTTAAATATCAACAGTTTATGTTATCACAATTGAAAAGTAAAATGTCACAACCTGAACAACTAGATTTGAAGGAGTTGCAGGATATGATGCATAGTGCAGAACAAGTGGGTAAGCACACCTTACAATGTGGTTATGATGCTCTAGAGGCCTCAAGTAGAGCTGCTGTTACAGGATCAGTCATACGTAGACATGCCTGGCTTAGGGAACAAACCTTGCCTGATCATGTCAAAGCTAAATTACTAGATGCTCCTCTACAAAAGGATGTATTATTTGGTGCTAATGCTGAGGAGGTATTAAGGAAAATGGAAGAAAAAGCTAAATCTATGCAAACTGTTAAAGATTTTTTACAGGTGCAACCACCACGTTTTAGTAGAAATTGGCCTTCAAAAAATTGGTCCTTTCCAGCCACGGACAGACCCCAAAGAGGTAGATACAGGCGCCCAAGGGGCAGAGGACAATCTCAAGGATCGTATAGAGGCAGACAATGGCAAACTCCAACACCAAGAGGTGGCGAAGATAGTTCACAGCAATACAGGAAGCAAACCCAATGACTCTCCCCTTTACATGCCAAGCAAGGCCCAAATGGCAGCACCCTTAAGAGGAAAGCTGTTATTATTTTCAAACAATTGGCACATTATCACAAAGGACAAATGGATCCTGGACATTATAAACAAAGGCTACAGATTTCATTTTCACACCCTTCCAAAAATGAGAGGCATGCCGAACCTGCCACACAATCAAAGGGCAGAGGCTCAAATACAAATTTCAAAGCTCATGGGCATGAAAGCTATTCAAGAGGTACCTACCCACGAACAAGGTCAAGGTTTTTATTCCAGACTATTCCTGGTGCCAAGGAAGGGAACAGATTGGAGACCCATTTTGGACTTATCCATCCTAAACACATTTCTACTCGTACCAAAATTCAAGATGCTCACTTTACAGCAGCTTCTTCCCATGCTGGGCAAGGAGTCTTGGCTGGTAACATTGGACCTCAAGGAGGCATACCTGCATGTACCAATCAGACAAAGCTGCAGAAGATACCTCAGATTTCTTGCAGGTTCAATCCACTATCAATTCTCTGCATTGCCTTTTGGCTTATCTACTGCGCCCAGAGTATTCACGAAATGCCTGGCATCAGTAATTGCCTACTGCAGACTTCAAGGGATACAAATATACCCTTACTTGGACGACTGCCTGATCCAAGCGGACAGCAAACACATACTTCTGGAACATCTGCCTTATGTAACACGGTTATTGAATTCTCTGGGATACACTGTCAACAAAGAGAAATCCAGACTAACGCCATCTCAGAAAATAATTTTCCTGGGTGCTAACTTGGACACAAACACCCAGATGGCTTATCTTACGCCAGAGAAGCAGGGGCAACTAACTCAATACTTCAAGACACTAGCAAATTGCCCAGGCTGACTGCAAGGAAAATCCTGCAGGCTCTGGGATTCATGGCATCTTGCATTCTACTAATCCCATGTGCAAAGTTGCATATGAGGAAACTCCAGTGGTACCTAAAAAACCTATGGTCTCAACACAGCCACAGTTTGGAAACAACAATGCCACTAATTCCATGTTTGCAAAAGGAATTTCTATGGTGGGCTCTAGCATGCCAAACAAACACAGGTCTACCATTCTGCAAGCCTCAAGCAAATCAAGTCATCACAACAGACGCCTCACACTACGCCTGGGGGGCGCACATGACAGACCAGTGCATTCAGGGTAAATGGTCCCAAAAGGAAAAGCACCTTCACATCAATCAAAAGGAGATGCTAGCAGTAATAAATGCTATTATAGCTTTCAAAGACTTTCTGCATCCAGGTCAACTATTGATAAGAACAGACAACACCATAGTAATGTGGCACATAAACAAACAAGGAGGAACACATTCATACCCCCTATGCAGGCTGGCCATGTCACTTTGGAACATGGCTCTGGAGTTGCAAATCGAGCTTCAAGCACAGTACTTGCCAGGCATGGAAAACACCCTGGCAGACAACCTAAGCAGAAATATGACAGATCCACACGAATGGAAGTTGCATCCTCAAGTTTTTACAGAGATAATTCAAGCGTGGGGAAGGCCAGACATAGATCTCTTTGCCTCCCACAAAAATCATCAATTAACAAGATTCTGCTCAAGGACATTTCATCCAAAGGCCTGGAGAGTGGGCGCTCTTTCTTTCAGTTGGACAGCGCTGACAGTTTACGCCTTCCCACCCCTTCCTCTACTGCCCAAAGTGCTTTTAAAAGCAAGAGCAGACAGACCAAAGATGATTCTGATTGCTCCAGACTGGCCAAGACAACACTGGTACCCACTCCTGAGGAGCCTGACGCATTCTCCTCCATGGACCCTACCCCTAATGCCTCTTCTTCTGACTCAGCACAGCTACAAAACTCTTCACAGTCAGCTGAAAACACTCAATCTGTCCGCATGGAAGATTTCTTAACATCACAACAGGCCCTACTCTCCAAGGAGGTGCAGGATGTCATTTTGGAGGCCAGAAGACCGTCTACTAGAAAAGCTTACTCTGCAAAATGGAAACGGTTTTGTGCTTGGAATGAGAAAAAGGGCCAGGATCCTGGAAAACTGAATTTGCCTCAAATATTACAGTATCTAGCTGAGCTGCTAAGCAGTGGACTTTCATTCTCCTCCATCAAAATCCATGCCTCAGCCATTTCTGCAGAATACAACACTGATCCACCTTTATTCTCTCACCCACTCTTAAGACAGTTCCTCAGAGGGGCTAAGAATATAAGACCTCCAAGGAAACAACCAATCCCTGCTTGGGATCTTAATTTCATTCTAGAAAAGTTAACCTTGCCACCTTTTGAACCAGCAGCCTCAACAGATTTGCAATATTTATCCTGGAAAACAGCTTTCCTTCTGGCTATTACCTCAGCTCGTAGGGTCTCGGAACTACAAGCCCTCATGGCTGTGCAGCCCTTTATCATCTTCCATCAGGACAGAGTTTCCCTATGAACCAACCCGTCATTTATGCCTAAGGTGGTATCCAGGGTAGCTTTAAATCAGGCCATACACTTACCTACCTTTTACCCTAACCCTCAAAACAAAGGGGAAAGGCTGCTACATTCCTTGGACATCCATAGACAGCTGCGTTACTATTTGGACAGAACAAAGCCTTTCAGAAAATCAGAACAACTCTTTGTGTCCTATGCTGTAGGAGCTCAAGGGAAGCCAATTTCCAAACAGACAATTTCAAAATGGATAGGCCACTGCATACGTTTTTGTTACTCTTTTCATGGTAAATCTGTACCTGCAGGCATCAGACACCACTCCACAAGGGCCACAGCTACCTCTACGGCCTTCCTCAGAGGAGTTCCTACCAAAGATATTTTGGAAGCAGCCACTTGGAGTTCTGTGCATACCTTCACTAAACGCTACCACCTACCTTTATACTCCAAAACTAGAGCTGGCTTTGCCACTGCAGTTTTGCAGGGCATTCTGGCTCCGCCCAGTTCCACCTAGTGCCTACCACCCCTTGCGTAGCTTTGGGATTCTACCCATCTGTAATTACTGCAGCTGTATGCATGATGAACATAGTACAGTTTTGTACCTACCATAAATGTAGATGTTCGAGTGCTAATACAGCTGCAGTCCAGGTTTCCCTCTTAGGACAGGCCTAGTGGCTACACCTCCTCTTACAACCTGTTTGGGGTTATTCTTTTATGGTGTATTTGCTTGCAACTACTGTTTTTTTGATTATTTTGCATTGCATTTTATATATATATATATATATATATATATATATTTAAAATTAGGTATTGCCTTCCTTCTGGGGGCACCTGACATCTGGGGCAAGAAAGACTGAAGAAAATGGCATCGGCTGGTTCTTTCATACCCCTGTCGCACTGACGTCAGGGAAGAAGCGACGACAACCGACGCCGGACCTAGACTTTGGAATTCGGCCGACCGAGGACCCGCCTGACGGCAGGAGAACCCATCTGTAATGACTGCAGCTGTATTAGCACTCGAACATCTACATTTATGGTAGGTACAAAACTGTACTTTCTTCGCTCTGAACCCCCCACCAGGGGATTCCCCCAGAGACGCTCTAGTCCATGTTTGGCCTCGGGGTCTTCTTTATGCTTATCCTCTTGTACCCCTTATTCTGAAGTTCCTGCAGAAAGCTTGTCGACTGGGGAGCAAAGTGATCCTCATTGCCCCGTTTTGGCCTCGCCAGGTATGGTTTCCCTTCTTTTGGTCTCATCTTCTAGCTCCACCTTGGATCCCATTCAGGATCTCATTTCGCACCCCTCAAGGGTCCCTTATCCGAATCTGGACAGTCTGAAGCCCCAGCTTGCCTGCTGCAGTTCCATTAATTGCTAGGACTCCCGGATTGTCTTTTCCGGTCAGGTCTATTCTGGTGGCAGCTCATAAGTGATCCACCAGGAAGATTTATCACAGCAAATGGAAGCATTTTTCCTTTTGGGCTTCTTAAAGGAGTTTAGATCCTTTCACGGCTCCCATCCCAGCTATCCTTGATTTTTTGGCAAATATTTTTCAACAAGGGGATAGCTCGTTTACTGTCAAGGTTCAACTAGCCGCCATTTCTCATTTTCACGTGGATGAGAACTCTGCTTCTTTAGCCTCTTCAGATTGTGCAAAGCCTTTATTAAAGATACCTTCCTCTTACATCCTCCTGTCAAAGATCCCATTCCCCCGTGGGACCTTACTGTGGTACTTCAAGTGTTGGTTACTCCTCCATTTGAACCTGCAGCAACCACAGATCTTAAGTTTTTGTCTTGGAAGACAGCGTTTCTAGTGGCTGTCACCTCTGCTAGAAGGGTTTCAGAACTTGAGGTGTTGTCTGTCAAGGTTCCATACATGATTTTCCACAAGGACAGGGTTTCTCTTCTCATCAATCCTTCTTTTCTCCCAAAAGTAGCATCGGAGGATAATATCAATCAAACTAACAATTTACGTGTTTTCTTTCCAAATTTTACAAACAAAATTGAATACAAGTTGCATTTGTTGGATGTTCATAGACAGTTGCGGTTCTATTTGCACAGGACCAAAACTTTTCGTAAATCCGACCAATTGTTTATGTCCCTTTCTAAACCTTTTTTTGGGTAAACCTATTTCCAGGGTGACCATTGTCAGGTGGATCTCCCTGTGTATCCTTCAGATCTACAAGGATAAAGGTTTGTCTCCTCCGGGTCAGGTTAAAGCTCACTCAAAATAGGTCCATGGCTACTTCTGCAGCCTTTTGGTCGAGAGTATCCTTAGACGACGTTTGTTCTGCGGCTACTTGGTCCTCGTCTCATACGTTTATTTCTCACTATAAATTGGATTTGATTTTTCGAAGGAGAGCATCCTTTGGTTCCGCGGTGCTCTGGAATATCTTTCAATGGGGGCCACCCAGGTGTTTAGTAGCTGGGGACTCTGTCCCATAGGTTGAAGATCAAATGAAGTAAACTACTTCAGAAAAAGAAGTTATGTACTCACCATAATGTTCCATCTGAGTAGTTCTACTTCATTTGTCTTCAACCGTCCCTCCCTCCTTCCCCCTGGCTTTATTATATAGACAGCATGTGTGTAAGGTGTTTTGGGATCGGGTTGTCAGTGTAGAGTGCAGCAAACATGATCTGCGGGTTGGAAGGTAGTGGTGGTGTATTATGGGTAAGGGGAGGAGCTTGGAGCTCGGAGCAGATGCTTGTGAAGTTGCCGACTCGGATCCGGTACCCACAGGTTGAAGACAAATGAAGTAGAACTACTCATATGGAAGGTTATGGTGAGTACATAACTTCTTTTTACTCCTTCCTTGGCAAGACTGTGCCAGAGCATGTTGAGGATTCATTATGCTAGAGCCGTAGAAGCCACTACTTCCTTCCTTGTGGGAAGCTCACTGCCTAAGCTGTTTTGGAAGCAGCTATGTGGTCATATGTGCACAACTTTTCCAAGCATTTTAACCTGGATGTCGCTTCTGAGGTCATGACTGGATTTGCCACAGTCATCCTACAAGGGGCTGTTACAACCAATATCTGCACAGGACCAGCCACCCACTGGTTCATAATGTCTGGGAACTTTCCTAAGTGTTATCACTACTGTGCCAGTGAACAATATGATAGTACAGGTATATTAGGAGTGTGATATAATTCTAAATATTCGTGTGTTCACTTTTGCAGTAATATTTCACTCCCTCTTCTTTCTCTCCTGTACATATCTTGGGAATGCATTGGTACCCTGTCACATATCCTGTAGTCTTCGCTTTCTGCTGCACTTATAAGATGACCTTTTTCTCATTGACATAGAACTTGAAGAGGTGGTTTTAGAGGATCTTTTGGCTAGAATGCCATACATGGGGACATATTCCACCTGGGATAGACATATGCTGATCTCAGCCCAGATCCCTAGAGACCAATAGAGCAAGAGAAGTATTAAAGAAAGTATGGTCAGACATCCCTGTTTTCAGCAGATATAATTGTGTCAAGATGGGAGGGTGTCCACCTGGCCTAAAAGGAAAAAGTTATAAAACTTTGGATGTCAGGCCTTATGTGGTAGAAGTCCCAAGTGCTATCACTGCTGCAGCATTCAATACACTTGAACATCTACAATTATGGTATGTTCTTAATGTTGCCATACTTCTGTTAAAGCACAGTTTTGTAACCACATTTGTGCCCCCCCTTTCCCTTTGGTTCAATGAGAGAGCTACACTGATGGATTTGCCCATTGAACCTCTTTGAGGCTGTTTCTTTTTCCCTGATCCATTGATCCACATTGTGATGGCAGACTCTCAGAATTTTAGCCACCAGAGTTCTTTTAAGTGAAGCAGATGTTCATGGCCTTTTAGTCCCAAAAGAGTTTTTTCTCTATAATTTGTGGTGAGGCAACACAGTCCATGTCGTAATGTTTGATGAAACAGTACAATATGGGCATTCATGCCAGAATTTGGTTGGAATATGTTTTGAAAACATTTTTTCTTGCCCCTACTCCCTTTCAAGCTTTTTATTGAATAATCATCAAGTTAAGGGAAGAGCTTGCTGGTCTTAACTTTGATTTCAATCCAGAAGTCCAGTCCAGAGTCTTCCCATTTTTGCTCTTGTGAATATTGGGATGTTATCATTTGAAAACATTCTATATTATTTTCATTAGTTTTTTTTTTTGTCAGTGTCAACTGAAAGGAAAGAGCTGAAGGGAACAGAGCTTAGGTCTCCTGTTGTGTCTTAACATTGAAATTGGGAAAACATGAAAGGAGAACCAGTCCTATAGGTACTACTTGTATTTTGTTGCAGGATAGTGCCACCTGCTAGTGAACTATTCTTAGAAAGGTAAGGACCTGCCGACTGAAATCTTGAAGATCCTGTAGTTAAGGTTGGTGCCAGTTTAGGTATATCGATCCACAACCCCCTTTTCCCATTTTTACACGTGCCCAAGTCACTTTAAAGGCATGAAAGAATGCAGTTGGCTAGAAAATTGAATTTGCAAGGGATGTTTTCAAGTAATTTTGTTGTATATATTTTGTAGCACTTAGAAAGATGTTATTTATCTGTAAGTCTCCTTTTCCTGACAATCTGCAGTATTGATAGTCTTGCTGTGAAAATGTTGTTGTTCCCCTTGCCCCATTTTTAAAATTTTGAAATTGCATTTATTTTACCCAAAAAATGAACATGATTTGTTTACAGTCTTCTTTTCTTATTACATTTGTTAATGTAGTATTAACATTTTAGTCCAAAGAAAGCAGGTTGCAGGATCTCATGGAAGCAAAAGCATTAGCTCTCGTACAGGCTGATCGACTGATTGCACAGTTTCGTTGTCAGAAAATACAAGCAGAAGCAGAGGTAAGTGATTTACTGTGTTTCAGTGTATTTCTAATAGTGTAAATTTACAGAGATGATGAACAGAAACAAACAAGTAGACAGTATCTTTCTTTGATAGTTTAAAGGAGTCATGCTTCTTATGATGGAGGTAGTAATGTTCATAAATACATCACTTTACTTCAGTGATTGTCATTTCATTCTGTGGTCAGAAGAGGAATCTCTTTTCTTTTCAAGTTTCACTAGTGCATGTGCAACACTATAACTCTTTTTTTTAATTTTTTTTTTTTTTTTTTGCAGTGTAGTACCATACCAAAGATTTGTAATCATCTGGATTTCACTTTTAAAGTATGTCTTTTCCCCCAGCAATGTGCTGCTAGGTTATTTCCTCAATGTCATATCAGTGACTCTCCACTTGTGTATCAGGATAAAGGAGACAGCCCCCCATGTGTTTTTGATGTTTTTCCCCCACATATTTAAATTAGTCACTAGGCTAAAACACATTCTGATGTTGTAAATCTTCATTCATTCCTTACTGATAGGACTTCGTTTCTGCCCTTGGAACTGACGCGGCCAGTACCAAGCTCGCACCAGCCAAAAACTCTCAGCTAAGTCCTACCTACAATGCCCCTCTCATAGTCTCTTCAGATCTCGTTTGCGGCGTTCCTCGTCAGGCGTGCCAAGCCTTTCTCTCAAGCTAAGTGTAGTGTTTTTTGTGATAATTACTTTTCCTTTAGTTAGTTTTTTCAAAGGTTATCTCTTTTGTCTTTAAAGTCTATACTTTGACTAAACCCTACCCCTTCTACCTTTGGTTCTTTTGTACCATCGTTGGTACTATCCCTCTTCCCTACCTTTGGTAGGCCGTTCCTTTACCACCTGTTGGTATTTCTTAGTACCATTGTTGGTACTCCTTCCTTTCTATCTGTTTAAAAAATAAAACTCTTCTACTTTATTACTTCTTGCTGCTGGTTTTTTTTTTTTTTTTTTTTGATAGTTATAGCTTTGATTTAGGACTATAGTGCTTGTGTGTTTTTTTTCATAATGGTGGATAAAGCAAAACTAGGTTTCAATCAGTGTGACAAGTGCGGGCGTAAGATGCCCAACTCAGACGGTTATGCCTGATGTGTTTATTGTTTGGGTGCTGACCACATTAACGTGTCTTGTGATATTTGTTCTAGTTTCAGCAACCATACGTTAGCTGAATGCAAGAACAAACTCATTTTGAAGGGTATGTTGAAAACACCCCTTCTCGGAGGCCCTCTCTGGGACTGAGGTCTCACCAACTCCTAAACAAAAACATGTCAAAAAACATAAAGAAAAACTGAGTCACTCGGTATCGACATTTCAGTCGTCTTTGGAACTGAGATGACACCAGACGACTTCTGCGCCGTTGGCGCAGACAGCTTCGGCACCAAGGTCTATGTTTTCTCCCTTGGTGCTGACCTTGATCATGACACAGGCTTCTACTTCTGTACCAGCATCAGTACCATCCCGGACCACAATACCGATGTCTTACATGGCTGCACCTGTGATGACCCCTGCGGTTCCAAAGACTGAGCACCTTGCCAGAACAAGGTACTCCCATTTTTATGACCCTTTTTTGGGGCAACAATTCAGTCCATTCATTGAAAGACCAGAATCTCCATCGGCAGCTTCCTTCAGATCCACCAGGAGTTTTTAGAGCAAGATGTAGTGAGGGTTGTGGACCAGCATTTGGCAGCTAGAGGCTTGCCGACCCCGACTAGGTATTCCCACCTTCTTGGAACGGAAGCTTTCCTGGCTTATTCACTGTTTATCCTCCAACCTCCTACCAGGGTTTCAGAGTTTTCAGAACCGATGTCCATCCCGGTGCATTCTGTCTCTGCTCCAACAGCGGAGGCTTCCCTGTTGGCACCGATAACTCTTGGTGCCACGGCTCCTGCAGAACTGGTGCACCCTCGGAGCAGTAATTGGGCTGTCGGCACTGTGACACCTAGTTCTGTACCGATTTTTTTCTGTGGCGCCGTCTACGGTTCTGGCTCTCCTGGCAACTACTGGTTCTCTCTGAGCTCCTCACCTAGAGGTGGGCTCATCGGGGCGGGGTGTGACCCGGTTCCAAGTTTGTCCTTCTCGGTTCCGGGCTCCGATCCCTCTTTGGGTGGGCCTGCTTTCCAGGTGATGGAGAGGGTCCTCTCTTCAACAAGCTCACAGTTGGCACCATTGGCATCGGAACCAGAACTCCCCTCTAGCATGCTGCTGTCCCAGCCTTCTATTCTGGGATCTCTGGCATGGAAGCCGCAAGACCTTCCCTTGAAGGGAACCTTTTTCTCCGGCGTCCTCCAGAGAAGACCCCACTGGGGAGCCACCCCAGAAGAAGCTTTGCAAGAGGAAGCATCTCTATTCCCCTGAGGAATCCATCATCGAAGACACAGATTATGAAGAGGGAGAGGATTCCCCGCGGTCTCCCCCGGAAGACGTCTCATTTGGAGACATTCTCGAGATCCTCAAGCAGAGGGGAAATTGGAAAAATCCTCCAACCCTTCTTTGGAGGAATCCTTGTTCTTGCAGGCCTTCCATTCTCGACCATCTACTTCCTGGGTGACCCCACCTGCAGATGAGCTCAGGTTTATTGTGCAGCATGCCTGGAAGGCTTCAGACAGCATTTTGTCCACGCCTGAAGACCAACCCAACTGGTCCAAACAGCTAGTAGTAGCTTTCATGGTCGTGGTGGCGGCCACTAAGAGGGAACTGGCAGAAGATAGTTCCACTGTTCATCCCCTAAACAGGGAGTCTCTGGCTTTGGATAGACTGGGGAAGTGGACCTTTGCTTCAGCGACCTTTGCCATTCGGTCGCTGAATTACCTGGCATGCTTTACTCACCTCCAAAGAGACTTAATCTCAGAAATGTCTGCCTCTTTAGCGAAGGTACTGCCTGAGGAGGTGCGTGATACTGTTGCCTCCCAGCTAGCTACCCTAGAATAGCTTCCTTCTTCCTCACAGGGTTCAAAAATAAGAAATCAGTTCAAGTTCTTTCACAGACATTTTGTACCATACCAACTGTGCCCTAGTACTACAATTGTGCAGCAACCATCAGCAACCATCCTGGCAAGGTTGCACGTGAAATGCGTGACGCTATTCTTTTTATCACATTTTCATTTGCTCAACCCCTCTTACCCAGTCGACATGGATGAACCTTTGCAGGAAGAAATGCTATGGTGGATGGAAATGCAATGGTTTGGTGAGCGTTTTGTTTGTCTTTGGTGTCGACCCAGTCCATTCCCCAGTCCTTCCATGGCGATGACTGTTAAGGGTGGAGGGGCAGGGTGGAGAAGTGTTCCAGAAAGGACATGGTCAGGCGTAGTCCAATTAAGGAGGCCATTTCCTTCATAAATGTTGCAAGCATTCACGGCATTTCTCTTAGCATTACTCCCATCCTTCATCCCTCAACATGTCCGGTGTTGCAGTACATCAACACAACGTAATCAGTACACACACAGACAAATGTCGGAAGCTGATCCTCATTGTCTCTTATTGGCCCGTTAAGTCTTGTTCCCATTCCCAGAAAAATTTATTTCAGTAAGTGGACTGAACCTTCATGAAAGGAGTATTACATATTAGGCCTCCTGTCAAGCCCCCTACAAAGCCATGGGATTTGACATTGGTGCTTCAGTTGTTAAAAAGTCCTTCTTTCGAGCCTTCTGATTCATGTGATATAAAATTTTTGTCTTGAAAAACCTTACTCCTAGTTGACCTTACCTCAGCGAGAAAAGTTTCTGAGTTGCAGGCCTTGAGTGTCAAGAGACTACTTGATTTTCCACAAGGAAAGAGTTTCTCTCCTTACTAATCACTCCTTTTTGCCCAAGGTCATTTCTGTTTTTTTCCATCAACCAATCTGTTGACCTACTGTTTTCTTTTCCCATCATTCAAATAAAGGGGAGTACCTTCTACATACCCTTGATGTTCATAGTCGACTTCGTTTTTACTTGGACAGAACAAAATCTCTCAGGAAAATGGATCAATTGTTTGTAGCAGTTGCAGGAGCCAGGATGGGTAAGCCTGTTTCCTAAATTACCTTATCTTCTTGGCTCAGGAACACCATTACTTTCATCTACCAACAAAACAAAATGTCCTTTGCCTTCCTAAATAAAGGCTGACTGTACTAGATCGATAGCAACCTCAGTGTCCTTTCACTCCACAGCCTCTATGGGCGATATCTGCGTAGCAACCACTTGGGCAAGACCACATACCTTTTATCACTCATTACAAATTGGATTTGGCCTCTAGGGGAAAAGCATCTTTTGGTTCTATGGTGCTCAGGAATATCCTTCCTTAGGGCCACCCAGGACTAAAAGTAGCTGGGAACTCGGTCCTAATAGTAAAGAATGAATGAAGATGTACAACATCAGATAAAGAATTTATGTCTTACTGTAACGTTCCATCTGTGTTGTAGGTCATCATTCATTCATTACTTCCCACCCTCCTTCCCCATGCATGGACTCCTGGTGGACTTTAGGATTACCTTATTAGTTAGGGTATCTGCTCAGACAGAGCCTCCTACTATCATTATTATTCTTTTTATACTATAAGGGTGGGCAAACTCAATCTGTAGAGACTATGAGAGGGGCATTGTGGGTAGGACTTAGCTGAGTGTTTTTGGCTGGCGTGAGCTTGG
The DNA here is from genome assembly GCF_019279795.1 of Protopterus annectens. NCBI lineage: Eukaryota > Metazoa > Chordata > Ceratodontiformes > Protopteridae > Protopterus > Protopterus annectens. The sequence goes on from NC_056735.1 coordinate 1,278,449,392, forward strand.
TACCGGCTGTGTTGGTTCCGAGGACGGAACCAAAGTCCTATCAGTAATGAATGAATGAAGATCTACAACACAGATGGAAAGTTATGGTAATGCATTAACTTCTTTTTCAGCAGTTTTCATATAGTCTTTCCAAAGTATAAAACCTTTGCATCATTACATCTTAGCTCATACAAATCTAACTTTAGTGTGTTTCTGTAGTGGGTGATTTAGTATTACTTCCTGTTTTAACCCCATCTTCAGGCTTTTCACTGTGCACATTGTCTTTGTGTTCTTTGCCCAGTTCAGATCTCAATCCTAACAACTGTCATAGGAATGATTGCATGTTTGATATTTCAAATGCTAATGCCTTCTACGTGTTGCTGCAGTTGTCTGACAACTTTATTTATGAAGAGAGAATTCAGTGAAACATTGCCATAGATGCTGGTGCGTCACTCTTGGCAGCCTCCCAGAGATGCAGGAAAAACTTTGAGGCCTGCATCATGAATGGTAGTATCTTAGAGCAATTAGGTCAGACAGTCTTATAAGAGCCTCTGAAATAGGTTTAGTCGGCACCTCGATGTGGGGCTTTAGACCTGATCTGATGTGAGCACCACTTCTTATAATTTTTCAGATAGACTGTTATTCCTTCTTCTATCTTAAACCTATATTTTTCTTTGAAGCTTCTGCCTTAGGGGCTACAGGTGACCCTCGCTGATTTACACTGTGAAGTCAGGCACTGCAATAGGAGAGCTTGCCTAGCCTCTGGTGCCCTTTTCTATTGCTTTTTAGCATTTCATTTCTAATTTCTGAAATTTGTTATAGAAAAGTTTTTTATTCTGTGCCTAAAGCAGCTAATCCATCAAAATGTGCGTGTTAGATTTTATGAGCCCAGGAGCTGCCATCATTGTCTCTGTCCTTGACAGTGGGGCATAAGATAAAACAGTGACATAACTGTCTGTAATTTGTCCTAGCCACCTGAAGACACAAAAGGGAGAAGCTCCAGATTTACCTCTGCAGCTAGAGAGTAGTGGCTGTTGAGAGTGCATAAGAATGGGAGTTGGTGGAATTATCACTTGTACAGCCTCAGTCCAGTATGCGAAAATGGAAATGGAGGGGCAGTTCAAACCTCAAGATAATCTAATTGCTTCTAGGTGTTGCAGCTTCACCATGTACTAGTGAGAGATTGAGTTTGCATGTGCTTTCCATTTTGGAGGGTAACTAGGAACTCATGAGAGATGGATACACTATTTAAGGGGCATCCTGGTGTTTAAGCATTGCTTTTTTTTTTCTGGCCATTTGGCTGGGTAATATTCTTGGCCAGCATTACATCCAGGGAGTGCTCCACTGAATCTGGCAGCCAAATCTTTGATGGTACATACTTATGACTGGAGAGTCTACCTCGGTGAAGAGGGTCCATGAGATCCATGCTGCCAAGCACATGCCATAATGTGAACGCATTTTCGTACTGACATGTTAGTGCACCCTTAGGGAAGGCAGTATAACAATTGAAATAAATCCAATGCAAGCCTTTCTTCTGCTTGTACCACTGGTCACATCTCCATCTCTATGCAGTTATGCTGTATCTCCCAATATCTGGCACAGACCAGCCTCAGAGAAGTTGGCTATGCGTAAGCATATCCAGTATGGAGATGGAGGACATAATGGACCAAACAATATCTTTGACTCTGATAGACACTGAGACCCTCACCCTTCATCCATCGTAGCTTCCCACCACATGTTCCCTGCTTTGGAGAAAGTTGATCTATGAAGTCCACCATAGGCTGGTCTGTGGCCTAGACTCCTTCTTTACCCAGAAATACTTGAATGAATGAAATAGGATGAAGGAAAAGATTGAGACAACTTTAGTAATTGCCACTGTGGATTCCATTATCAAAGATGCCATACATATGCAGCCTTTAAGCAAGCAAATTCTGTTTCCTCGGCTCCTAAGAAGGAGAATATGCCACTACAGGCACCATGCGAGTGAAATGGTATCTTTGCTTAGAGTCTTAGCCTGAACCTCTGTGTGGTACCTTTGGTCCAGTACAGTTCTCAGAGAGCATGGCATCTTGCTGCTTTGCGACCTGACAGTGAGTCCAAAAATGTGCAAGTGATGGCCAAAGAATGATCCTTATCAACCGATTTACCCGCTGCATCTGTTGGATTAGAGACATTTGTTTGATCTGATTTGGCAATGCTAAAGCTCATAGTCCCGTGTTCCTTGAAGAAATTGTCCCTCCCATAATCCCTCTGATCTAACATCTCCTCAGGTTGTCTTTGCTGCTATACATATATATAGGTTCACTTTATAATTTCGAAATACTGAAATACCGAATTTCAGTATTTTGAAATAAACAAACTTTTATACTGAGTTTAAACTGTAGTAAAAACAAAAAGGTGGATACGCTCCAAAAACCCACCAGACAACTTTGTAGATAAAAATAAAGCACTCTGTGTTAAAATCCAATCTCGTAAATTTATTTTAAGCACAAAACACAGGCTTTTCGTCAGTAACACAACCAACTTCCTCAGAAACGGATACAGAGTCACGAAATCAGATCCTGTATTCATAATAAAACAAAGTAGTCACATGTAATTCAAGGTCTGCAAGACCACATTGAAACCCCCGGAAACATTCCTGAGCAAATGAAGACTAGTCCACTCTCTCTACTGAGATTCGAGGGCTACAACTTAAATAGTCATTGAATTGCCCAGTATTGCTCCTGTGAAACTGTTGATCCCCCGGTGTTTCTAATTTCTTTTAATAAACAAACTTACAATATGTTACCATAATAATCATTTAAAAACATGCTTATGAAATAAAAACATAAGCCGCTATCGGCTTAAAATACAAGCAGCCTTGGCACAATAATTAAAATCGAGCACAGAACATAAATCGCTTTTGCCTTGTATTGTTGCTGAATAAACTGTTAATTCTATAGTGAGATCTAAACCACTATCAGCTGACCATATAGAAGTCAGTACGGTATAAACTACTAACCAAACACAGTACATTAAAGGAACCTTATCATTCAAAAGAAGACAACGAACAAATATATACATCTATTAGCTGCTCATTGAAAAATATGCCAGAAGTTTCTTAGATGTAATTCAATAAACATATAAAATTCAGTGTGGAATAAAGTAAAACTACGTGCAACCAGGACTGGAGAAACTCACTCCCAGTCACTATTAGGACCATCTGTCTGCCCGTGTTCCGGTGGACAAAAAGTTTCCTAGGGACAAAGGGGGTTTCGGATGGGCCGAACCCTCTTTGTATGCTTTGACATCCCTTTGTAACTTTTTAATTGTAGTTAATGTGAGTTTAGAAATGTGTTGGCCTATCCAAACCCCCTTTGTCCCAAGGAAACTTTTTGTCCACTGGAACACGGCAGACAGATGGTCCTAATAAAGCTAATACAGCTGGCTTGGTAATAGGAACGATGTCCAGCAGGTTGGAGAATCTCCCTGTAGATTCTATTGATGCAATCGAACAGGTAAGACGTAGTGAACGGTTGGCTGCTCATCACAAGGCAAGCGATTCTAATGAAGAGGGTGAGGGTCCAAATTTTCGAGATCCAGTCTCGTCTCTACCTACCAATCAGGGCCGGAAACCCAGCAACCGGTCAAAGAACAGGAGAAATTAGCCCAGACCAATTTCAACATTGGCCAAACAGCTGCAAGTGCATGCAACAATTATTACCAACATTGGCCTGGACTTTAGAATATATAACTTCTCTGACTTTATTTTCACAAATGATTTAGTGGAACTTTTGGCCAGAGGATTATCCTTTGTTCCCTCCAAGAGAGCTGATTTGGCTAAATCTATAACTGATCTGAAATTATTTGTCAGGAAACAGAATCTTCAGTTATTGCTAGGCAGCCTGACTAGAGACAAAGGTGACTTTTTTTGTGTCTAGTACATATAACCCACCATTATACCCTTCCTTAAATCTTTTTGAACAAATAAGTGAATTAGACATACGTCATGTTCTAAGACAACCTCTTTCAAAGCAAATACGCAAGTTTAACATTATTAAAGAGGAGAGGTCATTATTAGATTCTTTAAATAGTTCCTCAGTTAGGGTCATGCAACCAGATAAGGGCGGAGGTTTGGTAGTGATGAACGAGTCAGACTACATCAGGAGAATGGAAGTCATCCTAGCTTCAGAGACTTGCAAGGAGGTGTCTAGGAATAAATTAAATATAGGTACTTCTAAGGTGTCTTCTTACTTTAATTACATGTTTATCAACGGGACTATAGATCTGGATTTATTAAACTTTATATCTTTACCAGCCCCCCCGAATTCCCATTATATTTGGCTCCCCTAAGATTCACAAGCATCCTGTAAATCCACCCATGCATCCGTTGGTCAGTGCTAGGAGTAGCCTCACCTATGTCAGTGCCAAGGTGGTGGACACTATTTTGAAGAAATATGTGGTGAGTGAGCCACAGATTTCCAAGGATTCTTGGTCTTTCCTATCCAGGGTAAACCAAATACCTTATAGTGGAGATAGCCATTTTTTGACCATAGATGTGAAGGATTTGTATTCCTCCATCCCACATTCACTAGCTTTGGACTGGATTCCAGCCATGATGATCATTAAAAAGGCTCCAGCCGAAGAAGTACAACAGGTCAGCGAATTGCTAGACATTATTTTGTCTAGCAATTATGTGACATTCAATAACAGATATTTTCTCCAGTTGATAGGTGTTCCCATGGGGTCTCCATTGGAGCTAGCGTGGCCAATTTGGTCATGGCCTATTGGGAGAGAGAGAGTATATACTATCTAATTCACTATTTCAAGAAAAGGTATCGATGTACACACATTTCCTGGATGATATATTTATCATACTGAAAGGAGATGAGGAAGTAGCAAATTCATTGTTAGAATTTTTAAATTCTTCTACAGAATTTCTCCGGTTTACCTCCAGTTTCACCCTGGATAGGATAGCATATCTAGATGTGGACCTAATGAAAGACAAGGAAAATAGTTGCTATATAGCTAAGATATACTGGAAGGAATCTTTTTCTAACAGTTATGTACAGTTCAACAGTTGTCACCCCTTCTCACAGAAGGGGTCCATTATCAAAGGACAACTAGTCAGAGCTGCTAGAATGGTGTCTAGAGATAGTGACTTCTTGGAAGAATGCAATTTTATGGGGAATCTTTTCCTCAATAGAGGCTATCCCGAGGATCTTATTTTTGATCTCTCGAGAAGTACAGAGGAAGAGGAAAAAGGGTTTTTATACACCGATACTTAATCAAGCTAGTACACCCCAGGAAGATCATGACGTTAAACTAAATTTGGGAGCTTCAATGTCTAACAGTTTTATATTAACATACAGTATGGATGCAAAAGAGATTATTTCCATTATTTTGAAAAACTGGAACTTGGTCATACAGGATGATTGTATCCGGAAGAAATTGACGGAATTTCTAAGGATTGTGTTTAAAAGGGGCCACAATCTTAAAAGTATACTAGAGAAAAAAATCAGGGTTCCCAACAGTAGGGACGGCATGTATAAGTGTAGTATGTGCCGTTATTGTAGTAACATAAAGGCGGGCTCTAAATTTGAAATAAGAGGTACCAAATATAATATAGTAGGTAGGTACAATTGTACCTGTACTCAGTTTATTTAGCAAAGTGTTCCCTCTGCTCGGCCTTTTATGCCGGTAAAACAGACAGGAAACTACAAGAGCGCATATACGAACATCTGTATGCTATAAGGAAGGGCAAGTTGGAGAACACCTTGTCAAAACATATAGCGGAGAACCCCAAACATGAATTTCTGTTTTCAGTTATAGACTAAATGCAGTCAAATGGTAGGGGAGGTCCAGTGTCCCTTATTCTGGAAAGTAGAGAAATGACGTGGCAACTCGGGTTAAGATGCCTATTATTCCCCTGGCATTAGTGGCATGTCATCTATAACATGCCTATTAATACTCAAGAGGATGAACAGATGACGATACTTTGTAGTTGCATCAGTGTTTATATGCATACATTTTTTATATGTTGGTTAGTCATGAGGTAGTCCATGACTGTAAATTTACTTACTAGCTTAAAATATTGATAATTTCTTTTTCCCTGGCAGCCTTTTTTTCCGGCGCGGGGAGTTATTAGGGGGCAGTGGGGCGCGGGTTATGAGTATTCAGAATTATGTATTAATAGTGTGATAGTGACTGGGAGTGAGTTTCTCCAGTCCTGGTTGCATGCGGTTTTACTTTATTCCACACTGAATATTATGTGTTTAATGAATTACATCTAAGAAACTTCTGACATATTTTTCAATGAGCAGCTAATAGATGTATATATTTGTTCGTTTTCTTCTGTTGAATGATAAGGTTCCTTTAATGTACTGTGTTTGGTTAGTAGTTTATACCGTACTGACTTCTGTATATGTCGACTGATAGTGGTTTAAAATCTCCACTATAGAATTAACAGTTTATTCAGCAACAATATAAGGCAAAAGCCGATTTGTGTTCTGTGCTCGATTTTAATTATTGTGCCAAGGATGCTTGTATTTTAAGCAGATTCAATAAATCCAGGTAGGCACCAAACGAATTCAAATAATTCCTTTATTCAGAACCACAGAATGATAACACACAAGCGCTTTCGCTCAGACAAATTCTGAGCTTTATCAAGTGGCACCATGCTGTTAAATCAGGTGTCTTATATACCTTGAGAATCCTGAATTAATTAGGAAGCACTGCCAATTGACATTTTAAAGAGACTGTGCGCTTTTCCACATTTAAAAATTTCATTGAAACAAAATATATAAAACTAATGGTAAAGTATGCTTAAAATAATGCATTAATGCATCTATTACTGCTAAAAATGTTAATAACATAAAAACTGTCAATGAGGCCAAGAAAATATTATTATACCCACATTAGGCATTAGCTTTATATCATAACTATGTGAACAACATTTGGTATGTCAAGTCATTCCATCTCATCTCAATTTTCAAAAGAAGTGCAGGTTTTTGCACACAGCAAGTTTCACTACAAAGTTAAACATCAGGGAAATAGTGTACAATGTTTTGCTTATGTTTATGTTATTAGCATTTTTAGCAGTAATAGATGCATTAATGCATTATTTTAAGCATACTTTACCATTAGTTTTATATATATTGTTTCAATGAAATTTTTAAACGTGGAAAAGCGCACAGTCTCTTTAAAATGTCAACTGGCAGTGCTTCCTAATTAATTCAGGATTCTCAAGGTATATAAGACACCTGATTTAACAGCATGGTGTCACTTGATAAAGCTCAGAATTTGTCTGAGCGAAAGCGCTTGTGTGTTATCATTCTGTGGTTCTGAATAAAGGAATTATTTGAATTTGTTTGGTGCCTACCTGGATTTATTGAATCTGCTTTGGTGAACTTACAACGAACTGTTCCATCTCCTGGCTGTGTGTGCATTTACTTCCTGGTTTGGTTCTTTGCTGTTTAACTGACTTTTTTTGATGCTTGTATTTTAAGCTGATAGCAGCTTATGTTTTTATTTCATAAGCATGTTTTTAAATGATCATTATGGTAACATATTGTAAGTTTGTTTATTAAAGGTTTTTAATTAGAAACACCAGGGGATCAACAGTTTCACAGGAGCAGTACTGGGCAATTCAATGACTATTTAAGTTGTAGCCCTCGATTCTCAGTAGAGAGAGTGGACTAGTCTTCATTTGCTCAGGAATGTTTCCAGGGGGTTTCAATGCGGTCTCGCAGACCTTGAAGAACATGTGACTACTTTGTTTTATTATGAATAGAGGTTCTGATTTCGTGACGCTGTATCCGTTTTTGAGGAAGTTGGTTGTGTTACTGACGAAAAGCCTGTGTTTTGTGCTTAAAATAAATTTACGAGGTTGGATTTTAATACATCGAGTGCTTTATTTTTATCTACAAAGTTGTCCGGTGGGTTTTTGGAGCGTATCCACCTTTTTGTTTTTACTATTTTGAAATAGTCGAAGACTCAAAATCGCGAAAGTGCATAATCACAAATTTGAATATCTCAAATTTGCGGTTATGGCTTACGGTATGTGTCATATGGTTTTGGGCGTGTATCGTGGTTCGTGTCTTGTATGGATGTAGGTGCAATTGAAGGTAAGTGAGTGTTTTATAAGGGTTCTGTGTGGGAGTTTGAGTGTGTCTGAATGTGTGTAAGTGTTGGATTTGTTGATGTATGTGTGTGTGTGTGTGTGTGTGTGTGATGTTTGTATGTGCGCGAGGGACTATGAAATGTGTGGGTGTGTATTTACTTTGTGTCTGTACAATCTCGGAGTTAGTATATATAAGTAGGGGGTGTAGGGGCTGTATGGTGACTTGCCCCCCCACTTACATGTAGTGTAGGTTTGTTTGTGTTTTTTGTCTGTTGTAGTGTGGGTTGGACGATGTATGTGTGTGTGTGTGTTCATGATTTTGTGTTTCGTGATTGTGTGCTTTCGGGATTATGCGTGTTCGACTTTGTTTTTGAAATACTGACATTCAATATTTCAGTATTTCGAAATTATAAAGTGAATCCATATATGTATATACACACACACACACACACACACACACACCCCGTGATACGCATGACATTTGTGTCATGTGCCTGGATCTGGTGCATTTGTCTGTAGATGTTTCCATCTGCAAGGCCTTTGGGCCAAAACTTCTGTCTGACCACTGCAACAAATTGATCATTTAAAGCATTTTTTTCTCTGATCCTTCTGTAGGGGAGGACAGGGAAAAAGATAAGACCAGCCAGAGACCAGGAGCCAAAGAATCAAAAGTTGGACAACTCCTCGCTCCCCATCCACACCTATAATGCCCAGGATGGATCCACAGATACATCACTCTCACAGCAAAGAAGTTCCTTCTGAATTTATTATTTCAGACAAGTCTTCAAAACCTACACAAGTGCAGAAGCTGCTTTGCCCTTATCCTCAACCCCCACCAGAGGGACAGTCACTGAGATGTATGGTCTTGATATACAGTGATCTTCTGGTATCCTCTATGCATTTCCCTCTCTTCTCCTCATGATCAGATTTCTTCAGATAGCATTAAAGTGCAAAGCCAAGGTAATTCTCATTGCTCCATACTGGCCTCTACATATATGGTTTCTCTTGCTCAGGCCTCACCTATGGGAGCCCCTTGGCTTTCCAGATCCTTGCCAGGATCTTCTGTTGCCCCTGTAATGAAAGGTAGTACTGCCAGCACAACTAGCTGGAATTTTGTACATAATTATATGTCATGTGTGAATATCAAACTGATTTATACAAGATGCTGGTGTTACAAATGTATTAGAACTGTATGTCATGCGTATATCAAATTGATTTTTACAGATATTTGTGTTGAAAAGGTATTTTCAAAGTGCTTGTGTTTGAAATGTATCCACAGTGTGCCTTACTGGAGAGAACAGAAATGTGCATGCACTTTTGTAACTATTTAAATATATATGTTTTAACAGAGGAAACTGGAGGGTTAACCTCAGTCCAGAAAACTTTAGAAAAAGATCTGAAATTAAAGCATCTTTATAGTCTAACTTTTAAAGTGACATCTCACAGGTTTCAATGTAGCCAAAGACACAAAGTCTGTACTAGGAAGCTTTCTGTAGTGTCTTTGGGGGTTAACTAATTGCAACTCTGGAAGCATGGAGATATGCAATTGTTTATGACTTCCAGTACTTGCCAAAGATCTGAGCAAAAGCCCTTGTGAGTGTATTTTTACAGGTAGGTACTAAATACTGCCAGCTTCCAGCAATGGGGGTTTTGCATGGGAACTAGAAGTTAGATGACCAGAAGTGATGTCATTCTACAAGGTGTCTCAGAAGTAATATTTTAGATATTATTTTGACAAGTCTCTTGGTGAGAGAGAGCATTCTTTATTCTGTCTTAGGCCTGACAACAAGAAGAACCATTCACAACACCATCTGCTTTGCTGTATTAAGTAAGTATGAAAAGTATGAAAAAACTTATTAACTATACTTATTCCTTCTTCTTATTGCCCTGTTGCGCTCCTCTTATGCTCTGACCCACTCCTCCTTTTTCTCTCCCCTGTCCTCTTTTCCATCTTCTTACCCTTCTCCTCACTAGACTATTGCTTCTTTCTCTCTTCCTCCTTTGTATTTCTTCTGTAATTCCCTTCTTATCTCCTGTTCTACTTTTTCTCTCCAACGGATTATCGAAAACACGTTGCTAATCTTGACTTTTTGTAATGCTTCTACTGAACAACTATATTTTTGTGTGTTCCTTAGGTATTTTGTTTTTCGTGTTACTAAATGTATATTCTTATTGTACTTAATTTTTTTTATAAATTGTCTCTTTGTAATTTAGTATGTGTGGAGCTTTTCTCCCCGGGCCTCTACTGAAAATGGACATATATCCAGCTAGACTAGCCCGGTTAACAAATGTAAAATAAAATAAAATAAATAAATAAATAAATTATTGAAGAAACCAAAAGGAGCAACAAGGCTGATGCAGAGTCACAAGTATAGATGAAAAGCAAAATCCTCAGGTTAAAATCCAAATGAAAGGCAAAATCCTCAGGTTAAAATCCAACTTTAATTCCACTGCAGGTCAGATAAGCGCTTTCACTTATTCATTTGAGCTTCATCAGATCATGTAACAAAGACCTTCAAGTACATAGGCTACATTTATACAGTTAAAACATCTCCTATTGGCCTACCAAAAGCTGCTTCTTATTTACATATTCATGAGTTAATCTAAGCTTAAAAATATATGCACATATAAACATGCTGAGATGTATAAAATGACAAAGTAAATATAAAAAACATATAAAAACTCTCCATGAACACTCAAGTTGGATTTTAACCTGAGGATTTTGCCTTTCATTTGGAATTTAACCTGAGGATTTTGCTTTTCATCTATACTTGTGACTCTGCATCAGCCTTGTTGCTCCTTTTGGTTTCTTCAATATTATTTAAGTTTTTCTGGAGCACTGGGCATTTATCCTGTTTGTCAGCGAGTGGTTTGTTCCTGTTTTATTAGTTAAATAAATAAAATAAAATAAATAAAATAACTCTGTAACTCTTAGATACAGTCAGGAATATAGTGAAGCTTAATGTAGATATTGTTTTTCTTTATTTGTCTGAACCTGCCCTCAGTGTTATTTTTAAATTTATTTTTAAACATTTCCTGTGATTTGAGCTCTGATGTCACTGTGAATATATACTTACTATTTTCTTTTATTATTATTAAATATATTTAAACCTTTCATTGTGGCTAATCTTTGTAGAGATATTTAAGTTTTGAGAATAATTGCATATTTATTTGCTGACACTGCGTGGGCCACTCCTAATAGCCTTGCTCTTGGTCCGACTACCATTTGCGTTAATATTAATTTCACTCAGTATATTGGGTACCCTTGTAAGAACCTTAAAGTTGCTGGCAAGGGGTACTGGTAGCAGTGATAACTACCTTCTAGTCTGGGCAAAAGGGAGCATGGCTTGTAAAATTGTGCCAGCCTTTCCCAGGTGTGTTATGTGTATGTGAGTGTGTGTGCAAATCAAATCTCAAAGAGTGTGTGTGTTAACTACTTGGGCAGGGAAATGAAGAAGTGGTTGAACAGAGTGTTGGAGGACTTGGCTTGGAACCCTGGCTAAGGACTCAACTCAATAGCTGTGCCAGTGGGGAGTCTTATTTGGGATCTGGAGAAAGAGAGATGAACCAGCCCTGGACTGACTGTGTTCCCTGTGTGCTCTTAAGGAAAATTGTGCTTGATGCAGAGAGCTGTATCTGGAGATACTGTGTTATCTTCCTAGTGAACATCCCCCACTGTTGCCACTAGTGAGGATCGAGTCTCCTTGATTAGTAGTCCAGAGGTGGAAGGGTCATCCCGTATAGGTTGGCAGTGATGGGATATCCACATCCCATATTGGTGAACAGTGGTGTGGATATTGAACTCCTATAGCCTATAAGCAGTGGTCACAAAAGAAGGTGTTTGTACTTTCAAGCAGCCACATGGTAAACATTCATAGTTTCATATCACAATAGTTTTATGTAATTTTTGTTAGCTTGGTTAGTCAGAGAGACTAGGAAAAGATGTCAGCAGAGGATTATGGCAAGCTGACAAGGAGCCATTTGGCTGAGATGTGCCAAGCCAAAGGACTGGTGCATGCCAACCTGACTAAAGAGTGTAATATAGTGAATGTAGCCTTAGTCACACCTGCATCACAGACCAGCAACCAGGAAGGCAACCAGGTTGGCCTTGGGAGGATGTACAACTCTCCGAAAATGGACAGTTAAAGTTTTCCTTAGAGAAGTTAAAAATACATCTGGAGTTAGAGACTTGAACTGGACGCCAAACGTTTGGAGCTAGAATCAGCATAGAGACTGCGATGTTTGGAGAATGAAGAAAAAGAGAAACAGATGGAATTAGAATCAGCCGAGAGACTGAGATGTCTGGAAGCCGAAGAAAATGAGAGGGAGATGTTGACTCTTCGCCAGGGTCATGGAGGTAATGGGGAAAGGAGTGACAGTCCCCCAGAAGCAAAAGTAGTCAGTAAATTTCTTCCACAGTTTGCAGGGGGTGATAGTTTTGATAGATTTATTCATATGTTTGAAAGAGTATGTAAACAGTATAATGCTGACCAGAGGCTCTGGGTATGGTTCCTGACCTCGTTACTCCATGGTAAAGCTGTAGCTGCTGTTTCTAAATTGTCTGATATAATACAGCTAAAAATTGTTTATTGGAATACTTTAACACCTTAAGCTTAAAGAAAAAAAGTTTTATGAGCATAGATAGCAGGTGAAAGTGTGTGTGATTATATTGCTGAGTTAAGCACTTATTTTCATAGGTGGGTGAGCAGCTGTCAGGTCACCACTTTTGAAGGGCTGACAGACCTTTTGGTGAGGGAACAAGCCCTTAGCACGTTGCCTAAGGACATGAGAATCTGTTTGGCAGGTGGGGAATGCAACACCCCAGATGAGTTGGGGGAAAACGGAGACCTGTACCTAGCAAGCAGGGCACCACTGCACAGGAAAGGGATATCCAGTGCTGCACATGGGTATAAGAAATCCCATGGTGGGTGGCTTAAGCCGCCCCAACAGAGTCTGCCAATAACAGGGGAAGCCACTAGTTCAAGTACATGGCCAGGATCAAGAGTTAAATGTTTCAGATGTAACCAGTGGGGCCAGGTAGCATATAGACTTCGACAGAGGCAAGGTGGGGAACAAAAGTTAGGGGGGCCAGCAAATGGGAATGACAATGCCAGTGGTAAGGTGTCTGAAGACAACAAGGGCACCAAACTACCACAAGAGGGTTATATCCTATCTTAGTAGATGGGAAACAGGCCACTGCTAAGAGAAACACAGCTCTGACTTAAACATTGTGAAGCCTGCAAGGGTTAAAGAGGAGCAGTATTTGCTTGGGCAGTTTACTCCAGACAGAGGTTTAGGAAGGGACCCCATTCCAAATAATTTTGACTATGGTTCACTTTAACTGGGAGGGTGGAAAAGGAAGCAAGCAAGTAGGTGTGTTTGAGGATATTTCTGCAGCTGTCTTGATAGGGAATGATTTTGATAATGTAGTACCTTGTATGCATGCAGTCAGGCTTGGAGACAGGTATTTGGGTCTGGTAGCTTAGGGGGAACCCAGACAGACAGCACACTTGAAGCTAGGACTGGTGAGATGGCTATTTCAGGGAGGGTGCTACCCTTTAGCAGTGAGGCTGAATGTGAGTCACAGCTGCTGGGTGGGTACCGATGTTCCCTTGGACAGAGTGACTGCAAGGGAAAAGGTGAGTAGTAGTACCCAGGATGATAGTACGGCACCGCTGTCAGAGGATACCACACTTCCTCTGGAAGGGAAGCTGGGAGGGGTTCCAAAAAGAGAGTTGAGACAGGCTCAGCTGTCAGACCCTACATTACAAGGCTTGAGGGAGGTTGCTAGGGAGGCATCTGATTCTCAAGGAAAAGGGGATTCTGTATACTGGAACAAAGGGTTACTGTATAGAGAATGGACCTCCTGAGGGAGGCCTAGAAAGTGAGAGAATGCAGCAGTTGGTAGTGCCCAGAACCTACCATCTGGCACTTCTAGTCATAGCCCATGACATTCTCTTTACAGGTCATATGGCCATAAAGCATGCCAAGAGATGTATTATGCCAAACTTTTATTGAACTGAGATTTCCAAGGATGTGACAAGGTACTGCAGGATGTGTGAGCAGTGCCAAACAGTAGGCATCTCAGGAGAATAGGTCAAAGCTCCTTTGATGCCTGCCTGTAGTTGAGGAGCCATTTCAGAGGGTAGCTATGGATATTGTGGGGCCTCTGAGTACTCCAGGTTTCACAGGGAAGAAGTATATCCTAGTGGTAGTAGATTATGCTACCAGATACCCTGAAGGTGGTGGCCCTGTCCTCCATTGAGGCAGAAAAGTTGGCAAATGCTTTGTTAGTGATTTTCAGCAGGGTAGGTTTCCCAAAAGAAATACTGATGGACAGAGGTGCCAGTTTCATGTTAGACCTACTGGCTTGTCTGTGGGAGCACTACAGGGTGAAGCACCTAAACGCCACCCCCTATGGTCTGGTGGAGAAGTTCAACTCTACACTAAAGACCATGCTATAGGCATTTGTAGACCAGTTTACAAGGGAGTGGGACAAATGTTTGTCCCATCTGTTTGCTTACAGAGAGGTGCCCCAGGAATCCCCAAGTTTCTCACCTTTTGAGTTGCTGTATGGGCATAGGGTGAGGGGACCTCTAGATTTGATTTGCGATGAGTGGGAGGGTGAGTGTGAATCTCACAAGGAGCCTGTTGTGGCATATATCCTAAAGATCACGAAAAGGCTCAGGGAACTCATGGGCTTGGCTAAGGAGAACCTGGCAGGAGCCCAACAGCAAAAAAGGTCCGTTATGACTGGAATGCACAAGCCACAGAGTATGGTTTGGGCAGCATGTTATGTTCTCATTCCTGTCAGACACAAAAAGCTGCAGGCAGGTTGGGAGGGACCCTTCAAAGTGGTAAGTAAGGTCAATGATGTTAACTACATGGCAGAACTGCTAGGCAGGAGGCAGGGGCACAAACTGTAACATGTTAACATGATGAAAGGTTACCATGATGCAGAGGCGTTTGTGCTGAGTATTTGCAGTGGATGGCAGGAGGAGTCTGTGGGGGATCTGGTGACTGATCTCCTCAGCGAGGCTCAGACTGACACTTCAGTGGAAGGGGTAGCAATGTTCCAGCAGCAATCCCCTACCCAGGTTTGAGAAATTTGTGCAGTGTTACAGAAGTTTGGGTGCATGTTCACTGGGAAACCAGGGTGTGCCCACCTGGTGCATCACCATGTGGATACAGGACCCCAAAGGCCTGTTAAGCAGACCCTTTATAGGGTGCCTGAGAGAGTCAGACTCTGAGGGAGGCGATATTGGAAATGTTGAAGCTGGGGGTAATCCAGGAGTCAACCCCAGTGGTGCTGGTACAAAAGAAGGATGGCAGAGCCAGATTCTGTGTGATAATCACACAGAGTCAGATGCTTAGACCCATGCCTAGGACAAATGAAGCCCTAGAGCAGCTAGGTAGGGCTAAGTATCTTACAACTGTTGATCTTAAGCAGGTGCCCTTGACTCCCAGCGCTAGAGAAAGGTCAGCTTTTGTTATTCCTTTCGGCTTGCACGAGTTCACAATTATGCCCTTTGGGATGAAAAATGCCCACCAACTTTGCTGAGGCTGGTAGATCGTATCCTAGCAGGAGCAGGGTATTTTTCCTTTGCTTACCTGGATGATATTGGCATCTACAGCTATTCCTAGCAAGATCACCTTCAGCATGTCAGAGAGGTGCTGGGCAAACTGCAGAGGGCAGGGTTGACCATTAAGCCCAGTAAGTGTCAGGTGGGTATGGCAGAGGTCTTCTACCTGGGACATAGAGTGGGAAGTGGGAAGATCAGGCTAACCTGCCAGTGTGGAAGCCATTCAGGCAAGGCCTGCTCCTGTTACCAAAAAGCAGGTGAGGGGATTTGTGGGCACAGTGGGTACTGTAGAAAGTTTGTCCCCAGTTATAGTACCATAGCTGCTCCCGTCATAAACCTGACAAGGAAAAACAGGCTAGATAAGGTAGTTTGGACCCCAGCATATGAGCAGGCTTTCCAGAAGCTTAAAGGAGCTTTGGGAGGACCCCCTGTGTTAGCCAGTCCAGAATTACAGCAAAGAATTTGTTGTGCAGGTGGATGCTTCAAACCGTGGAGTGGGGGCTGTACTCAGCCAGGTTTCCTCATAGGAAAAAGAAAAGCGCACCCAGTGGTATATCTCACCCATAGGCTCCAACCCAGGGAGGAATGCTATGTAGCCGTAAAAAAGGAATGTCTAGCCATAGTATGAGCATTGCAGAAACTTCAGCCTTATCTGTATGGAAGGAAATTCATTATAGTTACAGACCATAATCCCTTAACATGGCTACATTGAGCCAGCCAGCAAAATGCCAAGGTACTAAGGTGGAGCCTAGGGTTGCAGGCATATATTATGACAGTCCAGCACCACAGTGGGGTTAGCAATGCCAATGCAGGTGAGCGGTCAAGACAGGGTATGGGATAATGTATTCCTAGATAGGCTCATCCCTCTCAAGCAGAGTTTCTCAAGCGACACTTGAAAAACTAGCTTGAGTATTCAAAGGGTGTAGAGGTGTGACAACAGGATGTACTGCCAGCACAGCTAGCTGGAATTTTGTAAATAATTATATGTCATTTGTGAATATCAAACTGATTCATACAAGATGCCAGTGTTACAAGTGTATTATAACTGTATGTCATGCGTATATCAAACTGATTTGCATAGATGTTTTTGTTGAAAAGGTATTTGTAAAGTACTTGTGTTTGAAATGTATCCACAGTGTGCCTTACTGGAGAGAAAAGAAATGTATGTGCACTATTGTAACTGTTTAAATGTATACTTTTTAATAGAAGAAACTGGAGGGTTAACCTCAGTCCAGCTAACTTTAGAAAAATATATGAAATTAAATCACTTTATAGGCTAGGCCATACACGTGCTATTGCACAGGTTTCACTGCAGCCAAAGACACAAAGTCTGTACTAGGAAGCTTTCTGTATTGTCTTTGGGGAGAACTAATTATTACTGTGGAACTAAAAATGGGCACTTACTATTGTTGATCGCATTCACATTTTAGACCCACTTTAACCCTCCATCTTCTAGTCCAGACCAGTCTTCTAAGAAAAGCCCTCCTTGTAGGCAGGGGGGGCCCTCATGCACCAGGCATTTGGTATCCTCACTAGCTGTATCTTAGCTAAACCACTCTGTCTGTAACATTTGAGTTATGAAGAGAGAGAATTGAAAACGTAGACTTAAGATGATACTCTGAAAGCTTTTGTAGATGTTATATTTGCAACTGTAGCACCAATTAAGATAACCCAGGTAATCTAGTATATTAATGTATAAAATAACTAATAATTTGTAGAAACAGTCCTCAGTATTAGTCCTCATTTTTTCAGTCACATGTTTCCTGTGTAATTTTCAGGTTGCTGCATTAAAATAGCACATTTATAATACAATGCAAGATCGATTTTTATTTAAATAACTGTGAAATGTTTGTCATACTAGATGTCCTTCAAGAATGCAACTGCAGTCATAACATATGGGTTGTCCTGCCTCAGGCAGCCCTTGGTCGGCCGAATTCCAAAGTCTGGGTCCGGCGTCTGCTGGTGTCGCCTCCTCTCCGACGTCACAATGGCTGGAGTATAAAGGCATCGGCCGACACCATCTTCTTCAGTCTTTCTTGCCGCGCGGTACCCGAAGCAGAAGCAGTTCGCAAGTGCCGGTCGGTCAGCTCCTGTGTTTTCAGTACCGAAGTCATCTAAAAGCTAAGTACCCCGTTGGGGAACATTTATTCTTGCCTCAGCCGATGTCAGAACAAATTGAGAAAGTTAATAATTGTTTGTCTTGTGGTAAACAAATACCTCATAAGGACTTCCATTCTCTCTGCCTTCCCTGCCTGGGCCCAGACCACGACGTCTCGGCCTGTGCTGCCTGTGCCTGCTTTAATAAGCGCACTCTCAGGCGCCGGGCAGAATTCGCCAAGAACTTCTTCGGTGAATCCTTTGCGTATATCATGCCGTCGGAACAACCGACAACCCAATCTGCTAAAAAACGCAAGGACCGGGACCGACATCCTCGGCCCGCGTCCACTACCGATGTTTCTCCTAAACCCTCTACTACCGCTCCGGCTCCTTCGGAAGTGGTAAATCTACCGCTCCAGACCAATGACACAGCGCTAACACGACCTTCGGTCTCGGAGACCTCTCCGGTGCCGGTTGTTGATTTTCCTCCGGAAACCGAAGTTCTGGATCTACCCGACACCATTCCTGTGAACAAGGTAACGCCTGCACGTGGGGCTGCTAGGCCTCCTGTTTCCATGTCCATCAAGGCCTTTGCACGTGCTAAGGCCACCAGTCAGGCCAAGGCCCATCCTAAACCTGCCCAGGCCCCTTCCTCTGATAAGCAGATCATGTCTCTGGCTGCAGATCTTATTTCCCTTATCAGGGGGTCTCAGCCTCATCCGGACAGGGGTTCTCAGCCACCTGCAGAGAAAAGGCCTAGAACTGAGCAGGCGGACGACCTCTCCTCGGATGAAGCCTCTGGGAATTCTGAGCACTCTGACACTCAAGAAGAACCCTTCCAGGCCTACGAGGACTCTGATGCTGAGGAATCTATTCCCTCTGCCTCCCCTCCAGAGGATTTCTCATTTGGGGAAGGTCTGCATTCCATGAGGGAACATTTTCAATGGCAGGGTCAGGAATACTCTGACTCCAGGAAAAGACTTCGTACTTTCCTCAAGCTCCCCCAGCACAGACCTCTGGCTATCCCTCCAGTTATGGATGTTTTGGATGATGTTTTCTCTGACTCCAGTGACAACCCTGACTCTCTTCCTCCTGCTCCTGTCAAGCCGGACAGATATAGGGTCCCTGACACTCACAAGCACCTTTTTAAGGCCCACTCTGTGGATCTAGAAACTATTTCACAGGACCCCAAGGGAGTGGCTTCCTCCTCTGCCAAAAACCCACTGCCAGCTGACAGAGAAGCAAGGTACCTGGAGAGATGGGATAAAAAAGTATACACCTCTACTGCCCTAGCCATGAGGTCTCTTAACTGCCTTTTTCACATGTTTCAGTACCAAGATTTTCTCCTCGATGATTTACAGAAAAAGGTAGCCTCTTCTGAGCCTATTGATAAAAAGGCAAAGCAGGATCATATACATAACACTCAGCAGGTTAATAACCATTTTCTGCAGTGTGGTTATGATGCACTGGAAGCTTCATGTAGGGCAGCTATGACTGGGGCTGTAATACGTAGACATGCTTGGTTGAAGGATCAATCTTTGCCTGACCATGTTAAAGTAAAGTTACTGGATGCACCTTTGGAGAAACAAAAGCTTTTTGGTGCTACTGCACAAGATGTATTGAAATCCATAGAGGAAAAAGCAAAGTCAGTACAGACAGTAAAGGATTTCCTTCAGGTTCAGCCGCCCAGATTCAGCAGAAACTGGCCCTCAAAGAATTGGTCCTTCCCCGGCTCTGAAAAGGGGAAAAGGCAGACGAGCCAGGGGTAGAGGACAACACCGAGGATCTTACAGGGGCCGCCAATGGCAACCTCCAAATCAAAGATGTGGCGCAGACAGTTCAGCTGCACCACAGGGACAATCACAGTGACTTCACTATCGTACCGCCTACAAAGGTTCAAAGAGAAGCACCTTTGGGCGGAAAATTAGCCTTATTCTCACAAAACTGGCATATCTTAACCAAAGACAATTGGATTCTGGATTTGATAGACAATGGCTACAGATTCCACTTCCACACATTACCAATAAGACATGGCATGCCAAACCTGCCACATCATCAAAGGGCAGAGGCACTCTCTCAAGTTTCCAAGCTATTAAGTATAAAAGCAATAGAAAGGGTTCCTCCTCAGGAGCAAGGCCAGGGATTTTATTCAAGACTGTTCCTTGTTCCAAGAAAAGAAAACAAATGGAGACCCATACTGGACTTGTCAAATATAAACACTTTCCTCATTGTGCCAAAATTCAAAATGCTGACGTTGCAGCAGCTCCTTCCCATGCTGGGCAAGGGGTCTTGGCTGGTTACTCTGGACCTCAAGGAGGCATACCTGCATGTCCCAATCAGACAAAACTGCAGAAGATACCTCAGATTTCTTGCAGGGACAGAGCATTATCAATTCTCAGCATTGCCGTTTGGCTTGTCTACTGCGCCCAGAGTGTTCACGAAATGCCTGGCATCAGTAGTGGCACACTGCAGACAGCAGGGGATTCAAATATACCCCTACTTGGACGACTGCCTCATACAAGCAGACAACAAACAAACCTTAAAAGGGAATTTGGACTATGTCATGCATCTACTGCAGGCCTTGGGATACACAGTCAACATTCAAAAGTCAAAATTACTACCATCCCAACAGATTACATTCCTAGGAGCCAAACTGGACACGGAAAAACAAATGGCCTACCTCACAGAGGAAAAACAGCAGCATTTACCAGAGTACTTCAAAGGCCTAGCAAAGCTTTCCCAGCTGACTGCAAGGAAAATCCTGCAGGCCCTGGGTTTCATGGCATCTTGTATTCTTCTGATACCTTTGGCAAGACTTCATATGAGAAAGCTGCAATGGTATTTAAAAAAACTTATGGTCTCAACACAGCAATAGCCTAGAGGACATAATCCCACTTATTCCATGCCTGCAGAAGGAATTTCTATGGTGGGCTCAAGCCAGTCAACTAAACAAAGGCATGTCTTTCAACAGACCTCAAGCAGGCCAAATGATCACAACAGACGCCTCAGACCATGGATGGGGGGTGCACATGGAGGGCAGATGCATTCAAGGTGTATGGACGCCAAAGGAAAAACATCTGCACATAAACCAAAAGGAGATGTTGGCAGTGATTCATGCCATCGAGACTTTTGAAAAATCACTACAAGAAGGACATTTGCTAATAAGGACAGACAACACCACTGTCATGTGGTACATAAACAAGCAGGGAGGCACTCACTCTTATCCCCTCTGCAGACTAACAATGCTTCTCTGGGAAAAATCCCTGAGCCTGAAAATACACTTACAATCCCAGTTTGTACCAGGCAAGGACAATGTACTGGCGGACAATCTGAGCAGAAATTTCATGGATCCACACGAATGGATGTTGCACCCTCACATTTTCTCTCAACTGACAAGGACATGGGGAATACCGGACTTAGATCTTTTTGCTTCCCACCTAAATCATCACCTGGAAAAGTTCTGCACAAGGACTTACCACCCTCTAGCTTGGAAAACGGATGCTCTCTCCTTCAGCTGGAATTCTCTAAAAATGTATGCATTCCCTCCTCTGCCTCTGCTGACCAAGGTGATACTGAAAATAAAGGCAGAACAACCAACAGGCATCTTGATAGCGCCAGACTGGCCAAGGCAACACTGGTACCCACTGCTATTGACCATAACTCGGACCAAACCATGGCCTCTGACCCTATGGCCCCTGCTCCTAACACAACACAATTACAGGACTGTACATCAAGACCTGAAAACATTGCATCTGACAGCCTGGAGACTTCCATGACTTCAACACCTAACTCTCTTCCCAAATCTGTTCAAGAGATCTTGCTGGAAGCACGCAGACCTTCCACCAGAAAAACCTATTCAGCCAAGTGGAAAAGATTCAGCATCTGGAATGCCAAAAAGGGTCAGGACACAGAACTACTGAGTATCCCTCGGATATTGGAATACTTGGCAGAACTGTTTCATACTGGACTCTCATACTCCTCAATAAAGATTCATGCCTCAGCAATCTCAGCAAAATACAACTGTGACCTTCCAGTGTTTTCGCATCCTCTGCTAAGACAGTTTTTAAGAGGGATAAAGAATATCAAACCTCCCAGAAAACAGCCAGTACCTGCATGGGACCTCAACTACGTGTTGGAAAAATTAACTATTCCTCCCTTTGAGCCAGCAGCATCCTCAGAAATGCAATTTCTTTCATGGAAGACGGCCTTCTTATTGGCAGTCACTTCTGCAAGAAGAGTTTCGGAGATACAGGCACTCATGGCAGTGCCCCCCTTCCTCATTTTTCATCAAGACAGAGTCTCCCTAAGAACAAATCCGACATTCATGCCAAAAGTTATTTCCAGGGTGTCTCTAAATCCCCAATCCTCAAAATAGGGGGGAAAAACTACTGCATACATTGGACATACACAGACAACTACGCTACTACTTGGACAGAACTAAGGCCACCAGAAAGTCTGACCAGCTGTTTGTAGCTTATGCTGCTGGAGTACAAGGAAAGGCAATCTCCAAACAAACAATTTCAAAATGGATTGGACATTGCATCCGATTTTGCTATACTTTTCATGGAAAAGGTGTGCCAGCCAATATTAAGCCACACTCCACCAGAGCTATAGCCACTTCCACAGCTTTCCTAAGAGGAGTGGCAACAAAGGACATTTTAGAGGCTGCTACATGGAGCTCCGTGCATACATTTACCAAGCACTACCACCTGCCATTATACTCCAGATCCCGAGCAGGCTTTGCTTCGGCAGTCCTGCAGGGGATTATAGCTACACCATCCTTATCATAGTTCCATCCACCCCCAGCTTGGCTATGGTATTCAACCCATATGTTATGACTGCAGTTGCAGTCTTGAAGGACATAGTACAGTTTTGTACCTACCATAAATGTAGATGTCCGATAGATATGCAACTGCAGTCGGAATTTCCCACCCTCCTACCCCTCTGTATCCTTCATTTTGGATCCCTACCCCTCTCCCCTTCAGCTGGGGGTATCTCCTATGGTGTATCTGTTTATTACTGTTGTGCATGCTTGGGATTATTTTTAATCCATTTACAAAATTTAGCCTTCCTAAGTGGGCACCTGACATCTGGGGCAAGAAACACTGAAGGAGATGGTGTCGGCCGATGCCTTTATACTCCAGCCGTTGTGGCGTCGGAGAGGAGGCGACACCAGCTGATGCCGGACCCAGACTTTGGAATTCGGCCGACCGAGGGCTGCCTGAGGCAGGACAACCCATATGTTATGACTGCAGTTGCATATCTATCGGACATCTACATTTATGGTAGGTACAAAACTGTACTTTTTCTTGATATCACAAGAAAATTCCATGTACACTGAAGATTTAAAAATAGTAAACTGTGATGACAGACAAGTGTCATCAATACAAACTGGCTCTTTTTAAGTGTTCCTAATACCAGTCATGTCAGTGGTGCTTGCATATGAAGATGGTCATGAAACATCAGTATTTTGTGGCGGCTTCTTTAACGAGCACTCAATGCTCTGAAACTATCTCTGGAAACCTCTGAAGACTTTTTACAATAATCATTGCTGTGCACAATTTCTTCTTGCCCTTTAGTTTCTCTCCAAGACTTTACATTAATTTTGACAAAGTGTCTTGTACTTCTTAACCCTTTCCCCATCCATTGTTTTGACTGCAAATGGTCTTGGCTGGCTTTGAACCAAATGCTACTGGTTATTTGTCTTGGCAACCTTATTGAATTCTCACCTTATAATTTTTCTTGTAAATTCAATACATTTCTGGTTTGTTATAGAACTGTCTTGACTGATTTTGCTACGTGTGTGCTTCATACGCCTACACTTTTACTAAGTCTTATAAGTTCTGCACTCAAGTCTGGGACCTGGGTTGTATTTGGTTGTAAGTAGAGCCCTGCAGCAAACGTGATAGTTGCTACTTGACTTGATCACTGTTGCAGTATTATCTCAGTCCCAAACCAAGAAGAAACTTCACAGTGTGCAGGGTGTGATGTTCACTTCCAAAATTATGTTAAGCACGTAGTTCATTAGTAAAAATCGAACTGTAAAATATGTGCTACAAAATACTAAAATAGAAAATGGTAGGTAGTCCACAGTTGAGTTAAAAAAACAGAATATCCTTTATTGAAACCCACACAAGTGATTCTAGTATAATGTATTGCATCAAAAACATTCTTTACTTGTATATAATCAGGTTATTTGGAGCAAGGGAGTGGTTGCAGAGGGTGGTTCCTTTAACCAAGTCCCCCTTAACACTATAGTGTAATCAGAGACTTTGCTGCTTAAAACTGAAACTAAAAAGCTAGAAACAAATTACAATATCAGGCCAGCTTATTAACACTTAATATAGACTAACCAAATAATCAAAACTATATTAACTAACAAAAAGATCTACCACTAGACATCTGTCAGAATAAATGTTAATAAATTTAAACTAAACCACTTTTAACAAAAATCTCTTTTGTATCAAATAAATACTTCATCAGGTTTGTATATCGATAACCAATTATAAAATGAATGAACACGTGTATAAATCTACAAGTTAAAACCGAAGTCGGATGAAAACCAAAACTGTAATTGCAAAGGTGGAACTACAGTGATAAATGTTAAAAATAAAGGACTAATTATTTATTTTATTTATTTATTGACATTTGTTAACCGGGTTTGTCCAACTGGGCTTGTGGCCCATTTTCAGTGGAGACCCGAGGAGAAAAGCTCCAGTAGTACATTTTACGCAAGTATAATTTAAAAAAAACACCAAATAATAAGTAACACCACCAGCAAAAATATGATCCTGAACAAGATTAAAAGAAAGTGTAGCATATAAATGTAAAGAACTCCGTTCAGGGTCAAACCAATGTCATGGGGATCTGTTAAAGTGTGGCATCTCAGACCCACCTTCCCCTTTGCCTTTCATCTTACTTCCACAACTAGGGTGCAACCCCCCCCCCCCCCCCACACACACACACACACACTTTTGCTTAAGGAATAGGTAGTTGGTCTCTGGAGAGAGGGTGGTTTGTCCAACTAATATCAGCCTTCTGAGTTTCAGCTAGTTATTAGAGATCTGTCCACCTCCTTAGCTTGAGATCAATTCCTTTTATTCTGCTCCCTAGAATGAGGTTAAACTGGGGACAAGAAAGCTCTAAAGATGGCATAGTCATAAGTCTTACTTAAAACAACACACTGGGACATGCTTTTTGGTGGGTGTACACTGTGTTTATTATGGGGGAGGAACCTGAGCTCTTGAAAAATGGATAGATGGAGAGGATACCAGCAGAGAAGACCAGAAGTAAGCAATACTGCAAAAATGGTTTGATGGTACATTTAATATTATGGTAAGTTATCTAAAATAGTACTTTCATTCACCTTCACAAAGTGATGAATCTGGATACTATAAACTACTTTCCCAGTTCTGCCCATCTGCCTTTTTGCAATGCATTGTAATTACATTTTTACTGCCCTTTTTTTTCTTGAATCCAACCCCCTGCGACTTACTGTTAAACTTCTGAAAGTTACTCTTTATGTTCCATTACAAATTTCTTACATTTACTTTCCTTTCATCTCCTGTTTTCATCTTTTGTTTTACAGAGAAAAGTTAATATGTTGCCAAGCCACAGGAAACACATGTATTGCAGATTTCAGAGCTTAGATATGGCTCTACATAAGGTACAGGTATTCCGAATTGGGAAAGAAAAAAGTACATGCCTTTTTTGATCAGCACTATAATTCACCCCCAACCCCCATTAGAACCTCGAGCAAGGCTTCTGCAGGCAGCCCTTAAGAAGTCGAGTTTGAAATAAGGATTCTCTCTTTTTGGGTGCACTAACCAATTCTCTTCTTGGAGAAACCATCTGCACTGGCATTAGCCATACTACTTCTGCTAATCATGTCATAGGACCGCGAGGCTAAACTCTTTTTAAGAAACTTTCTACTCTGCACATTTTCCAAAAGTAATCACTTTAAAGGGTTGTGTTTTGTAATCACAGTAAACTTTCTGTCATACAGGAAGGCTTGTAGCTTTTGCAAAATACAGGCAATGCCCAAACATTCCTGTGTGACTGCATAAGATTCCTCCCTAGGTTGAAGTCAGTAGCTTACATGCATAGTAGAGCAATCTTCGACTTCTGAAGAAACCTAAGTACAGATTTGATGTTGTGTCTTCCATTCATTCCTCACTAGTTAGGTATTCAGATCCAACTCAGATATGACTTTGCCAAAACAGAAGACAAACTGATAAGAAAAAAAAAAAAACGCGAGGCCACAGAGATTCCGACAAATCCAGCTCAACAATTTAAAAAGTAATATTAGGGCTTTAGTTTTATTTTGTAATAAAACGTCTTCAGATGAAGTGAGCCAAACACACACTGTTTAAATACAATTCTAAAAAGTCATGGGGCAACTTTTTTTTAAAATCATGTGATCAGCTTTAAATCGTGACAGCCAAATCCCCTGCACAAATTATGCATTAAGGCAACATATTCAATAAGCTCAAAACTGAAGTAAACAAAAATCAAAGGCCGAATATCTGAATACATCAACCTGTAAAACTTTCTTTTACCATACAATAATTTATTTTATGTAATAGCATTCAAATAGTAAATGCTATACTAAGAAAATCTTTCTGACAAAAAAGGTAGTTATATCGTCTTTCTAAAGCTCTTAGTTTTAAAAGACAGCTGATAGAAATCTGGTCATTAGTCTTCCCTTAGTGTAATCCAGTTCTAGATAATGCTCCTAACTGTTGCACTGTCAGCATTATAAGTTGCGATAAGGGATCTAGTAAAGGTTGTATTTTGTACTAGATGATGTATGAGTGCAGGGATGTTAAGTTCACTAGAAGGGGTAATATTGTCAGCCATAAAATCACTTGCCAGTATATAAATTTAAGGTCTTGGTGTTTCACTATGACCTAAAATTGGATTAGAAACAGCCAAAAAATACAATTGTAGATTTCACACTTTAAGGTCCAGCTTCACAGCAAATTCCAACAGCAAAAACAGACGATCCGGACCACCAGGCTGATAAAAAAACAGTAGTTTAATAAAATGCAGTCGGTTAGCGCTTTCAGGTTTAAAAAACCCTTCTTCAGACAACATACAAAAGTTTTGAACACCTTTTAAAATACAGATTTAAATTGCAGGTTATTCATCCAACCAGAAGGGGGGTGATTTGAGAAATATAACAGAATGCAGTGAAACTAGATGGATAATCAATTTGGGTGCTGATCGAGCACCTGGCCTGAATGGCGTCATTCCTATCCAACCTTTTTAGAAAAGAGAAGGGCTTTTTACTGAGTCTTTGATTGGGTGTTATGTATTTTAAAAGGTGTTCATAACTTTTGTATATTGTCTGAAGAAGGGTTTTTTAAACCTGAAAGCGCTAACCTACTGCATTTTACTACTTACTGCATTTTATTAAACTATTATTTTTTTATCAGCCTGGTGGTCCGGATCTTCTGTTTTTGCTGTTAAAATTGGATTAGAAAAGCATGTTTCTCTTTTATTTATCACTTAGTACATTAGTTGGTTTACTATATCAAGGGGGTAACCTCTAGCCAGAAAGATACCCTTTATTGTCTCACATTCATCTAAAAAATTATCAAACCCGACACCATCCATGCTGCCCTTGCAAACTGACCCTCAACTACAGCGTGATTTTGGTGGGGGGGGGGTGAGCTTGAAAAAGAAAGTAAGCGTTTGAAAAGGTGGGTTTCCGGTAAATTTGGGAGGAGAATTCATCTCTCTCGTTTTCTTTAGATAGAAGTATGTCTAGGTATGCAATAATAGGTAAGATGTACTGGCCTCAAAAGTAAACTTTAAAGAGTCTGTTGTATTAATATAGTCAAAAAACGTATTCAATTTTTCAAGGTCATCATTCCATGCAATAAAAATGTCATACAAAAAATGCATATACAACATTTCATAAATTTTGAATTAAATACAAATTTGTTTCCCATGTTGTCATTACTGTGTTTGCAAAGAGCCTGCCACATGCGGAGCCCATTGCTACACCTGTAACTTGGTTATAGTACGCATGTTCAAGTAATATATAATTATTTTTCAACACAATTTCAATTAAAGTTTCTTAGGTGTTTACATTATCCTGACTTACACCCTTCAGTGTTAAATATTCTAAAAACCATTCGATACCTTATGAGGGATGACAGTATGCAAGTCCTTGACGTCAACAGTAATGAATAAGTAATTTTCATTAAACTCAAGCTGATTAATTGTCCCAAAAAAACCCAAGAGTCTTTACAAATGTGTTTTTCTTGGGTAACCAGATGTTTTTTTTTTTTATTTTTCATCAAGGAATTTGGCACATGGGTGTGTTTTCGCATTTCAGGCATCCACAATTGGTCTCATCGCTTTTGGGATGCCAAAGATTGAAGGTATGATAGGTGCCATAGAATTCAAGTAATTGTATTCATTCAAATCAATTTGTCTATAAATCATTGCATGTCCCTCACCCTTTCGTATGCTGTTTTTAGTTTATTTAGTGACGTGGCGCGCCTAGATCATACAGGGAAAAGGGGTGGTGGAGTTGCTGTTGTCTATTCCGGCCACCTCACCATCACCCAACAAAGGGGGAGCCACCACTGATCCCAGGAACTATCGACCTATTAGCCTGATGAGCCTGGTCTGCAAGGCCATGGAATGTATCATCACGGAACTCATAAACAAAGACATTGGTAACCTCCAAACTCTGGATCCCACCCAGTTTGGGTTTGTGAAAGGCAGATCATACCACCTGAACCCGATCAACAACTTTGAGGCAGTCACCAAAGCCGTAGATGAGGGTAAGGTGGTTCACGCAGCCTATCCTGACCTCGCCAAGGCTTTCAACACCATCCCTCATTCTGGAATTATAGCTAAACTCACTAAACTAGGTATAAATCCCTATGTCACAAGATGGGTTGCCAACTGGCTCACTGACAGAACCCACACTGTAAAAGTTGCAGACTCCAAATCTGACCTCAAACCAGTGACAAGTGGAGTACCGCAGGGTTCAGTCCTGGGACCTCTCCTGTTTGGTATCTACTTCTCTGAAGTACAGGCTAACACAGAAGGCCTCTGGCTAATGAAGTTTGCAGATGACTGCAAACTAGGAGCTATAGTCAAATCCCCAAATGATGTGGACATCCTACAGAAGGGCCTCGCTGAGACAGATGCCTGATGTCAGAGCCATGGCCTCAAGCTCAATGCCAAAAAGTGCAGTGTCATCCCCTTTGGTAAAATCTCTGTACCCATGAACTACCACATAGGCAGCAATCTACTCGACACCGAATTTGTGATAAAAGACCTTGGGACCCAGGTGGACAGTAGTCTCTCCGTTGATAGCCACATCGCCACAGCAGTCAGGAAGTCGTCCTACGTGGCACACCTCATCATAAAAGGGTTCTCATCCAGGAAGAAAGAGGTCATTGTTCCCCTCTACTCGACACTCATTAGACCCATTGTAGAGTACAACGCCCCTTTTGGAATGTACCTCACAAGACATCTGCAGCAGCTGGAAAGGCCACAGAAGTACCTCACAAAGAGGATTACTGGCCTCAAACAACAAATGCCCTACACTGACCGTCTCAAAAAACTCCAGCTTTATTCTGTAGCATATCGCCTACTCCGAGATGATCTCTGGATAACATATAAAGCTATGTCAAACCCAGAGCTGTTGGACATGCTACACCTAAAGAAATCCCAATCCCTCGGAGCTACACGCTCTAGGGACCTAAACCTTGTCACCACAATAAACAAGACATGCTGGAGGGATAGATTCCTGTCCCAGAGACTTCCCATGCTCTGGAACAGGCTACCCATCTATGTCAAGCAAAGGTCTTCATTAGCACTCTTCAAGAAAAATATTGATGAGTGGATGGGAAATAGAAAATACACCCCGGGGATCACTTCTGTGTCTCTGCTCGGCAGTGGCACAGGATAATAACTTTCTTGGGTGGCATAAGCCAGGGAGCCTTGTTAGCTAGGCTTATGTAGGCCCTTGGGCCGATAGCCTAGTACCTACCTATGAACCTATGACAGTTTACTGTAAGTAGTTCCGAAAGCATATCAAGCATTTTTGGTTTGTAGTCATGTGCCTCCATTATCACCAGACCCCCACCTTTGTCTGGTTTCATAAGTCTCAAATTTTGGTCAGTTAATTCTTTTAACAGCTTTTTCTCCCCAGGTCGTAAGTTGTCATTAGTATTTGAGTTTTGTTTGTTTTTTTTTTTTTTTTTCCAATAATGTCCGAAAGTCCAGTTCACAAATTTTTTCAAAACACTGAACTGTAGGATGAACTGGAGGGTTGTAAGTGCTATATGTCCTAAGCATGTTAGGAACAGTGGTGGGGTTATCGAACAAAATATTCAGGTTCAGCTTTCTTGTATATTGTTTGAAGTCCATTGAAAGTTTTGCCACATTAGCATGTTCAGTGGGAACAAAAGTTAGTCTTCGTTCAAACAAATCTGCACATTCCAAACCTATATAATGAGTAGTATAATTGTATATTGTGAAATCCCCTTTACTGTTGGTGATCAATACACATGGTGAACCATTTGAACACTAGGGGAGGTTGTCAGAAATTACCTCTGATTGTTGTTTTTGAATTTCTGGATGTTAAGTTGTCAATCTCGCCTTCATTCTTGCTGGATGGGTTCGGAGCCGATCCTCGGCTCCGACTCGGCACTTGCTTAGCTTGAGAACTCCTTTTACCAGCTCGAGGCAACCCTATATCCCATGATGCAAGGCGAGACTACCTCAGATCTCGTTTGCCGCTTTGCGAAGAGGTCTCTTTTTTGCCAGCTCAGGTGAGTTTGACTTTTCAAACAGTTTTCTAGGGTTTTACTCTCCCTTCTTCTTAGTTTAGATAGTGTGTAGTCTTCTACAGCCCACCCTATTTCCCCTTTAGTTGAATTTTAAACTTTAAGTTGTAAAGTTAAAAAAAGATTTCAGTTAGGCCTAAGCCTCCCTGTTCTTAATCCCTATCTGTGTGTGTTTTTGGGATTAATAGTGTGACTGTTTTATTGTGTGTGTGTGTGTTTCTTAGACTATGTCTAGGGAAGGAAAGGTCTCAAGCTTCAAGAAGTGTGACTCGTGCTGTCAGAAGATGTCTCTGACAGACGGTCACACTTCTTGTGTTTACTGCCTGGGGCCTTTACACCTGCAGGACTCCTGTGCCATATGTCATTCTTTTAGCCAGAGAGTCCTGCAGGAGAGGAGGAACAAGTTAATCCTCCGTGGCTTATTAAAGCCAGAAGGTTCACCCACTAAGACTGGGTCGGGTAAACCTTCCAAGCCACCTAAGGTTCAGGCTACAGTGGTTAAGCCTTCCCCAGTGGCTCCGACGCCTTCGGAGTCGAGATCGGCTCCGGCTGGAGCCGATCTTTCTTCCTCTGATGTGGTAGTGTCTGTTCCTACCGGCTCCGACACTCAGTCTACAGTTGCCTTGTCGGCTCCGGCTGGTGCCGACGTGTTATCCAGTATCGGAGCCGAAAAGTCTTCGGCTCCATCTGGAACCCAGAGGACGTCGGCTCCGATGGCTTCGTCCAAGAAGAGATCTCGGTCCCCTTCTTTGGAGTCGATTCACTCGGCTCCGAGGTCTCCTCTTTTGTCGGAACGGAGTCATCGGAGCCGATCTTCGAGATCTTCCAGGCTGTCTGACCAATATTTAGAGAGGGTGGTAAGCAGGCTGTTGAAGTCACAGGCACTAGCCCAAATGCTCCATAGCCCGTCTCAGCAGACTTCGGCTATTGCTCTTCCCCTTGAACATCCTCCTCCAACTCTCCTCCAGAGTTCGGAGCCGGAGCTTCTTGGGACAGCGACCGTGTTGGCGCCGGAACCGATACATCCCCTTTCGGCTCCGTGCCTTCGGCTCGATCTCCTCCATGAGACCTTCCTTGGAGGGATCCGGTCGTCGAAGTTTCCCTTGTCGGCTCCGAGGGGCTAGTGGCATCGGACCCTTGTCCGACCCCGCTCTCCCTCTCGGGGCTTCGGCTTTGGTAAGCTCGGCACCGACATCGGCCTCGGAGCCTTCTGTCTCAGTGGAACCAGGAATTCCTGTGTCTTCGGAACGGGAGTATTCTGGTCTCCCTGGGAGGGGAGCCTTTGAGGTGATGAAGAGTGTCCTGGCACCTGAGCCAGGTCAACGGTCCATCCCTTTAGCTCCTCCCTCTTCGGTGCCTGTTGATGTCTCTTGCCAGCCTCTTGCTCTCAGGCCCAGGGATCCATCGCCCCAAGTTTCCCCATTGGGAATATCTTCCTCTTCCGAGGTTTCTCCTGATCCTGCAGGGGAACCCCCTCGGAAGAGGACGTGTAAGAGGAAACACACAGACTCCCCTGAGTCTACAACATCTGATACCGACTTAGATGAGTCGGAGGGTTCCCCTCGGTCCCCCTCTGAGGATGTCTCCTTTTCAGACATCCTTGAACTCCTCAGAGGGGGAACTGGCCCTCCATTGACCCCTCCGAGGATGAGTCGGTATACCTGGAGGCTTTTGGATCCCGACCCTCCACCTCCTGGGTGTCTCTGCCTTTCGACCCACTCATGCAGGTAGTGGCTCGGAAGGCGTGGGTAGCCCCAGATTCTGTGGAACCTGTCCACAGGAGGCCATCCAAATTTATTACAGCCCCTTCAGACAAGCAGTTTCTTTCTAAGGGCGTCTCTGTGGATGCTATGGTGGTGGCGGCGGCCACCAAAAAGGAACTTGCGGATCCTTCCGTGCCTGTCCATCCTCCTAACAAAGATTCTAGGACCATGGATAGGTATGGCAAGCGGATGTTTTCTTCAGCGACCTTTGCTATGCGTTCGCTGAACTACCTTTGTCATTTCACCAGACTTCAAAGAGATATTCTCAAGGAACTAGGTGAAGTGGTTCAGGATCCTTCAGCTGTTGGGGCTCAAGACAAGATTGCCTCACAGCTAGCAATCCTAAATTCTTTAACCAACTCCTCCATGCGGCTCATATCCTATGCAGCCGATGGAGCGAGCAGAGCCGCAGGCACAGGAGTGGCTCTTAGACGTCAGGCCTGGATGCGGCTTTGTAATTTCGCGGACCCCTTTAAGGCGTCCTTCACCAATACCCCCTTTGATGGTTCGGCTTTGTTCGGAAACCTTGACCGGGTGTGAGCAAGACGGCAAAACTCTTTCTGCCGTAGGAGTCCATTTTTCCACCCCGTCTAGACCCTATCCCAAGGGTCAGAAAGGAGGAAAGATGTGGTTCTGTAAAGCCCAAGGAGCAGCGCCGGACACACGTGGTCAGTTTACCCCCAGAGGCAGAGGGGGTAACAATAATAGACGCCGCCCTAGAGGCAGGGGGGGTCCCCAGAATCAGGGTAACAGGGAGCCTCTTCCTGACAAGCCCTTTCAGCATCCCTGAGGTGTTGCCCGACTGTCCACCCTTGGAGGCAGTTGGGGGAAGGATATCGCTGTACCCAGTAGCCTGGCGTTCCCTCTCACAAGACATGTGGGTACAGTCGATCATATCCGAGGGTTACAAAATCCCTTGAAAGGTATCCGACCTCACCAATCCCTTCCAGACATCTCACCCGGTCAAAGGGATTTGGCAAAACAGGAGGTTTCAAAGCTCCTAGAAAAAAGAGCCGTCCAGACTGTTGCAGCAGACCAAGTAGGATCCGGCGTCTACTCAAGATTCTTTTTGGTCCCCAAAAGGACGGGAGATTGGAGACCTATTTTAGACCTGAGCAATCTAAACAGATTTGTCAAGAAGGCAAGATTCCGGATGGTCACGCTTCAGTCCATTCTGCCCTTTCTGGGCAAGGACAACTGGATGTGCTCGATAGACCTTCAGGACGCGTACTATCACATAAAGATACACAGACGCTCCAGGAGGTTTCTCCGCTTTCGGCTAGGGACCAGTCATTATCAATTCAGAGCCCTGCCCTTTGGCCTCACTTCAGCCCCCAGAGTGTTTACCAAATGCATGGCAGTGGTTACGGCTCATCTGAGACATCAGGGATTCCAGGTGTTTCCTTATTTAGACGACTGGCTCCTCTCCGCCACCTCCAAGCATCAGCTTCTTCAGAGCAGAGACTACACTCTGCAGCTTTGCAAAAAGTTGGGAATATCGGTGAATTTCGAAAAATCTTCTCTGCTGCCTTGCCAATCTATCACCTTTATAGGCGCAGAACTAAACACCGTCAGTATGTTAGCCAGACTAACAGATCAGAGAATTCTGGACATCCAAAAATACGTTCGGATCTTATTGCTGAGCAGCAAAGTCAAAGCCAGATTGGTTCTGAAGGTTCTAGGTCTTATGGCTGCAGCCATTGTTCTTCTACCATTAGCTCGCTTCCACATGCGTCTTCTACAGTGGATGTTATTCACTCAGTGGTCGTTCCAGAACCTTCCCATGAGGCACGAAATCTTGGTTACACAATCGTGCAGGACTCATCTAACCTGGTGGATATCTTCCCCTCTACTTCATCAGGGCCGACCATTTGTTCCCCCTTCTCCGGTTGCCACAGTCACTACGGATGCCTCTCTTATCGGGTGGGGGGGGGGGCATTATCAGGACAGGATGGTCCACGGGACTTGGCAACCCACAGAATACCATCTGCACATAAATGTCCTGGAGATGAGAGCGGTGCTTTTAATGTTGCAAGCCCTCAACGACTTTCTTCCCTTGGGGACTATTGCAGTTCAAACGGACAACATGTCTGTAGTCTGGTACATCAACAAGCAGGGCGGGACCAGGTCCTATCCTTTGTGTCGAGAAGCACTCAGACTTTGGCAATGGGCAATCTCCTCTCATCGGTTTCTGATAGCAACGCACATCCCCGGCAGGTCCAACCTCTTAGCGGACAGACTGAGCAGAGCCATTCTCATGCCTCACGAGTGGTCTCTCAATCAATCGGTAGTGGACAAGATATTTCTGAAGTGGGGCACCCCTTGTTGCGACCTTTTTGCTACACCCCAAAACAACAAATGCCCGGACTTCTTCACCCTCTTTCCCCTACCAGGCCAACCCCTGAGAGACTCTCTAACCCAGGATTGGCCCTGGGGACTTCTGTACGCTTTTCCTCCTTTCCCCTTAATTCCACAGGTCATTCGGTAAGCTACCGTTTTGAGAGCCAAGTTGATTCTCATTGCCCCTTACTGGCCTCGACAAATTTGGTTTCCGACCCTACATCGTCACCTCCTGGTGCAGCCTTGGCATCTGGACCCAGTTCCGGATCTTCTGATCCACCAATCGGGTCAACAGCACCGGGCCATTCGTTCTCTCAACCTCACTGCTTGGTTGCTCCACTTCCTTCCCTAGCCAGGCTTCCTATGATCTCTGATCCTGTCAGAGATATCTTAATAGCTTCCTTGAAGTCGTCCACCAGAACGGTTTATGCTAGCAAGTGGCGACGTTTTTCCCTATGGGCAAACTCCAGGCACATTGATCCTTTTACTGCACCTGTGCATTCTGTGTTAGATTTTCTGGCTGAAGTTTTTCAGTCAGGATCTTCTTCATCAACAGTTAAAGTTCAACTGGCGGCGATTTCCAAATATCATGTGGGCTTGCAGGATCGTAACATTATGTCGCATAGACTATGCAAAGCCTTTCTGAGAGGAGTTTTTCTACTAAAGCCTCCAATAAAACATCCTCCTCCACAATGGGATCTGAATTTGATGTTTGCATCCTTAATTTTACCCCCCTTCGAACCGTCTGCTTCATGTTCCTTAAAGTTACTGACCTGGAAAACAATATTCTTACTGGCTGTCACTTCAGCAAGGAGGGTATCTGAAATTCAAGCTCTCTGCATCCGTTCCCCTTACTTGGTTTTTCACAAGGACAGGGTATCCTTGAGAACAAATCCATCCTTTCTGCCCAAAGTTGTTTCTCAAACTAATATTAATCAATCCATCGATTTAACAGTTTTTTCCCAAATTATTCTGACAGAGCTGAACAAAAACTTCATTTTTTGGATGTCCATCGTCAGCTCAGATATTATTTGCATAGAACTAAACAATTCAGGAAATCAGATCAATTATTTGTCTCCTATGCAGAAAACAGGAAAGGTCTCCCAGTGTCAAAAGTGACCTTATCCAGATGGTTGTCTTCCGCCATTTCTTATGTGTATTCGCTCAGAGGCAAGCAACTACCCTCAAAACCGAAGCACATTCAACCAGGAGCCTATCCACTTCTACAGCTTTTCAGGATAGGCTACCCATTGATACCATTTGTGCAGCAGCTACTTGGGCCACTCCTCATACCTTTGTCTCATTATAAATTAGATTTGGCCTCCAGGGACAGAGCCAGTTTTGGTTCCACAGTACTCAAGAGTCTGTTCCATTGAGCCACCCGGGATACAGGTGCTAGGGACGCGGTCCCATCCAGCAAGAATGAAGGCGAGATTGACAACTTAACATTTAGAAGTTATGTACCTACCATAACGTTCCATGTTAGTTGTCTTCTCTCGCCTTCTTTCTTGCGTCCCTCCCTCCTTCCCCCTGGCCTGGACAGATCTTGAAGAGTTTCTCTTTATCAGATTTACTCTCCTCAGTTCATTAGAGAGTCTATCTTAAGAACTTTTTGCCTAGTTCCTCTAAGCTAGTTTTTGCTCTTCCTTTGGGATTAGTATTATTAGCAGGGTTATTTAGCTACCAAACGAGATCTGAGGTAGTCTCGCCTTGCATCATGGGATATAGGGTT
This sequence comes from Protopterus annectens, assembly GCF_019279795.1. Taxonomy (NCBI): domain Eukaryota; kingdom Metazoa; phylum Chordata; order Ceratodontiformes; family Protopteridae; genus Protopterus; species Protopterus annectens. Next base: position 1,278,485,805 of record NC_056735.1, read on the forward strand.
GCCTCGAGCTGGTAAAAGGAGTTCTCAAGCTAAGCAAGTGCCAAGTCGGAGCCGAGGATCGGCTCCGAACCCATCCAACAAGAAAGAAGGCGAGAGAAGACAACTAACATGGAACGTTATGGTAGGTACATAACTTTTAATTCTGCCACCATCTCTGACCCCTCAGAGGTGGTTTTGTCTGGAAATGCTATATCAGTAGTTGTGCTGCCACACCTATGTTCTCTCTGAATGGCGAGGTAAAGGGGGGGTCCAAAGGGGGATTATCAGTATTAGTTGCATCACTGTGTTGATTGTTCATTAATAAAGTACCCTCCATAGGTATAAGTGGAAGAACATCAACAGTAGTGTTTTGGTGTTTCCCAAATCTACATACCCATGCTTGAGAAACTTGGGGTTCAGGATATGCTGTATGATTGAGATAAGCTAGCTTGTCTCTTTCAAGTTTTTTTTTTTTTTTTGCTTTTTGCTTTTCTATTTTTTATTTTTTATAATTTCTCATCAGTACTTTTAAAGATCCTAGCATAATCAGATTTATGCTGTTCAAAGTTCAAATGACTGGTAATTAATCATTCAAAGCATTAATGTCCCCTGCTAGTGCCTCTATTAATTTATTATTGAAATTTATAAGCGCCTGCATGTATTCACATCCGTGCTGATCAAATAACTTCAGTAATTTTCTGTAAAGGGCAGAAGTGAATCTTTTACAAGTCCTGTGGGCCAGGAACTCAGGCCTTTCAATACTCACTGTTCCTGTATACATTTGGCCAGGAATGCTTTCTCCAGTTGTAGTTTCTTGTATTTAATACATTTATAATCAAATTCATCCAGTTACTCCAAAATGTTAGAAGTGGAAGTAGCAGTAGTGGGTTGCCCTAGATGAAACTGGAAATCGGCACAAAGCCGGTCATGTAATACTAGGATGTTGCCAGTACTGTTGATTCTCATAGTATCATTATCTGCAGGATCCCTCCCTGCTACAGTATCCGTAAGCCGCAAAAGTTGTGGAGTTAAAAGAACACCATGTGGGGAATTGTTGGCTCTGTCACACACCCTCCCTGGCTAGAGGAGGGGTGAAATACCTTCAACTAGCTCAGTCAGGTCTTGAACCAGTAAGGTAAGATCCCCTATAGAATGTTGCAAAGAAAAAAACATCTAGTTCCAAAAGTAGTAGCTGGGAATTTGTCAGCCCCATTATCCAGAAGAACTGGGCTATTCTAAGGGAAGCAGACACATTATTGAGAAAGTGGGGGAAGGTGGTCCACACAGCCTACCTGGACCTCGCAAAAACCTTCAATACAATACCACTCGGGCATTATAGATAAGCTCACCAGCTTAAATATAAACCCCTGTGTCACTAGATGGGTTGCAAAATGGCTCAAGGACAGAACCCACATGGTTAGAATTGCTGGAGCCATGTCAGACTCCAAACCAGTTACAAGTGGCGTCCCACAAGGCTCAGTCCTGGGACCTCTCTTGTTCGGTATATATTTTTCGGAGGTACAGGCCAAAACGGAAGGACTGTGGCTGACCAAGTTCGCAGATGACTGCAAACTGGGCGCCATAATCGACTCTCCAGCCGACACAAGCATCCTCCAAAAGGGCCTCATAGAAGCAGACAACTAGTGCCAGAGCCATGGCCTCAAGCTAAACGCCAAAAAGTGTGTAGTCATCCCCTTTGGCAAAAACAAAGTGCCCACAAATTACCACATAGGTGGTAATCCATTAAGTACGGAAGAAGTAATTAGGGACCTGGGGACCCAAGTTGATAGCAATCTCTCATTCGACAACCACGTGGCCAAAGTGTTTAGAAAAACATTTTATATAGCCCATCTAATCATGAAGGGATTCACATCTAGATCAGGGGAGGTCATCGTGCCTCTTTACTCATCCCTCGTCAGGCCCATAATTGAGTACTCTTCCCCTTTTGGGATGTACCTTACCAGACACCTGCAGCAACTGGAAAGACCCCAAAAGTACCTCACCAAGAGGATCAAAGGGCTCAAACAGATGCCATATATGCTGCCTGGTTAAAGAAACTCCAGCTCTACTCAGTGGCATGCCGCCTGCTCAGAGGCGATCTGTGCCTGACGTATAAAGCCATGTCCAACCTGGAATTAATGTACATGCTGCACCTCAGAAAATCCAAATCCCATTGAGCTACGCGCTCGAGAGACTTGAACCTCAGCACTGAAATAAATAGGACATGCTGGAGGGACAGATTCATCACCCAGAGGCTCCCTTCACTCTGGAATAAAATCCCAGTCCAGGTTAGGCAGAGTCCCTCATTGACTCTCTTCAAGAGGAATCTTGATGAGTGGATGGGCGATCGTAGGTTTACCCCAGGTATCACTTCTGCATCACTGTTAGACAGAGGCACAGTATACTAACCTCGAAAAAGGGCATAGCAAAATTAATTTAAAGAGGGTGACGAAAGCCAAACACACTCTGGCTAGGCTTATAAATGCCCTAGGGCAGATAGCCTAGTATGAACCTATGAACCACTTATAATATACAGAAGGGGTTGTAATTTTAAAAACATTGTGGAACATTTTTTAACTGAACATCCACACATAAGAGTAACAAAATTCCTCATATGTCTAAATGTGGATGCCTTTCCATCTACCCCTACATTTTGACGGGTGAACAGTTTGTTATAAAGAACTTTACATTTTATATAAAAAGAGCATTTAACTGTCTGACAGGAGGGGTAGTATACGCTGCACTCTGTTAAAACTGCCATGTTTTCTACATAGACAAAACTGAGCGTGAGCTCAGAGAAAGGATTGCTGACATCTATATGACATTAAGAAAAAGAAAATAAACAATGCCCTAGCCAAACACTTAATTGAATGACCAGACCACCTTTTTAAATTTGCAGTTATAGAAAAGGTAACCCTTAGTGATCGTGGTGACCTATGGCAACTTAAGCTGGAAGAATGTGAATTATATTGGCAGCTCATACTTAAAGCATTTTCCTGGCCAGGGATTAATGACCAGATTTCTATTAGCTGTCTTTTAAAACTAAGAGCTTTAGAAAGAGGATATCACTACCTTTTTATCGGGCAGATTTTCTTAGTATAGCTTTTACTATTGAGGGGCGACCACGGTGGTGCAGTGGTTAGCGTTGCCACCTCACAGCAAGAGGTTCTCCGGTTCGATTCTCGGCTGGGGTGCCTTCTGTGCAGAGTCTGCATGTCCTCCCTGTGGTTGCGTGGGTTTCCTCCGGGTGCTCCGGTTTCCTCCCACATCCCAAAGATATGCAGTAGGTGAATTGGACACTCTAAATTGGCCCTAGTTGTGTGTGTGTGTGTGCGTGTGCCTTCTTTCGAAGGTTGGGTGCCAGGCTGGCAAATCAACACCGTAAAACTCCACTGCCAATCATGAGCGGACAGATGATCCGATGTCCTTCAAGGATGCATCTGCAGTCATAACATATGGGTTGTCCTGCCTCAGGCAGCCCTCGGTCGGCCGGATTCCAAAGTCTGGGTCTGGCCTCGGCTGATGTCGCACTTCACCCGACGTCATAGCTCCTGGGGTATAAAGGCATCAGCCAACGCCATTTTCCTCAGTCTTTCTTGCCGCGCAGTGCCCGAAGCAGAAGCTGTTCGCAAGTGCCGGTCGGTCAGATCCAGAGATTTCAGCTACCGAAGACTTCTAAAAAAGCTAAGTACCCCGTTGGGGACTCTTTCTTGCCTCAGCCGATGTCAGAGAGTAAATAATTGTTTAACTTGTGGGAAACAAATACCTCATAAGGATTTCCACTCTTACTGCCTCCCTTGCTTAGGCCCAGACCACGATGTATCAGCTTGTTTAGCCTGTGCTTCCTTCATCCGACGGACACTTAGATGTCGGTCGGAGTTTGTAGAAGAGTTTTTTGGTCCTGCTTTTGCATATAAAATGCCGTCGGAGACTCCGACTACACATTTAGCTAAAAAACGCAAGGAAAAGGACCGACACTCGCGGCCCGCGGTTTCGGCTGAAACCACGGTTAGGCCTACCGCGAGTGTCTCGGTTTCGGCTGAAACCGAGTCCCCGGTTCTTCCTTCGGCCACAAGCATGCCTCCGACAACCGAGGCCACAGAGGCCCCGACTGAGTCGGCTACAGAAGTTCCTACCGAAGAAGCAGGCACACAAGAATTGTCTGACACCATTCCGTTGGACATTTCTACTCCTGCACGTGGGGCAGCTAGACCCCCTGCTTCTATGTCTATTAAGGCCTTCTCCAGGGTTAAAGCAGCTAAACTTTCCAAGGCCTTACCTACAAAAGCTCCCCCTCAAAGACCTTCCTCAAGTTCTCAGATTCTCAGCCTTGCTGAGGACCTTATTTCTTTGATCAGGGGATCCCAACCTCACCCAGACAGGGCCTCACAACCCCCTCCTGAAAAAAGGCCTAGGACTGAACCCCCTGAACCTCTCTCCTCTGACTTTTCCTCGGATGGATCAGATTTATCAGACCATCAGGAAGGACCCTACTCACCTTATGAGGATTCGGATGCAGAAGACTCCATTCCTTCTGCCTCCCCCCAAGAAGAATTTTCATTTGGGGAAACTCTACATTCAATGAGGGAACATTTCCAATGGCAGGTCAGGATTTTTCTGATTCTAGGAAAAGGCTAAGGACTTTTTTACACTTACCACAGCATAGGCCTTTAGCCATACCACCTGTACTATCAGTTGTTGATGATGCATACAATGATGCCAGTTCAGCCCCTGATTCTCTTCCCCCGGCCCCTGCCAAACCTGACAGATATTACAGGGTCCCGGATTCTCACTTCCACTTGTACAAGGCCCACGCTGCAGACCCAGAAACCATTTCTCAGGGCCCTAAGGGTGTTGCAGCTGCCTCTGCCAAAAAAACCCTACCCTCTGAAAGAGAATCAAGAGCATTAGAGAGATGGGGTAAAAAGGTTTATACATCTGCTACTCTTTCTGCCAGGGCTTTAAACTGTCAATTTCACATGATACAGTACCAGGAATTTTTGTTAGATCAGCTGAATAAAAAGCTTTCCTCTCCTGAACCTTTAGACCGCAAGTCCCTTCAGGAGTTTGGTACTCAATTCTCAGCAGGTCAGTAATCATTTTTTAAAATGTGGCTATGATGCACTGGGAGGCTTCATTTAGATCAGCTATGACTGGAGCAGTGATTCGAAGGCATGCCTGGCTAAAAGAGCAATCCTTGCCAGACCATGTTAAGTCTAAAATTCAAAGTGGCTTAGTAGTAGAATTCTTGCCTGCCATGTGGGAGATCTGGGTTTGATTCCCGGTCAATGCACTAATTTGGGAGGGTGGCCTAATGGTTAAGGTGTTTGCCTTACAAACACAAGATGCAGGGTTTGATTCTCACAAGGGGTAGTTGGCTAGGCTTACAATGGCTTGCAAGGGCAGTTAGCCTAGTACTAATCTATAGATCTATAGATCTAGATCTAAACTCCTAGATGCCCCTATGGCGAAACAAAGTTTATTTGGCTCCCCGGCACAGGAGGTTCTAAAGAAAGTGGAAGAAAAAGCAAAATCTGTGCAAACAGTCAAGGATTTTCTGCAGGTCCAACCTCCGAGGTTCAGCAGAAATTGGCCTTCAAAGAATTGGTCCTTTCCAGACACCTCCAGAGCACAGAGAGGCAGAAATAGACGCCCAAGAGGCAGAGGTCTATCAAGGGGTGCCTACAGCGGCCGTCAGTGGCAACCTGACAACCAGAGGAGTGCCTCCACAGCTGCGACTGCAACCACTTCCACAGGACAGACACAATGACCTGGCTCTGATTCCGCCTACCAGGGAACAATTGGAAGCACCCTTGGGCGGAAAGTTAGCTTTATTTTCAAAAAACTGGCATTGCATTACAGGAGACAAATGGGCTTTGCAAACAATAGACAAAGGCTACAGGTTTCACTTCCACACTTTACCAAAAAAGAGAGGAATGCCAAACCTTCCATCAAGCCAGGAGTCAGAGGCTCTAAAACAAATCACCAACTTACTAAGGATGAGAGCAATAGAAAAGGTACCATCTATGGAACAAGGCCAAGGATTTTACTCCAGACTATTCCTTGTACCAAGAAAAGAAACTCAATGGAGGCCTGTTCTCGACTTGTCCGCACTGAACACATATCTCATTGTACCAAAATTCAAGATGCTGACCCTACAGCAACTTCTTCCCATGTTGGGCAAGGAGTCTTGGCTGGTGACTCTAGATCTCAAGGAGGCATACCTGCACGTCCCTATATGACCAGATTGCAGAAGACACCTCAGATTTCTTGCAGGATCAGAGCATTATCAATTCTCAGCATTGCCCTTTGGCTTATCTACTGCGCCCAGAGTATTCACGAAATGCCTGGCATCAGTAATTGCACATTGCAGGCTTCAGGGAATTCAAATCTACCCATACCTGGACGACTGCCTAATACAAGCGGACAACAAGACAAAAATAATAAAGGATTTGGCCTATGTCATACAACCGCTGCAAGCCTTGGGATACACAGTCAACATACAGAAGTCAAGACTAGTGCCATCCCAAAGGATAACATTTTTGGGTGCAGAACTGGACACAATAACTCAGATGGCTTTTCTCACAGAAGAAAAACAAAAACAACTTCCAGTCTATTTCACGGCATTGACAAGACAAACTCAGCTTACTGCAAGGAAAGTCCTGCAGGCCCTGGGTTACATGGCATCCTGCATAATCTTGATCCCACATGCCAGACTACATATGAGAAAATTACAATGGTACCTAAGAAATGTATGGCCTCAACACAGACACAGTCTAGAAACCATGATACCAATCATTCCATGCCTGAAAAAAGAATTCCTGTGGTGGGCTCAGGCCTGCCAGACCAACAGAGGGTTGCCTTTCCACAAACCACAACCAAAGCAGACCATCACCACGGACGCCTCAGACCTAGGCTGGGGCGCACACATGGAAGACAAGTGTATCCAAGGCCTATGGTCCCAAGACCAGCTGAATCTACACATAAATCTAAAGGAGATGCTGGCAGTGAAGCATGCAATAGAGGCATTCAAATCATTCCTCCAGCAAGGACACCTGCTGATACGGACGGACAATACCACAGTCATGTGGTACATCAACAAACAGGGAGGCACGCATTTCTACCCTCTATGCCGGATGGCAATGGAACTGTGGAACCTAGGCCTGAATCTCAACATTCAACTGCAGGCCAGATTCGTACCAGGAAAAGAGAATTCACTAGCAGACAAATTAAGCAGAACTACCACGGATGCTCACGAATGGATGCTGCATCCAGATATCTTCAAAACCATAACAAAGAAATGGGGAATGCCAGAGATAGACCTGTTCGCCTCCCCACTCAACCACCAACTGAAGAAATTCTGCTCAAGAGAATACCACCCACAAGCCTGGAGGGTGGACTCCCTTTCTTTCAGCTGGAAGGCCCTGACAGTTTATGCCTTTCCACCTCTCCCATTGATGTACAAAGTTCTACTGAAGATCAGGGAGGAACAGCCAAAGGTAATTCTGATAGCTCCAGACTGGCCAAGGCAGCATTGGTACCCGCTACTGAGAAGCATGTCTCGGACGAACCCATGGCCTCTACCTCTATGGCCTTTACTTCTAACACAGAGCAACTACAAGACCCTGCATCCAAACTTGAAAACGCTGCAGCTAACTGCCTGGAAAATTGCATAAAACAAAACCAACCTGTTTTATCTCAGAGGGTCAAGGACATTATCCTGGAGGCTCGCAGACCCTCCACAAGGAAAACATACTCAGCCAAATGGAAGAGATTCCTCATTTGGAGTGCATCAAAGGGAACAGATGTCACGCTTGCAAACCTAGCACACATCCTAGAATACTTAGCAGAACTGTTCCACAATGGCCTGTCCTATTCTTCCATCAAGACTCATGCTTCAGCAATTTCAGCAGAGTACAACATGGATCCTCCTATCTTCTCTCAACCTCTCCTCAGACAATTTCTCAGAGGGATCAAAAATTTAAAACCTCCAAGGAAACCACCTCTGCCTGCATGGGATCTCAATTTTGTGCTGGAAAAATTAACACTTCCCCCTTTTGAACCAGCAGCATCAGCAGACTTACAGTTCTTATCTTGGAAAACTGCCATCCTTCTAGCAATCACTTCAGCAAGAAGGGTATCCGAGTTACAGGCATTAATGGCAGTACAGCCTTTCCTTATCTTTCACCAGGATAGAGTGTCTCTGAGAACCAGTCCTATTTTCATGCCAAAGGTGGTATCCAGGGTATCCTTGAACTAAGCTATTCATTTACCTACGTTCTTCCCTAACCCACAGAACAGGAGGGGAAAGCTACTACACACCTTGGATGTTCATAGACAACTGCGCTACTATCTGGACAGAACTAAGACCAGCAGAAAAACTGACCAGCTTCTGGTAGCATATGCAACAGGAGTGCAAGGAAAAGCAATTTCCAAACAGACAATTTCAAAATGGATAGGAAATTGCATTCGATTCTGTTACTCTTTTCATGGAAAGACAACTCCTGAAAATATCAGGCCTCACTCCACAAGGGCTACAGCCACCACTACAGCTTTCCTCAGGAGTGGCTACCAAAGACATTTTAGAAGCTGCTACTTGGAGCTCCGTGCATACATTTGCCAAGCATTACAATCTTCCTTTATACTCCAGATCCCGAGCAGGCTTTGCAACTGCAGTTTTACAAGGGATCTTAACTACACCATCTTTATCTTAGTGCCTCCTCCCCCAGTTTGGCTATGGTATTCTACCCATATGTTATGACTGCAGATGCATCCTTGAAGGACATAGTACAGTTTTGTACCTACCATAAATGTAGATGTCCGATAGGTATGCATCTGCAGTCAGGATTACCCACCCTCCTTCCCCTCTGTGGTACTCCTAGGGTGCTCCCTCTTTCAGCTAGCTGGGGGAATCTATTATGGTGCATTTGTTTGCATGTATATATGTATATATATTTTGTTTGCTACTGTTTGGAATTTTCTACTTTTATCCAAATTTAGCCTTCCTAGAGGGCACCTGGCATCTGGGGCAAGAAACACTGAGGAAAATGGCGTTGGCTGATGCCTTTATACCCCAGGAGCTATGACGTCGGGTGAAGTGCGACATCAGCCGAGGCCAGACCCAGACTTTGGAATCCGGCCGACCGAGGGCTGCCTGAGGCAGGACAACCCATATGTTATGACTGCAGATGCATACCTATCGGACATCTACATTTATGGTAGGTACAAAACTGTACTTTGTGGCGACCCCTAACCTGGAAAAAGCCGAAAGAAGAAGCATTTACTGTTTAATGATTGCTCTTACATAAAACTTTATTATTGTATGGTAAAAGAAAGTTTTACAGGTTGATGTATTCAGATATTCAGCCTTTGATTTTTGTTTACTTCAGTTTTGAACTTATTGAATATGTTGCCTTAATGCATGATTTGTTCAGGGGATTGGCTGTCACATGATTTAAAGCTGATCACATGATTGTAAAGTTTTTGGCTGTCATGATTTTAAGCTGATCACTTGATTTTAAAAGTTTTTGGCTGTCACATGATTTTAAGCTGATCAAATGATTTAAAAAAAAGTTGCCACATGACTTTAGAATTGTATGTAAACAGTGTGTGTGTGTGTGTGTGTGTGTGTGTGTGTTTGGTACACGTCATCTGAAGAAGTTTTATTACAAAATAAAACAAAAGTGCTAATATTATATTTTAAGTTGTTGAGCTGGATTTGTTGGAATCTCTGTGGACTTACGTTTGTTTTTCAGATATGACTTGGGCCACATAGACTTCGAATCCAAAGCTCAGGTTCCTTCTTTTACCCATAATTCCCTCCTGCCCCTGAAGTTACCTCAGATCTCATTTGCCACTCATCTGATACAGCAGTGGTTTCCACTGCTCAGGCTTGCCATATTAAAGTACTGATCTTTTGATAGTGTTGGCTTTTTCTTCCCTTACCTTATTGTTAGCTACTTGTTGGGTGGCAAGTTAGAGATTTTTCTCTGTGTTATACTTTTGGTGCTCTGGCATTTGTTTAGTTGTTTTCTTTCCTTAGGGTTCTTATTATTTATAGTGTTTGTAGTGTAGATGTTTAGCTGTGCGGTGTGTTTTTTCACATTTTTGTAGGATTCCTTAGTGTTTGTCGTTGACTGGGAGTTTTCTGGTACAATGGCTGACAAGCAATCTGGCTTCAAAAAATTTGTGGCCTGCAGCTACAAGATACCAAACTCCAGCTTGCACACTAAATGTGTGTATTGCTTTGGTGCTGTCCACCTGGACGAACAGTGCTCAATCTGCAGTGCTTTTGGTCCTTTGGCCATTACAGAGTGTAGAAGCAAACTCATTTGGAAGGGACCTCTCTCTGATCCAGTCAGGATGTTCATCTCTTACTCATCCTTCTGCTTCTGAGCTTCTCTCTGTCTGTCAAAAAGCCTCTTAACAGGGGAGAAAAGGGCTGATGGACTGAAGAAGTCTAAAGAGCCAAGGAAGCATTCCCTGGACCATTCCTCTTTTTCAGCTGTATCTTTGGCTCTAGCTCTAAAACACCTGGATATGACACCCATCTCAGAGCCAATAGTTGTTGGACCGACTACACCTCTGCTACCTGAGGCTAGATTCTGCCCAGAACCCATCTCCCCCCAGGCTTTGTTCTTTTTACCTACAGTAGAAGTTCTTTCACTGGTCTTCAAGGTCCCCCATCAACAGGCTCATAGTTTGTCAGTTCAGCCTAGCCTGGAGGATAGGATGATGAGGAAGTTTCTCATGACCAAAATTCAGTTGGGGGTTCTTCCAGCTTTGGCCACTTTTGGACCTGTGAGGTTAGGTCCTTCCCTTCATCCCATTGTTTTTCATACCTCAATACCTCCACCAGGCTGGGAGCCTGTGGATTCAAGTGCTACTCGGGGTTTGTCCATGTTGTATCCAAAGATGATTTCTCTGATCTGACCGGCTTCAAGTGGCTCAGATCTGGAAGGATCTCTGGGCTGAAGTGTCAAATGCCAGATCCAGGGGAACGGGATCAACTATGAAGTTTCTGGAGCCATCACTTCGTAGTGGAGTTTCAGCAATAGACAGCTGTGCTTTGGAGACTGGTTGTGTTTGATAATGGAGTCAGCCTGAAGCAGCAACTTCATCACCATCTGGAATGTTCTTGGGGTCCCCCTCAGCTTCAGTGTTTAAAGTCATTGAGAGAGCACTCTCTCTGTTTGAGTAGATGACTTTCTCCCCATTGAGCTCAGTCCATCCCTCATTTGATGCCCTTGGGTCCTGATGCTGCTCATCCTATCCTGTCATGACTGCCTACCCCGTTAAGCCTCGAGACGGTCTGTCTTCAGGACTGCCGTTCCTCTTCTGAGTCCTCACCAGAGCATCCTACTGTAGAGATTTCTCAAGAGGCATGGGTGCAAGAGGAGACACGACTTCCCTCAGGAGTCTTTAACCAAAGACACTGACTTTGATGAGAGTGAGGGTTACCCCAGATCCCCTGTTGAGAATTTCTTATTTGGGTAAATCCTCAAACTTTTGAGACAGAAAGGTGGTTTTGCCTCCAAAGCACCTTCCCAGGAGGAGTCGGTTTTCCTTGGGCCCTTTGGATCTGCCCAGCCGCTGCTTGAGTGGTACCTCCTGTTCACAAGATAGTTAACCTAATCTCAAAGCGGGTATGGAAGGGGCTGGATGTGGCTAAATTTGTTTCATACAAGTCAAATTCTCAGTATCACCCAAAGATTGCCTGCATTTGGAGCAAGAGTCTAGCTGTTGATTCCATGATTGATGGTGGTGGCGGTCAGTGCACAGGAGTTTGCCCAAGAAAGCTCTTCTGTCCACCCCCCTAATAGAGAGTTCAAGGCTCCAGAAAGATTCCGGAAGTGGGTTTACACTTCAGCAACCTTCTCAATGAGAGGACTGAATTACTTGGCACATGTGACACAATTCCAGAGGGGTTTGATGAAGAAGCTCTCCAAATTTCTTTCAGGATCCATCTCTGCAGGACAAGAAAGCAGTGGACTTGAAACTGGCCATCCTTCTGTCCATTTTGAACATTTCAATGTGCCTCATTTACAGTGCAACTGAGGGCAGTGGGCATGGGTATTATCATAAGGAGACATGCCTGGATGCACTTGTGACTTTGTGGAGCAATTCCAAATGTTCTTTGTTGTTGCCCTTAATGATGGCTAAGTAGTTTTCAGGCCTAAAGTTAGAGACTCTCTCTAGAAGTGAGCAGGATGAGAAACCCTTTCTTCCATGAGAATTTGGCTGTCAGTCCCCCAGAGGTCCTTCTGTGGAAACCAGAAGGGAAGGAACAAGCTGTGGTTCCATAAATCTCAAAGTTTTTTTTGCTTGAAACTTCTGGAGATAGACCCCCCCCCTCCCCGGGGCAGAGGTCAGAATTCTGACAGTGGACATTCACTACCATAGGATAGGTGTCCTGCAAAATCAGGGCTTCAGGGGTCCCTACTTTGAGGGGCCTTACCAGCACTCCTGAACAGTTGCCTGGCTGCCACACTTTGGAGGCAGTCGGGGGGATGCTTATCTCTACATCCCAAAAACTGAATGTCCAAAGGTTCATAGGTTGGTACTAGGCTATTGGCCCTAGGGCCTATACAAGCCTAGCCATAACAATTCCCTGGCTATTTCTTCCCACACTATTTACTTCCCTGGACCCCTGTCTAGCAGGGCGACTGACGTGTTCCTCGGGGTGAATTTCCTTTCTCCCATCCAATCATCAAGGTTCCTTTTGAAGAGGGCCAAAGAGGCGCTCTGCTTGACATGTATGGGCAGTCTATTCCAGAGTCTGGGGAGTCTCTGGGTCAGGAACCTATCCCTCCAGCATGTTTTGTTTATTGTGATGACAAGATTTAGATCCCTGGAGCGTGTGGCTCTGAGGGATTGGGATTTCTTTGTGTAGCATGTCCAACAGCTCTGGGTTTGACATGGCCTTGTATGTTAAGCAAAGATCGCCTCAGAGTAGACGATATGCGACAGAGTATAGCTGGAGTTTTTAAGGCAGTCAGCATAGGGCATCTGCTTTAGGCCTGTGATTCTTTTAGTGAGGTATTTCTGCAGCCTTTCCAGTTGTTGAAAATGTCTTGAGGAGTACATACCAAACGGGGCGTTGTATTCTATAATGGGTCTAATGAGGGATGAGTACAGTGGGACAACCTCCTTTTTTCTGGATGAAAAGCTCTTAGTGATGAGGTGTGCCACATAGAAGGATTTCCTGACTGTTGTGGCGATGTGGTTATTGAAGGTGAGACCAGTGTCCACCTGTGTTCCTAAGTCTCTTATCACACTTTCGGTGTTTAGTGTACTGCCACCTATGTGATAATTCATGGGTACATGTTTTTTCCCAAAGGGGATAACTATACATTTCTTGGCATTGAGCTTCAGCCCATGGCTCTGGCACCATGCATCTGTTTTTGTAAGGCCCTTTTGTAGAGTATCGACATAATTTGGGGATTCAATAATGGCTCCGAGTTTGCAGTCATCTGCAAACTTTGTTAGTCAGAGTCCCTTAGTGTTGGCCTTTACCTCAGAGAAGTAGATGCTAAACAAGAGAGGTCCCAGGACTGAACCCTGAGGTACTCCACTTGTCTGGAGCTGGATTTGGAGTCAGCTACTTTTACAGTGTGGGTTCTGTCAGTAAGCCAGTTGGCAACCCATCGAGTGACGTAGGGATTAATGCCCAGCTTAGTAAGTTTATCTATGATTCCAGAGTGGGGGATGGGTGTCAAAGGCCTTGGCGAAGTCCAGATAGGCTGTGTGGACTGCCTTACCCTCGTCCACAGCTCTGGAGACTGATTCAAAGAAGTCAATAAGGTTCAGGAGTCAAGCTCGGCCCTTCACGAACCCAAACTGGGTGGGGTCCAGTGTTTTAAGGTTGCCAATGTATTTGTTTATAAGTTCCATAATAATACGTTCCATGGCCTTGCAGATCAGGCTCGTCAGACTGATGGGGTGCTAGTTCCCGTGATCCAAGGTGGATCCACCCTTGTGGAGTGAGATAACTGTAGCTGTGCGCCACTCAGTGGTCATGAAGCCTGAGGTGAGGCTATGATTAAACATGACGCTTAGTTGAGGTGCCAGTTCACAGATGACACACTGGTGCAGAAACTGATAGGCCAAAGAAGAGCCATAAAGACGATAAAGTGGACTATTATGGGTAAGAAAGAAATTATCTATTGTTACTCTTATGCAAAAAGCCCAGAATTTCCAGACACAAGATATACAAAATATTAAGAGAGAAATTAGAGGAAAGAAAAATGCTTCAAGAAAAACTGTCAGAAGCTTCAACTAAAGCGTTTGTGGTCATTAATACAACAGATTTGTGAAAAATCGTATATAGATAAAGAAACTTTGATCTGTTTGGAAAAAGAAGCATCTGAGAAAGTGCAAAAATATAAACAAAATCTAGATATTTTGAAAAGTATAAAAAGAAATATGGACATGGGAAAGAAAGAGAGATTTGATATGATGCAATATTTATGCAAAGGCAAAATCCAAACTAATCAACATAAAGAAGGCAGCCCCAAAGATATTTGTAGAGAAATACAGGCAAAGGCATCCAGACATGGAAAATTTCACAATAAAAAAATATCACAAAGAGGGAATGTAGAAAAGAAGATTAGTAAAGTAGAAGTTAAAAAAATAGAAAATGAAGGTATGGAGTGCCTGCGAAGTGAAGGATTTGGTGTAGAAGGTCTTACACAGGTTACATCACAGCACGATGGAACGAGTCCCCAAAATAAATTGAAACAGGAAGATCAGGAGACATCTGAAGAAGAAATATGGACATGTGAAAGAAAAAAAAGATTTAATATGGTGCAATATCTATGCAAAGGAGAAAGCAAAACTAATCAGTACAAAAACAGCAGCACCAAAGATATTTGAAGAGAAATACAGGCAAAGGAATCCAGACATGGAAAATTTTGCCATACAAAAAATAAGACGACAGAGGAAAAGTAGAAAAGGAAATTAGTAATAGAGAAGTTAAAGAAATAGAAACTGAGGTTATGGAGTACCTCCGAAGTGAAGGATTCAGTGTAGAAAATCCAATTCAGAAAGCACCACAACAGACTAGAGCAGTGGACCTCCAATTTAAGGGGAAACCGGTGGAACGGGAATTGATTAGTCAGGTGCCATATGAAGATAGTTTGGAGCCTTCCACAGGAAACCAGTATAAACTTTCACTTGAAGCTGGACAAGAGAAGGAACAGGAAACTGTGGAAACTCTGACGCAGACAATGTTGAGGAGTGATAGGCTAGTGAGTTCCCATATGACAGAGCAACAGATGGCACGGAATGAAATTGAAGAGAATGTTCCACAGGAAGATACAATAGAACTTTCTATGGAATGCTTGCAGGAAATGGAAAAAAGCAATGTGCCCTCAGTTTAAAAGAAAACGAGCTAAGGGAAGAGTTGCTTGATTTAATAGAGATAGGCATATTAAGATCAATGAAAGAAATAAACTGCAGCAGGTCAATAATACCTCAGAAGTCTGATAAAACAAATTAACACAATAATTAGGACTTTCCATGGAGATCCATGCAGTATAACAGAAGTAAACAGGATATATTACTGTGCAGCTAAATTAATAACTAACAGTTCTACTGCAAGAACACAGGGTAGTGAGGGAAAGGAAGGGACAAAATCGAATTCCATCATGGAAGTATCAAATAGAGAAAACAATAAAGCAGTTAAGTCAAGGAGGATCACTGTTAGAAGAATATGGAGGAGGGAATAGATCAACAAAAATAGTTAAAAAGACAGACGCGATAAAAGCAATGTGCAGTATAAGAACAGATCAGAATTTATCATGCACTATCTCAAATAAACTAAAAACTCAGCACACGTGGAAAAACTT
Source organism: Protopterus annectens (assembly GCF_019279795.1). NCBI lineage: Eukaryota > Metazoa > Chordata > Ceratodontiformes > Protopteridae > Protopterus > Protopterus annectens. The sequence goes on from NC_056735.1 coordinate 1,278,501,632, forward strand.
ATGATGATGCACAGGTAAATATAAAGGAAAAGTACAAAATAAGCAATTTATTGATGACCCAAAAAAGTTTTATAGAGAATTGGGGCACAAGGTAAAAGGAATTGAAAGACCATCAAAAAAAGAAGCAATAGATGCATTTTGGAGAAATGTCTGAAGACCCTGTGGAGCATAACAAAGATGCTAAACAGATAGAAGAAGTAAAAGAAAGAATAAGAAGTTTAAAGGTACAGGATATGAAATGGGATGTAGTAACAGCTATAGAGATTGAAGCAAAATTAAGAAAAGCCTCTAACTGGAACACTCCAGGTCCAGATGCAGTACCTAACTTCTGGTTAAAACTATCAACGTCTTTACACGAAGATTTAACCATGAATAAGAACTATTTATATCCGCACCCTGAACAGACACCGACCTGGCTAACAACAGGAAAAACAGTGCTTCTACTTAAGAGTGAATGTGCAAGCTACCCTAAAAATTATAGACCAATAACTTGCCTTCCGATGACATATAAACTCTACACTGGAACTGATGCCGACAGAGTTTATAGTCATTTACAAGAAAACTCAGTTATTGCAGTAGAACAAAAGGCCAGTAAAAGAAAGTCGTATGGAACAAAGTATCATTTGTTGTTAAAGTCATAGTAGAGGACTGTAAAAATGGGAAAAATCTAAGTATGGCATGGATTGACTACAAAACAGTATTGGATAGTATCCCTCATTCATGAATAAAAGAGCTTAAAAATGTGTAAGATGCACCTTTCACTGATCAACTATATCACAGTGACCATGAAACAGTGGCAGACCAATTTGTAATTAAGCTATGGTAAAGGACAAGTTATTATTCCAGGGATAAAAATTCAAAGGGGGATATTCCAGGGTGACTGTCACCACTGCTACTCTGCGTTGCCCTTAACCCATTAAGCTGTCTACTTAACAGCTTAGACCATAGCTATAATTTGGCTCCTTGAAAACAACAAAGTGTAAAGACTTCTCATCTTCTCTTTGTCAATGATTTAAAACTGTATAGCTCATCAGATGAGGAACTGAAAGCACAACTGCAAGTTGTCAAAACTTTTTCAGATGATAGTGTCATTTGGTGTTGATAAATGTGCAAACGCAACCTTTAAAGCAGGGGAACTGGCGCACCAAGAAAACATCGGTTTAGGACAAGAATGTGAAAGAACTTGAGCAAGAAGGAGTGTGTATATATTTGGGAGTTGGTGAAGGATCAACAAAGCATGAACAGTTGTGAATAAAACTTGGTAATGGATACTTTAGAAGACTTAAATTAATCCTGAAAACAGAGTTGACATCTAAGAGCAAAATCCAAGCTATAAACCAATTTGCTCTTCCTGTCCTGACTTACAGTTTTTGAGTGATTGACTGGCCCCAAAATGTATTGGATAGATTAGATAGGAAAACAAGAAGGATGCTTCATGCTCACCAAATTATTTATAAAAAATCAGTGCATACCAAGATTATATATTCCCTGTTCTGAAGGAGGAATGAGCCTCCTTGAAATTGATTACATGTATAGATCTGCAGTCATGGAACTCCACAGACATCTGCTGACAAAAGGAAGAATATAAGGTAAAAGACCAAATGAGAAGGCAAGAAATGTGGAACATGCATAAATATAATTGCAGGTATAGAAAATTTTTGGAAGAATCTCATGTTGATCAGGAACAAACGCATGAATGGTTAAGGAGAGGTGAATTCAAACCGAGAGATGAAAGGTTAATATTGGCAGCACAAGATAGTGAGGTATGTACACGTTGGTTTACAAAGTCCATTGAACATGTGGGAGAAATAGACAAATATATGTTTTGTAAAACAGAACTGGAAACAGTTGCACACCTCATTGCTGGTTGTGACACGCTAATGGCAGAAGGACTGTTTACTGAAAGGGATAATAATGTGGCAAGACTGTTGCATTGGGGATTTTACAAACATTATGGTATTGAAGTGGCTGAAAAACACTGGAAACATGAGCTGCAAAGCTTCATAGAAAATGGTCTACATCACATGGGATCATCCATTACCAAAAGTTCAAAAGAAATGCTAGAAAACTGGATATATTGGTCCATGAAAAGAAGACAAAAGTAGCATTGATCACTGAAATCGCCAAACTCACTGATTGCAGTGTCTTGCTCAGAAAGAGACTTAGTCATAAAAATATCAGGAGTTCCAGGCAGGAACGAGGGCAATGTGGAAGAAAGATACCTAGATAGTTTGAGTAGTAGTTGGAGCAATGGGTCTTATAAAGAAGAATCTATAATCATATTAAATATATTACCAATACATGTAACTCCATACAAATTGCAGGAGGAGTCATTACTGGGCACATTGCAGGTGCTGCGAAGAGCTGTTTTGGCTGACATCAAAGATTGAAACAATACTAATTTCATGAACTTTAATCGTACTTTGATTTAGGAATGGGGTTCATTTCCATTATGGTATTAGAAACCCAAAAGATTTGGAGAAGTTAAAAAAGTGCAGAATGTCATAACCAGAGTGCACTGAATCATCTTTATCTGTTTTCCCCTGTCATCAAGAATGATCCCCAACATTTTACCTTCCTGAAGAAAAGCAGTAATTCAAGAAGTAAAAAAAGTTGCTAGGCAACTGAGTCATTCATAAGGTCCCACCAGACAAACAAGGATCTAGAGCGTAATCAAGATTTTTTTTTGTGCCTGTGACACCCATGCCCTGGCCCAGCAATCAAGGAGCCTCAATCCTCACCACTAACACCAGTGAGGGGCATCTCATGTAAGAGGACAGGATAACAAATGCATACAGTAAAGTGCAATTTCCCTCAAGAGCACACTGGGATCACAGTCACTCCAGGGCTGGTCGATCCCTTGCTCTCCAGGTCCCCAATAAGACTCCCCACTGGTACAGCTATAGGGTCCAGATCTCATCCTAGTGGGCAAGCTAAAACCTCTAGCACCCTCTGTCCAACCAGTGCTTCGTGTCCCTGCCCAAGAAGCTGACACACACACACACACACACACACACACACACACACACTTTAAGAAGAGTTTATATAACCACGCAGACACTCCTGGGGAAGGCTGGCACAGGTTCTCCAGCTGTGCCCCCTTTTCCCAGACTATATGGTAGTACCAGCTGCCCCCACCCACTAATATTTATCAGCTACTCAAAGGCCCTTAAAAGGGTGTCCAATTATTACTGTGCAATATTATTATCCAATTGGTAGTATAGCCCTGGGCTATAGATGTTGGGGTGACTTTGTATGATTTTACCAAAGGCATGCAAGTACTCTAAAGAGCTTAAATTATCTCTGCAAAAACAGCCACAGTTGAAACGGTTTAAAAATTTTAATAATAGTCAAAACACAAGACAGTACTTTTTACTACACAGTGCTAGTCAAGAGTTCAGCAATCACAGAGAAATACTTAAAATAATTCAGTAAAACAGTTCTGACATCACAGAAAGACACTTAGTCTAATCTTTCTAGTTTCTAGCTATTTCTAAGAGAAAACACAAATCTAAGACAAACTTACATATAGAGCAAGACCGTGCTGATGAGTTGGATGGTCTAGACCAAAAATGCTTAATGCTCTGATTCTCTCTGTTTTTAAAATCAGATTCCTGGTTCACAGTACATCATTCTTCACACTTCCCTGGGTTCCCAGGCTAACAGAAACTACATTTATATTCTGCACCTCTGGGCAGAAACCAGAGCAATAAAGGACATTTATGCATGCAAATTCTGGCCATTAACTCTGGCCTTAAAACAATAGGCAGGATGCCTCACTCTAGACTCACTGGCTCCGAGTTTTAACATCAGAATGTCACAACATGCTTTACTTGGTCAGTAGACTGCACTGTTGTTACATTTTTTCCAGTTCCACATGTAACATTATTTTTACCATTTAAGACAACAAGCCTGTGGTTTACATTAATATTTACAGATGACAGAATTATCTCCAAAATTCTGTCTGGCTAGGCTGGCAGCCTTCATCTATCTTCACCCAATCGTCACATATCTCCACCCCCCTGGAGAACTCAAGCTAGTTTTTCAAGTGACTCTTGAGAAATGCTGCTTGAGGGAGTTAGATGTTTCTGAGTATACCTTACCCCATTCCCTGTCTTGAGAGCCCATCTGCATTGGCATTGCTAATCCCACTGTGGAGCTGCATGGACATATGCAACCACAGGCTCCATCTTAGAAACTTGGCATTTTGCTGGCTGGCTCTGTTTAAACATGTTAGAGGGTTGTGATCTTTCATAACACTGAATTTCCTTCCATGCAGATAAGGCTGAAGTTTCTGCAGTGCCCACACTATGGCTAGACCTTACTTTTTACAGCTGCATAGCATTCCTCCCTGGGTTGGAGCCTACCACTGAGATAAACCACTGGGTGCTCTTCTTCCTCTGAAGAAATCTGGCTAAGTACAGCCCCTACCCCATGGTTCAAAGCATCCACCTGCACAACAAATTCTTTGCTGTAATCTGGACTGGCAAACACAGCGGGTCCTCCCAAAGCTTCTTTACGCTTCTGGAATGCCTGCTCACATGCTGGGGCCCACACTACCTTATCTGGACTGTTCTTCCTTGTCAGGTCTGTGAGGGGAGCAGCTATGGTACTGTAACTGGAGACAAACTTCTTGTAAAAACCTGCTGTCCCTAAAAATGCCCTCACCTGCTTTTTAGTAACAGGTGCAGGCCATGCCTGAATGGCTTCCACTTTGGCAGATTCTGGCCTTATCTTATCACTCCCCACTGTGTTTTAGGTAGGAGATCTCTGCCATACCCACCTGACATTTGCTCGGTTTAATGGTCAACCCTGCCCTCTGTAGTCTGCCCACCACCTCCCGGACATGCTGAAGGTGCTCTGGGCAGGAATGGCTGTAGATGGCAATATCATCTAGGTAAGCAAGGGCAAACCCTTCTGCCAGGATATGATCTACCAGCCTCTGGAAAGTTGCTGGGGCATTCTTCATCCCAAAAGGCATTTTTATGAACTCATATAAGCCAAAAGGAGTCACAAAGGCAGACTTCTCTCTAGCACTGGGAGTCAAGGGCACCTGCCAGTAACCCTTGGTAAGATCAATGGTTGTAAGATACTTAGCCCCACTCAGCTGCTCTAGGGCCTCTTCTGTCCTAGGCATGGGGTAATCATCTGACTCTGTGTGACTATTTAATTTCCCGTAGTCCACAACAGAACCTGGTGGTGCCATCCTTCTTTGGCACCAGCACCACTGGGGGGGAGGCCCAGGGACTGTTGGACTCTTGAATCACCCCTAGTTCCAACATCTCCTGTACCTCCTCCCTCAGAGTCAGTTTGACTCTCTCATGCACTCTATAAGGGGGCTGCCTAATAGGCCTTTGGGGTCCTGTATCCACCTGGTGTTGACCCAGGTGGGTGCACGCTGGTTTCCCAGTTTACATGTCCCCAAATTCCTGCAACACTACTCGGATTTCTCAAATCTGGGTAGGAGATAGCTGCTGGGACATTGCTACCCCTTCCACTGAGGTATCAGCCCGAGCCTCACTGAGGAGATCAGTCCCCAGATCTCCCTCAGACTCCTCCTGCAATCCACTGCAAATGCTCAGCACAAGGGCCTCCCTTTCATGGTAAGGTTTCATCATGTTAAAATGGTACAATTTGTGCCCCTGCCTTCTGCCTAGCAGTTCCGCCATGTAATTAACGTCACTTAACTTTCTTACCACCTTGTAGGGTCCCTCCCAAGCTGCTTGCAGCTTGTTGTGTCCGACAGGAATGAGAACCATTACTTGCTGCCCCACAGCATACTTTCTAGCTCGTGCATTCCTGTCATACCACACCTTTTTCTGTTGTTGGGCTTCTGCCAGGTTCTTCTGGGCCAAGCCCATGAGTCCCCTGAGCCTTGTCCTGATGTTTAGGACTTATGCCACAACAGACTCCTTGTCAGACTCGCACTCACCTTCCCACTCATCTGGAATTATATCTATAGGTCCCCTCACCCTATGCCCTTACAGCAACTCAAAGGGTGAAAAGCCTATGGATTCGTGGGGAACCTCTCTGTAAGCAAACAACAGAAGGGGCAAATATTTGTCCTACTCCCTCCTAAACTGATCTGCAAATGCCCGTAGCATGGACTTGATTTTAGAGTTTAACCTCTCAACAAGACCATTAGTCTGGGGGTGGTAGGGTGTGGTCTTCATGTGCTTCACCCCACAGGACTTCCGCAGACAAGCCAGCATGTCTGACATGAAATTGGCACCTCTGTCAGTCAGTATTTCTGTTGGGAAATCTACCCTGCTGAAAATCTCTAACAGAATATTTGCAACCTTATCTGCCTCAATGGAGGACAAAGCCACTGCTTCAGGGTATTGTGTAGCATAATCCACTACCACTAGGATATATGTTTTCCCCGTGGAACTTGGGGTACTCAAAGGACCCACAATATCCATAGCTACCCTCTGAAATGGCTCCTCAATCACAGGCAAAGGCAGCAAAGGAGCTCTCACCTTGTCTCCTGCCTTGTCTACCTTTTGGCACTGCTCACTGATCCTGCAATACTCTATTACATCTTTGGAAATTCTAGGCCAATAGAAGTTCTGCATAATATGCCTCTTTGTACGTTTTATGTCCATATGACCTACAAAGGGAATATCATGGGCTATGGCTAGAAGCGCCAGACAGTAGGCTCTAGGCACTACCAACTGCTCTCTCACCTTCTAGCCCTTCCTAAAGGGCCCACTCTCTGTATAGTAACCCTTTGTCTCAGTATACAGATTCTCCCTTTCCTTGAGAATCAGGTGTCTCCCTAGCTACCTGCCTCAGGCCTTGCAATGTAGGGTATGAGAGCTGAGCCTGTCTCATCTCTCTCCTTGTTAACCCTTCCCAGCTCCCCTTCCGCAGGAAGTCTGGCATCCTCTGACAGTGATGCTTCACTGTCAGCCTGGGTACTACTGCTCACCTCTACCTTTGCAGTCACTCTGACCAAGGGACCATCAGTATCCCCAAGCAGCTGTGGCTCACCTTCAGTTTCACTGCTGCGTGGTAGCTCCCTCCCTGAAGTAACCACCTCTCCAGTCCTGGCTGCTAGTATGCAGTCTGTCTGGGTCTCACCCAGGCTACCAGACTTATCTGCATGTCTCCAAGCCTGACTCCGTGTAACTGCACAAGCACAGGGTACTGCACTATCAAAATCATTCCCTATCAGGACATCTGCAGGTATATCCTCAAACACACCTACTTGATGGCTTCCTTTTCCACACTCCCAGTCAAGGTTAACCCTAGCAAAAAGTACTTGGAATGGGATCCCTCCCAAAGCCCTGACTGGAGTAGACTGCCCAGGCAAGTAGTGCTCCTCTGTAACCATTGCAGGCTTTATAATGGTTATATCAGAGGCTGTCTTTCTCCTGGCAGTGGCCTGCTTGCCATTCACTACAATAGGATATAACCTGTGGTGGTAGTTTGGTACCCTTTGTTGTCCTAAGACAACCTACTGTTGACATTTTGTCTTTCCCACTTGCTGGCTCCCTCACCTTTTGTTCCCCGTCTTGCCTCTGTGGACACATGTATGCCATATAGCCCCACTGGTTGCATTCAAAACGTTTAACCCTAGCTCCTGGATGTGTACTAGTGGCTTCCCCTGCTACTGGCAGATTCTCTTGGGGCAGTCTGGGCTGCCCACCATGGGTTCCTTTATACTTATGAGCAGTACTGTGGGTCCCTTTCTGTGCAGGGCTGCCTTGCTTACCAGGTATAGATCTCCCTTCTTCCCCAACTCATCTGAAGTAGCACATTGTCTATCAGCTAACCAGATACTCATGTCCTCAGGAAATGTGCTAAGGGCTTGTTCCCTCACCAAAAGGTCTGCCAGCCCTTCAGAAGTGGTGACCTGACATCCACTCACCCACCTATGGAAATAAGTGCTCAGTTCAGCAACATATTCACACACACTTTCATCTGCTTTGCGTCTATGCTCACAAAATTTTTTCCTGTACGTTTCAGGTGTTAGCTTAAACAATTCTAACAAGTGATTTTTAACAGCAGTTTAATCAAAACATGCAACATCAGACATGTTTAACAAAATAGTTACAGCTTTACCATGGAGTAAGGGGGTCAGGAACTGTACCCACAGACTTTGGTCAACACTATTCTGTTTTGCATACCCGCTCAAACATATGAATGAAACTATCAAAATTATCCTCCCTCTTTAATCTGCAGAAGAAATTTACTGACCTATTGTGCTTCTGGAATCCAGTTACTCCTTTCCCCATTACCTCCATAACTCTGATGAAGTGTCAGCATCTCCTTCTCATGCTGCCTCTGCCTCTCCTTTTCCTCAGCTTCCAGGTGTAGCAGATTCTCGTTCTCCTCAGCCTGCAAACGTCGCATTTTCTCATTGTCCTCACTCTCTAGACACCTCAGTCTCTCAGCTGCTTCTATTTCCACACGCCTCCAGATGGATTTTAAGTCCTCTGCAGAAAGGTTGAGCTGTCCATTCCCCAAGTGTATTGTATTTCCACAGCCAGTCTGATTATCCTCCTGGTTGCTGTTTTCTGATGCAGCTGTAACCAAGGCTGCAGTGAGGTCTGCCTTAGTCAGGTTTACACGCACCAGTCCCCTAGCCTGGCACATCTCAGCCAGCTGGCTCCTTGTCAGCTTTCCATACTCCTCTGATGACATGCTGCCTGCTCACCCTGACTAACTAAGCTAAGAAAAGAAATAAAACAATTGTGATCTGAATTCTTGAGTATTCACTCCGTGGCTGATTTAGAGTACAAAACATCTTCAAAGCTCACTGTACACAAGCTTCAGGAATTCACTCTACCCACACCTCTACAAGCCAATTAGTAATTGCCAAACAATTAATATGCCAAACAATTAATATGTGACGCCCTTGCCCTGGCCCAGCAATCAAGGAGCATCAATCCTCACCACTAACACCAGTGATGGGGCGTCTCATATTGGAGGAAAGGATAACAAATACATACAGTAAAGTGCAATTTCCCTTAAGAGCACACAGAGATCACAGTCAGTCCGGGCTGGTCGTTGCCTTGCTGTCCAGGTCCCCAATAAGACTCCCCACTGGCACAGCTATAGGGTCCAGATCTCAGCCTAGTGGGCAAGCTAAAACTTCCAGCACCCTCTCTGTCCAACCAGTGCTTCATGTCCCTGCTTAAGTAGCTCTCTCTCTCTCTCACACACACACACACACACACACACTTTGAGAAGAGTTTATATAACCACACAAACACTCCTGGGGAAGGCTGGCACAGTTTCTCCAGCTGTGCCCCCTTTTCACAGACTATATGGTAGTACCAGCTGCAACCACCCACTAATATGTATCAGCTGCTCAGAGGCCCTTAAAACAGTGTCCAGTTATTAATGTGCAATATTATTATCCAATTGGTAGTATATCCCAGGGCTAAAGCTATTGGAGTGGCTTTGTACAATTTTACCAAAGGCATGCAAGTACTCTGAAGAGTTTAAATTCTCTCTACAAAACAGCCACAGTTGAAAGGGTTTAAAAGTATTTAATAATGGTCAAAACACAAGACAATATTTTTTACTATGCAGTGCTAGTCAAGAGTTTAGAGATCATAGAGAAATACTTAAAATAATTCAGTAGAACAGTTCTGACATCACAGAAAACAGTCTAATCTTTCTAGTTTCTGGCTATTTCTAAGAGAAAACACAAGTCTAAGACAAACTTACATATAGAGCAAGACCGTGCTGATGAGTTGGATGGTCAATTCAAAAAATGCTTAATGCTCTCTTGTTCTCTGTTTTTAAAATCACATTCCTGGTTCACATTACATTATTCTTCACACTTCCCTGGGTTCCCAGGCTAACAGAAATTACATTTACATTTTCACCTCTGGGCAGAAACCAGAGCAATAAAGGGCATTTATGCATGCAAATTCTGACCATTAACTCTGGTCTCAAAACAATAGGCAGGACGCCTCACTCTAGACTCACTGGCTCCGAGTTTTAACATCAAAGGGTCACAACATGCTTTACTTCGCCAGTAGAGTGCACTGTTACATTTTTTCCAGTTCCAAATGTAACACTACCATTTATGACAACAAGCCTGTGGTTTACATTAATATTTACAGATGACAGAATTATCTCCAAAATTCTATTTGGCTAGGCTGGTAGCCTTCATCCATCTTCACCCAATCTTCACAGTGCCAAAGAAGAGAGGGTACCAAAGGCCAATTTTGGTCCCAGGTCATCTAAATCATTCTGTCAAACAAACAAAAGTTGTGGATGGTCAAGGTGCAATCCATTGTTCAACTGTTGACAAAGAAAGAAAGATTGGATGTACTCAATAGACAGTTATTCCAGAAGGTTTCTCCGCTTCTAGGTAGGAGCCAATCATTTTCAATTTCACAGCCATGCCCTTGGGTCTCACCACAGCCCCCAGGGCATTCACCAAATGTATGGCAGTGGTCGCAGCTCATCTCAGACTGCAGGGGTGCTGAGTGTTCCTCTGCCTGAATGACTTGCTCATCACTGCCCCACCAAGAATCTCTTTGACTACAAGAGGGAGTCATTGCTCCAACGTTGCAATGAGCTAGGAATCAAAGTGAACTCAGCCAAGTTCAAGTTCTTTCTAGATCAGACAATAGAGTTTATAGTAGCTCACTTGGACATGAACTACCAAGTAGCCAGACTGTCAGAGAACAGGATTTCCACCCTGAGCCTTGGATCTTCTTTCCTGCCAGAAGCACCGCCTCAGATCCATGACTGTCTCGATAGCCCTGGTCCCTCTTGCCAAGTATTACTTGAGAGTTCTTCACTGGACACTTTCAGTTCAGTGGACTATCAGACATCGATCCATGCATTTCCAAGTATTCTCATGATCATCCGCAGAAAGCAAATATAGTAGTGTGTGTAGTCACAGAAGGTTTTTGAAGGCAATCCCTTTGTTTTTCTTGCTCCCCAAGCCATGGTAACCACCACCCAGCTGAGGGGGGGGGGGGTAATGTGGAAGAATTTCCAAGGTATGTGGTTCCTTTCTTAGGCCAGTCTTCATATCAACATCCTAGAAATGAGGGCAGTTTACCTAGCACTGCAGATCTTCCAGAATGCTGTCCTGCTGGTAGTGATATTATTCAGATGGATAACATGTCTGTTGTCTGGTACATTAACAAACAAGGGAGAACATGGTTATAGCCGTTATGTCACTGTCTGGTAGCAACACATATCCCGGGAGTATCCATTGTGCAGGTGGACAGGTTGTGCAGTCTATTCTTCTCCTTGATGAGTGGACCCTCAATCTGATGGTGACAAATCAGAATTATTTTTGCTGCTTGGGTCGACCATGCTGTGATCACTTTGCCTTCCCTTACAAATTGAAGTGCAGCAGGTACTTTGACCTAATCCCCCAGGAGGAATCACTGAGGGGTGCCTTTACCCACATTTGGTCCAAGAGCTCCTGTATGCTTTTCATCCCCTACTCCTCTCATCCTGAAATTCTTGCAGAAATTTTAGGGAGAAAGGTCATGGTCATCCTCATTGCCCTCTTCTGGCCCTGACATATGTGGTATCCCTTCCTCTGGCATCTTCTTATTCACTGTCCTTGGATATTGGATCCCTTTACAGAACTTCTCTTTTACCCATCCAGAATGCCTAACCTGGACTTTCAAGCCCTTAAGCTGACTGCTTTGTTTCTTGACCTCTAATGATGGCTTGTCAGGCCTGGCTGTCTTGTCAGGCAATTCATATTGTTATTTCAGCATGAAAATTTTCTGCCAGAAAGATTTACAAAAGCAAGTAGAAAAGAATTTCTCTTTAGGCTTCCCATAGACATTTTAATCCCTTTTTGGCTCCTCTTCAGTCATTTTAGATTTCTTTGCATCCTTGTTTCACAACAGGACTGGCTACTCTACTATTAAAGGTCAGCTAGTGGCCATTTCTAGTTTTCATATTGGCAAAAATTCTTCTATCACCTGCCTTAAGTTATCGAAGGCCTCTCTCAGGGGTACCTTTCTTTTCAGATTTCCACTTAGGGATCCTACTTCCCCATGCAATATCATCACTCTTTAACAAGCTTTGTCTAAACCTCCTTTTGAACCAGCAGTCAAGGTGGAAGATACATTTCAAGCTTTGGAAACCCTGTTCTTGGTGGCAGTTGCTTTAACTTAAAGAGTATCAGAATTACAAGACCTTTCTTGCAAACCTCCCTCATTGGTCTGTCGTAAGGATAGAGTGACCCTGATAACTAAATTCATCTGTTATCCCAATGGTATCTGCTGAAGCCTTTCTGAATCAATCTGTCAACCTTCCACTTTTCTTTCCCACCTTACCAACAAAGGAGAGTACATGCTACATTTATTAGATGTGCATCATCAGCTCCATTTCTAGCTGTACCGTACAAAGGAAATTAGTAAGCCTGATCAGCTGTTTATCTCCTTTTTGAGGGAGTATCTAAAGTGACTCTTTTCAAAATGTTTTTTTGACTGCATTTTGTATGTATACAAATAAGAGACTGACCTTATCTAAACCCATCTAGCCTCACTTGAACACATCTGTGGCCACTTCTACTGCCTTCTTCTCAGAGTTTCCATTGATGACATTTGTATTGCAGCCACTTGGTCCAATGTCCGTACCTTCATTTCTCACTATAAATGGGATTTACACTCCAGACGTATGGCAGCTTTTGTTTCAGCTTTGCTTTAGAATATCCTTCCATGAGACCTCCCAAGATGTTCATTAGCTAGGGACCCATTAATGAACGGAGAAATGAATGGGAGAGAAAACTCGGATACAAAAGTTATGTACTTACCCTAATGATGGATGCATATTGTCTGTTTCCATCCTGCCTCAACATCCCTACATCCTTCCCCTTCCTTTATTTTTTTTCCTGATTCTTGTATGACCATACTTCATTGTTCTATGTTCATATGGTGTTGCAGCTCCAGAGCAGAGAATGAGTTAACCTACTGAATCTATTACATTTGTTCACTAAGGAAAGGGTCCTGTGTCATCTAATTAGTGTTTAGACAAATTCAATCCATGGTAACTTCAGGGGCTGGAGAGGGTTATTGGTAAGGGGAGGAAACTGAGCTTTGGATCCAAAGTCTTGAGTGGCCAAAGTCAGATCTGGATACCTAACCATTAAGGAAGGATGTTAGCGTACAACTCTGATCTATTGTTATCATAAGTGCTAACTTAGATTTCTACCTCACAGATGGACATGTTTACCTGTACAATGAATTCTTGGGTATGCTCAAAACTGGCAAGTATGGGGGGTCCATTCAAAATCTTCTTTTGATTTTGGAAGGCATACTTACAGGCTGTAGTCCAGACAATGTTTGTCTGGTCAGTTTTGTCTGGTAAAGTCTGTAAATGAGTGGCTATCTTAATATAGTGGGGAGCAAACTTCCCATATTACCCTGCTGTAATGAAGAATGTCCTCACGTTTCTTGTTATTAGGGGTGGGCCATGCCCAAAGTGCTTTGACTTTGGCCATTTCTAGGCTAATCTTTTCACCACTCACTCTGTGACCCAGATGAGATACCATTGCCATACCTGCCTGACACTTGTTGGCCTTGATAAGCAGCCTGGTCCTTTTCAGTCTGCCCAACACCTACCTGACATGTTTAGCATGTTTTCCCATGACTTGCTGTAGATGGCAATGTCATTCAGGTAAGCAGGGAGCTTAATCTCCTCTTAGAATGCGAGTTACCAGCTGCTGGAAAAATGCCAGGACATTCTTTACATAGAGTATTTTCGTAAGCTCATATAACCCAAATGGGGTTACAGATGCTAATCTCTCCCTGGCAATACTTGTCAAGCTACCTGCCAGTAGCACTCTGACAAATCAATAGTGGTTAGATACTTAGCCCCACACATCTGCTCTAAGGCTTCATCAGTCCTAGGAATGGAGTATGCATCCAACTCTGTGTGACTGTTCTGCTTACTGTATTTCAACAGAACCTGGTATTGCCAACTTTCTTTGGCACTACTACAAGTGGTGAGGCTCAGGTACTGATGACTTCCTGGATTGTTTACAGTTCCACATGTCTTGCAGTTCTTCTCTCATGACTTATCTATTTCTTTCAGGAGACATGTAAGTGACTTGTTTGATAGCCCTTTGTTTTCTTGTTTCCACAAGTGCTACTCGAGGTTGGTACACATATTCCAAACCTATCTCCAAATTCCTGTAGTACTGCTTGGATATCATGAATCTGGTTAGGAGTTATCTACAGGGACAGGGTTGCCGCATCAGCTGAAGTAGCAGAACAAGCCTCTCCAGTGAGATTCACCTCCAGATCCCCCTCCAGCTCCTCCTGTTCCCAGTGCAGGCATTGAGCAGCAGTGCCACTTGTTTAAGAGAGGGCTTTTCATGTTAACATAGTGGTTTTTGCACTTCTGCCTCATGCCTTGCAACTCCACCTTATAGTTAACACCACTCATCTTTTTCATGGTGGAAAATGGAACACCCAGGTGGCCTGTAGCTTATTATGTCTTAAAAGGAATAAGCAACACTACCTGATGATTAGCAGAATACGCTGTAGTTGTCTGTCCTGTCGTACATTACTTTTTGCTGCTGTTGTGCCTGTGCCGTGTTCACTTGGACAATGAGCTCCCTAAGCCTAGTCCTAAAGAATAGGATGTACTCTAACAGATTCCTTGTGGGAATCATACTTATCCTTCTAGTAATCTTGAGTTAAAGTCAGGTCCCTGCACTGTCTGACTGTACGGAAGCTTCAACGGTGAAAAGCTTGTGAATTCTGTGGGCACTTCCCTGTATGTAAAGATGATATAGGACAGGTGTTTGTCCCACTCCCTCTTGAGATGATCTGTAAATACTCTCTATATGGTCTTAAGCAAACAGTTAAACCTCTCCACCAGACCATTTGTCTGTGGATGGTAAGAGGTAGTCTTTAAATAGTTTACCCTACAACACTTCCACAAACATTCTAAGCAGGTCTAAAATAAAGTTAGCACCTCCTGTAGAAAAAAACTACTTGCTGAAAATGTCTAGGAAAGCATTTGCAACCTTTTTTGCTTCAATGGAAGGCAGAGACACTACCTTTGGTTTTCAGGTGGCTTAATCCACTAATACCAAGATATATTTAGTACCTGTGGAGCTTTGGGTACTCAGCAGTCCTGTGATATCTATAGCAACCCTGTGAAACAGTTCCGTAGTAAGAGACAAAGGCATCAAAGCAGTCTAATTTGGTTTCAAGACTGCCAGCGTGTTGGCAGTGCTCGTAGGTCTTTCAGTACCCTCTTACATCCTTTGTAATCCCTGGCCTATACACATTTTGCACAAACTGTTTTTAGTACAATTTATGGCCATATGACCTGCAAAAAAATACCATGAGTTATGGATAGAAGTGCATATTGGTAGGCTCTAGGTACTACCATGCACTGCTGTATTACTTCTATCTCTAGCCCTCTTTCAGGAGTCCATTCCCTGTATTGTAGCCCTTTGTCACACTATATAGATTCCCTGTCCTTAAGTATTAGTATCTTCTTTGGCTACCTCCTTCAAGTTGTGTAATGTAAGGTCTGTGTCTTGAGCTTGCCTCAACTCCTCCTTGGTGACCCCACTCAGCTCCTCTTCCAAAGGAAGACTGTTAACATCTACCGGTTGTTCCACAAATTGTCTGACTACTGCCGAGTACTTCTCCCATTGAAGTAACCCTTTCTAAGAGAGGCCCAGTACTACTACTCCACCCCCTCTCCCCCTGTGACTTAGATTCTGGTCCTCTACTACTGACTCTGTCCACCTCTGATGTATCCATATTACTTGCCCCGGATAAAGGTTTGAGTTCTGGCTGGGTTCCGTAGTTGCTGCTTACTGTGAGTATGTGTCTTTAATACATTTGGATAATTAATGATGCATGTTCTAATTTCAAGTTGTGGACCAATCCTTTTGAGTTTGCTTGTGTATATATAAGATGATGTCACAGAGATGTTTATTCTGATGAAGTTTCATGTGACTGAAACAAAAGCGCTAAATCATATCTTATGTATTTGTATGTGTTTGCCAATAAAATGTTTTTTTATATACACTTGGACTACTATTTGTGGAGAGGACAGACCTTCATTGACCCAGCGACTGCCACTGCTGTTTGGTTCCTTGTAATTTTGGTTGTATGTCGTTACAGCTGATTCACTTAGTTTTGTGTAATGTTTGGATTTTATCATGTTCACTGTTGGTATTTGGACTTAAACGTTAATATTGTCTTTTGTGACCAGCTTCCTGCTTTGCTGCCTGCCCTGCTGTGTGTTGCTTAAAAGTTTGTAAGAAGCCTGATCTGCCATCAACCTCAGATCCTACTACTCAGAGTATCAAATCTTCTCAGGTCCAATCTCTAGTTTTCTCCCCATAGCTGATATCTCCTTGGCTCCATTCTTTTTGCCAAAGACACAGAGGAAACCCTCCAGACAACCTCCACTAGTTCATCCCTTAGGTCCTTCTGGACTTTATCTTCAACAGAGATGAATAGAAAGATGAGGAAGTTTCTCAGGTCTCAGCTCTAGATGGGGGTGATTCCTGTTTTGTCTCCCATCAGACTCGTGAGTCTGCCCTCTTTTCATTCTCATGTTATATCTCCTCCTCAGGTCCTGAGATCTTCGAGAATGTCCTGATTGGATCCCATTCTTCACTCTGACCATGCATCTGAGTCACCTGACTCTGATCTCTGTGGAGCAGGATGACTCTCTGAGCTGAAGTGTCAACACTGGGGGTTGTGGTCTGTTTCAACTCTGTCCTTGAGTCAGGGGTCTACAGGGATTCAGAGGTCGATGTAGGTAGCTTCAGCTCTGGTGCGACCGTTTGTCTTTTCTCCTGGACCTTCTGCCTTTGAGATGATGAAGAAAGCTTTCTCTGTACCCAGAGACATGACATCCTTGCCCTCTTCAGATCAATCCTCCTTCCTTCAGTGAATTTAAGCTGTGAGCCTCCCATGTTTATTTCACTGGGACAGCCACACCTTAGTAGTCTTCAGACAGTCCTCATTCAGGACTCCCCTCCCACTTCCAATACCTCACCAGACCATCTCATTGATGAGGTCTGTAGGAAAAGAACATGCAAAAGGAGGCACTTAGATTCCCCTTGGAAATCTGTCACTGAAGACATGGACTTTGATGAAGGAGATGGGTCCCCCAGATCTCCACCTGATGATGTCCTCTTTGGAGAGATTCTGGAACTTCTTAAACAGAGAGGTTGTTGGTCTTCCAAAACCCCATTCCAAGATTTCATGTTTCTAGAGGCTTTGAGGGCTGGCCTGGCTACGGCTGCGGTGGTCCTGTCTGCTGATGAGTTGATTGACCTTATCTAACTCTGAGCATGGAAAGAGCAGGATACTATGGATTCCACAACTAAGAGGCCAGATACGTTTTTAGCACCACCCAATGAAAGGGTCCACTGGAGCAATGGAGTCCCAGTAGATGCCATGGAGGTGGTGGCAGCCACTAAGAGGGCGCTACCAGAACATAGCTCATCTGTCCATTCCCCAAATAGGGAGTCCAGGCTTGGGCAGATTTGGCCAGTGCATTTATGCCTTAACGACCTCTGCATCGATGAGTTATTTGGCACACTTCATCAGGTTACAAAAGGATTTGACTAAGGAGCTTTCCAACTCTCTTTCAGGGTCCATGTCTGTGGCAGACCAGAAAAAAAGTTTTTTCACAACTGGCCATCATTCAGTCTACTTCCAGTTTTTCCATGAGGCTGATCTCTCATGTGGCAGAGGACACTTCTAGGCTGTGGGTTCGGGCACTGCATTCAGGAGGCATGCCTTGGATGTGCCTGTGTGATTTTGCGAAGCTCTTCAAGTCTTCATTCATCAGTGCTCCTTTTGATGGATTATCTTTGTTTGGTTCGAAAATTAAGAAAGCACTCTCCAGAAGTGAGCAAGATGGAAA
This sequence comes from Protopterus annectens, assembly GCF_019279795.1. Classification (NCBI taxonomy): domain Eukaryota; kingdom Metazoa; phylum Chordata; order Ceratodontiformes; family Protopteridae; genus Protopterus; species Protopterus annectens. The sequence continues at coordinate 1,278,519,488 of NC_056735.1, forward strand.
GACCCTATCTGCCTTTGAGATCTGTTTTTCTACCCCTCAGAGGTCCTTCTGCTAGAGTCAACGAGATGGTAGAAAGATGTATTGCAAGTCCCAAGGGCCTTTCCAGGACTCATGAGGTGAAAATTCTTCTATGGGCAGATGATGGAACTCTAATGGACAACACCACTGTTGTGGCAGGGGTGGCCCCACAGAACCAGGGCTTCAGAGATGGTTTCTCTGATAAGCCCTACCCACGCTCCTGAAGGGTTGTCTGACTGCTGTATTCTGGAGGCAGTCGTGAGGTGCATATCTCTGCAGCCTAAAGCCTGGGGATCTCTCATAAAAGACACTTGGGTGCAGAAAATCATACTCTGAGGTTATTTCATGCTATTTTTCCAAATTCCTCCAACAAAAACAAAAAAGATCCCTGATGTTCCACCTAATCAGAGAGAAGCAGCAGCCTTGGAAATAGTAAAGCTTCTGGGAAAAAAAAACATCCAGAAAGTCTCCCCAGACCAGCAAGGATCTGGAATTTACTCAAGGTTCTTTTTAGTGGCAAAAAGGGCATGGGACATGAGATCAATCCTGGATCTCAGCCAACTAAACCAGTATGTAAAATATTCAAAGCTCTCTGTGGTCACAGTTCCGTCCATTGTGCCTGTACTTCAGGAAGAGAATTGGATGTGGTCGATAGATCTTCAGGATTTGTGCTATCATATCAAAATGAACAGGCACTTCAGAAAGATACATCTGCTTCTGGCTTGGAGCCAGTCATTACCAGTTACCAGTTCAGAGCACTGGCCTCACCGCAAGCCCAAGGGTTTTCACCGAGAACGAGCTCTACTCTGAGACCAAGCCCGCTCCAGAGAGTTCTTTGACTATGCTCAGGCTATAGAGATTGTTCCAACTTTAAAATTTTGTTCCATCTTGGATTTTAATTATTTCAGGCTGTACGTCCAGTATTTCAAGTGTCAGACAGTATGTGTTCAGGGCTCATGCCAGAGCTGCAGAAAAGCAACTGAATGATATATGAATTGACATGATAAATACCTTTTGGGCACTTCATACCCTGGGATCTTCATGAGAAGTTCCTTCAGTTTACTCCATGGGAAGCTGGGAATATTACTTTCAGTACAGAGTGCTTCCTGTCTGCATTTGGAGTGACTACCAATGATCTAGCCATTGTAGCAGAAATGTGCTGGGGAAGGCACTTTGTTTCCATCACTTGTATTATCTCTGGCATGCATATTTCCCATGGTGCAGTCTCTGGCAATCTTCATAAACTGAGAAAAGTCTTGTCTTATTCCATCCCAGAGGTACCTTCATCAGTGCACATTTAGGCACATTCCTTTGTCAGCTATTCCTGACTGTAAAGAGAACCTAGTAGTTCATGTTTCTTGCAGTGTGGGTGAAGAAAACATGAAGCATTTAAGCTTGAAATCAACTCCTACTGAGCTTGATGAAGGCCACAGTCCCGCTAGTTTTGCATGCCTGAAAATACAGATTTGGTGTCCTATGCAGTTTTAGTGACAGCAGAATCACCCTGTTCTCATGTTCGTCTGGTTTCAGATCCTGTTTCTAGCCCTGGGTGAGGGAAACGTTATGCCCTAATCTTCTGAGCCTTCCTTTCCCTCACCCTGCCCTTCACAGGTGCTGATAGCATATGACTTACTTGTTGGGTGGTGAACCCACTTTGGGTCATAGGCAATGCAAGGAAAGTTGTCCCAACTCAAGTGGCTCTATCCATAAATGTTTTAGAGCTGTGAGTAGTCCTTTGATTCATAAAGGTATAGGAGGGCAGATGGAGTAAAACCAGGGCCTTTCCCAGTCTAGACCCAATACACAAATTCTTGTGTAGTAGCCTAACAAGTAGAGGGATATACACCCTTTAAAAAGGATGATCCTGGTCCAGCCGTGGTTTATTGACAAGTGCTTCATGCTTTCAGATGTTTACTTTACAGGGGACAGGATCACACTGATCTGTTTGAAATGGTCCAGTGGTCCTCTCCTGAAGCTAAAGTTTCAGTAGAATTGTGCAGTCTAAGTCTTCCATTAGAGGGGTGCTCTGGAGTTTGATTTTTTTCCCCATATGAAAAGAAACAGTCTTCTCTGTCTTTCTCTTGACACAGCAAGGTAAGAGGGAATATTGGTAGATTTCTCCTCTCTCTCTCTGGGAGTTTGTTGTGTTCCTTCCCTGCACTCACGCCTATTTTGTACCTTACTGCATTCAGGTGGAGAGAGATTGCCTGCTTCTCCAGTTAGCATGCAGACATTTCTCACGCATTTCAGCACATGTATGATGTGGGGTTCAGTCATGCCTTAGTCATCATATGTTAACTCTTTCTGCTCATCAAGACTTTGTGAATTTCACAACTACTACAGACTAAACACCATCTGGTGAAGTAGTTCTTTAATATAGCTTTATTCATTTTTGTAAAATCCCATCAACTCTTTTGACAAACTTGCCCATCCACTGTTTCATCCTTCTGGTCCTACATCATCAAAAATGGGTCTATTGGTGGGACCTCTTATGGCTGAACACTGAGCAACAGGTTGATTAGAACTAAACCAGTGTGAAAACTGAAAGAGGTAGAATAAGCCAGTAAAAGTTAATTTGGGAAAATTCAGTTTCTGGCTAGTCACTACACTGCTTGGATGCCAGCAGAAAATAATTTTGTAGAAAGTAAGAGAAAACAGCAACCAGAAAAAAAAAAAGAAGCTCATCTTGCTGAGCTCCATTTGTGCCTGATGGGGAGTACTTCTTAATCTGAATTACAGAGCTACATAAGTATATTTTTCGCACTTTAACTGTCCAGTGTTTCCTATCAGCACTACACTGGTTGTATTTATTTGCTTATCAGTACTGCATTGTTTTTTATTTATTTGTGAAACAGTGCTGCACTAGTTTACTGCACTGTTTTTATTTATTTGGTTGACAGAATTATTTACTTTTCTGTGTCTCCATTTATGTAATTGCTGATCTGTGGTTGAATTTTTGTATAGTTTGTGGCTTTTGCTGTTGCCCTCCCCTACTGGGAGCTTGTGGTGTACTCAGTCCAAAGAGCTAAAACTAGTCAAGCAGCTTCTGTGTTACCTCTTTGTCTCAGGGTGTGACTTTGGAAGGGTCTTTTATCTGCTGGTATAAAAATATTACATTTGAGTTGAATCTCTGCATATCTTGCTGAGCACCAATCATGCCTGACAGAGTACTTCTTAAACAGTCTGAATTACAGAGCTACATAAGTATATTTTCACACTTTATCTAACTGCCCAGTTTTTCTTATCAGCACTGCACTGGTTGCATTTATTTGCATATCAGTACTGCATTGTTTTTTATTTATTTGTGTAACAGTTCTGCACTAGTTTACTACACTGTTTTTATTTGGTTGACTGAATTATTTACTTTTGTGTCTCTACATTTATATAATTGCTGATCTGTGGTTGAATTTTTGTATAGTTTGTCGCTTCTGCTTTTGGCCACCCCTACTGTAAATTTGATAAGGGCACTCCTCCCAGTTCCTGTCTCATTCTACCTAATACAGAGACCATTTGGGAAGGGTCAACCCCTTAATTCCTTAACCTTGAATTTTCTTCTTTTCCTCCTCTCTCCCTTTCCACTTTACTAACAAAAAAAACTTTATTCACCTTCTTTTACTGTATTTGTGTTTCCACCTCCTGCTCCATTACTTCATCTTGCTTTTACTGCGACTTGTTCTCTAAGTTGTTCACTTGCATCTTTTCTGTTGCACTTGTTGCTGCTTGTTTATAGCCTGTTTAAATTGTGTTATACTAAGCCTCTTAGTTTTCGTTTAAGCACTTGGGCTTTAGGCCCACCCCTTAGCTCTCCCTGGCCTTCTCTCTCAGATTCTGAAAAAATATGGATGGACAATTTCCTGCAGTTTCTCCTGCCAGTCTGGTTGATATGGGCATCCCTAGACAGTTTAGTAACTGCCTTATGTACACAGGCAACCACCTACTACTACCAACGACGAACACAATTTGCAAGAAATGCAATTACATTAGGAGCCAGGAGTCCAAGCTCTCACTCACACAAGTCAGTGTATCTGGCACTGAGAAGGCTGTCAACACAATCACTAGACCTCAAACACCCCATCCACACCTACACAACACACACCCACGTATGTGGAGGTCCTCAACAAAAACATACCCAAACAAAGGAAACCTCCGAGGCAAAAACACACGTGATCTCCACAGCCCTTCACACCACATACCATACATAGTTCACACACCTGTGTCTCAGAACCACTAAGGCTTAACCATAAACCCAACATATTAATCTTAGGTGACTCCATTGTGAGTCACTCAGATGTGCCTCTCACCAGGCTTGATAAGGAGAAAGTCACGGTTAGTTGTCTTTCAGGGGCCAAAATCCACCATATCACACACGCACTCAAGTCTGTCAACAACAGGTACTGTTATGACTCTATCATAGTCCATGATGGTGTGAATGACTTGAGACGTACCTCCCTGGACTATATGAAGAGAGACATGATTGAACTTGCTGAATATGTGTCCCAGGTAGGTATGTCCCTAGGCTTAAGCGGCATTCTGCCGTCACTCAGAGTGATGCCTGATTGCAAACAGAAAATGACTGACTTTAACAACTGGCTTAGTTTTTGGTGTCATTCCAGGGGGGATCCAGTACCTGACAGTCTGGGAAGATATGATCAACAGACCAAGATGTTTTGCCAGAGATGGCCTGAATCTGTCTCACCTGGGCTTCAGGATTCTGGCAACAGCTCTAGTGCCTTTTTTTAGGAAAAGTGATGAGGTTAAAACTATCAACATAAAAATTTCGAAAAAGCACAAATTAATAGCCATGCTGATAAACGCTAGGCGTCTAAACGCACTCATTGGATGCATTCCTAACCCTGGAAAATGCTGACAACTGTGCAGTCACAGAAACCTGGTTCAAAGCTGCAGAGAGCACCCCAGCCTTACCTGGTTATTCATCCTGTCATACATTCAGACCCCAAACTGTGGGTAGTAAAGCCAAAGGAGGTGGAGTTTCAATATATATTAAAGACATACACACCTCTAGGCTGGTCAAGCAGTATGACACACACGAGCCACTCCAGGTGCAGGTAACTATTAACAAGACCCCTATACAAGGCATAGCTAGCCTACCGGCCCCCAAATGTGACCCAAGATGACCAAACTGCATATCTAGACCTCTTTGAATCTATCAAGATTCAACCCTTTACCCTGATCCTGGGTGACTTTAACTACCCATAAATAGACTGGAAGAACTACTCTTGCCAGAACACACATGCACAGAGATTCCTCGAGTTTGTCAATGCAGATCCTTTGGAACAGCTAGTCGATACCCCTACAAGAGGTGATAATATCTTTGACTTGGTATTAACCAACTTGAGTAATCGCTGTACTATCATCTTCCCTTCTAAGATCCGACCATAAAGCGGTCACATTCGAAGTCACAATCTCCCTCAACCCCCCTCTAGCTAGGGTCAATCAAATAAACTTCTCCAAAGCTGATTACAGCCTCCTGAGGGAAGGTATAAACAGCTTCACAGCCCCCTCCCACTCTCTAGGAACTGGCACCAGTATCCAAAACTATACCAAATTACTAGACAAACATTTATATATATATATATATATATATATATATATATATATATATATATATATATATATATATATATATATATACATGGAATCAGGAATACCTGATAGGACTAAATCATCCTCCGTAAGTAAGAGTAAACCTGTCTGGTGGGCAGCTGTAATAAATAAACTCTATAACAAAAGAAAAAAAATTACTGTCCAGAACCAAGTGCCCAGTTGGAAGTAGTCTCAACTTAGCCTACGCAAGCAAATACAAGCACTAGTACAATCTTCCAAAGCACACTTCGAGTCCAAATTGGCCAGATCTACTAGAGACAGTCATAAGGCCTTCTTCACATATGTCCATAATCTCAAAGGTAGCAACCAGATCTGTTCAGAACTGGTGGTCAAGTACACCACATATACAAATGCCGTAGATGTAGCAAACTTGTTTACTGACAGATTCAGCGAAAATTTCACCCCTCTGCCCCCCCCCCCCCATCAGTAAATCAGGACATTCCCAGTGCCCTGCCCTCTTCTGCTTATATCTAGGGGTCAGGTTATCACTGCTCTCTCAAAGGCAAAAAATACAGCCTCCATGGGACCTGATAACATCCTAGGCTGTATCCTACATGAACTCAGGCAAGAACTTGCAGCACCATTATGTACCCTATTCAACCCAAGCCTGAGTACCAGTTTTGTCGCAGCTGAGTGGAGGACAGCCACTGTCATCCCTTTACACAAAGGTGGAACATCCACTGATCGTGAAATTATAGACCCATCAGCCTAACTAGCCTGATCTGCAAGTCCATGGAACGGATTATTTTGGACCCCATTAACAAGGACATTGGCAACCTCCAAGCACTCAATCCCACACAGTCTGGCTTCATCAAGAGGAGGTCGTGGCTGTTAAATTTGGTTAACTTTTTTGAGACAGTCACAAAGGCCAGGGATGAGGAGACGACAGTGCACACCGCCTACCTTGACCTGGCCAAAGCCTTCGACACTATTCCCCACTCGGGCATAATAGATAAACTCTCTCAGCAAGGCATCAATCCATATGTTACCAGATGGGTAGCCACCTGGCTCACTGATAGAACCCACCTAGTCAGAATAGGGTAACTCACCTCAAGAAGTAGACCCATATTGAATGGCCAAAACCAGTGGGCTATGGCTGACGAAGTTTGCAGATGTCTGCAAGTTGGGAGCTGTCAGTTCCCCTAGTGATGTGGACATCTTCTGAGGGTCTCACCAAACAAATGACTGGTGCCAGAAACATGGCCTCAAGCCAAATACAAAAAAAATGCATCATCATCCCTTTTGGGAGAGAGATGTCCCCACAAATTGTCACATTAATAACGTTCTAAGTACGCATTCAGTAGTGAGGGATTTGGGCACCCAGATTGATAGCAGCCTGACTTTTGACCACTATGTTGCTTCCATTGTATGGAAAGCTTTTTACATGGTCCACCTGAGGCCACCTCATAAGTAAGGGTATCTCATCCAGGGACAAGGAGACCATAACATCCCTGTATTCTTCCCTTATGAGGCCCATTATTGAGTACAGCGCCCCATTCGGCATGTACCTCGCAAAACACATGCAGCAGCTGGAGAGACCACAGAGGTTACTCACCAGGAGAATCCAAGCCTTCAAAAATCTGCCATACACAGGCTAAAAGCCCTATCCCTCTACTCAGTTTCATAAAGACTCCTCAGAGGTGACCTCTGTCTGGCATACAAGGCAATCTCGAACCCCGTCTTGATGGGACTGCTGCATATCCGCAAGTCAAGCTCCACTCAAGGAACCTGCACACGTGGCCTCAACCTGGTCTGTGACATCAATAGGACTTGCTGGTGGGACAGATTTGTGTCCCATAGTCTCCCCCATCTATGGAATAGACTCCCTCTCCACGTCAAGCAGAGTACCTCTTTACCCCTTTTTAAGCCCAATCTGGATAACTGGATGGGAAATATAAAATACATCCGTGGGATTCCACCTATGTCTCTGCTGGACAGGGGCATCGGGTGCTGATTTGTCTATGCATGGGCTAAACCCTTGGCTAGGCGTATAAGGGCCTCAGGGCCAATAGGCAAGTAACTTCCTATGATCCTATAAGAACAACTATCTATGAAGAACCTTGCAGCTGGTCAAAAAAAAAAAAAGTTTTTCAGCTTTAGTACAGAAGATGGCTTTCAGTAATTAAGAGGAATAAGATAAATCAAATGCACCTAGAGGTGCTTAAAATACGTGAGACACCAACAAAATTTGTAAAGTCAAATGGCAGAATGCTAGAAAGAATAGAAAAAGCATTAAGCAGCTATTCAGATGAGCTGACAAAACTGCAGAAATCAGAGGCTGAAATGAAGGAAAGACTGGTTAAACAAGAGGCTTCTTGAGGAAAAACTGTTTAAAAAATAGTGTTAGAAGATAGTCCATGCAGAGGAAACCTGAAATTTTTCTGCTGTACCAGAAAAACTATAGATGGCATTAATTTTAGGACAGTACAGATAAACAGCTGGACTGGTATTCCACAGATATACTTACTGAGAGGGCACATCTGGCCATTAGAAAGCATCCAATCCATGTATCAGGGAAGATACATTCACACCAGCAGAAAAAGCTGCTTCTAACAAAACTGTAGAAGAAAGAAAAGTTTTAAAAATTATGGACACCAAAATGTTTGTGAAAAAATGTTTTATTCACTGTACACCAGGGAGAAGAGAAGTAAGTTTATCCCTGTAGTCAGGGGATATCGAGGCAGGTGTGAGATTCATGTTGTTATATCAGCTATCTTTAGAATATTTTTTCCTGGAGAATCATGTACACTTTGAATGCAGTACATACTAAAAATGAAACCACAAAAGTTTAGCTAGTGAGCTATCAAGTTGAAGGGGAATCTGCTTCTCATTCTTCTGACATAAAAGATCAAAAATTTGCTTATGAAATGTTTCCATTGTTCTAAAGCAAAATATTTACATGAGAAAAAATCCAGGAGCTGACTAAGAAGATTCAAGAGTATCTAGAATTTGTAACAGACACGATTGTGTGGAGGCAGAGCTGATGATGAGGAAGACCAGCAGTAATGTGTAATTAGTGAATAAATGAGAGAACTGAAAAGTATCATTCCTATTAGGTGCAGTTGAAACACGATAACTGTGGTTCTATAACAAGTGCTGAAAAAGATTGTAAGTTTATTGGCTGTATTAAACTTGTGTGAGGACTCTAAAGCATAATCCACACTCTACAAAACTTCAAGACGGCACAAAAAACTAGGAAAAGACAAATATGACAAGCGGCTTCTCTCCACACTGGATTTATTGCACAGTACAAGGAAAACCTACAACTTTGCAACAGGTGCAAGGTAAAAAAAACAACTTTTAAGCGCTTTTCGTTTGAGATTCCAAACTTCTTCAGAAAGTAATACAACCAAACAGACTCCCATATTTAAATACAAAAGTGCGGGAAATTGAGTTAATTAATTAAATTTTAAAGGCATAGTACTTCAAACATTTTAAAATATTATTTTTAAAACTATATACACTTCCTAGTTCTTTATAAGGCACTACATAAACATAATTCAAATATCTAAGATGCAACTTGATACATGAACAGTAACATCTGAAAGCAGTTTAAAATTGAGTGTATATGAATTTAAAACTATAAACAAGCAAACATACATGTCTATATCTCTAGACCCACTAGGTCTTATCTTTTCAAACTTCTAAGTTTCAATAAACAGGAAATTGAACAAGCCTCATTTAGTCCAGGGTAATTAAAGGCATTAAGCCTAATCTGCCACAAAAGCTCTAACTCCTCCAATTTAAATGAGGCAGGACCACCCCTAATATCCTGGACAAACTGATCTATAACTAAAAATTCAAACTTATGTGTGGGATAATGCTGGATATGCTTAGCTAGGGCATTGGTATCTTTATTATGTGATATGGCATACTGATGTTCGTATACCCTTTCTTTCAAACATCGCTCAGTTTTGCCCACATAAAATGAGGGACAAAATGAACAGTGGGCCAAGTAAACAACAAATTTGCTGTTGCAATTGTATTTACCTTTCAATTTATAGGTTTTGCCACCGATGGAAAATTGATTAGTGCAATGCATGTATTTGCAAAATTTACATGCTTCGCATTTAAACATAACAATTACCCTATAAAATGGCTTTTTAGTAGCCTCAAGCAGATTTTTAATATTTCTTCCCTTCGTAAAGACAACCCTTGGTTTTGGTCCAAAAAAGGAGTGGAAACTATTATTACATCTAAATAAATTCCAATTCTTGTCAATAATACTAATTATGGATTTAGTTAGTAAATTAAATGATGTAATGAAAGTAAATTGGACATTATCCTCTTCACTAGTGCACAGGCCTACTTCCACATTCATAGTCTCTTGTGCCTCTACAGTATGTACAACAGGTGGAGATTTCTTAACGGCTAAAATCGGTCTAAGCCGGTCGTTACCTCGTTTAAATTCCACTTCTTTGATTAATTCATCAATCAGACTTTCAGGATATTCACGATGCATGAACATACCCTTCAACAAGTTGCATTCGTTGGCAAAGTCTAACTGCAAAGAACATGTACGTGCAGCCCTCACCAACTGACCCTTTACCACCGATCTTTTTGGTGGAAGGGATGGCAGCTTGAAAAATGTAAAAAAGAATTGGAGTAGGTTGTCTTGCGATGTATCTGGGAAGTGAAGCAACCTAACTCCAAATTTTTACTAAGTGAAATGTCAAGGTAAGCAATATTGTTCACGTGAAAAGTGTATGTGAATCTCAAAAAAGTGGTAGATGAATTAAACTTATCAACCAAGTTGGATGCCAGTAACTCATCTCCTCTCAAAAGAATAAACACATCATCCAAAAACCTGGTATAATAAATCATTTCATCATGGTACGTGTTAGCCTTTGAGTCAAACACAAACATTGTCTCCCACTGGGCCATAACCAGGTTGGTCACACTAGCTCCACATGGGGAGCCCATTGCCAGCCCGTTTTTTTGTAGATAGTATTTATTATCAAACATGAAATAGTTATTCATCAATACTATTTCCAATAATTCCATAATGAGAGAGGTTTCAATAATGGAGGCACCATGTTTCCTCATTAAGTCAGCTACCCATTCAATTGCTACAACATGTGGAATACATGTATAAAGATCTTTTACGTCTATAGTTAAAAAGTTATAGTCGTTACTGAATTTTAAGTCATTAATTTTAGCCAAAAAGTCCCAAGAATCTTTGGATATTTGTGGTTCAAGATGGACATATTTCTGTAAATATACGTCTATGACTTTTGAACAGGCATATGTTGGAGAGCCTCGACCATCAATGAGTGGTCGCATTGGTCAAATCTTTATGTATTTTAGGTATCCCAAACAATGTGGGATACCTAGGAAAGGCAGTAAACATGTAGTTAAATACCTTTTGATCAATCCGCCCATCTATTAGTAAGTCATTGAGGCAAGATTTAACAAGAGCATATGCCGTATTAACCTCTGATCTAGAGCTAGTTTGATGGGTATCGTTGTTCAAAAGAACCAACATACGAGTGGTATAATCCTGGTTGTCAAAGACAACAAAACCACCACCTTTATCAGGTTTACAAATTCTTATATCTTGGGACTTAAAAAAATCAAAGATTTCTCTTTCATCTTTAACTAAATGATCATTATAAAAATGAGAATAAGTAGATTCTGTACCTAAACTTCTTAAATCTAACTCACAGACTTGTTCAAATACCTGTAATAAGGGGTGAAGTGGAGGGTTGAAAGTACTTGGTATATGAAACTGCTCGTTCAGAAAGGTTTGACCTGAATCCTTAAAAAATAAACCTAAGTTGAGTTTCCTAGTAAAAACTTTAAGTTCCAAGATAAGCCTACTAACATCAATTTTAAACCAGGGGACATATGTATGTCCCTTAGATAATAAATCTACCATCTCCAATGTAAATGTGCTGTCTGAAAAGTTATAAACCTTAAAGTCTTTATTACTGTTATACACAATAACTGGACCTAGAGGCTCAACGCACACATCAGGTTGTTCACCATGTAAATCACATTCATCAAATACATCACACTCAAAAGTACTAGAGTTGACTAAGTCCCCGGGAGTATCACATAAATTAGACTCCCCATGAGAAGATCCAACATATAAATCATGGGGGTCGAAAAGCGATACTCCCACTTTATCCACATCAGGTGACAACATAGTGTCATTAGTGTTAAACATCATATTACTGTGATTAAATGCCTTAAACAAATCATCAGATAAATCAGAAGAAGACACAGAGTCAAGTGTCACTTCTGTAAGAGAAAACAGAGTTCTTATTTCAGTCACCTCGGGATCTTCAATCCCCTCTGCTGTTTGGGTCTGGCACCCATACGAGTGTAACTCTGAAAACCCTGTTGGTTGTTGTACTCATTAACGTTATTGTTGTTGTTGGTGTTATTTTGATAACCAGACTGGTAATTCTGCCTAGAACTGTAATTATAACTGACTTTAGACGCATTATTGAGTCTTTCACTCCTGCGTGGAAGGTCTTGAAAGGCCCCATTTGAGTCGTCCAAATTGAATGATTTGTTGGGTCCCTACAAAGTCATTGGGTTGCACACTCTGGTTGAGCCGTTGATTATGAGTTGGTACTTGAATAGTCTCATTAGGTTCAAAATTAGAATGTAAGTCCTTGCTAGTTAGGTCAAATAAAGAGTAACCTAACTGCCAAATTTGTGCAGGAGGTGGTGGTGGATAGGCATTCCCTTTCTTGTAAGATGAACAGTCCCTCTCTAGTTTTTTAGTTTTATTTGCACTTAATTTAGAAAGGTGTTCATTAATACTAGAGAAAATTCTGTTATAGTCAAATTTGTATCTTTCGAAAAGTGGATCCTGTAACACTTTCAAGTCCACTTCCTTAATAAAAGACAAAATTTTCTCTGACATTAACATATAGTGCTTCACCATTAACTCTAAGAGTTCAAGACCTTGCTGGTCAAACAATTTAATCAGATCTGAATGAAAAACTGAGCCTTTGATGAGCCCCGTTGGATATTGAACCCTCCGTAGACCTTTAGGTATTATTTTCAACTTGAGGCACTCTTGAAAATAAGAAACTTCAAGTTGTGTTTTCTTGTACTTTAATAGTAAATTGTCTAATAATTTCAAGTTAACAGTAATATTAGTTGGTGCAATGGAGTTACCTTCATCCAAAAGTTCCAAATCGACCCTGGATTGTTGTTGCGAACCAAATTTAAAATTATTGTTGAGAAACGAGGATAAAGTTACACCATTCTCATGACCCGTTTCGTGTGGATTAGTTGGTAGCACTACTTCCATTTTCTTGTAAAAGAACTCCGCTATTCCTGGTTGCCAGTAGCTGATGACATGTTCTCCAAAAATATGGCAGGAGGAAACTGGTCCAAAGAAGCGGTACAATAGCGTCCGATGAAGTTACAGCCGAGCTGTTTGCTGGCCCAATGGTGGAAAAATGTCTTCCGTAACAGCACCCCAGGTCGGACCTCCTCCCGGTTAGTTTGCTGCAGTTCACTAGATGTTGCATCACTAGACAACAACACGCTGTTGTAATTCTGCGTCTCATTCAATGGGATCTGTTTGTTTGCAAGCCGATCAACGTTGGAATTATGTTGAACGTGAAAGAAATTACCGCTACCCTCTTTTTGAGAATTTGGTAAGACAAGATCTTTAACATTCGCTGAAGCCGGTTGTACGGCAATATACTTAGCCAAATTAGTATATTTCTCGTCAAGTTGCTCAAGAAGGTTACACATAAACTCGATCTTATTGAGCAAGAGGGGAAGCGTATTATTCCATGCTGCATGATCGATACTATTTCTTTTAACAGACAGTTCGATATTTTCGTCACTAGAAAGTAACATACCAGCCAGGTCATGTTGAGTAACCATGGAGTTCGTAGAAACTGGTGCCGGGACCGGTGTAGAATCCTGTGGAGACTGAGCCGAACAGTCAGACGCCATACCAACTACAAAACTTCAAGACGGCACAAAAAACTAGGAAAAGACAAATATGACAAGCGGCTTCTCTCCACACTGGATTTATTGCACAGTACAAGGAAAACCTACAACTTTGCAACAGGTGCAAGGTAAAAAAAACAACTTTTAAGCGCTTGAGATTCCAAACTTCTTCAGAAAGTAATACAACCAAACAGACTCCCATATTTAAATACAAAAGTGCGGGAAATTGAGTTAATTAAATTTTAAAGGCATACTACTTCAAACATTTTAAAAAATTATTTTTAAAACTATATACACTTCCTAGTTCTTTATAAGGCACTACATAAACATAATTCAAATATCTTGAGCAACTTGACGAGAAATATACTAATTTGGCTAAGTATATTGCCGTACAACCGGCTTCAGCGAATGTTAAAGATCTTGTCTTACCAAATTCTCAAAAAGAGGGTAGCGGTAATTTCTTTCACGTTCAACATAATTCCAACGTTGATCGGCTTGCAAACAAACAGATCCCATTGAATGAGACGCAGAATTACAACAGCGTGTTGTTGTCTAGTGATGCAACATCTAGTGAACTGCAGCAAACTAACCGGGAGGAGGTCCGACCTGGGGTACGCGTTACGGAAGACATTTTTCCACCATTGGGCCAGCAAACAGCTCGGGCTGTAACTTCATCGGACGCTATTGTACCGGCTTCTTTGGACCAGTTTCCTCCTGCCATATTTTTGGAGAACATGTCATCAGCTACTGGCGCAACCAGGAATAGCGGAGTTCTTTTACAAGAAAATGGAAGTAGTGCTACCAACGAATCCACACGACAAACGGGTCATGAGAATGGTGTAACTTTATCCTCGTTTCTCAACAATAATTTTAAATTTGGTTCGCAACAACAATCCAGGGTCGATTTGGAACTTTTGGATGAAGGTAACTCCATTGCACCAACTAATATTACTGTTAACTTGAAATTATTAGACAATTTACTATTAAAGTACAAGAAAACACAACTTGAAGTTTCTTATTTTCAAGAGTGCCTCAAGTTGAAAATAATACCTAAAGGTCTACGGAGGGTTCAATATCCAACGGGGCTCATCAAAGGCTCAGTTTTTCATTCAGATCTGATTAAATTGTTTGACCAGCAAGGTCTTGAACTCTTAGAGTTAATGGTGAAGCACTATATGTTAATGTCAGAGAAAATTTTGTCTTTTATTAAGGAAGTGGACTTGAAAGTGTTACAGGATCCACTTTTCGAAAGATACAAATTTGACTATAACAGAATTTTCTCTAGTATTAATGAACACCTTTCTAAATTAAGTGCAAATAAAACTAAAAAACTAGAGAGGGACTGTTCATCTTACAAGAAAGGGAATGCCTATCCACCACCACCTCCTGCACAAATTTGGCAGTTAGGTTACTCTTTATTTGACCTAACTAGCAAGGACTTGCATTCTAATTTTGAACCTAATGAGACTATTCAAGTACCAACTCATAATCAACGGCTCAACCAGAGTGTGCAACCCAATGACTTTGTAGGGACCCAACAAATCATTGATTTGGACAACTCAAATGGGGCCTTTCAAGACCTTCCACGCAGGAGTGAAAGACTGAAAAATGCGTCTAAAGTCAGTTATAATTACAGTTCTAGGCAGAATTACCAGTCTGGTTATCAAAATAACACCAACAACAACAATAACTTTAATGAGTACAACAACCAACAGGGTTTTCAGAGTTACACTCGTATGGGTGCCAGACCCAAACAGCAGAGGGGATCGAAGATCCCGAGGTGACGGAAATAAGAACTCGGTTTTCTCTTACAGAAGTGACACTTGACTCTGTGTCTTCTTCTGATTTATCTGATGATTTGTTTAAGGCATTTAATCACAGTAATATGATGTTTAACACTAATGACACTATGTTGTCACCTGATGTGGATAAAGTGGGAGTATCGTTTTTCGACCCCCATGATTTATATGTTGGATCTTCTCATGGGGAGTCTAATTTATGTGATACTCCCGGGGACTTAGTCAACTCTAGTACTTTTGAGTGTGATGTATTTGATGAATGTGATTTACATGGTGAACAACCTGATGTGTGCGTTGAGCCTCTAGGTCCAGTTATTGTGTATAACAGTAATAAAGACTTTAAGGTTTATAACTTTTCAGACAGCACATTTACATTGGAGATGGTAGATTTATTATCTAAGGGACATACATATGTCCCCTGGTTTAAAATTGATGTTAGTAGGCTTATCTTGGAACTTAAAGTTTTTACTAGGAAACTCAACTTAGGTTTATTTTTTAAGGATTCAGGTCAAACCTTTCTGAACGAGCAGTTTCATATACAAAGTACTTTCAACCCTCCACTTCACCCCTTATTACAGGTATTTGAACAAGTCTGTGAGTTAGATTTAAGAAGTTTAGGTACGGAATCTACTTATTCTCATTTTTATAATGATCATTTAGTTAAAGATGAAAGAGAAATCTTTGATTTTTTAAGTCCCAAGATATAAGAATTTGTAAACCTGATAAAGGTGGTGGTTTTGTTGTCTTTGACAACCAGGATTATACCACTCGTATGTTGGTTCTTTTGAACAACGATACCTATCAGACTAGCTCTAGATCAGAGGTTAATACGGCATATGCTCTTGTTAAATCTTGCCTCAATGACTTACTAATAGATGGGCGGATTGATCAAAAGGTATTTAACTACATGTTTACTGCCTTTCCTAGGTATCCCACATTGTTTGGGATACCTAAAATACATAAAGATTTGACCAATCCACCAATGCGACCACTCATTGATGGTCGAGGCTCTCCAACATATGCCTGTTCAAAAGTCATAGACGTATATTTACAGAAATATGTCCATCTTGAACCACAAATATCCAAAGATTCTTGGGACTTTTTGGCTAAAATTAATGACTTAAAATTCAGTAACGACTATAACTTTTTAACTATAGACGTAAAAGATCTTTATACATGTATTCCACATGTTGTAGCAATTGAATGGGTAGCTGACTTAATGAGGAAACATGGTGCCTCCATTATTGAAACCTCTCTCATTATGGAATTATTGGAAATAGTATTGATGAATAACTATTTCATGTTTGATGATAAATTCTATCTACAAAAAACCGGGCTGGCAATGGGCTCCCCATGTGGAGCTAGTGTGGCCAACCTGGTTATGGCCCAGTGGGAGACAATGTTTGTGTTTGACTCAAAGGCTAACACGTACCATGATGAAATGATTTATTATACCAGGTTTTTGGATGATGTGTTTATTCTTTTGAGAGGAGATGAGTTACTGGCATCCAACTTGGTTGATAAGTTTAATTCATCTACCACTTTTTTGAGATTCACATACACTTTTCACGTGAACAATATTGCTTACCTTGACATTTCACTTAGTAAAAATTTGGAGTTAGGTTGCTTCACTTCCCAGATACATCGCAAGACAACCTACTCCAATTCTTTTTTACATTTTTCAAGCTGCCATCCCTTCCACCAAAAAAGATCGGTGGTAAAGGGTCAGTTGGTGAGGGCTGCACGTATATGTTCTTTGCAGTTAGACTTTGCCAACGAATGCAACTTGTTGAAGGGTATGTTCATGCATCGTGACTATCCTGAAAGTCTGATTGATGAATTAATCAAAGAAGTGGAATTTAAACGAGGTACCGACCGGCTTAGACCGATTTTAGCCGTTAAGAAATCTCCACCTGTTGTACATACTGTAGAGGCACAAGAGACTATGAATGTGGAAGTAGGCCTGTGCACTAGTGAAGAGGATAATGTCCAATTTACTTTCATTACATCATTTAATTTACTAACTAAATCCATAATTAGTATTATTGACAAGAATTGGAATTTATTTAGATGTAATAATAGTTTCCACTCCTTTTTTGGACCAAAACCAAGGGTTGTCTTTACGAAGGGAAGAAATATTAAAATCTGCTTGAGGCTACTAAAAAGCCATTTTATAGGGTAATTGTTATGTTTAAATGTGAAGCATGTAAATTTTGCAAATACATGCATTGCACTAATCAATTTTCCATCGGTGGCAAAACCTATAAATTGAAAGGTAAATACAATTGCAACAGCAAATTTGTTGTTTACTTGGCCCACTGTTCATTTTGTCCCTCATTTTATGTGGGCAAAACTGAGCGATGTTTGAAAGAAAGGGTATACGAACATCAGTATGCCATATCACATAATAAAGATACCAATGCCCTAGCTAAGCATATCCAGCATTATCCCACACATAAGTTTGAATTTTTAGTTATAGATCAGTTTGTCCAGGATATTAGGGGTGGTCCTGCCTCATTTAAATTGGAGGAGTTAGAGCTTTTGTGGCAGATTAGGCTTAATGCCTTTAATTACCCTGGACTAAATGAGGCTTGTTCAATTTCCTGTTTATTGAAACTTAGAAGTTTGAAAAGATAAGACCTAGTGGGTCTAGAGATATAGACATGTATGTTTGCTTGTTTATAGTTTTAAATTCATATACACTCAATTTTAAACTGTTTTCAGATGTTACTGTTCATGTATCAAGTTGCATCTTAGATATTTGAATTATGTTTATGTAGTGCCTTATAAAGAACTAGGAAGTGTATATAGTTTTAAAAATAATTTTTTAAAATGTTTGAAGTACTATGCCTTTAAAATTTAATTAATTAACTCAATTTCCCGCACTTTTGTATTTAAATATGGGAGTCTGTTTGGTTGTATTACTTTCTGAAGAAGTTTGGAATCTCAAACGAAAAGCGCTTAAAAGTTGTTTTTTTACCTTGCACCTGTTGCAAAGTTGTAGGTTTTCCTTGTACTGTGCAATAAATCCAGTGTGGAGAGAAGCCGCTTGTCATATTTGTATAATCCACACTCTGGCATTAATTTTAGAAGGGCAGAGAAGTGACTGAAGTCTGTGTAAGTAAAGCAAGTTTTTATTTACTAATATTTATATAATACATTTCCTGATGCAAATTGCTTGGTATATTGAACAATTCTGTACTGTACGTGGCAATAGTTTAAATGTGAGGTTCATAAGTGTGTACTAGGCTAATGGCCCTGGAGCCTTTACAAGCCTAGCTCATAGAAGTGCCCTGGCATTGTGCTGCCCGACGTTAGTTCCCAGTGCCTCTATCAAGTAGAGCCACTGGAGTGATCCCTGGGGTGAATTTTCTGTTTCCCATCCACTCATCAAAATTCCTCTTGAAGTGGGACAGTGAGATGCTCTGCTTGACATGTATGTGAAGTCTATTCCAGAGCATGGGCAAGTCTCTGGGTTATGAACCTGTCCCTCCAGCATGTTCTGTTGATTGTGGTAATGAGGGTGAGGTCTCTGGAGCATGTAGAGTGGGATTTCTTTAGATGTAGCATTTCTAACACAGCTGGGTCAGACATGGCTTTGTAAGTTAAGCTTAAAGGGGCTAAGAGGGGTTGTGTATTATCACTGACTGCTGTATGTTCTAGTGATATGAAAGTAAAAAAGTGCTTTTTCCTTAGCTGTAAGGTATCAGGGATTTACACTGTAACAAGTTAAGAAATGCTGAAATAAGCAGTATAATGTTATATTTGTGGATTGCTGGGGGGATATTTAAAAGTATACTGATAATATTTATACGTATGTTAAAATATGATTAAATCTCCCATAATTATTTTAATTTATGCTTCTGTAACTTCCACATTCCTAAGCTTCATAGCATCTCTGAAATCTCTCTGTAACCTTTATAAGATCTCTCTTTATTACTCTTGCCATAGGCTTGTCGAAAACTCTTTCTGCTTTCTGTTGTTTAAGTCACTGTGATAATTTTTTTTGTACTCTGGAGCGGTTATCAAAAAAGACTTCCTTAAAAGAAAGCTATGCTTGGTTGTATTACCAAGAGGGCAAAGACCCTTCAGACCCTGCTTCATACAGACCCATTTCAGTTTTAATCTAGGATTGTAAATTGTTTATAATGTTGAGAATGACAAAAAGTGTTGCCAAAACTGGTGCATATGGATATGTTTTTTTTTTTTGAGGGGAGGCAATTATTTGACAACTTTAACAGAACAATTATCCAGAAAACACTTTTATTGTTGGTGGATCATGATACAGAGAAATCATTGGATACTGTCAACTGGGATGTTATGATTAGGGCAATGGTAGCATTTGCATTCCGTGACAGAATAATAGGGTTAATTAGGAGAATATACGAAGGGTGAGAGGCAAAAATTTAAGATATAAGGGTTCCCCTCCAACAATCTACGTTTGAAGAGAGGAATAAAGTAGGGGTGTCCTCTTTCCCTTTTTATATTTGATTTATATTTAAACCAGTGCGCAAAGAAAAAGAGGTACTTGCAAATTCAAGGATGTAATTAGTATGGTGATTAAGAAAAGTTAGCTATATTTGCAGATATTTTTCATTTCAAAAATGTGGAAAAAGACATTTTGTTGTTGTGGAATATTTTGAGATGGTGTCAAGTCTTTTGGGCTATAAAATCAATAAAGGTAAAAAAAGGGTAATAGGAGTAAACTACGTACCTACACATGAGTTTTTTCAGCAATACACGTATTTGTGTGGACATAGAATGAAGCATTTAGGTGTTTGGATTAAAAAGGATTCTGATATTTTCCAACCATTCCCCAACTAATGGGTTTCAAATCCAACCTCTGATCCAACTTCAGATGCATTTCAGACTTAGGGTACTTAGCTCAGGCTCCTGACCTTACCCATAATTGCTTCAAAATCTTACATTACATCAGATCTCGTTTGCCACTCTCAGTATTCAGACACGTTTCCTGTAGTTCAGGTTGCTAAAAAAAAAAAATAGTTGTGACTTTGTATGTGTTTGGGCCTCGCCTTCCCTTTCGCTCTTCTTCCTGTTCTAGTAGGGTTTCTAGTAAATTTTGTGTACCATCATTGGTACCTTTTTCACTTTATCTCCTTTCATGAGATAACTGATAATACCATTGCTGGTATTCTGCCTTTGTATGCCTTCTTTGGTTATTTTCTGGTGTTGTGATTATTATGGTTTTGTTAACTATGGCTGGCAAGCCAACAGGTTTTAAGAAGTGTGTTACTTGTAGGCATAAAGTTCCTAATGCCCATTCAGTGTGTGTTTGAGTTGCTCACCTAGATATAGTGTGACATCTGTTCATCATTCAACCATTGAGCATTGGTGGAACAAGATTGTGCTGAGAGGTATACTTCCTTCCTCTTCAATTTCTGTTTCTGCTAAGAAGCCTGAAGAAAAATTGAAAGGTGAAAAGATCAAAGAGAAAACTAAGAAGCCAGGGAAGCATTCCCCTGACTGCTGTCCTTCATCAGCACTGGCTTTGGCTCCACCTCCTAAAATTCCAAGAGCCTTAGACCTGGTTACCTCCTGAGATCCATCACATTCCTTCCCTGGAACTCCTTCTGAAAGGGAACCCAGGTTCTCACCAGAGCCGATAGCTTCCAGGTTATATTTGCCTTTTATGCAAGAGATGCCCCATAACGTTTCAGTCCTCCTCCATCTTTCTTCAGGTCTTTCAGAACTGTTTCTGAAACAGATGTGGAGAGAATGATGAGGAAGTTCCTCAAGACCCAGATACAGTTGGGTGTTCTCCCTGGTCTGTCTCCCATTGGACCTATGAGCTTTGCCCTTCCCAGGTTCTCATTGTTGCTCCTACTTCAGTCCATTCCCCAGTTTCAGAGGTGTATGTTCTGAGACTTCTGGGATTGTCTGTTTACTCCAGCATCTACTCTCATCCAGCCAATGCTGTTGGAACCAGAGGGATCTCAGAGCCGTAACTTCCGCACTGGATACAGGGGTAGTGGTTCAACTCTGAGACTCTCAGAGCTATCTCTTCCTCTTGAAGCCTCGGTGTTAGACAGCTCTGCCCTGATTTCTAGACAAGGTCAGGAGGATTCCTTTGGAAGTCCTAGTCAGTTGGCCTTGGCTTCTGCTGGGGTAGTTTGGGATCTCCTTTGGCCTCTGCCTTTAACGGAAATAGGAAGATCTCTCTGTGTCAGGAGATTGGACTTCATTGCTCCATTCTGATCCTCCTCCTCCATGACTGTCTGCCCCAAGTCCTGAGCTTGCTCATTCTGTTCCATCAGGACAGCAGATCCGTACAAGCCGTGAGTTAGTCCTCCTTCAAGACTCCTCTCAGACATCAAAGTCTTCCCCATATCATCCTTCTATGGAAGTTCCTTGGAAGCACAAGTGCAAGAAGAGGCACATTGACTCCCCACAGGAGCTCCTAGCAGAAGACACAGACTTTGAAGGGGAGGGGCCTCCCAGATCACCCCTTGAGAACGTCTTATTCAGAGATGGTGTGGAGCTACTAGGATGGAAATGTGGTTTGTCTTCTCAAACCCCTTCCTAGAAAGTCTGTTTTCATCAAAGCTTTTGGCACAGACTCCGCTAATTACTGGCTGGTCCACCCTTCATATGAGATGGTGGATCTACTATCTTTCCAGGCATGGAATGATCCAGATGTGGCAGAACCCATCTTCAAAAAGCCAGAAAAATATCTAGCAGCACCAAAGGGCCAT
This sequence comes from Protopterus annectens, assembly GCF_019279795.1. Lineage (NCBI taxonomy): Eukaryota > Metazoa > Chordata > Ceratodontiformes > Protopteridae > Protopterus > Protopterus annectens. Next base: position 1,278,541,569 of record NC_056735.1, read on the forward strand.
AGCGCTGGAGCAAGGGACCAACGTTGATGCTGTGGTGGTGGTGGTGGCAGCCACTAAAAAGGAACGCTGTGCTCTTAACTTGTTAGTTAATAAAACACATTCATCTATAAAATCTATGTCCTTAGAGGTCATTCTACTAATCCTTACGAACTGCCCTTTCACCAGATTCCTCTTTTCTCATTTCTTTAGATGTAGCATTCCTAAGAGAGCTGGGTCAAACATGGCTTTGTAAGTCAAGCAGAGAATCGCCTCTAAGTAGGCGATATGAGACAGAGAATAGTTGGGAGTTTTTTTACTCTGTCCATACAGGGCAACTGTTTAAGGCCTAGGGGATCATCTTTGTGAGGTATTTTTGCAGCCTCTCCAGTTGTTGCAGGTATCTAGTGAGGTACATGCCAAATGGGGCATTGTACCCGATGATTGGCCTAATGAGGGAAGAGTATAGGTAGACAATGACCTCTTTCTTCCTGGATGCAAAACCCTTAGTAATGAGATGTGCCACATAGAAGGACTTTCTGACCACAGTGGCAGTGTGATTGTCAAAAGAGAGGTTGCTGTCAACCTGTGTTCCCAGATCTCTTATAACATCTTCTGCGTTCAGTGGACTACCATCTGATAATTCATGGGATCCGAGGTTTCCCAAAGGGGGATGACTACACATTTTTTGGCATTGAGCTTAAGGCCATGGTTCTGACACCAGTCGTTGGTCTCAGTGAGGCCTTTCTGCAGGATGTCATCACTTGGGGAATTAATAATAGCTCCTAACTTGCAATCGTCTGCAAACTTTGTCAGCCAGTCCCTTCATGTTGGCCTGGACTTCAGAGAAGTAAATACCAAACGGGAGAGGACCCAGGACCGAACCCTGTGGGACTCCACTCAAGACTGGTCAGCAGTCTGACTTGGAGTCAGCTACTTTCACACTGTGGGTTCTATCAGTGAGCCAGTTTGAAACACACCTAGTGATATATGGGTTGATGCCTAGCTTAGTCAGTTTTTTTGTGATTCCTAAGTGGGGAATGGTATCAAAGGCCTTGGCCAGATCAAGATAGGCTGTATGGAACCACCTTGCCTTCATCCACAGCTCTGCTGACTGACTCAAAGAAGTCGACCAGGTTAAGCAGGCATGATCTACCCTTCATAAAACCAAACTGTCTAGGTTCCAGACTTTGGAGATTCCCTATATCCTTGTTTTTTAAGTTCGTTTTTATTTATTTATTTTTATTTATTTATTTTACATTTGTTGACCGGGAATATCTGGCTAAGCTATTGCCCTTTTTCAGCAGAGGCCCGGGAAGAAAAGCTCCACAACAAAAATATACCATCATAAAATTACACAAAATGGCATATACAAATAATATATACAAGAATATTGGTGAATTACATTTGAATTACAGAACTAATATACCCTCTATATAACTCAAAAAGACTAGAGGGTGGTTTTATAAGAAGAAGAAATAAACCAGTGCGGAAGGTTGTAAGTCCGGAAAGGTTAAGAGAGGGGGGTAGGCTCAAACTTTAGGGGTTCTGTATAAAGTTTGATAGTGTGGTTCGGGGGGGTAGAAGGAAATCTATGTGGTAAAAAGGAGAAGTACAGAGGTGGAGGGAAGTTACTAAAGAACGAAAAGATGTTTTTTGTAACAGGTATATCAGTTGTATGGGCTTATACATAATGAGTTTAAGGAGGTAGTAGCTTATTATGAGGAAGTGGTCAGGGAGGTTGCTTGCAGGGACAGATCCAGTGTTCTATAAAGTAGTCTTTGCTGGCAACCTTAAATTGTTTGTGGTGAGTTAGGTTCCTTATTTTTAGTGGAAGTTTGTTCCATGCAGTTGAGGGTCGGTAGCTACACAAGTTACATCCTGTCTTGGATTTGGGTTTGTGAACATTTAAAAGGTCTTGGGTTGAACTATGAAGCTGTCTGGTGGGGGAGAGTAGTATGAGATGAGAGGTGAGAGAGCTGGGCAAAAGTCAGACTTATATAGAATGGAATGTATGATTAGGAGTTGAGATTGTAGGAGTACGTGAGGTAGCTCTAGTCAGTTTAGATATCTCAAGGAGTGACAATGGTGCATTTGATATGCGTGTTGAGCTGCAAATCTAACTGTCTTATGGCAGGTTGATTCTAACTTGGTAAGTAGGTAAGTGTTAAGGTTTGTCAGTATTTGTGAACAACAGGTTAAGCAGGGAATAAGGTAGGCATGGGAAAGAGTAAGTCTAGCTTCAGTAGTGAGGTGTTTGTTATTCCTGTATAAGAGTCCTAGCTTTTGGTGTTTATTTTGATGCAATTTGTAAGCATGTAAATCGAATTTTAGCTGGTCATCAATGGTGATACCTACCAGTTTTGTGCTATTTTCAACTTCTATGAGGGTATCATTTAGTGATGGAATGGAGAAAGATTTGATTTGGTTAGCTGAATTAGGGACAGAGTAGTAATTTAGTTTTTTTTGGGTTAAGGATAAGCTGGTTATTATTGAGCCATGTCTCAACTGCATTGAAGGATGCTTGGGTGCTTGACTGAAGTTCTGATGATGAGTTTGCTATGGTGATGACTGTGGAATCATCAGAGTATTGAGCAGTGTTAGACTGAGGGCATAATGAAAATATTAAAAGGCAGAGGTCCTAGTATGGATCCCTAGGGAACGCCTGTTTTTACTAAAAGGGGAATGGATAGTGCAGAGTCCCATTTCACTGACTGCTGCCTATCAGTAAGATAGCTAGAGAACCATGCTACAGCTCCAGTGGAGAAATTTAGGTGTGCACATTTGTTAATAAGCAAAGGGTGAGAGACAGTATCAAAAGCTTTTGATAGGTCAAGGAAGAGGCACGATATGAGTTTATGTTCATCTTTGGCTAATGTTATAGTATTGAGAAAAGATAGTAGTGGAGTGGCTGTGCTATGTTTTGGTCGAAAACCATGTTGTGTAGTGGTAAGAGGTTTTCCCGAGTAAGATATTGCAGTACTTGTTTGTGTATACATTTCTCAAGGATTTTAGAAAGAGGAGAAAGGATGGCAATAGGTCTAAAATCAGAGATTTCGGTGGAATTAACTCCCTTATGAATAGGAATGGTGTAGAACTGTTTCCAGATAGATGGAGCTTTTGATTCAGAGATGGAGCAATTTATTAGAATTGATATAGGTAAGGCAAGGGAATCAGAAGCAATCTGCAGATAGTATGAGAGGATATTGTCTGCAGATATACAGAGCATGGTTTGAGTTTAGAAAGTAGAGTTTTTATAGAGTCAGTGGATACAGGTTTAAGAGAGAAAGAGTTTACAGAGTTGGAGGTTGTTGTGGAAGGTATTTGATGATTAGAATTGTTGATGTCTGAGTGAGTAGGATTGACTAACTTAGAGTTGGAGTCTATAAAGTAGGTGATAAAGGAAATGGCAGTTTCTTGAGGAGAGCTATTTGGACTTGGATTTGGTGAAGCTGGGTTGCCGGGGTGTAATATCTGAATGTAAGAGTGTTCAATCTCGCCGTTTGTTCTTACACACGGGTTCGGAGCCGGCCGAATTGCAAAGCTCTGAATCTCAGAGAAGCTCGAGACCAGCCCATATCCCACAATCCTCCCTGCCATTACCCAGATCTAGTTTGCCGCTGCAACAGATCGGATCGAGGAGAGCTCGGACCAGATAGAGAATTGAGTTGTTGTTACTAATTTCAGATAAGAATACTAATTTTTTTCTGATATTTCCTTATAGTTACTAGTTTATTGTAGAAGTGCTGTGTGTGTGTGATATATATATATATATATATATATATATATATATATATATATATATATATATATATATATATATATATATATATATATATATATATATATATATATATATATATATATATACTGATGAGGTCCCAAGGAAACGGTTGTGCAAGAGGAGGCACATAGATTCCCCACAGGAATCTCTAACGTCTGACACCGACTTGGATGAGGCAGAGGGGTCCCCCAAATCACCCTCGGAGGATGTGTCATTTGCAGACATCCTGGAGATCTTGAAACAGAGGGGTGATTGGCAGTCCCTAGCCCCCTCTGAGGACGAGTCCGTGCTGCTGAAGGCTTTTGGGGCTCAACCTTCTAACTCCTGTGTGACCCCGCCCTTCGATGAATTAATGGATTTGATTGCTCGAAGTGCATGGGAGGCACCTGACACAGTGGAACCAGTCCCTAGGAAACCAAACAAGTTCATCACTGCCCCCCCAAGATAAATCTTATCTCACCAAGGGAGTCCCTGTCGACGCTATGGTGGTGGCGGCAGCCACGAAAAAGGAGATGTCTGAGTCTTCCTCATCTGTTCATCCTCCTAATAAGGATTCTAGGACTATGGACAGATACGGGAAGCGCATTTTTAGTTCAGCGACTTTTTCCATGCGTTCGCTAAACTACCTGACCCATTTCACACATTTGCAGAGGGATCTCATCAAGGAGCTGACAGATACCCTCCAGGGTAACACAGATGCTGCTGTTTCAGAAAAGGTAACAGCACAGCTTAACACCCTCACCTCCATAGTAAAGTCATCCATGAGGCTCATCTCGTATGCAGCCGAGGGATCGAGTAGAGCTGCAGCTTCAGTGATTGCTCTTCGAAGACAATCATGGATGCGGCTGTGCTCCTTTGCGGAAGCCTTCAAGTCTTCCTTTGCCAATGCCCCTTTTGATGGTGCCACACTTTTCGGGCCCAAGGTTAGGGAGACTCTCACTCGGTGCGAGCAAGAGGGGAAAGACCCTGTCTGCTGTCGGGGTCCGTTTTTCCGCTCCTACTAGACCATACCCCAAAGGGCAACGAGGTGGAAAAATGTGGTTCTGTAAGAATCAGGGATCTTTCCAGACCACACAGAGTGATGCTCCCTCCAGAGGCAGAGGAGGGGGTAGAAATGGAAGACGCCGCCCCGGCGGCAGAGGGGGTCCGCATAACCAAGGCGACAGGGATTCCGTCCCTGGGAAGCCTTTCCAGCACTCCTGAAGGGAGGCCCGGCTGTCCTGCTCTGGAGGCAGTCGGGGGTCGCTTAGCTTTATACCCACTGGCCTGGCTAAACATTACTTCAGATTCTTGGGTAAAAAGCATTATAACCAGAGGGTACAAAATCCCCTTCATTTCAACACCACCTCTACAAAGAAAATTTCCAGACGTGCCACCCCGTCTGCGAAAGCTAGCAGCTGTAGAAATTTCAAAGCTGCTCGAAAACAGTGTCATCCAACCAGTCCCGGTGGACCAAAGAGAATTCGGAACTTACTCAAGGTTCTTTTTAGTTCCAAAAAAGACAGGGGACTGGAGACCGATCTTAGATCTCAGCCATCTCAACAACTTCGTGAAGAAGGAAAAGTTCCGGATGGTCACGCTTCAATCGATCCTTCCATTCTTACAGAAGGACGATTGGATGTGCTCTATAGATCTCAAAGACGCGTACTACCACATCAAAATGGCCAGACCGCCCATAGATCACCTGCCCTTCCGGCTGGGGGCCAGTCACTTTCAGTTTCGAGCTCTGCCCTTTGGACTCACCTCAGCCCCCAGGGTATTCACCAAATGCATGGCAGTAGTTGCGGCTCACTTGAGATGACAAGGATTCCAGGTGTTTCCCTGTCTGGACGACTGGCTCCTCACCACCGAGCGTCGCCTATTGCAAGCCAGAGACTATACAATCGGCCTTTGTTCCCACTTAGGGATATCCATAAACTTCGAAAAGTCTTGCTTATCGCCCTCACAGTGTATTTCCTTCATCAGAGCAGATCTAAATACACGATCGACACTACTGAAACTCCCCCCAGTAAGAGCTTCAACACTCAAACAGTAGGTCCTTCTTCTAGTCAGCAAAAAAGCCCCAGCCAAACTGATGTTAAAAGTGTTGGGACTGATGGCAGCCGCACTAATTGCAGTCCCTATGGGAAGGTTACACATGAGGATTCTTCAATGGCTGCTCTTTGCGCAGTGGTCATTCCAACATCTACCCCTAGCGCACGAGATCAGGATAACAGAATCTTGCAGATGGGACCTCTCATGGTGGGTGCGCGATCAGAACCTCACTGTGGGTCGTCCGTTCGTTCTACCTAGTCCAACAGCCACAATAACCACGGACGCTTCCCTGATAGGGTGGGGGGGCCTTTTTCAGGGAAGAACAGTCCAAAGAGAATGGTCCAGCACGGAGTACACTCTACATATAAATGTTCTGGAGTTGAGGGCGGTGTTTCTGGTGTTGCAACACTTCCAAGCCCTCTTACCTCTAGGAACAGTAGCAGTTCAGACAGACAATATGTCTGTAGTCTGGTACATAAACAAACAAGGGGGAACCAGGTCTTACCCGTTATGCAGAGAGGCCATGAGAATTTGGCAATGGGCAGAGTCCACAGGTCGCTTTCTGATTGCAATGTACATCCCGAGGTCATCCAACGTCATTGCGGACAGGTTGAGCAGAGCCATCCTATTACCTCACAAGTGGTCCCTCAATTTACAGACAGCGGAAAAGATCTTCCGCAAATGGGGCCAGCCTTGCTGCGATCTGTTTGCTTCCCCGTTGAATGCAAAATGCAGAAGCTACTTTGCCCTTCTACCCTCCGGGATGTCCCCAGGGACGCACTGATACACGATTGGCCCCCGGGTCTCCTATATGCATTCCCACCGACTCCATTGATTCCCAGATTTCTACAGAAAGCCAGAAACCTGGAAAGGACTATAATACTCATAGCCCTATTCTGGCCTCGTCAAATATGGTTTCCCTTTCTTCGAGCTCATCAAATAGAGGAACCATGGATTCTGGACCCAGTACCAGATCTGCTGACACATTCGTCGGGAGTTCCTCACCCGTCTCTACAGTCCCTCAAACTAGCAGCTTGGCTGCTCCGCTTCCCTGCCTAGCCAGATCTCATCTACTCCTTCCGGCAGTTCAACACATCCTGGTTGCTTCTCATAAAGCTTCTACTACTAAGCTCTATACGAGTAAGTGGAAACGCTTTGTATATTGGGCATCTAGTCAAAACTTAGATCCCTTGGTAGCTCCTCTACATAAAATTATAGAATTCTTATCCATCCTTTTTCACGAAGGAGCTTCTACTTCCACTCTAAGAGCACAGTTGGCGGCCATATCAAACTTCCATATTGGTGAGGGAGGTTCTCCCATTATGTCTTACAGACTTTGTAAAGCCTTTATGAAAGGAACCTTCCATCTTAGACTGCCTGTCAGAAAATCTTTCTTTCCATGGAGCCTGAATTTGCTGCTGTCGCAACTCAAGTTGCCACCTTTTGAACCTGCTTCGTCATGCCTCCTAAAGTTCTTATCATGAAGACGCTGTTTCTCGTCGCCGTGACCTCAGCTCGTAGAGTCTCAGAGCTGCAGGCATTATCGGTCAGACCACCTTACGTGATATTCCATCCAGACAGGGTCTCTCTGCGTACAAATCCATCTTTCCTTCCAAAAGTATGTTCAGTTACGAATATTAACCAGTCTATAGAACTCCCTACCTTTTTCAAAAACCATACTAACAAACTGGAGTATATGTTGCACAAGTTGGATGTTCACAGGCAGTTAAGATTTTATTTAGACAGGACCAAAGCTTTCAGAAAAACGGATCAGCTCTTTGTCGCTTTTGCAGACAATAAAAAGGGCATGGCAATTACTAAACGTACACTATCTAAATGGCTTGCTGACTGTATAACATTTGTATACTCTAAATCAAACCAATCCTTACCAACCAAACCTAAGGCCCATTCTACCAGATCAGTTTCCACTTCTTTAGCTCATGCGGCTCGCTTGCCTTTGGACACTATTTGCGCAGCAGCCACATGGTCTAAACCACATACTTTCATCACTCAGTATAGAGTGGACAAGGTCTCCAAGGATAGGACATAATTTGGTTCCACTGTGCTTAGGAACGTTCTTCCATGAGTCACTCGGGTTCACGGAGCTAGGGACGCTACCCGTGTGTAAGAACAAACGGCGAGATTGAACACTCTTACATAAAGAAGTTATGTCCTTACCATAACGTTCCATGTAGAGTGTTCATCTCGCCTTTGTTCTTACATTCCCTCCCTTTCCCCCCCATATGTTTGGAAGAACTGGTAGGATTAGAGTCTGATCGACGTGTCTTGACCCTTTGCGGGGTATATGCTCCCATGTGTCATGGGATATATGCTTAGACCATTAGTTATTGCTATGGTGAGAGAGTGTCTCTGAATGGCTGAAAAGAATGTATGCTTCTAACACCGCAGGTGTTGGATCCTTTGGTCTGGTTTGTTTGCAAACTAGATCTGAGTAATGGCAGGGAGGATTTTGGGATATGGGCTGGTCTTGAGCTTCTCTGAGATTCAGAGCTTTGCAATTCGGCCGACTCTGAGCCGAGGATCGGCTCTGAACCCGTGTGTAAGAACAAAGGCGAGATGAACACTCTACATGGAATGTTATGGTAAGGACATAACTTCTTTTTATTAGCATTCCAGAATTTTTTGGGGTCTGATTTTATTTTATTTGGGGGACTAGAGTAGACTTTTTTTTTTGTCTTTGTTGATAAGTTTTTTTATTGGTTTCCAAGTTCCTTGTACTCTTGTAGGTCAGCTGGAAGTTTAGAATGGACCCATGTCCTGCAAGCCTTGTCTCTGG